>NC_138347.1:74906387-75645137 GCF_046562875.1 Panthera onca | reverse complement strand
TCTGTCCCTGGCTCCCTCATATTCTCGTGAATGAAACTTGATCACACTCCAGTGACTTCATACTCCAAGCCATCATCGCTCAAGCATACGCTGCCAGATTGTTAACACCAGAACACAGGAACTGGGTATGGTTTCCAGCTTCACAGTGTCACTTCAGTAGATATGGGGGGGTGGGGCTCAAGGAGGTAATTTAATAAATGCTAAGTAGATAAGGTATTTGTGCAGATTCCATAAAAAACAAAACAAAACAAAGCTGTTACCCATGTTGAAGGGAGAAAGATATGTCAAAGAGGTCAAATGTTTATGTCTTATTTTTATAATAATTTTTTGAAGTTTATTTATTTATCTTGACAGTGAGAGCGACAGTGAGAATGCGGGAGGGGCAGAGAGAGGGAGAGAAAATCCCATGCAGTCTCCCTGTGCTGTCAGCACAGAGCCTGAAGCAGGGCTTGATCTCACACACTGTGAGATCATGACCTGAGCCGAAATCAAGAATCAGATGCTCAACCGACCGAGCCATCCAGGTGCCCCAATTATGTCTTATTATTAAAGCTACAGAATTAGATCAGCTTTGTCTCTCTCTGTATCTTTGACTATGTATACAAAAGATTTCTACGTAAATTAAAAAAAGACCTGAGCATCTCAATAATATTCATTTCTAAAAAAGTGTTATCTTTTCTACCCAAACTCATGTGACACACCAGTAACAGTGCCTCATGACAGCCAGTGACAGTTAATAGTAGGAAAGGTACAGAATATAACGATGTTGACAAAATGCTTCTGTGATTCTGATACATCTCCTTGGGGAACCGTCTATTGGTTGTTAATACATAATAAAACCTTCCTATAAAAAATTGATTTACACTTCAAAGAAATAAATGTTTTTGTCAGGCTTACTTGACATTCTGAGAAACATTCTGAGAAATAGGCTGGCCACCTTATTCCAAGAAAGGCACCAATCTGCAGGAGTTTTAATGATACCAGTTTGGGGAAGATTTTCTTCATTCGTGGCAAGAAATCATATCTTTGGAGTCTCTCACCTTACAGAGGAGGTTCAGAAAGGAGAAATAACTCATTCAAGATCACACAGCCCAGGTGACAGATTAACAGCATTGTTTTATTTCCACAGTTGTTACAAAGGTCAGAATGGCATATATATACTGTTTTCCTTATGACAATAACTGAACTTGACATAAATGCAGAATGCTTGAAAGGAAAGTAGCAGGGGGTCTGAAGGTAAAGTGTCAACTTTGAGCTTTCATTGGTCAAAGCTGTAGTGTGGCCTTGGGCAAGCAGCAGAACATGTCTGAGCATCCACATTTATCATAAGGAAGAATAGAATCTTACCATAGATAGATCTAATATAAGATACCTATCACAGATCTAATCATAAATAGAATTTATCATAAGGAAGATATCTTGCAAGGAGCTATTACTATTCCAAAATAAATAGACTGTAAGACACAGGAAATAGAGAAGTAAGACATGATTGGAACCTCCCAGGTTTTCAATAATCTGCTGAGTGGTCATTAATATTAATGGTTGTAACAATATATTCCATAATGCAAAGAGTCTGTTTTACTTGGCATAATTTCTGAGACAAATGCATGTAATCTTATTTAAATCTTTTAAAAAACTGATTAACCCGTGTATGGTAAAAACTATATATGGTAATAGGACTGATTCAAAAGATGCCTCTTCAAAGGAGTCTCCCCTGATCTTCCCTTGTTTTGATACAAATATGTATGCAAGAGCACTGGACTAAGATAGCCTTGGGTTTAACTGTGGGTTTGTCATTTACTACTTAAATAACTCAGACAAGTTATTTAACCTCTTTATGTTTCCAATTCCTCATCTATTTAAAAAAAACCAACCAACCACATAACCACACTTACAGGGTCAATATGAAATGTCTAAGCACATAGTAGATATTTCATTAATTTTCCCCATATGTTCTTCCCTTTCTCCACTACCTGTAAAACTGGAATAGCAAACACCACGTATTCCGTAGAGTTGTTCTGAAGATTTAACTAAGCCTGTCTAAGGCCTCTAGCACATGCAAGGCATATAAAACATATTAGGTGAAGGGAGATGGATAGAGTATTCTCTCCCTTAGCTGTGCTCAGACTGCTGCTGGCCCACGGGTGCCTCCTCTGCTGAAGGCCATCGTGTGGGATGGCACCCAGCTTGGCAAGCAGAGGGCAGACTGGATTCCAGCCCTTCCTTATTCCTTCTGAACAAATGCTCTGCATTATAAATACCTGCACACCCCTATGGAGGGCCTTGGTCTGAGTTCTTACATTAGCACTTTCTATGCCTATTGAATAGTGGGCTGTACTCACGGCTTATTTTTTCCCCCTAAATAAGATAACAATATAAAGCATTTGACACAGTAATTGGCAAAGAAGCTCAGCAAATTGTCACAGCCGATCGTCCATAAGCTCCTGCAGTCAGGTTTTATTACTACAGTGGCTAACACAGATCCTGGGATCAGAAGGCAACTGCTTGTTGAGTGTACCATTGTGTCAGTCAATGTCAGTACCCCAGTAACACATCCCAAGGATCATGGGATTTGCTACACAACATAATACAAAATACTGCCAGCATATATCTGTAAGATCATTGACTAATAATTCAAAAGTCAGAGTGAAAGGGGCTCCGGGTGGCTCAGCCAGTTAAGCATCCGATTCTTGATCTCGGCTCAGGTCTTGATCTCAGGGTCATGAGTTCAAGCCCCACGTTGGGCTCTGTGCTAGGCATAAAGCCTACTTAAAAAAAAAAGGCAAAAGTCATAATGGGAAAAAAAAGCCTAATTTTAAAATCAGTTTCTTTGTCACAGTCTACTATGCTATTCTGAACACAATGAGCATGAGTTAGGCCTGAAATCAAGTCTGATTCACCCATGAACAACATAATTAACCACTCTGGGCATCTGTTGGGGAATGAAGTTAGGGAATGACAACTAAAATTTAGTTGGTGGTCACAGGGATAAAACGAGAACAGGCACACCAAATAACTTAGCATGTGGTCTGGTACCTACTCGGCAGCCAATAAAGACAGAGATCTGAGAACATGCATACAGTACACATTATCAATATATTTTTCTCATCTCATAAGTCTTGCCCTTTCTTTTTTTTTCTTTTTAGTTCTTAGGACAGTTTAAAAAGTCATGGCTTTTGCCAATTAGAACTTCTTGGCAAGATTCAAAGGGGCATCTTATTAGCTCCACCTAGAAGCTTCCCATAGCCACAACAGGCCATGAAAGCTACATATTGTCAGTTTTACAAGGCATGTTCACTTTAGAAGGCTCATTCTTGAAAGATGAAAAAAACAACAGCAAGTGGAAAGCAAGAATACTGCCAATATGGTATTAAATGGCTACCTGAGGACACCAACATATATCAGTGATGACCAGACCACCTTTCTCTGGATCTTCAGAAGAAGCGAGAAGTTTGTGATGGAGGCGTTTAGAACTAAGTCAGCTGTACCCCATTAACCTCTGCCTGAGACTCAGATAAGTGTGGTTTGCACTGAAAGGCATTTGGGGATGTCTGTGCAACCACTTATCTTCTCTGAAACTGGAAAGCTGGGTTTGATTGGGGAATGGGGTTGTCTACATTTTAGAAGAGAAATAATACAGTAAGCTACATTCAGGAACTTGCAGAAATGGACGGAATTCAAAACTCAGGTTTAATTTGTTCATGCATGCAACACATAGTATTAGTGGCTCCTCTCAGCCAGTACTGTGCTAGGTGCCGAAGATACAAAGGTGAAGAGAAACACACAGCCCGGTACATAACGCTTATCATTTAGTGAGAAAGCCACATATAATTGTATCAGTCAGGACAGATGCAGTTATGCTGAGTAACAAAGCTAAAGTCTCAGTAACTTAAAACAACAAAGTCTTGTTTTCATTCAGGCTGTATGACCATGAGGGGTTGGCTGGAGGCTCTTCTTGTCTTAAACCAGGACCCAGGCAGCTAGAGCAACCCTCATTTAGAACTTCACAGTTACTCACTGCAGTTAAAGAAAGCCCTGGAGGATCTCTTCAGCAGTTAAATGCTCTGGCCTGGAAGTGACAGATGTCATTCTCATTCATAAATCACTGGCCAAAACCAAACCAGTCACATGGTCTCACCCAACCCCCGGGAAGAAAGTACAATTCTACCTCCAGCTGGGAAGGTAGAGAGACAGAAATATTTGAAAAGGAGCATGAACAGCTCTCACACTAATCAAATAATCATACACTAATGAACATGTAATTATAAGCTGAGATAATAATACTGAAGGAAATGAATAAAGGTCCTAGTGAAAACACAGAAGAGGAAGTGGAGTGTGTATCATTCAGCCTGGAGAATAGAAAATTCAAGAAGGCCATGAGATCCACCTTTAAATATTTGATGAGTCACCCGGTAAAGAAATGGGCTTTACCTATAGGATTCCAGTAAGTAGAAGGCATAGAGAGAAATATTCTGCCTGATCTGTCAGTGAAAGACCTGTCTTGTATCAGGTAGAATTTTCTAACAATGCTGCCAGTCTAGAGAGGGCATTTCCTGTCCCAAGAGATGATCAATCGTAATCTTTGGGGGTGCTGCGGCAGACTAAAAAGACAAATATGCGATGGAGTCTGAGTCTAGATGTCTCCCGAGGTGGCCACTCAGGACAAAAACCTACTACTGAAGACAGACAACTACACCGTAGACTCCTAAAGCCACCTCTGGCCATCCCATGGGGGGCCCAGAAACAGTAGCAGTAAGAAACCCAAGGGTACACCAGACTCAAATGCTGGATGCTGCTCTCTCATCAGGTTTACCCATCTTCATCTTTAATCTGCAGCCCAGCTGCGGTCACATCTGTAACTCTGCCAGTTTTAAAAGGAGAGAGAGAGAGCATAGTACTAGCAGTAACACACATAAGAGCAAAAGGAGGGCTGACTTTCCACAGCACACTTTCAAGGTACACACATCTCATGCCAAAGGCTGAGAAGGGCACGTTTATTGGCGGAATGTTTTACTGTTACCTTATCCAAAGCTCTTGGCATTTTCAAGAACTTAAGACTGCCCTCATTTTATAGGTGAGGAAATCCCAATGAATAACAGTCAAGTAAATTGTTCATAGTCACAACAGCTGAGCCGAGATCCAAATTCAAATTGATTTCACACTATCCCATGCTGCTTTCCAGCATTAAAAAGTTTCTTCTAAGAGAATAAACAACTTTATATCTTCAAGCCTTTGAAATTGCCATATACAACATTCTAGGAAATAGTGGAAGCTTATTTCCCCATCTAAAAATAAAACAAATTCTATTTTGGAATGAAATGATTTCTAAAACAGATGAGCAGCTGATTTTAGGCATCCCTAAGGAATGAAGAATATGAGTAAAATAGTTGTGACACATAGCTCTGTATGCAGGCACGTGTATGTGTTGGATACTTAATTCTCAGACAATTTTCAGAGAGCATTCCACAAGTTGCCTTAATCACAACAACACCCTTGGCATTCTTTTAGGACCCCACGACACACTCTTGAGAACGTTCCCATCTATTTAGACGCATAGTCTAATTTACGTAGTTCAGTCTAAGAGCGAAGCCTTAATTTTAAAGTCAAATCCCCTAAATTTCTACTACTAAGGTGGGGAGACAGACTGAGGGTGGCTGAGAATGTCATTACCAAAGGAAATCGTAACCACAGAGCCATAAGCTCAGTTCTGAGTTCTGAAGCAGCAAAATCTTTCCTCTGTGGACACAGTATCTACTGTGGCAACATTTCTTCACTGAAAACCTAAGCTCAGACACACTGAAAACCATGGGGAAAGAAACATGAAGAATCCTGTGTCTTCCCTAAATACAGACTCCCCCACCCCACCCCCCACCCCCTGCCCAAACAAAAACAAAACCAAGAAACCAACTGGTATCCATGAGCCTATGGGAAGAGCTATCCTTCCTGTGACCCAGCAGCCTAAGAAAGTATGAGACTATTGATTAAAACTGGACTTTATAGCTGTAGTCTACACTACACACTTAGAGTTGCTACATTACCTCAAAATGATCCCAATGTATAAAGACGGCTCCTCTAGAGGATTTTAAAATCATCATTGGCTAGCAATGAGCTTGTTTTAAAATTAGTTTACTCTGGAAAATTTCAAACATAAACAAGAGTAGAGATAATAGTATAATGAATCCTTATTATTGTTATTGACTTATTTTATTTTTTTCTAATATGTATGAATATACAAGTAGGTGGTGCGTGTGTGTGTGTGTGTGTGTGTACACTCACGTGTATGTGTGTAGGAGATGATGTTGATGCCCTGCCATGTTCTTGCAGTTGAGGTAGGCAGTGTCCTGCAAGCCGGCAGTCTCCCTTCTCAAGGCCAATGAGTCTGCTCCTTTGTCTGGGGGCCGTCTCTGCTCTGGCACTACCAGGAAGTACAGGGGGCGCAATGCACAACAATGGACACCACTGGTGGCAATCCTCAACCAATGGGGGCAGGAATCGGTGAACCAATGCCCCAGCTTCCCCAGATCCTACTAGGACAATTCTGAAATGGGTTCTATACAACTTCTGAGAGGGTCTCACAAGATTAATGTGCTCATTAGCTCAATAACACTTCATTAGCTTTTCTCTCTTCTCTGTTTCAATTGCTCTACTCCCTTACTCCTGCTTCTTAGTACCACACCAAGGTAGTTCTTGTTTTGGGGACTGCACGTGCATGGGCATGTGCACACACACACACACGTGTGTGTGTGTGTATGTAGCAATACTACACAGGCACATCTCTAATAATTCTGGATAAAATTATAACATGTCAGATTTATAAATGGCCATGAGACCAGAAGCACAATCCAATGATAATGAATTACTTGTTCTTTCCCACGATAAAGGTATAGATCTAGTATACGTGGCTTATAAAACTACATCTGAGCATAACTCCTAGAAAGAGTTCATCATCTTTCTTCGCTCAGCAAGCTTGTTTTCTGGTTCATTTACAGTTAGCACCTTGCCTATTAATTTATTGCTTTGCTGATATTCCAATTCTCATTTTCCAAAGGACATTCTAAAACCTCTTCCAATTCTAGAAAACTTTGGAGAGATGAAAACTTATATATTACTTTGAAATTGGGATTTCTTCCTCAAATTACAAAGAAAACAATAGGGAGTAGGTTTGAGGAGAAAAAGCCAGCCTCCCAGTTTACTGCAGGAACCAACCTTCAGAATGGAGCTTGTTCAAGTGCACCCGCCTTATTAATATGTAAAAGGTCAAACCAAATTCAAAAGCCAAAATCACATTTTTCTTTCAGCTTCCACCTGGGATTATTCTGCCTCTGTTCCTCTAAAATATATGGAAAAAATTGTGAATGATGTATTTAATCTCTCCATTAGGTGACCTTTGCCCATACTTTCTTTAGCGTAGTGCTTAGGCCAATTATCAGTTATTTGTTGACCTGTCAAGTGTCCCTTTGTCTGATGATATGTGTATCCCCTAACCTAACACGACAAAAGTTCAACAGATTTCAGTTGAATGAATAAATAGATGGTATAGCCTAAAGATAAGAGTTTATGAGCATCTTCCAGGATGAATTGCCAGGGTGATAGATAAACTTACACAGATAGTGTCAATTTGACACTGTCATTTCCAGACCCAGTGAAGAACTCCAGAGCCACTATATCTATAAGCAAAGGAATCACACTCCATCTACAGAAGAGAAGGAAAGGAGAAGCTAGGACCCTGTTAATGAGCTGACCCTAAACTAACTATATGGTAACTACACAAAGGCATCTCGTACTCTCCAAGAATAATTTAACTCTAGGATATTTTCCAAAGCACCAATTTCTAGCCCACAATCATAGCCAGAGATTAGAAGAAAAGCTACTATGTAATTACAGTGTGATCTAAGATCAAAGTCTAATACCTGTGTGTGTGTGTGTGTGTGTGTGTGTGTGTGTGTTTTAATGATAAATGGTGTGTTTTTCCTTTAATGTGCAAGAACAGACCCTGCAGGTAAATGGATTCTGTCTTACTAAGCAGTTTCCAATCACTGCCAGGAGATGGCACCCACACCCCATTCATTTACCTAGCATTTATAGCTGGGAACCATAATCAAAGAATCCTAAAATGAAAGCTTTGGGGAAGCAGAGGCTTAGCAAAGCGGTAAGATTTGATAAGACTATATTACAAGCAACCCTCCCGTGGGCAGTGGTAATTCAAGGTACCACCCAGTGACTCTGAACTTTGCCTTCTGGTTTCCTGGAGGAAATCTGTTCGCGATTCAAGAGCTCATAGGCTCTATCTAGGTTGAGCCAAGACTAAAAGATGCTTTGTCTGGGCAGGCGATGTGATTGACAATTGATTCTCAAAGTATATTAGAAGACCTTGTTGCAAGGCACAGAGTTTCAGCTCCGATTTGCTACAGTGAAAAAAAAAATCATAAATAAAGCTTCAAGTGACAGGAATAACGGGTATCGAGAAGGCGGAGGAAATAGTCCTTGATGTTATAAGGTTAAGATACCACTCTCTCTGGAAACTGTTTGATTCTGACTACAAATAAGTAAATACACCAAAAGATTTTGGGAGCCAAGGTTATTAATAAAAAGGAAATTGATTTTTTAACCTGGATTCAATCAATAAAAGTAAAACACATATTGATTTACACTGTATGCTCTGTACGAACGTGTGTTCTGCCATTCCCTGAGAATGGCCATCAGTCATTTGTGTGAAGAGCATTAGAATTCTCATTGCACAGATATGGGAACTGAGGCTTTTGCCAGCTGCAAAGACTGGCCAATACAAGTGCACAAAATACCTACATGGTTGTTTGGCCTAAATTGGATTAAAAACTAGTCTGACCACATTCAATTATTTTGAAGAAAGGAAAACTGTGTCATTTGGATTCCTTACCAGGTTCCTAATTGATTTGTTGCAGGGTGGGCAGAAAGGTGGAGAAAGGGCTGGAGAGGTAAAGCCTGTTCTGCTAGGGGCAGTCTATAGATGATAAACCTAGAGGTCTCAGTTATGCCTGGCCTGGGTGGGCTACTGACATGATGCCCCTCTTTCTTTCTGTATGCCAGCAAAAGAGACATACAGCATTCCTAGGAGATAACTTGCCTTTAAGTGTCCAGTCAACAGTTATTAATCAGTTTTCCATATGCCTCATTACTGTGGCATATTAATTAATGATGATGACCCCTTGCCTATATTGTCTTCATCTTCATTTAAATAAATCTTACGTCAAATACTAACACCCTCAGATTTCCAAACAACAAAGTAGTAACATCCCAAAAATCTGCTATCTCAAAAAATAACTCAGTTAAGAAGTCTTAAAAGTTTTCCCATTATAAAAGGCCAGAATGTTCCACATCAAAGTCTGGATTGGTACAACTACACCCATACCTATAATTTAAGGAAGGATGAGAGGATCAAATAAGTATTTCCAAGAAAAACAGACAGAATATAAGTACTGACAGCGTGACAAAGAGCGGACTCTACTTCAGAGCCACGATTGTCTACCTGATAATTACTTTCAGTATCTGGGTAGAAACATACTTTATTGTTTGAGCTTGGAAATGTTCACATCAAAAGAAGTCAGACTTAAAAAAACAACCAGTCGGGGCGCCTGGGTGGCGCTGTCGGTTAAGCGTCCGACTTCAGCCAGGTCACGATCTCGCGGTCCGTGAGTTCGAGCCCCGCGTCAGGCTCTGGGCTGATGGCTCGGAGCCTGGAGCCTGTTTCCGATTCTGTGTCTCCCTCTCTCTCTGCCCCTCCCCCGTTCATGCTCTGTCTCTCTCTGTCCCAAAAATAAATAAAAAAAAAAAAAAAAAAAAAAAAAAAAACAACCAGTCAAAGCCCGGTGCGGAGGTTGAAATTTGCAGTTTAAAAGCACGGGAAGATCATTTGAAAGAGGGTCAAATTGTTGCAGAGTTTTTAAATCCACACCCACACAATAAAGAAGGGAAAGTCAAAGAGAAAGTCAAAGAGGAAGTCAAGAAGTGAATCTCTTAATGATGAAGTGGGAAAGTGGTATTTTGAGAGATGGCTTTTTCCCCTCCTACTTCTACTTGTCCTCCAACCATCAAAAAAGGGAGCAAGACTCCGTAGTGTGGGGTTGAAAAGGGGTTGAACAGCTAGGAGTTGTGAACTAACATAGGGCAATTCAATATTCTAGCTAGGAATTGTGAACTAACATGGTGGCTATTAGAGGAGAAATAAAAGGTGTTTTTTTTTTTTTTTTTTTTTTTTTTTAACTTTATAGTGGTAAAGATTATTGTTGAATCAGTTGCCAGTTCAGGAACTCTTGGACTCCCAGGGACAAAGTTTAAGTCGTATGTGTGTACTCCACACATAGAATGAATGAATGAGTCATAGATGACTAGAGCCAGAACTGACCTTCCAGGTTAAATACTCCAGCTGTCATAGTTGTCAGATCAGGTTGCTGAGGCCCAAAAGGCAAAGGTGACACAGCACCACACCTGGCACAGGTGCTAAAAACGAATTTAAAGTCCTGGTCCTCAGTCCAGGGCTCTCTCCAGTCCGTATGTGGGTCTCTAACCAGGAGTCTGGAAACTATGGGTCCCTGAGGCCCAACTCATGACTGAAACATCATCTCCAGGGACACATACATGTTTTAAACTAGCAATGTTGAAATGCCTTCAAAAATTGAGACTGTCTATTCCCTCCCTCAATTTTAAAGCAGACAGTTTAACTGCATGTATTCAAGAAAGGCAAAGCTGTCAAGGTAGAAGAAGGGGTTCACCACACCTATAATTCTCTAAAATCTTTTAGAGCAGAGACTACCTGTTCTTCAAACCAAGAAAGACACAACTTTGATGCAACTTTTGGAAACATGACAGCATTTGAGATTCAGGAAAGATAGGACATCTCTCACTCCTTATGACTGAGGGACTCATTAACATTGGCGACCTCCCACTTGTTCATTGTGCTCTGAATGAAAAAGATCTGGGTTTTGTTGTTGTTGTTGTTGTTGTTAGATTTCTTCCAGTTATTTTTTTTTCACACCCTCTCTCTCTCTCCACCCATCAGATAGTGGCTGAGTTTTGTCCTCTACTTCAATCTTCAACTTAGACAAAGCAATTGTGTAATCTACCAAGAATGCTTGAGGGCTCTTGGCACACTCCACTCCTCACTCGGGAGCACATATGTGGGTCAGTGAGTATAGGCTGTAGGGCTGGCTTGGCAGCCAGGCAAGAAGCCTGTGGTGATGGGCACAATTACAGCTTAGTCCCTGAAACCAAAGATTACACAGTGTGAATAGAAGCGTTCACTTTCCAGAGCTATCAACTGTCCCGAAGGCAAATTTAGACACAATGGATTAACCACAGACACTCATATTTATACAGTGTCCCTTCCAAAAACCCAGTCAGGTTAGGATTTACAGTTAAGTGGGGAAAAGACCAAAGGGCAAGAATATTTTTAAAAGATGGTGCTTGCCTGAGAAAGGTCATTAAAAGACTCACACCCAAGTGCTGTGTGAATTTGAGATGCGGAAGCCCCATTTTTAAGGCAGTGACAAAAATTACCTTTGCACACAGACCCCAGTCTTCTCATGAGAGAAGCTTTCAGATGAGAAATTCCAGAATTCCATTTTAAACATGGAGAGGAGGAGGTTTGAAGAGAAGCCTTCCAGCAAAACCATGGGAAGTGTTTAGTGTTTCCACTAGAGGTCAGGCATTCCTAATTTTCTTTCTTCTCTTTTCCCCTTCCTTCCTTCCTTCTTTCTTTCCTTCTTTCTTTCCTTCCTTCCTCCCTCCTCCCTCCCTACTTCCCCCTCCTCCTCCTCCTCCTTTTCCTCCTCTTCCTCCTCCTCCTTCTCCTTCTTCTTCTTCTCTCCCTCCCTCCCTCTTTTTTTTTTCCACCAGTGTTAGACTGGCTTCAAAAAAAAAAAAAAAAAAAAAAAGGAAAAATATGAACAAAAAGTCCTAACAACTGTATAGATAGGATACATATTTTTTAATTCATACCTGATTTTATAGATATGCTTTCAAAGTGAGTCATAAATGGATTTGGGTTTGAGAAACAGTATGGACTCTCTGATGAATCCAAGATGCCCACATGCTGTTTGCAGCAATCCTGTCATAAGGATGGGATATCATCCAGCCACTGACAGAATTCTATACCTTTGGGATGAGAAAGGCATATGGAAAAGAAAGATGCCGAAGAGATAATGTGTATGATATGACAAAGAGATTATGAATTTAGGATATAGAAAAGCTTGAATGTGAACACTTGCTTCGCGATTTATTAGCTACATTGACATTTGGATGAGTTGCTTGACTTTCCGAAACTTTAGTTTCCTCATTAAAAAAAAAAAAAAAAATGAGGATAATACCTCTTTCACAAGCTATTATGAGGCTTGAAGGAAAAAGTTACCTAAAACTCCCAACATGGTTTCTAGAAATTTGCAGATGTTGAGAAAATGTAATTTTCCTTTTAAAATAGCATTCTGTTCACACTTCTCTAAGTCAGTTAGTAACACTGGTCTTATTATTTGGGCATGTGACTTCTTTTTTTTTTAAAGTCATGTAACAGTATTTGTCTATCTATTCAACCATCTTCCTCCCTCCTTGTTCTTTTTAGTTTCCCCAAGCTTTGTAAGTGTCAAGTAACATGGGCTGGATATATGAAAGCTCATGACCAACTCTGCCAGCTTTCTAAGGAGCAGAAAACACTTTTTAAAAAGTTTATTTATTTTGAGAAAGGGAGAGAGAGAGAGAGGGAGGGAATGAGCAGGGGAGGGGCAGAGAGAAAGGGAGAAAGACAGAATCCCAAGCAGGGTCTGTGCTGTCAGGACAAAGCCCGGCACAGGGCTCCAACCCACGAACCATGAGATCCTGACTTCGGCTGAAATCAAGAGTCAGACGCTTAAGCGACTGAGCTACCCAGGTGCCCCAGGAACAGAAAACACTTTTAGTCAAAAGTTACCACAATGCACCTGGATGACGGAGGAAGGGAAAAGTGGGTGGGAGGGAAATGGCAGAAAGAGAAAAAGAAAGATGTACTAATTTTTATGGTCAGTTTCAGCTTAATACCACCCTTTATGTTCTCAGATGACTGATAAACAAGCAAAATGTAGTGAAATCATGGATACCAAACAGATTCTGTCTTGTTACCACAGTGGTTTTCTACCTAGCATGCAGAATCATCTGGAGAAACTATTAAGACACAGGTTGCTGGACCTCAGCCCCCAGAGTTCCTACTTCACAGGGTCTGGTGCAGGGTTCAAAAATTTGCGTTTCTAATAAGGTCTCAGGTGACTCTGATGCTGGACACACTTTGAGAACCAATGGTTTAGCGTAGCCACAGAATTTACAATCCAACTGTGGAAAAGAAAATGGAATCATGATAAGAAACCTAGGCCCAATTCTGATCTTCCATTAATTCACCATGTGACGGGAAAGGTCATTACCTGTCATGCCTTCATTTGCTTACCTGTGAAGGGGAACAATGTCTGTTTACCCATGAGATCAAATGAGGGTCAAAAATGAAACAGGTGAACTAAAACTTTGCAAAGTTAGAAAATGCTCTGTAGGAACTAAGCATGATCAACAATTCCGAACTGCATACAATAGCTGAATTGAGCTGTCAACTTGAGAGCATCAGGGGATGCCCAGATTTCTGGTCAAGTATATCTGGATGTGTCTGTGAGGGTGTTTCTAGATGATACTAGCATTTGAACTGGTGGGTTCAGTGAAGTAGGTTGCCCTTTCCAGCATGGGTGGGCATGGACAAAAACAAGGTGGAGGAAGGAGAAATGTGCCCCTGTTTTCTGCCTCACTGCTCAAGCTGGAGCATTTTATCTCATCTTTTCCCACCCTCCAACTGGAATTTGCATCATTGGCTCCCTTTCATTCTCACGGCCTTTGGAACAAATTGCAGACTCAGCTTTCCTGAGTCTCCAGCTTGCAGATGACAGGTAGGGGGATTTCTCAGCCTCTATAACTGCATGAGACAATTCCTCATAATACATCTCCTTTTATATTCTATTGGCTCTGCTTCTCTGGGAAATGCTAATACACAGCCATCCGTTACTTAAAAGGTTTTCTGAAGATTGGTGAGTGATGGTCCTAGGTTCTATTTTGGGTTCTGCCTCTGACTTACTCTGGACACACACCTGACCTTACTGGGCCATAGTTTTCCATTCAGCAAAGGGTTTAAGGATGGTCTCTAAGGTCTTCCCAATCTAAAAGTGCATGGTTCTATGGTCAGAACATAAGCAGAAACTGGGGCTCTGGGCAGTTGGGCAGGTGTCAATATCGGGAACACTGTCTTCCCTTTGAGAGCTGAGGGCACACGTGGATCACCTAGCAGTAACCCGAGGGGCATGAGTTTTGCCCAAACTTCAGTATTGACTAGTCACAGAACCCAGGTGTGCCAAAGCCGCTGCCGGCCCTCGGCATGAACTCTCAAACATTCCAAAATAAGGCTCCACACTGGCTATCGTTACTAAACAATAAACATCATCATTGGACAGGTACTATCAGAGCCCTATACCATCCATTCAGTTGATAAATACTTGAGATTCTGCTCTAAACTGTCTTGTGTCATGCACTCCCCATACATCCCACGGCCACTGGGTGTCACCGTCACTGTGGAGCTTAGGCCCCCACATCTCTCACGGGGACTACTGCAATACCTCTTAATTGGATCCTACTCCCCAGCACCATCACCCAGCATAACCTGCCAAAAGGAGCTTTGTAAAGGACAGCTCTGACTGAACACATCATTCACCTGCTCAGAATTCTTTGACGGTACCCCTGTCTCTGTCAAGGCCTCCTACATTCAGAGGCCAACTTCTATTTCAACCTCATCCTACTGTTCCCTTATATTTCTCACTGGCTCTAGCCTTAAAGTGAAGCCCCCAAACTATACCAGTCCCCCAAATATGTCCTGTGCTATCAGGTCCCCAAGACTTTGCTTATTCTCTTCTCTTTGCCCTCTATCTTTGCCTGATGAAATCCTGCCAATTCTACCCCTTCTACAAGCTTTTTGCCTCCTACCCCCTCCCGCCCCCGACATACTCTTTCCTTTCTCTCTTCGCACTGCCTTTTGATTAACCTGATATGAAATTTCATGACATTTATGGTGTGACTGGTATTACAGCTATTTGAGCGTATTTCCGTGTCTCACACAAGATCATGTGGTTTTCTGAGGACAGGGATGGACCTTACTCATCACCTCTGTCCCTGAGTTCGCTGCCTAGGGATTAAGCTATTGAGATCTAGGAACAGTCTGTCCAGATACAGAATGAGCCACTGTAACATGAACTAGCTTGTATAGGACTGGCATTATGTCAGCACAATGAAAGTAGTGTTAGGGTCATACGTAATTTTCCAAGAATGTTAATATTTTGTACAACCAAGGAATAGCCACTAAACAAAACATGCTCAAACACAGCAGAATGTAGCATCCCGCAGAGAGAATGATGCTCACATTCCTTTTCACTCAGACTAGGATGTAATCTGTCCTGGAAATGCTTTTCTTTTAAAAAAATTTTTAACATTTATTTATTTTTGAGAGAGAGAGAGAGAGAGAGAGAGAGAGCAGGGGAGGGGCAGAGAGAGAGACACACACAGAATCTGAAGCAGGCTCCAGGCTCTGAGCTGTCAGCACAGAACCCAACATGGTGCTCGAACTCACAGACTGCAAGACCATGACCTGGGCTGAAGTCGGACGTTTAACCAACTGAGCCACCTAGGCACCCCCTTATTTTCTGATTTTGGTGCATTTTACCTTTGTCTTCAAAATTCAACAACTTTATCTTGTCTTTTTTTTTCTCTAAAACACTTTCTGTAAAGCCACCTTCCACCCTTTTTTTTTTTTTTTTTTTTTGTAAAGGTAAAGCCCTACATTGGAGTAATATTTATTTTTCAGTATTGCTATTGCTTTTGTTAATGCCCTGGTTCCAAAGTCAAATGTGTTCTGAGTGATCTGCACACAAGCTCTGTCACTTTGAGAGTGCAGTTTTGCAGAATGCAAGGATTTTAAGGAATCCTCCTTATTCTGTAACTGCATCATTACATAAATGTCTAGACTAGGACTCAACCAGTGATAGAAGTCAGACTGCTGTCTGTAAGAAAGGAATGATTACCAAGTCCCTCAGTATAATTCCCTTGGATGTCAGTTATTCAGCCAGCTCTCAACTAACTAAAAATCAGAGAGGCAAGGAGGGACCCTCTTCTGCTAAAATCTGGAGGTGCCAAAGGAAATGCTCCTGGGGATGAAAGGGCTGCCCTGAGCTGCCACTAGAATATAAATGACTCAGTTTTCCTGGAGAGCTGAGCAGTCTGGAGAGTGCCAGTGCCAGAGGCCTCTGGGCTTCTGAAGAGTGGAGGGGACATCTAAGGGAAAGCAGCATAGAAAAGGGGAATGAAAAAAAGATAAAAAGAGAGGTGGGACTCAATATTTCCAGAGTATCTGCTATGAGCCAAGTATATTACTTGTTATCTCAATTTGTAGATGAAAAAAACTCTTGCAGTTTGGTGCTTTCTACTCAATTTACAAGAAAAGAAAATCAGGCTCAGCGGTTAAAGGATCTACCTACAGTGATCAACAAAGGTTGCCAGAGTTCCAAACACTCGCTGGCTGTTTGTTGCAATGGTGGCTTCCAAATTGAGCCCAAGGGCCAGGTCTCCTGGGGAGTCCTGCATGACTGGAGGCTGGGTGGGTGGGAAGGGTAAGGAAGTCCCCTGCCCGCCAAATGCACCACAGGGGCAGAACCTGGGTCTCCTGCCCACTCCAACCACTTGTATCTGTTTTACATATTGGGCTTCCTCTGATGCCTCTATTTGAAGTAAGAGTACTACAGCTTTAAGAGAGAGGGAAAGAAGGTCTGAAAATCAAGCTGGCTATTTCCCAATTCTGCCCGAGGCTGGCCTTCAGCAGAAAAATAAATCAGTGCTTACAAAAGATCTACTCTATACAGAATGCTGTTGGGGGGGGGGGGGTCCCAATTCCCTGCTCTAATCATTCTAAAGCTGTCTAAAACAGACTTCACTTTTTGCCAACTTTACTGGCTCATTTGACTATTTCTACCCCTCTGCAGACCCTGCAAGGCGGGTCAGCAGTTTGCAGAAGTGGAGGCAGCAAGCAGAGGGGATCTTCCAGCCCCACAGCAGGTGCTCAGGGGAGGAGAGAAGCCATGGATCTTGAAAGACCTCATGCGAAGCGGGACACCTGATGATCCCAGGGTGCTGAGGCTCTCTATGAGAACGTCACTTCCCCTCTCTAGGTCATGTCCTCACTCCCAACTGAGGTGGGCAGACTCTATGGTCTTCACTGTTCTTTCTGACTCTCCGGAGTCCAGACAGATAAAGAGTGTTGTGTTCCAGAGTGGAGGGGAAAGACAGGGATGTAGGAAGAGTGAATTGGCAGCAAGTCAGAGATCAGAGGTGTAAAGCAAATGCCTCCTAGATGCATGCAGAGACAAACACAGACCTTCCAGACAGAGATCTCTCTAAAAGTCATGAGTACTAAGGAACACATGGAAACGAAAAGGAAAGAAAGACATTCTGAGTGCTGATATCACTGAAACAGAATGGTACAGGACACATCTTTCATTCCCCTGAAATAACAACTCCTAACAACAGAAAAGGGAATTGCAGACCTTTCCAAATTCCTTTCAAAATCTAGGTGAGTCTCCATGTTGCAGGGAAAAGACATGAGTGGAAGTTTCTTTAAAGCAGTTAGAAAAAAAAATAGCAGGTGCTGGATTTACAGGCAGTCTCTGGGCAATGAATGATCTGTCACCTTCCCCTTCTGGTATTGATTCTTGACTCAGACAGATGACAAAGGACTGTGGATGAAAATGTGTGGTCCCAGGGACTGCTCAGGGCAGGTGTGAGCCCTCCTTCAGCGTCCTGCCCCAGGCGCTCTCTGCAAAGGCCCTGTGACCCCCCCCCCCCCCCACTTCCTGGGAGCAGCCCAGCTGTCTTCCCCTGCACACATCTGGAGGTGCCATAGCTGGGCGACCTACACAACATACAGCTCCACCACCTGTTTTCCGTTCCCAGAAATCTATTGAAAACAATCAGAATGGTCTCTGACATTGGGCACCCTTCAAATAATAACATACATGTCACTTATTTGAAACTTCTCTGATGCTGTCACCTTCCAGATATTCCTAATGCTACTATCTAATCATGCCTGGACTCCTAATAACACAACCCGTTTGCTGAGCATCTACTTTGAGCCAAAGGCTGCTTATGTATTAATCTTTATGATGCCCCTGGATAGCATGAAGAAATGGAATCTCTGACGTTAAATAATGCCCAAAGGTATATAGTCTGTAGATCTGGTCTTTGAACCCAGGTATCTGACTTAAAAGACAAAATGGGCTTATGGAGATCACATGGGTGAGTTGTGACGACTTATCCACATGGGCTTTCCCCTTTCCTGCAGCTCATCCTCACAACACCTCCTCCACTGTTGCCCGGGAGACGGCCAAGGAACTGAAGCTTTCAAACACCAGGGGGTCCAGAAGTGAAAGAAGCTGGGAAATACAGGGGCAGACAAGGAAAACTGAACCTGGAGCTAGACTTCCAGGCCTAAATTGTCTGTCTTTTCCCTCTCCTCTTGCCAGAAATTCTACCAATAAGGTTCATTTTCATAATTAAAAGAAGAAAATGGAAATTGCTTTTTGGGAGTTAAGGCTCTAATTACCATTTACTCCTTAGGATAAATGTGTTTGATCAGAGCATGACCTTCTCACTGCGCTGGAAACCACCACCCAAAATGGGGGAGTTTTGATCCAGAGTGGACTGAGTGCTCTGTAGGTTAATAAATCTACAAATGATGGTGGGTCATCAGAGTACTGGAAGTCCCTGAGGACAGATGTTAGAGACAGGGAGGCTGCAACAGGCAGTGCCAGGAGATGACTCTTGTCAGTTTCAAAACTGCTCCCTTCTCTCTCCCTCTCCCTTCCTGCAGCACTGACTGCTACTTCCCAAACACAAGCTCGTTAAGACTAGTATTATAGTTCGGCTGCAAACTAACTGAACACGGCACTTGTGAACCTAGACACTACTTGGGATGTTTTTACATAAAATATGTAATTTAATTCTTTTTTCTTAACATTTATTTATTTTGAAAGAGAGAGAGAGAAAGTAGGGGCAGAGAGAGAGTCTCAAGCAGGCTCCACACGGTCAGTGCAGAGCCTGACCGGGGTTTGAACTCACGCACCATGAGATCATGACCTGAACTGAAATCAAGAGTCAGATGCTTAATGATTGAGCCACCCAGGTGCCCCTGTAATTTGATTCTAAACAAACAAATACATATCCCTCTTATTGTTAAATGTGAGGCCACCAAGAGGCATCATTAATAGGAAGCCAATAGATGCTTATTGCACATGCCCCAAGCATGCTTAAATAGTATCAATCCAAAGGAAAATAGGGAGTGGTGAATCTGCTTAAATTCTTCATTCTTAATAGGAGTTGTTTTCAGATGTGGTTGAAAAGAAGAACCTGTGATACCCTGGAGAGTGGCTTCTACTGCTTCACTGTAATTTGGGGTTTCTCTTCAAAATAAGCTTCAATAGAAAAGGTATTTAGGACACCAATTTTTTTAAATTGTTTTTTTTAGCGTTTATTTATTTTTGAGACAGAGAGAGACAGAGCATGAATGGGGGGAGGGTGAGAGAGAGAGGGAGACACAGAATCGGAAGCAGGCTCCAGGTTCTGAGCTGTCAGCACAGAGCCCGACACGGGGCTCGAACTCACGGAGCACGAGATCACGACCTAAGCTGAAGTCAGACGCTTAACCGACTGAGCCACCCAGGTGCCCCTAGGACACCAATTTTGATTGCATGGTGGGATGATTAAAATGGGATTCTGCCAACTAACTTTATTACTCCCGCACTTTTAAATACCCACCTAGAAGTTATACCAACAGACAGAAGGGCAAATGCAAATGACCAGGCTTTGTAAATAATCCTAGGTAGGTAGGTGTTACCAGGGTGACTGTGAGGCCACACGAATGATCTAAAAGAGCCTGGCCATTCCTATTGAGCTGGTGGCTCTCCCTGTGGCCAAGAGCAGGTCACTTTACCTTTCACGGCTTTTTCTTCTCTGGGTGCACAACGAAAGGAAACATCCCATCGCTCACATTCATCCATCTCAAAAGTACATGGGTCCTTAGAACGTCTAGTCTAACCAATGCATTTGGCATTCATGAGAAGTGAAGGCCAGAGAGGCACCGCTAGTAGCTAAAACTCACAAAGCTAGTGTCAGGGTCATGACTAGACCAACACTTCCAAATTCTTAAACCAATGCTCTGATGCCCAGGTTTAAGAGTCAAGGGCTACCAGACAGAGGTGGTGAAACGCGCTATAAGTGTAGACATAAATCCTTCACAGGACAGCCTGATCATCATACGAATGCCAACAATTGGCTGACATTTGATTTCTATAGTTTCTACTAAACAGATATGATAGAATATGATAACATAATATGTTAGATTTTTGACACATTTACAAGCTAGTATAGTATTTGTTCACAGTTAAATCTGCATTTTTATGCATATTATTTTCACACTGAATATTCTGAGCTCTGGTTTATTTATAGGTGGCCTGAACCAAGCACGTTTAAAATAAAGAAAATCAAGATTACCTGCAAAGAAATTCCACTTAGAACAGCTTAATTTTAATTAATGCCATACCAAAAACAAAAACAAAAAAATTCCAATTTGCTTTAAAAATATTGAGTAAATCAATGTCTGATAATCTCTAAAATTACTTGCAGCTGGAGAATTCCTAACTGCATCTACTCACAGCTTAACAAAATGCATTTCTCCAAGATAAATCTACTCTTCTGAGAGCTGGAGAGAAGGAAAAAGATTATTCTTGGCTGGCTTGGACTTTCGTATATCTAATTACGAATTTTGTAATTCGTATGTGTAAAAGGTTAATTTTGAAAGCCCATGCCAACCCATTTTATTCAAACTGATTTCTCGCTTTGAATAAATTAACAGATTCAAAGGATGAGAAAATATAAAAATCCTGGAAGTAATAACAAATACTTCCACGAGAAGGCTATCCCACAGATAGCCTATGGATCGATCTTTCGTCCAAAAAGACAAAAATCCTCTCTAGGCTGCTATGTTTACTAGGAATTTGTTTCTGTGGGAACTCTGTCAGTAAAAGTAGCAATGTCTTGTGCTGGCAGTATACCCAGTTTCATCAAGAGAATCCTGGACAGTAAGAATAGGGTCAGCTCACTGAGGGACTTAAATCCCAAAGGAAGAACTTAAGATTTCATCCTGTAAAACCACGGCATCCACCTTCCCCTCAGACTGCAAACTCGCTCAGTGTAAGAACAATGTTCCATGGTACTTAAGGCCCTCATTATAAAAGTTCAATGAACATTTGTTGGATTAAAGAAGAAACAATAAATTACTAATGAATGTCAGGAGGTGTAATAAGACTTCAAATAACTTGGCAAAAACTATGAGGGA
This sequence comes from Panthera onca, assembly GCF_046562875.1. Lineage (NCBI taxonomy): Eukaryota > Metazoa > Chordata > Mammalia > Carnivora > Felidae > Panthera > Panthera onca. The sequence goes on along the minus strand of NC_138347.1, from coordinate 75,623,677 downwards.
AAGCTGGAGTTTGTTGTCAAAGTGGGAAAGAGTACAGTATGGGAGAAAGCTTTCTAGTCAAGGTAGTATCTTGAGTTAACCTCCACACAAAGAAGGTGGTTTGGGGATGTGGGGTGAGTTCTAGAGCTACTTCTGCTATTAAACTATCTGAATTCTGGAAAAAAAAAATTAACTTTTCTATTTAAAACTTTTCTAGTTTTGCTTTATGTATAAAATGAATAGAGACAACTTTTAAAAGATTTTCAACTCTAATATGATTAAAATAGCTGATGTTCATAAAGATGTGATTGAGTTTAATAAGTAGTCCACAGACTCCTTATTTAAGGAGGAAATTACAAAATAAATATGTTTATATATATAAATATATAATGTTTATTTTTGAGTAAGAGACACAGAGTGTAAGTGGGGGAAGGGCAGAGAAAGAGGGAAACACAGAACCTGAAGCAGGTTCCAGGCTCTGAGCTGTTAGCACAGAGCCCAATGCAGGGCTCGAACCCACAAACCTTAAGATCAGGCCCTGAGCTGAAGCCAGATGCTTTACCAAGTGAGCCACTCAGGCGCCCCTAAAGGAAATATTTTTAAGATTTTTGTTTAAACAAAAAATGTTTTATAACATCAGCCTTGACTGTTACCCCTTCTCCAAAAGTCATTCTTTTATCTATGTTGTGTTCCCACATCAAGCCATGCCTGTGTTTTATGACATTCCCATAAACCCCTTCTAGAAACTACATAGAGAAAAGATGCTCAAAAAGTCCTGGGAGGACACAGAAGAAAGTCCATCCAAACACGTCCTCCCAATCTTCGCCTTCTTATTTCAGGAGCAACTTAAAATATTACTGCTCCGAATAGCTTTCCACGATGATGTCCAACTTAGGGAACTTCGTGTGTGCTTTGATACTGCTGTGTGCACCCCCAGCATGTCTCTGACCTGCTCTACTTACTCACCTGTCTCGCTATTGCAATGTAAACTCCTGAGAGAAGGGGCCCAGTGGTGCCCTGGCCTACTTTCCACTCTATTACCAGTTCTTAGCACAGTAACTGGCACCCAGTAAGCATCCCAAGTGCTTTTTGAATGAAGAAGAAGATGAATGGGAAAACAGAGGCTTGGATAAATGTGTGTGGGGGGAATGCAATTCATTTCGGGCAAATTCTCTTGCCAAGGAAGTAAAAAAATGGAGCGTGTAAGGGACCTCAGAGATCATCTGGTCCAACCCCCTCATTTTCCAGAAGCCAAGGAATCTTGGCAAACTGCCCCACGAAATAGAAAAGGAAACATGCAAAAGAGTATTAGGAAAAGCAAACATTCTCTCTAATAAATGAGGATACCAGCCTACACAATCTGCGAGTAGAACTTAAATCGTTTTAAAAAAAAATTCATGGTGCTAATTTTATTTCGCCTTTATTAGTGCCTTCAGTGAGTCCACCTATTCCCTAGCCGTGTCAAGCCTACATCATACAGGCTCAATTACTTAGTATGTAGATCAGGCAAGGTTCTCCCTTGTCTCCCTCCTGCGTTTCTCCAGCCTTTCAACGCTCATTAGCACCTCCAACAGAAGGCTGAGGAAATGAAACTCCAATTTATCAATGTCAACTGTTGAACCAGCAAATTGCATCAATCCCGCCCCCACATGGAAGTGTTTGGACAATTCTGAATCAACAAGATGTTGGCAGCTGTGTTCCTATGGTTCAGTAATTGCATTGTTTCCTACTGTGCTCTACGGGTTGTGAAATGAATTTATTAAATAACCAACACAAAGGAAATGTGGTGTGGGCTAGTGGAAACAGCTCTGGGCTGGTGTTGGGATTCTGTCTTAATAGTCTCCCACTTTGACCACCAGCCTTGACAATAGTTTTTCTGGTCCTCAGGCTCCTAAAATCACTTAAGAAGGTAATTCTACCCTGGGTAGTAGAGAAATCTAGGGTACCTAAAATATCCTGTGCTTTTCACTCCACATACAGATTTAACATTGATCATATTCTCTCTATATAGGAACCTAGTATGCTGACTTTCAGCCCACATTATGTATGGCCTTTGTGTATAAGATCCATGACACTAAATGGTACACCATGCTTGATGAATCTGTTAAGCCCAACTGGCCACTTCACACTGGAAGACAATGATTAGGAAAGGAAATTGAGCCCAGGCACATGAAGCGTATAATGGTGGAATTTAAACACCCAATTCTATGGTCTTTGGCAAGTTTGCCAATTGGTATTTTGCCAGTTGTCTTAGGTTATTAAAACTTGTTGGTCGTTTGTAAATCTAGGCCGATAACTGGCTGTGTGACGGACTGAGAAAGGTTTTCAAATGAAGATGGAAAACTTATCTGGTATGCTATTCCAGCTACAAAGGAAGAAAAACAGATAAGCTTAATAAAATCAGCCCTTTTCAGTAACTCTTAAGCCAGCCTCTAAATCTTAGAAGGCAGGCAGGGTTTGAGAGTACAGAGAATGTCTGCAGAGGGTCACCCTGCCGAGGAGCAGGTGGAAAGCCTCCCTACCTCTCTGGTTTTAGCTGGGCCCTAGATAGTGCAAAGTCTTTTGGGTTGTTGGAGTATTCTCCCTGGACAAAAAGGCTAAGGGGAGGACACGTTCTCTTCAACTGGGAGTTTGACCCTGACTCGGGGTCCAAATTTTGGCCTCAACAGTCTTCCTATTCTTTCTTAAAAAGCAAATAATAGGGGCGCCTGGGAGACTCAGTCGGTTAAGTGTCCGACTTCAGCTCAGGTCATGATCTCGCAGTCCATGAGTTCGAGCCCCGCATCGGGCTCTGGGCTGATGGCTCGGAGCCTGGAGCCTGCTTCCCATTCTGTGTCTCCCTCTCTCTCTGCCCCTCCCCCGTTCATGCTCTGTCTCTCTCTGTCTCAAAAATAAATAAAAATGGTTAAAAAAATTTTTTTAATAAAAAAAAGCAAATAATAATTAATAATTATGCTTTCTCTCAAACTAAGAAGCAGAATTTCATTTCTTCCCAATCTCCCTACCCAATTATTTTATAAACAGGGCTCAATTAAGATCCACCATCATTTACTGAGATCTACACACAGCCCAGTGGTTCTGGCCAGGTGGTAGATCATTTGCAGGCAGATTATTTACCGTAGGCTGATCATCTCCACAAGGGGGATAAGGACTGTTAAGGTTTAGGATAATGTATGTAAAGCACATGGCCCAGTGATGAATGCCCTAGACAAGTCTATCACAGCCAGACTAGATACTGTATTTACCATTCTCTGATTTAAACCTCATAAAAACCCTGTGAGGTAGGAATTATGGTCATTATCTTACAGACAGAGAAGTTAAGTGGCTACTCAAGGACATGAAGTTAGAAAGGAAAAGATTTAGGAACTAAACTCAGGTCTGGCTTTACTCCAAATCCCACCTGCTTTCTGCAACAAGATGTTGGTGTGAATCTCTAGGATATTTTGTTCTTCCTGGAGTGACTGGGCAGCAATGTCCTATAAGGCATGATTCCAGATAAATTAACTTCCTGTTTTGTCTGTTCTCCCTCTTTCCCAAAAAAAAAGTGGAATGGAATATGTATATAGAGGCTTATTCCTGGAGTTTTACACTCTCGGATGCTGGCTACATACAAATTTACTCTTTTTTTCTAATTACTCTTTCCAAACTGCAGGTCGAAGCCTGAAGAGCAGTGCAGTAGAGGTCGAGTTTTGAAAAGTCACCCCTGATGCCACACTGAGAGCTGGGGATGAACACTCCTGGCCTAGCTACAATGTGCTGTGGTCTAAGACAGGAGGCCAAAGTTCCAGCTCACTTCTGCCTCAGGACTGGGGGCCGAGAAACCTGTATTCTCAATTCACATCTGCTGGAGCAAGTCATTTCCTCATCTGGGACAAGTTTCCCCATCTGGAAAATGGTGGGTTTGGGCTGGCCGATATATTTCTTAAAGTCATGTTTCCTGAGGTATAACTTATAGACAATAAAATTCATCCCTCTGAAAGATACAGTTTGATGAGTTAGACAAAGGTCTACAGTTTTATAACTATAGCCACAATTAAGACACAGAAGATTTCCACCACCCCCCAGAATTTCCTCATGCCCCTTTGTAGTCAAGCCCATTCCTAAACCCGGGGCATTTCTGACCTGATTTCTGTCCCTATAGTTTTGTCATTTCCTGTCTGGCACATACATGACAAAGAATGTAGCCTTCCATGGCTGTCTTTCACTTAGCCTGACACTTTTTTAACATTCATCCATGTCGTTGAATTCATCAAATCAATAGCTTGCTCCTCTCATGGCATCCCTTTCATGGACAGGACATTTTGTTTATCCACTCAACAGCTGACACACAGTTGGGTTGTTTCTAGTTTTTTGCTAACATGAATAAAACTTGCAAACATCTGTGTCCAGGCCTTTGTGTGGACATACTTTCCTTTTCTCTCACATAAATACTCAGGAGCGTGACAGCTGTGCTATTTGTTAAGTGTATGTGTTTATCTTTCTTATAAAGTGTCACACTGTTTTCCAAAGTGGCTGTACCATGTTGCATTCCCACCAGCCATGTGTGGACTGGTTGGTTTTTAACAGATAGCTCTAGATAATGACTGAGATTTCTATCTATGTCCCATTAATATGTGGACTCTTCTTCTCATGAAATGCATCTCAGTGCTCCCCCACAGCACCAAGGACAGATGCCAAGTATGTATGTGAACTCAGTGTTGAGAGCCCTTCCAGCTTCAGTAGTCTGTCATTCTGTTGCCTTCCCTAGACATCTTATTCTGCAATGGTGGGCACCAAGTAGCAGCTTTAGGCTGAAACCAGGTTGAGACAGACTGCAAAACTACTACTGACTAGCTATATAAGCATATCTCACAGGCTTGGCTTCCTCTTCTGCAAACTGGGAGCAATGATTACCTTCCTCTCAGGTTGTTGGAAGCTTAATGGTGTACGTGCTTCGCATACAGTAAGTGCTGAGTAAACAGCAGTTTTCAGCTTCTACAGTTACAGACTGGTATGGCGGATAAGGAAGTGGTAGGTGATAAACTTGAACCCCTTCCCAAGGTTCCCGGCAACCACTAGAATGTGAAAATGGAGGCCCCTGTGTTCCATCACAAGGCTCAAGGTCACTCTTACCTGTTAGGATGGTTTATTCACTCCTCTATTCATTTATAATATATGCATGTGTGTGTGATATTACATAGAGAGATGAACAAAAATGACACAGCCCCTCTCTTGCTGAGCTTACAGTCTAATATGCTCCTCTTAAGTGATGTGTAGAAAGACACAAGGCAGAAAGTTTGCCGTGGGCAAGAAGAAAGGCAGAGGGCCAGCATTCTAGATCACAGCAAAGTAGCTTAAAGTAGGAGCACTTAGGGGACTTCACCTCTGATTTTCATCTTGTTCGGGGAAATAAATTGTGAGTCTAGAGTTTTCCTGAGTGCTAGCTGATGTGTGTGTATGTAAGAGGGAGAAGGGAGAGAGGAGAGGGGAGAGGGGAGAGGCAAAAAAGGAGGATGAACAATCTACCAATGGGCATCTGAGCTCTGAATAATGCACTGACACGTTTCATTTTAAGCACTGTTTGTGTTCCATCCCACACCCCCCAACCCCCCTCGAGCTAATTACCTCGCCATTTTGAGCACCCAGCTGTTGCTGTCTGAAACCTGACCTTCACTGTGAAGAAGCTCACAGCTGCAGTGAGCTGCCTACCTAATAATTCAGGGGTTCTTATCGGCTTCATACCTCTCCTTTCCTCAACCAGCATGGTGAAACAGGCTGGTTTCCCTAGTTCCTTCTCCCCAAACCATCTGTCTCTCTGCCAAAATGAGAGGAGGAGGGCCAGAAGCAAGGGGATTATACGGGAGCCAGTCAGAATGCAGGATCTCAGGCTGCGTTAAGACCTACTGGATCAGGGTTTGTGTTTTAACAGGAGACCCAGAAAATTTGTAGGCACATTAAAATTTTACAGGTGCCAGAATGGGGCATAAATCCCAAAGAGTTTTCATCCATTCAATTTGAGAACCTGACCTAAGAATACGAGAGGGCCAAGCTGATCAGGCAGGACAGAGTGATATTGGAAAAGCAGTGTGGTGTGAAGGAAACAGCCAGCCCCCACGGAGCCTCCCTTCCTGATATCCGTGCCCTTGTGTACTCCCTTTGAACAGAGTCAGGTCTGTGTGGCAAACTGCATGTGTAAGAGTGACATTACGCAACTTTGGAAGTGAGGTCATAAAAGGCATTTAACATTTTCCTGCCTTGGTCCTTTGGATCACTCACTCTGGGGGAAGCTAGTCACCATGGTGTGGGCACCTGGAAGAACTTGTGGAGAGGCCCACGTGGAAATGAACTGAGGCTTCCCCCGCCCCCCCCCCCCCCCCCCCCCCCCGCCATGTCAGCACCAACTGGCCAACCAAGTGAGTGAGCCAGCCTGTAAGTGGAACCTCCAGCCCCAGTCAAGGTTGCAGATGACTGTACAACCAATGTCAAATCTGCACTTTCATGAGAGGCCCTAAGCCAGAAGACCCCAGCCAAGCCAATCCTACATGCCTGGCCCCAAGGAGCTGTGTGAGATCATCCATGTCCGATGCTGCTTTAAGCCACTAAGTTTGGGGATAATTGGTTACTCAGGCATACATAATTACTGCAAGGATAGAGAGTGGGGTCTGACACTGGGCTCCCCCAACTGGCAGTGGATTTCCTCGGTCACCTCACCCTCTCGGTGTCTCTGATGCCTCATCTGTAAAAGGAACAGCTACAGATTATCTGATCTCTGACACCTTTGAGTATAAAGTTGACACTACGATTTTATATATCACTAAGACAAAGCGTCACCAAATTCATACCCGGTCGATTCTAAAATGCATACTAATTTTAGAGATGTAGAACTGTGGGGAAACATGCATCTTAAAAAGGACGAAATACAGTGTTATACTTGCTCTGCCCACCACGTGGACACGTTAGAAGGATGGATGGTGTAACAGATGAGAAGGCGCCCAGAGGGAACTCACGGACAGCATCCCGAAGCACCACGGCTTGAGAAAGGGAAATGACATTATGGTTCCAGACCAGCTAATTAAACTGGCTTCATCACCTCACTTGCCTCAGGCTCCTATCACAATTTATGCTCAAAATGACTGTTACAAAGCCCAACTGGGAGGAAAAAACCATCAAGGAAAACCATTTATGGCAGTGCTCCCTAAACTTGCTTGAGCGTTAAGAAATCACCTGGTATATTTGTTAAATATACACCCAGGCCCCTTGCTACAGACTTTGATTCAGCAAATCTGGAGCAGGCATTGGATCTATATTTTAACAAGGGCCCCAGGCCGTTCTCAGGAACACACAGGTTTTAAAACATTGAAACACAGTAATACCCATCCACTTACTGGTATTTTTCCTTGTATTGAATCATAATAGAAAACTACAAACCTGGACTGCCTTAGCTATGTCCCCAAATAAAAAAACAAACAAACAAACAAAAAAAACACAATGCCTTCAACCCAGTATAAGATTTTACTGAAGGTCAATGTAAAAAAGCTGTCTCATCAAGGAGAGTTTGCCATTGGCTGGGAAGCTTATGGAAGCTATGGAAAATACTATTCTTCAATATTTACAGTATGAAAATCAGCATAATAAATATACTAAAGACTGTATCTCCTGACAGGCTGACCTGTTTCCTTTTTTATCAGTCAATGCAAGTTGCTAGGCAACCATTTTTCCCTTTTTTGCTTAGACTGCCAGGAATCTTTCACCTAAAATTCATGCCCCAAAACAATAACAATATTAACAATAGTTACATACCTTGATCAAAAAAATTAAACAAACAGAAAAAAAAAAACCAAAACGGAACTTCTTGTGACGTTTGGCTTTGTCCTGTATTGTAATGGTCATCATGTTACACTCAGGTCTTTTTTTGAGAACTTCCAGTCCTTTTGGAAGGTAGGATTTTATTTTATTTTATTTTTAAAGTTTATTTATTTAAGGGGGGCGGGGGAGTGGGCAGAGAGAGAGGGGGAAGATCCCAACCAGGTTATATGCTGTCAGCACAGAGCCTAACACGGGGCTGGAACCCATGAACCGTGAGATCATAACCTGAGTTGAAATCAAGAGTTGGATGCTTAACCGAATGAGCCACTCAGGTGCCCCGGAAGGGAACAAATTTTAAAATCAATACTGTCAGTTTTGTTTTTTTTTTCTGTTTCTCATCACATTTAGACTAAGCAACCACAACTCAATATCCAGCAACACTTCAAGTTGCGAGGGTTTTCTCCTCTCATGCCAGTCTCTTGGCCAGCTTTTAAAACACCGCAGGAATGCTAACTGTATCCTGGCAAGGAGACTCTGTTCAAGCCAAATATTTAAGAGAATAAACAGAAAATAATTTTAGAGCATCTCTAAAAAAGTCTTGTCTTTCTCTGGTGGATAACAGAATATTCTGACAATCTGACCCAACTAGGGAAGCATATAAAGCCATTAAGATCCTTCCCTACAAAAACGAAATGAAACAAAACCCCCCCCAAAACCAAAATGAAAACAAAGAAAACCCTGCACTTCATTTTTAAACATCTTACTTGTGTGCCTTCAGTTTTGCAACAGAAATTCATCCTTGACCTGAACTTCCAAATATCCCACAAACAATAATTAAGTCGCTCGAACCCTGCTGTGTAAAGGGCATTTTCTGACAGATGGGAAACCAAGCCAGAGCACAGGAAAAATTTGCACTCTTCCCCAGCCTCATGCAGTAAGGAGATTAGAGGCAAGCATTTCCATAACCATCCCTGGAAACTGGGGTGCACATAGAATCTCAAAAGGGCATGCCTGCATCATCAGCACTTTAGAGTACTGTTAGACATTATTGTCCCAGTGAAGATGTCCAGTCTCCAAGAATCGTTTCCTACCTTGCTGACTGCCCAGGCTGACTTCCCCGTTTTCTGCTGAAAGGTCTTTTTCTCTGTGAAGTCTTTCAGACTGCCATCCTCCTCCCACCGGGGCTAATCCCACGGTCATCCGTCTTCCCGTGACACCCACAACACAACACCACAATCGGCTGTCTCCTCTGTTGGTCTCTGCTGCTGGATCCAGCTGCTTGAGGTCAATGATCCCAGTTAATTCACCTTTGAATCGCAGGACCAATCAGATTACCCGGTACACAGTAGGTGCTTGGGCAATCTGTGTGAATGAAAGAATCTAGTTCAGGGACTCTGGGGTAACCTCAGATTCTCTCATTCATGCAAATAAAGGCATGAGGCCTAAAGAAGTGAGGTGATTTTTCCCAAAGTCACACCAGAAAAGGAAAGAGGACACACAAAAACCCAAAATCTTTCCTTGCCAACCTGTTGTTTTCCATTATGCCTCCTTCAGGTACATGCCCTTCCCTCTGTGTGACCCTGGTCTCCTGTCACCACAGCTCAGGCCTTCTGGCTTAGCCTCCCCCTCCCCCACCATTTCTCAGCCCAGAATGAGGTTCCCAGGGACGCCTTCCAGCCTGGGGCAGGCTCCTTGCTTATCTGCTTCTGAATCTCCCAGAATCACGTTCATTTCTTTTGGAAAGTGTAGCCCAACTTGCAGTTTTCCTTTCAAATGTGAAATTATTTTATGAAGGCCTATCTTTCTCACTACAATAACAGGGCATGTCTTTGTTGTTGTTGTTCACTGCTCGGTCGCTAGGGGCTAGCACAGGATGCCTCACTAAAATATTTGTTGAATGAATAAATCATTTTGGAACTCTCTGAAAATAGGCAGTGGGTCTGTGGTGCAAATATTCTGTCTCATGAACAGCAGACATACAATAAAAGGGTCAGATCATTCTGGCACAATATTAAAAAATATCTCTATTTTTACACTCAGATAATTCACTTTATAAATAAGAAGTAGCCAGTCCTTAAACACAGATGTCCCTGTTTCAGATTCTGGGAAAAGCTGGCAGCCTTTCTCTCAGTAGGCTAATGAGGGTACATGCTAGATATTTTATCATGGGAGTAAGACAAATGGGGACCACCAATATGATGCTCCCAGAATTTCTTTCCCAGGACAAATTGAGATGTCTGTTGAATTATGTAAACCATTGTTTTCTATCACAGGTAGAGATACCTGACAGGATTATTCTTATTTGATATACCCATGATCTTCAAAAAATTTCTTTTTAAAAAAAAATTTTTTAACGTTTATTTTTGTGAGAGAGAGAAAAAGATGAGTGGGAAGAGGCAGAGAGAGAGGCAGACACAGAATCCGAAGCAGGCTCCAGGCTCTGAGCTGTCAGCACAGAGCCCAACGCAGGGCTTGAGCTCACAAGCTGTGAGATTGAGATCTGAGCAGAAGTCAGACGCTCAACTGACTGAGCCACCCAGGCGCCCCTAAAAAATTTCTTGAAAGTATACAACCAATATTTGCAAATTTTATTCCACTTAACCCAGAGAAAGTGCCAGGTCACATCTCTGAATCTCAAGCCACTTATGGACTCCAGAAAAGAAATGATAGCAATTGGATGTAATTTCTTAGTACATTTCAACAGTCTGTTGGTTTCTAAAAGTTTTAGACACCAAAAATTGTTTCTAGTCCTAACTCTGGAATTAAACTAAAGAGCTAAATGGATCACTTTTATTATTGTTTCTGGCTATTTTTCACCTGTTTAACTATAAAGAAAAACTCTGCCAATTTATAGATATACTACCCTTGATCCTATAACTCATAGTGAGAAAACTGCCCTCCTTTGGGAGAGCAAGAAGAAAGTGTTGAAAAAGCCCTCTCCCTCGACAAAAAGCTTTTGATTACAGAACGTCACTATTTTGGGAATGTTCTTAGCACATCCCGGTGAAGTACCATCATATCCTCTCCTCCTTGGAGCTTGGAAAAATGTCATACCACTCCTAAGTTGGGGTGTCTCAGAGGTGTTGGAGTGAGGCAACACTGAGGTCAGAAACTATGGTTATATACTCTGATTTGTCTTTGAGCAGATGTAATTGAGTTGTAAATCGAGGCCTAATTATAAACATAGTGCAACACCTCTCTAGCCCTCCACTTCTTTTAATATTAAATAGGGGCATTATTTGAAGGTCTCCTTTATTGCTAGCATTCTGTGACTTTAACTTTGACTCTACTGAACTCCAGAGATAATCTCAGAACTTTTCTCTGGAAAAGTGGGGAAACGACCAGATGCCTCAAGGTGGCTGATTCTATCTGTTCTACCTCTGCTATAGATACCCAACACTGCCCCACATCTACCCCCAGCCAGTGCTTCACAATGGATCTCTAATAATTGTGAAGGTAATCTGGATGCTTGTTATGGGCTGAATTGTATTCCCCCCAATTCGCTGTTTTGAAGTTCTAACCCCCAGTATCTCCGAATGGGACTATATTTAAAGATGGGGACTTTAAAGAAATGATTAAGTTAAAATGACACCATTGGGGTAGGTCCTAATCCAATTTGTCTTGTGTCCTTATAAGAAGAGGAAATGGGTGGGGCACCTGGGTGGCTCAGTCACTTGGGTGTCCAACTCTTAGTTTCTGCTCAAGTCATGATCTCAAGGTTGGTGAGTTCAAGCCCTACCCATATCGGGCTCTGAACTAACAGTGCCTCCCGTGTGCCCTCTCTCTCAAAAATAAATAAATAAACAGTTAAAAAAAAAAAGAGGAAGAAATTGGACAAAGAGACATTAGGAACTCATGTACAGAGAGGAAAGGCCATGTGAGGATACAGTGAGAAGAAAGGCATCTGCAAGACAGGGAGAGAGGTCTCAGGAGAAACTAAACCTGCTGACACCTTGATCTCGGATTCCCAGCCTCCAATACTGTGAGGAAATAAATCTGTTGTTGAAGCCACCCAGTCTGTGATATTTCATTAGAGCACCCCTAGTCAACTAATACAGTGCTGATTGATTCACTGCTTTAGATAACAACTTGGATCACAGATGTGTCTACATCTCTCCTTTGTCTAATGGGAAGACTTGAGTTCTAAAGCAGGAAAGTGACTTTTCCAAGGTCACATACTTGCGTGGTACCAGAAGAGACTTTAGATCAAAGCTCATGGGGGAAATAGGAACACTCAACACCCACCCCCAACCCCCAGACTTTTTCTCTTTAAAAAAATGCAGATCACAGGGGTGTCTGGGTGGCTGAGCATTCAACTTTGGCTCAGGTCATGTCTCGTGGCTCACAAGTTCGGGCCCTGTATCAGGGCTCTGTGCTGACAGCTCAGAGCCTGGAGCCTGCTTCAGATTCTATGTCTCCCCCTCTCTCTGCCTCTCCCCCACTTGGACACTGTCTCCTTCTCTCTCAAAAATAAAATAAAACATTAAAAAAAATTTTAAAAATGCAGATCAGGGGAGCCTGGATGGCTCAGTCGGTTGAACGTCCGACATCAGCTGAGGTCATGATCTCGCCATTCCCGAGTTTGAGCCCTGCGTTGGGCTCTGTGCAGACAGCTCAGAGCCTACAGCCTGTTTCAAATTCTATGTCTTCCTCTCACTCTCTCTCTCTCTCTCTCTGCCCCTCCTCGACTCACGCTCTCTCTCAAAAACAAATAAAAAAACAAACAAAACAAAAAAAATGCAGATCATACAACAAACATTGACACTTGGCAGAGACATCCAGATGGTATACATCACAGAAGTTATACCCAGTATTTAGTCACGATGTCTGAAGAACTAATTTTATTTGTTTCTTTTGTTTGTTCTTTTTTTGAGGATCAGAGTCCTATTTAGGAGCTTACTAAAAATTTACCTTTCCATATGCTAGATGTTGTCTGTGTGATTTACCTCCTCAGTCATCGTACACGGATCACCAAGAAGCTGTAAGAATATACAGGTGCAGACTCAAGGTCCAGCTCTATCACCACCATTGTGGAAAAGCACTGTACATCACAGGATAGAGCCCCAGGCTCCTCTGTGGCACCTGGACAGTGCCCAGGGACAGTGACCTCCCAGGAGTATCCACGTTGGATGAAGAAGTGATTTTTTGTTAGGATTAGAATATTTCACCGAAGAACTAACAACACGTTTTTAAAATACGCTCTGCTTGTGCCAGAACTCTGTCAGCACCTACTGAGCGGAGTGTGGGACTGGGACTTCTTCCTTCATTTTAGAAGGCCAACAAGTGTCCCCCAGAGTGCTCTCCATAGCTATCAATTCTCCTCTGTGCTCCTTCCTTTCCCAAAGGAGCCTCCTGAGATCTGTATACATGGGGAGACACTTAAACAGAAACATGCCTAATTTTGAGACTAATACCAGGCAGTAGACTCAACATTTGCATTGGAACCTCTCTTCTCTGTTCTTGGTCCCACGTGATGCCTGAACAGAACAGCCCTGGTCTGACGTGGGCTCCATGCCAAACACAAAATGGGGCTTGCAGGGGGCATCGAGCTGCAGATCTGACAACAGTTTTTCATTCCAAGGCATGCTCCCCTATCATGGAAGACGTTAAGATGAGGCCCTACAAGAGAACTAAACCAAATTAAATCTTCACGATCAGAACTGAAATAAGGGGAAAGTGTTCTAGTTCAGTGGTTCCCAAACAGTACTCCTTGGACAAGCTCAGGCTGTCTGCATCTGAATCATCTCAAAGGGGTTTTTGGAAATGGAAATTCCAAAACCCCGTCCTTAGACTGTTCCATTTCATGGGCCTGTGTGGGGCCTTCGATCGTGGGTTTTTAAATGATCCCCCGGTATTATATCATTTGGAAAACACTCAAAACTGCTGTAGATTTTCTCAGAGTTGAAAGAAAACAACAGAGAAATAGCTGGTGTCCATAAATCACAGTTTGTATCATTGAGTCAGTAACATCAACGACGTGAAGCATAGGCCCGGAGCTCTTTGGGGTTCGTATCCTTTCATTTCTATATTACTTTGTGTGTTATTACATAACACAACACCCAGAACTTAAAACAAGCATTTCTTATCTTTCAGTTTCTGTAAGGTGGGAGTTCAGGCATGGTGGGGCTGGGTATTTCTAATGCAGGGTCTTTGGTGAGGCAGCTGTTAAGTAATTAACTGAAGGCTTGACTGGGGTTAAATAATCCATTTCCAAATTCTTGACCAGAGGCCTCAGTTTCTTACCACATGGGCCTCTCCATAGGACATCCTAAATGTCCTCATAACAGGGCAGCTAACTTCCCTTGGTGCGAGTGATCCAGTAGAGAGAGCAAGGAGGAAGCCATGGTGCCTTTTATATCTAGTCTCTAAAGACACACATTGTCATCTTTACTTTTTTCTACTTGTTAGAAATGGGTCACTAAGGCCAGCCCACATCCAAGGAGAATAGGCTCCATCTTCTGAAGGGAATGTCAAAGATTCTGTGGGCATATTTTCAACTACCATGATTTCCAGTGTCTGTCAATGTCTGTCATATTCTGAGAATGGAATGGAAACTAGAAACACAAAAGCGTCTACGGTCTTGACCTCATGAAATATGGGAGCAGGAATGAAAGAAAGAAGCAATAATAGAACCAAAAATATATGATTCCCCTTTTATGAAGTCAAGCTAGTGAACGCGCAGTTAAGTTAGGGACAGAGGCAGGGAAGTGTACTAAATTAGAAGTCAAAAAGGCTTGGGTTCTTGGGCGATAAAAAAAGCGTTGGGTTTGAAATTCTGCTTTCCCAGTTTGAGCTAGTTACACCATTTAGTCACTGAGCTACTACTACCCTCTCTCTTTACAAAATGAACAGGACTTACTTCTTCATGGTGGTAAAGGAGTGGACTTGGGGGCAGGGATGTTGTGAAGTCAAAGACAGAACCCATGCAGTACTGGGCAAATAGCTAATGGCTTTACATACTAATAACTATGATTGTCACCATGTTTGTTGTAAGTGAGGGTATACGTATCAGAGGGTAATGAGGTCAGCATGCCAGGTCGCTTAATTCCTTTTGCATATATCCTCTCTGGATTTGTGTACTTTCCCTCCAGGGGCAAAGCAACCCTTGGGTGCTAAGGAAATCCTTTCAAAAGGGACACTCCTCTTCCTGCTCCAAACTGTGTTTTCTTTCTGGTGTCGGGTCTTACCTGCGGCATTCCTAGGAATTATGTCTGGGTAGGCCCTGTAAAATGTACCTAAACTGACCAAAGCCACCTGACCAGGTAACTTCTCTCAAGGACTAATAATTGCTCCCCTGAAGTTTTAAATTTTTTTTTTTCCAACATTTTTTATTTATTTTTGGGACAGAGAGAGACAGAGCATGAACGGGGGAGGGGCAGAGAGAGAGGGAGACACAGAATCGGAAACAGGCTCCAGGCTCCGAGCCATCAGCCCAGAGCCCGACGCGGGGCTCGAACTCACGGACCGCGAGATCGTGACCTGGCTGAAGTCGGACGCTTAACCGACTGCGCCACCCAGGCGCCCCATCCCCTGAAGTTTTAAATGCCCATTTATATTGGCAGGGGTGAGAGAAAGGAACTGCACATAAATATGGACGTTTCTGGAAATATTTTGTGCTTGCAGGTATGTCTCCACATGAATATTTAAGTATTATTTGCATATAGACATATGCGGACATGGAAACAAAATAGTGAGAGAGAATACTACCGTCATCAGAATGGGAACTTCCTCAGAGCTCCAGAGAAAAGAATTTGACTCAGAGTACAGCTGCTCAACATAATGTCAATCTGGGGCACCTCGGTGGCTCAGTTGGTTGAGCGTCCAACTTTGGCTCAGGTCATGATCTCATGGTTCACGAGTTCAAGCCCCACGTCAGGCTCTCCTGTCAGCACGAACCTGCTTCAGATCCTCTGTCATGCCCCCCTCTCTCTGCACCACCCCACTCGTGCTCTCTCTCTCTCTCAAAAATAAATAAACATTTGGGGCACCTGGGTGGCTCAGTCAGTTAAGTGGCAGACTTCAGCTCAAGTCATGATCTCACGGTTCACGAGTTCAAGCCCTGAGTCAGGCCTTGTGCTGACAGCTCAGAGCCTGGAGCCTGCTTCAGATTCTGTGCCTCCCTCTCTCTCTCTGTCCCTCCCCCGCTCAAGCTCTGTCTCTCTCTGTCTCAAAAATAAATAAACATTAAAAAAAATTAAAAATAAATGAATAAAAATTTAAAAAAAGAGAGAGAGAATGTCAATCTATGCAGAAAACAACTTATAACCACCTCAGAGTATGAAAGTGTCTAAGAAATCTCATTCCCAATTCTTTTTCAAATCCCTTTTTCATCCTCTCCTTCTCCCCAGTGTTTTTGGACTCTTTGAAGAGATCCAAGAAATTCCGCAATTTTGGGAAAATGCACTGTGGCGAGACATGTAATATTAAACCACCCTATGACAGTGACGGGGAAAAAAAATAAAAAATGAAAAAATACCCATGTAGAGATAAGAAAAGAGCTTGAAAAACCAGTACTCAAAACTTTTCCAGGCTTAAGGGGTGGAGGACATACCTAAATCAAGAATAAAAAAAAAAAAAAAAGTATCTTCAGCCAGTAAGTCAAAAACCCAAAGGACCATTACTAGAATAAGTCTAAATGCCCCCTGCAGACATAAAAGATGATCATGAGAGGGAACACAAAGCTCGAGGTGTTCAAGTTTTAGAAAGCCACCTGTCGTGTTCCCCTTTTTGCAGAGAATAAAGGAAGAATGACTGAAATTAGAAACACTTGTACTCATTCCACATTTTGAAAGCCAACTATGGGGGCCAGAGTTTTGTTCAAAATGAAAAAGAAAATCAAATCTCCTTTAATTCCACCACCATAACTCTGTGTTCGAAGGTACAGCAAGGACTTTCCTTTTCCTTTTTTTCCCTTTTTTTCTTTTCTTTCCTTCCCTTTCCTCCCCCCCACCACCACACCAGGCTCCCTGTGGACGGAGTCATGGTATCTAGGACGATTTATCAGGAGATATTCCAATTTAAATTATGACTTAATCCCACAAAACCCAGAAGACCAAGAGTCTGTTCTCATTTTGTCTGAAACACATGAGCAAGGTTTTGTGCTAGGCAGTGTCTTGTGTGTCTTGCGGTAGAAGGTAACAGGCAAGACTTCCTGGGATGACCACACAAGAAAAACCTGCTGAAACGTGACACTTGTATGGGCCTCTGAAGCTCCCTTGTTCGGTAGAACAGGCAGATAAATCAGGGGCTTCACTTAAACCATTGCTGAACAGATGAAAGCCCAGAAGATGAAATTTCCATTGGTTGGGACAATCTCTTAGAAACTTTTCCCATCTTGGAATTGCTTTATACAAATACTTCCCTGTACCGCTGGCTGCTCCCAAGTTGTTCCTCTAAATTATCGCCAAAGCTGATAGACAGGATGCGGGTTGTAGCAAATATTTTACAGAAGTCATAATCGGCAAATCATGTGTAAAATGAAAAACAAAACAAAACAAAAAACACCAAAGTTTTAGATCAGAAAAGACCTGGGAATGAATTCACAAATTCTGTCATATAGTAGCTGATTGACTTAGATAACTAATACCTCTGGACCTTAGTTTCCTGCATCTGTTTTAATTAATTAGTTTTTAAAAAGCCCAACAGATTATTGTGAAGACGAACTAAGCAGCTCTGTGAAAAGCACTTTGAATGAAGTATGGGAGCAACAGCAGTGAATGAGACCAGTCTCTGATCTCTAATCATCCCTGGGACTAGCTGGAAAAACAACATATACATGCAAAAAGACAGGGCAGGGGCGGTAATCAAAACCCAATGTGGCCCCCAATGACCTCACTTTCTGTTAGTCACATCTTCGAGCGGTCATCTTCCACAATGTACCACGGTTGGTCAATGGGCCCAACAGAAGTGATGGGTTTTACTTCCAGGATTAGGTTACAAAAGGCACTGCAGCTGCCATCTTTGTTTGTCTTTCTGATCACTCACTTTGGATAAGCCAGCTGCCATGTCATTGAGCAGTCCTATGGAGAGGACTGAGTAGAGAAGGTCTGGGGTCTCTTGCCAAGAGCCCCATGAGTGAGCCTAGAAGTGGATCCTCCACCCCAGTCAAAACTTCAGATGGCTGCAGTTCTGACTGACAGCCAGACTACAACCTCAGGAAAAATCCTGAACCACAACCACCCACCTAAGCCACTTACGGATTCTTGACCTTCAGAAACTGTGGGAGACAATATATGTTTATTGTTTTACATTGTACAGTAATCTGTTACACGGCACTAAATAACCAATATATTCGGCCACACTAAGAGCTGCAAGGTTTGGTAGAAGAAATCCCTGAAACCTGGGAGTTCTTAGTCACACAAGTAGGTTTTGAAGGGAGGATGAGTTTGTGAAGGGTGGGGGACTCCATACTGCAGACATGAATAATGCAGACACAGGGGCAGGGAAGTGTCAGCCAAGGGTTTTCTTCTGACTCGGGCAATGGAGTAAGGGTCCTTGAGGAAGGGGGTGACTAGGCAGTAACCAGGATTGGGAGATTTGACTGGTGGGCACGGACAACATAAACCCAGAAATTCACACAGGAGCCTTTTGTAATGATCCAGAGGAGGAAATAAAAAGCAGAACCAGAGAGCAGCTGAGGTAGGAATGGAGAACAAGAGGGATGTCGTGAACACGGTTCAGCATGTCAACCCTGGCCTCTCACAGCCGCCTGCCAGAGACCAAGGTTTCTGAACACTCACTCGTCCATTTAATCTGTGTGCATATTTAGTCACGTGCCTGAGGACAAAGCTACCACGGGACACATACTTCAGTCAAGGCGCCACCATTCATGTATATAACATGCTGTTCTGGTATACAATACATTGCCTACGAAATTAATGCCATAAATATTGTAGACATTACAGACACAGAATTAGAGTAAATGGGTAAGATCTGTTTTCCCTTAAATCACCTCAACCTCAAGAACTGACTCCAAATGACACTGTTATCTTTAATAAAATAAAGTCAAATACTAATAAAAGAGGACCCACTGTTGGAGTGATCCACAGGCCTTCCAAAAACAATCCTTCACAACAGTGGCAGGTCTGAGGAGGAAAGCACGGAGAAATGATATTGGTTTTATCAATCTTGTCCGGTCATCCTATGTAACAGGAGAAAAATCATCAAAATGCCAAAGGAGATTCAAAGCACATTTAGATTGTGGGATATCTGGGATCTCAGGGAAGTGGATGCCATCCAATTACTCAGAGGCTTTCGAAGCTGCCGCCAACATTGGGTACATTTAGGGCCATTCTAGTCAAATGGACAAAAGGGCCCTACTCTATGGCAGACGGTCCTCAATTAACAGTCTTAAGGGACTGGAGGAAAGGAAGCCACATGCCACTGGGGTGAAAAAAGCACATCCAGATGCACAAGGCTAGTGCCCACCTGGTTTAGTGCAACTCCGACAGAGGATCAGTGGGCTCACACTCATTTCATTGCTAGGGAAACTGAGGCTGCTCTGGCCCAGGTCACACAGGCTGGAGAGTAGATCAGGACTAGCATCCTGGTTTCTTGAACTCCAAGCCCAGCAGTCTTTCTGTTTCACGTGATCCCACAGTGGAAAGGAGGAAGATAAAGAAACAGTCTTCCAAAGAGTCTCCGATGAATGCACTGTGCTCAGAGATTTACTGATCCCATGCAGAAACAAAACCTGAGCCCTTTAACTCAGCAAATGTCAAGCATCTTCTACACACCCAGCAGTCTGCACAGTCCTGTGAGATAAGGATTGGTATGTGAGCTGAGGGAAGCAAGGATTAGGGCAGTCTAGCAGAGACAGAAAGTGGTCACAGCCGACTAACCAAAGGCTGACTATTGGGGGGAAGGGGAAGCAGACCTAATGGAACAGGTGACATTCAAAAGCCAATTAGTGTCCTGATAGGGAGGCAGTGGCAAAGGCCATTCACAGAGCCTGGAAGACTGGCTCTGTGGTGGCCTGAGAGGGAGATTCCCAGGAGACCAGGTGCAAAGGGAGGCTCAAGCCAAGTTGAAGAGGTTTGGGATTCCAAAAGAAATTTGAACCTTACCTTACAGACGGTGGGGAAACATGTATGCTTTTACTAAGGGAGTAACATGATTCAACCCTGGCCAAAAAAGTGGCTCAACCAGCCACTTCTGGAGCTTGCCAGAGGCTTGCCCACCACTAAGTCAGCCCTTTTGGTGGAACTACAAAAGACAAACACCGAAAGCAAGCTCCTTCCTGTCTGAAAGCAAGCTCTTTCCTGTCTCCAGTATGTTGTAGCAGAACGCTGATCAGGCTTCCCATGAGCCAAGGTGCTAAGAACCCAGCTTTAGTAACCCGTGCTTCTCCTCCACCTGCTATGATGACCCAGGACTGTCACCACAGCTCAGGGGCCAGCTCTGCAACCGCATACCATGCTGGCACTACAGAGATGCACCCTTCTTGGTTCAAAAGCAATCGAGGTAGGGACATTTGCTCATGAAAATTGGACTAGTTAAATTCACAGAAATCTAAACATATCTCTGTTTGGGTGACACTAAAATCTGTCAGAGGAAGTGTGTACATCATGCACATATAAACCAGAGCTGGTGAGGGAAGAAAGTGCTCTGGACACTGAAACAGAACACCTGTATTCCCATCCCGGCTCTGCCACTTAGCAGCTATTTTGCTTTCCTGAGCATTGGTTCCCCCATCAGTAAAAGAGAAGTAAATATCACCCCCCTTGTCCACTGGTCAAGAAGACTATGGGAGAGAGGTGCCTACACAGTCCCCAGCCCAGGCTTGCCAGCAGCCACGGATGGCACCCTTCCAAGCATATCCTGGAACTTGCCTGCCATGTGTAGACTGAGTCCAAACCACCGGACTTGGGCCAGAGCACCTTGCTCTCCTGACTCCTTTCAAACTGTGCTCACTTCATTACTGATTATGGCTCTTCTGGGCCAGAGCTGGATATCCACTCAATCCTGTTCCTTCTATGTCTGCCTCCCTTGGCCAGAACCCTACACCAAAACCACCTGAATGGCTTCCTCCCCACCCAGCCAGGCCTTCTCGCTTACCTCATTCCTGCCTCTGTGGTAATCTGGCCTGGATACACAATGCCCATGAATGTTCAAGTTTATTTTTATTTTACTTTCAGCCTTTCAGGAGGGAATGAGTTTAGACAGTTCGTCTCCCTGCAGCACTCCATACCTTCCCCTCTCCTTCCTTTTCACAAACTGACAGATGGGTAAATTAGCAGATGATGCCACATAGCTATCGTGATGCCAAAGCTCTAGATGCAATCCCCAAACACAGGTGAGGGAGGTAAACAACATGGCACCACCCACCTCTGTTTACAAGCAGATCTCTGCCTTCCCCCCACCCCCATCATTTCTCCCCTCTGGCAAATGAAGCCAACAAAACCCACTGAGTGAGATCAGGTGGAGTCCGAGGACACCCCTACTCTGTGCTCCCAATTTCCAACAGGTTGGGAACTCCAGAGGGAGATGAGATGCGTCAAAACCCTTCCCCCCAACAGGACCCCTTCCCCACATTACCTCCCATGGCCAATCCCAGCCTGTTCCTTCACAAGGACACCATTCTTACCCACCACGTTTTGCCTGATAAAGAGAAAGCTGAATAAGCAAAGAGCCTCTCTTTGATCTGTAGGAGAAAGTCCACTTCTAAGCCTCCCCTCTCTCAACCAGGCAGCTGGCAGCCTCTCTCCTTATTTCCTCCAAAGGAATGCCAACAAGACGAAAGCTCTGGCCAGTCAGTTCCCACTTGGAACTTTTACAATTGGTGATTAACAGCCTCTTAAATAAGAATGATCCTCTACTCACTATAGACTTGGCTGCTAAGTAAATCTGATTCAAAATTAAAAGAAACACATGTATTCATTGCCCCATTTTCTTGGGAAGCTCGAAGTTGCAGACTAAGTGATGAAGAAGCATAAAGAATTGTGGCAGAAGGATCATAGGGTGACCAGCACACATTCTTCAAATGACATAATTTACTGAGTAAGGTTTTCTCCTTTTGTATTTAAGAGCCAAGGAAAAAGAAACTGCAACCACTTTCATCAGTTACGAGTCACAGGAAGAACAATGCACCATCCCTAACTCAGGCAAATGGTCTTGGCATCCAAAAAGACTCTCTTGTCCCAGTACGGAGTCACTGGTGATCTTTGTGGTTAGAGCCCATCTTGCATCAATAATCACGACTGCCATTTGCAGCACATTTCCTCTCCATCCCCTGCCTTGGTGGGCATCCACATCTATGCTCCAGTCATAATAAATTTCTACCACAGGACAGGAGGGTGGCAAAGGTAAGGAAATTCTAGGCCTCCTTAGTCCATAATTCATATCTCAGCTGTTAATGTTTCTTCACCCTGCCAGGTTGATAATCTCTGCCATCCACTCCCCCCACCATCCCCGCCCCCCAAGCACTGTGAAGGCCTCACTGGAAGGACGTGTCAAATTTCACTCTGGTCACTCCCTTTGCCCTCCACCAGAGGCTTCAAACAAGTAGTACACAAGAGTCCACATCCGCATTATAGTCTAAAATAATGCCTTTAGCCAAATCATTATAAAGATCTCATTGAATACCCAACCTTCTCAACTGTCTGAATTATATCGTAATCATAGCCATCACCTAATTCTATCAGTTATGTTATAAAACTTATAGCATATCTTAGTATTTCATAAGTCTTTCTCCCATGCACATTTGATATGCATATAACCACTGTAATAGAAGCAATAGTAAAGACATTAAAAAACAGTATTTATTAAGTACTTACTAGATGCCAGGCTTAGAGCACTTCATACATATTATTTCAGTAGATTTTCCTAATAATCCTATGGCGTAGGCTGTTTTGGCATTTTGTTTTGTTATTTTTTTAATGTTTATTTATTTTTGAAAGGGACAGAGTGAGAGTGAATGGGGGAGGGACAGAGAGAGAGGGGGACAGAGAGAGAGGGAGACAGAGAATCCGAAGCAGGCTCCAGGCTCTGAGCTGTCAGCAAATGACACAAACCGCGAGATCATGACCTGAGCTGAAGTCAGACACTCAACCGACTGAGCCACTCGGACACCCTGGTTTTGTTTTATTTTTATATCTAATTACCTGGTACACTTCTCCTTCTTTCTCACCCTCCCCCTGCCATCCCCACCCCCGCCACACCACAACCACATGCTCGGGTCAATGTGTTCACGTGCATAGAGACAGATCCACACCACTGATCCCCCTCCTCATCCACCCACAGTATTACCCCTGATAGAACTCAGAGATTTGGAACCCCAGACAAATCTCTTTTGATTGGAAACACACCAAAAATACCCTGAACAAAGAGGTCACGCAGTTTCATTTAAAACCGGAGAAATAGCCATCATTTGACCAAGCTGCATTCAGGACACTGCTGGAAAGGGATCCCTAAGATAACAAAGCCAGGGACCATCTATCACTTCTGCTCCACATATCATAACCTTTAAGTCTGTGGTCTTCTTGGGACTTAACCATGTTTACTTTTCTATCATACCTGCATCAAGATGTAAGAGTGTGGCACAAGCCCAGACAGGTGTATGCATGGGCACCTTGACTCCTGCAAACATTTTTATTAAATGCCAATGGATTTTTTTCAATGTAAATTTATTTCAGATCCCCCAGATGATCTGGTTTCCAGGTTCCCTGAACCCTTTTATTTGGAGGTAGCAATTACAGCCCAGTTGGAGAAGACTAACCACCACATGGAGACAGACACTCTGGAAATAGCCTGAAAGGAGCCACTCCTGAGTCTTTATAGTCTCAGAGTCACAGAGCTGGAAGATAATCACATAGTTATTTGTCAAAACAAGATCCAGCTGATCGAGTCTCTGAGCACCAACACTACTTTTCCTGAGTAAGTGTTGAAAATAAAGTCATAATCAGGTAAGGTCATAGGTTCTCCATTTAATCACTGAGAGATTAAGAAACATATGATCCGTCAGGAAAAAATCTTTTGGGATCTGCTTAACAAACACGACCTTGCTCCTTCCCTGGAGATAACCAGACAGTAAAAAGAACATGGGCTTTTGAGTAGATTAGAACTAGGTCCAATTCTTGGCTCTGTCACTAACTCTCAGTTAGGGATCTTGGGACTGGTGTCACTCAAAGGCTAACTTTCCTCATTATAAAAATAGGAATAAGATCAACTTGCCTAAAGAGTTGGATTCAACAAGAAAGTATGGGATAGGACAGTTCTTGATTCACAGCAGCTACTTTACCTTCCTTCATTTTTAGGTTACAACAGTGGAACACCCTTCTTCACAAAGCCCCAAAGCCAACGTTCTTGTAGGAAAAACAACTCCCAGTTCAAAACAGCACATCAGGTGCCTATCACAGTTTGCTTTACAAACTCAATAACCTTAGCTGACAATTTCCTTTAACTACAATATCCTAAAGCTGTGTGCAGAGCACCTTCCCCAGAGAACCAGAGATGGAAATGATAATTTGGATGCTATCTGAAAAGTATTAACGGTTGGATTCACTTTACATTGGGATGAATTATTCTAGCCAATAAAGGCAGGTAAAATTGACACAAATGAAAGCCCCATCCACAAAATTCAAATAGAAACTCAGTCTGGGCTTAGCTTCAAAGCCCTGAGCACTCTCAAAAATAAAATATGACCAGCCAAAGTAGATTTACGTCTCCAGCTGTAACATGGACATCAGCGGCAGCTTGTTTACATTTATCGGCCAAGAAATGCTCTTCCATCTGGTCGCATACCCAGCATTACACACATATTTCAAAGCTATTCAAATATTTCCTGTGTGAAAACAGAGAGGTTATTTCATGGAGACGAATTTGGAAGAAGCCGAGTGCCAAATATGCCGTAAAGATCCTGCTTAACCCACAGAAACTGACATTTTCCTTTCAGTCTGCCAGTTACATGCCTACTCCGCTTTTTAATTCATTTGCCCGCCTCTACAAACATTTGCATTGACATTTTGCCAAGGAACTAGCCCACACATCAGTAATGGGGAGGGGAGAAGGGAGTACAACACACGTAGCGTGAACTTCAAACACCAGAGGCATCTTTGAAGACTTCTGGACCAGAGAAGGCCCCACATCAAGCCAGAGAAAATAAGTGGCATATGTACTTTTATACAACACTATTGTATACTTATGCTGTAAGAGGGGGTCCATTCACAGACTACTGACTGACCTACTTCCTCCTCCAAATGGAATAAGTTGGGATTGCATTAGAGACCCAGTCTTTTGCAGACTATAAGTACCCCCTTTGAATTCATACTTCTAACCTGAAGAAAACCTTCTGAAATGGAATAAATCAACCTACAGAAGGTTAATAACACATTAGCATCCAGATGCTATGTGCTATATACATACATCTGTGTTTCTTATAGTCTATGCTGAAAGTAGGTAAATGATTCAGTACTGATTACTAAGTCTTCCTATAGCAAACAAAATCCAAAGCCTGGTCACGTATAGTCAGCAGCAAAAAAACACATCCACCAGGACCACGGCATGGCAAAGCTTCAGCTGTAGAAGGTATTCCCTTCCCCATGAGGCTCTGATTGACCACAGACAAGTAAAGAAATGTATTTGGAGGGTCTCTGAGGGTCTAACAGAGGACTCCAGAACTCCCCATGTTCTGGATCTGCCACATGCATGCTTTTTAATTTTTTGAGTCATCTGTCTACTCAAAGCAGTGCACTTAGCATACTACAGGTTCAGTATCATGGTAAGAGTCTCAATGCTGCAGCCAGAGGGAAGATTTTAAAGCTTATGTCCCAATGTGTCACTCCTCTGTTCAGTCCTAAAAGGCTATCGTTCCATTCAGAGGAAAAGCCGGGGTTGTCCCAATGGTGGAGGGGTGAGAAGTCTCTCTCCCATCCCACTACTTCCCATCCATGCTCACACTTGCTACACTCACCTCCCCGCTATTCCGTGAGCATATTCAAATTCTGCCCTGGGAGGAAGACCCTTCCCCTGATGTTCCTGTAGCTCATCTTTAACCACCTACAAATTTTTGCTTCAACATCTCCTTATTCTACTTAACATTTCAACCTCCTTCCATTCCCTTTACTCTGCTCTGCTTTTCCTTTTAATGACGCTCACTGTACTAAATAAAAACAAAATGATAATGTTATTATCATGCCAATCATATATTGTCTGCTTCCCCCCAATAGAATATCTAAATTCCAAGAGAGCAGGAGTCCTTATCCATTTTGTTCAATGGTGTGTGTCTCAGATGCCTAGAATACTTCTGGGCACACGACAGGGCCTCAAATATTTATTGAATGAGTAACTGAACTGCCAGAGACAGACGTATTCTATCACAGAACAACTCCCAGGGGCTCTACTAAAGCAAAGACTAGGTAGGCCCTAGAGAATACCATGTCCTAGGACATTCGCTCTGTGATGCCATCAGAAAGGACCTGGATGGCATCCCCCCAGCCAGCTGCTGGACAGAAGCTCAAGCAGAGTAACTGAAACATGGATAGACTTGGGCAAGACCTACACTGCCCAAAACACAAGTATGGCATCATTCACTGCATGTTTCCATGCCCACCAAGGCACCTCACTGCATGGACTCTTCAAGTTGAGGTTTCAGGCTCTCAAATCTGGCACCCACCCATGGTATCTCTCACTCATTCCATCACTTATCACACATGTGAGAAGCTGGATATGGCCCTTTGCCCTGCATGTACTCCTCTACATTCCAGAAAAAAAAAAAAGCTGCTTGCTCTCAAGTTCCTACCTGCCCAGCCCCACCCAGGTGCACGTACAGTCTGTAAACTTCTGGCATCAGGCTCAGCCCCATCCACTGCCTAAGTCAGCCCAGACCAAACCTGGCAGTGAATGGGAGCCCCACCCCACCTCCATGTGGCCTGATCACTTGTGCTGGCCTGAATCCACTGAGTCCCATAACCCAAAGGGCATGGAAGAATGGTTCAGAGTGTAACACACTTTCTGTCGGCCACACCAAACCACAGGCCAGTGCCAACTCTGAGCTACTGACCCCCACAGTAATTTAAGACCTGGGTAACCTTCTCCTTGTTTATGATAATTTAAAATATGTCTTATATCCTCTGACTTGCAAGGTGGGAGTGGAAGGGAGGGTTATGGGGTGGTTAAGAGCACAAGATGGCAGTTACACCAAGCTTGCTCTGCCGAGTGTTAGCTGTGTGACCTATCTATGCCTCCTTCCTTTGGTATAAAGTGGTGATTATAAGTATATTTACCAAGTTGGTTTAATATGAAGACAAATGAATTTAAAATGATACAGTTCATGGAACAATGAGTACAGAAAACATCCAAAGATGTTAGTCAAGATACTTTTCCCATAAAAAAATGTGATTATACACACAATGGAATATTATTTCGCTACAAAAAAGGAATGAAGTATTATTACAGCCTACAACATGGTTGAACTTTGAAACCATTACGCTAAGTGAAAGAAGCCAGACACAAAAGGCTGTGTATTACATAATTCTGTTTATATGGAATGTCCAGAATGTCTAGAAGAGGCGAATCCACAGATCCAGAAAGTAGATTGGTGAATGGCAGGGGCTGTTGGGAAGGAGGAATGGAAAGTGACTGCTAATGGGTATGGGCTTTGTTCCCCGTGTGGTGAAAATGTTCTGGAATTAGATCGTGGCGATCGCTGCACAGTTTTGTCAATGTATCAAAACCACGAAATTGCACACTTGAAAAAAAAAAAGTATCATTCCCCTTCTTTCCCCTCCAGAGCCACTTCCAGGACAGTGTCCAAGTCTTATCACTGTATCCCCTAAAGTCTCCAACAAGAAGACAAGCTCAATGTCAAAGAAACTAAGGAACCTACGACAGACTGTGGAGCCAGAATTTTCAAGGAAATATCAACAAAGACTAGAAGAGCCTAGCAGCTGTGAGGAATGATTGGCCAGCTTGGGTAAAGAGTTGTCCCCCCAGGCATTTGGAGCAGTGCCAGCACACGCTCCCTGTCACTGCAGCTGAGGGTCAAAGGCAGGTTCTGCCAACAGGGAAATGATCAAGCAGCAGAACTTGGGACAAAGCAGTTCAGGAGGAGAGAGTGGGGGAGGGGAGCCTGTCTCAGCCTCTCAGTGAGGTGCATAACCAGAGATGGCAATCAGGATGCACAGTGCCGGCTCCAACACGCGGCACTATTTATACAGTCTCTCTTTAATCTGTGTAATGGCCACAAAAATAAATGATCTAGAAAGGAGGCTTGCTTGTAAAAGGAGAGAGAATACCATAGGAAACAAATAGCTCCATATTTCAAAGCCACTGTTTCTTTTTGCCTGAGCTGGCAGTAAAGAATTCTTAAGTATTTTTTAGCACTCAGCGGAACCATCCTCACAACCTGTTCCATATACATCTCCTAAGGTCATTTTCTTAGGAATTATTAAAGAAGGGAAAAAAGAGAAGAAGGATCACTTCAAATAAGAAGAAGAAACAGTCTCTTCATTTTCTGATGGGGAGGAAAAAAGAAGTGTTCTTCCGTGCATTTCCTAGAATCCAAAGGCTGTAAACATAGGAAATTGAAAACAATCGGAACAAAAGAAAATGTCTCAGTCTGGCTGCCATAATCGGGAGATGGATAAAGAAACAGGTGAAGCCCAGTTATCTGGCAAATCCTCAAACTGTGCCTTGGAATTTTCAGAATGAAGTCCTCACCACAGATTGTCTGCTCAGTCATTCCAGGTCACTTTAATCAAGATGCCTCTTATTCTCTGCCTGTGGCACTCTTAACTACATTTCCAAATGACCCTGGGTTTGCCTGTTTCTACATTCATGACCACCCGGAAATCCAGATCCTTAAAAGTGCTTTTCAACCATCTCATCACCTCTGATTTCTCTCAGCTACTTTTCTTCCCCATTATCATTGCCCTGAGTCAGGCCCTCACCGTCTCTCTCCTTCTGAGACCATTTTAATTGCCTCTGACACAGTTCAGTATATTGACTCTGCTTCATCCTCCACATGACCTCACATTATGAATGAATGAATGAATGAATGAGGCCTAAGTTCCTTAGCCTGGACTTTAAGACCCATCATCCCACCAGCCGCATCAGTCTTCCATGCTCTTCTTCCAGTTCAGGCCATTTCACTCCATTGCCCCTACGCCATCCTGCAATCACTCTAGTCCGTGAGGACCCTGTGGGAACACGACGCTTCTTTCTTTCCAGGGCACTTCTGTGACAACTAGATTTTTACACTGAAGGAGCATTTAATGTAATGTGACTTTTACCATTTGACGCTCACCAAATTACAGTTCATCACAAATGTAACCATGTCCTCTCAACAATGCCTTATTGAGTACCTACAATGGGCCAAAATAGAGGTTACGACCAGAGTGTCGGGATTTACAACCCAGATGTCACTCGATAAGTGCACACCCAACATGTAAATGAAGAAATGGCTCCAATAGAAAAACAATGCCTGCAAATATTGATTCTGCACTATGCTAAATACTTCACATTCATTTCTGTGTTCTTTTTAAATTAAATCCTCTAATGACTGAGGTAGGGACTATCATCTCCATAGTACAAACAAGGTTCTAGGAACACAGAGTAAAAACACAGCAGGGCCAAGACTCTATTCCTCTTCTATTCAAGAACCCATTCCTTTGAACATCAGCCTCCTCTCTTTCCCTCTCTTCCCCCTTCTCCTACCTTTTTTCACTTCACGGATGGACAGTGGAGATGGGGAGAAGATGAATAGCACAAAAAAGGAAGCACCAGAGATCTACATCTCATAATGTCCCACCACATCTTATTAGAAGTCAAGTTGGAATATCCTCCTTGAGCATAGACTCTAACACTAGCCCTGGAGACTCCACGCTTGGGGTTAAAACCCACCTCCCGCCCTTTTCGACTGTGTGAGCC
Source organism: Panthera onca (assembly GCF_046562875.1). Taxonomy (NCBI): domain Eukaryota; kingdom Metazoa; phylum Chordata; class Mammalia; order Carnivora; family Felidae; genus Panthera; species Panthera onca. The sequence continues at coordinate 75,594,049 of NC_138347.1, read as the reverse complement.
TGGCCAGATGCTGCTACACTCTGAGCTTTAGTTTCCTCACAGGTTAATGAGACTCACAATGTCTACCCCACAGGAAAAATGAGGACCCAGAGGAATCCAGACTTTAAACACCATAAGGAAAGAGACCCAGATTATCCTGCCCACAACTCTACCCCGGCACCTGGTGTGGAGTTTGGCATGTTTTGTGAAGTCTGGATCATGCCTTTCTTTCTGGGTGTTTCTCTTATTCACTGATAACGTACTGCCTACTTGAGAGCTAAGTGTAGGAACAGACTTAAAAAGGAAAAATTTACGGGCTCCTGGGTGGCTGAGTCGGTTAAGCGTCCAACTTCAGCTCAGGTCATGATCTCACGGTTCATGGGTTTGAGTCCCACATCGGGCTCTGTGCTGACGGCTCAGAGCCTGGAGCCTGCTTCGGATTCTGTATCTCCCTCTCTCTCTGCCCCTCCCCCTCTCACACACACATACACTCTCTCTCTCTCAAAAATAAATATCTAAAAAATTAAAAATAAAGGAAACATTTTAATAATGATGATGGCATCATTATTCTCGTCATCATTAACACCATCCTAAATAAAGCATAAAGAAAAATACTAAGCCAAAAAAAAAAATTTAAGAATCTTAAGTTGCCAGACAAGAGAAATAAATACCTGCATTTCCCATGACTGCATGTTTTTCACAGTGGGAGGGATTTAAAGGGAGAAGAGACAGGCAAAAAGAAGTACGAATAAATAGATTAAGAAACCTAACTGATCTCCGAAACGTGTAATCAAAAAGAACAGGCCTTGGAATATAAATTGAAAGATCTGCTCACAGAGAGCCAATTGAAGGCCCAAATTGAACAGCCTCAGCAATTTGTGGGAGAAGAGATATTGTGAAATGGCATAATGTAGGAACAAAGAACAAAGCATTTTTATCTGGCTCCCAAACAATTAAATGCACCTGCCAATTCCATGTGGAAGACGGGCTTTAAAGAACTGCAGGGGAGTCGCAGGAGCACTCAAAGTCAGTCGGAATTCATTAGATGCCAGAGGAGAAGCAGCTACAGATTTCCGAACAGGCGTCTCCAACCCAGGCCAGAAGGAGCCCAAGGCGGTCCAGAGCTGCTGAAGACCCAAAGGGAAACCACTCTTTCATTATCCATCCAAAGTGCACATTGTGCCAGCTTCTGGGCAAGCTTCTCTTCCCAGAGGCATTACCAGTCCACACGTACATGATCCCCATGGGAATTAGAGAAACGGAGGCTAAAGAGGAAGAAACTGTGGTTGCAGGTTGAGGAGACATGTGATCAATCCTTTACCCTGCCTCCTGTGCAGGCAGAGGAGGAAAATTCCTCCCTCTGAGACCATTTCCTCATCTGTGACATGGGAGAAGAGTGGGAATGCATTACACCAGGAACTTGGTTCCTAAATCAACAGGTAAGGCAAAAATCACATATGTTACAAGCAGCCCTGGAAATCCCTAAAGTCATCTGAAAGGTACAGTCCCTATGGTTTAATGCATAAACCATAAAAGGCACATGGATCTGCGACCAAAGGAGAGAACAGACCTATGTCTCCATCCCCATCACCTGCCCCTCAGGACACTGCCTCTTGGTGGGACTCCAGACTCCAGGCCACCAGCACCATTGAAACTGATTACTCCTGGGTGCACTCGCTTGCTCGCTCTCTCTCTCTCTCTCTCTCTCTCTCTCCCTCTCTCTCTGCCAAGTCATATTATTGCATTTTAATCACTTAAAAGGCACAAAATACAGCTTCACATTATAAGTCCTGCCTCAATCATAGGGATGTATGAAGATCAATAGACTCACACAGATGTGAAACACCATGTAGACAACAAAGTGCTTTACAAATAATGTCATTGTTTTTTAAATGTTTATTTATTTTTGAGACAGAGAGAGAGAGAGAGAGGAAAGGGGAGAGGGAGGGGAACAAAGGATCCGAAGCAGGCTCTGTGCTGATAGCAGAGAGCCCAGTGAGGGGCTCAAACTCATGAACCCTGAGATCATGACCTGAGCCAAAGCTGGACACTTAACTGACGGAGTCACCCAGGTGCGCCCCCCGCCCCAGATAATATTATTCATCTGACATGTTGTGAACTTGTAGAGGACTCATGGGAAAAGTATTTCCAGTGTCTATCACAAGGCCTATCAGACTCTCCAGGCACCCAGTGGACAGATAGATGGTCAAAGCTATGAATTAATCAACAGAACCTGCTACTGCAACTTATAAAGGGGAGAAGGTATGCTCCCAGGGGGTGCTCACAATCTTCCTGGAGAGGATACACTCTTAGGACACACAACACTGAAGAAAATACACCTGTAGGAGCACCTACAGGTGTAGGGAGCATACCTGCAAGGAGCAGACCGCACCACAAGCAGTGGAGCAGTGCGCGAGCTGGCATCCTCAGCAAAAGGATCCTGCACACAATGTGACCTGAGCTAGAACTTCATAACGTGAAGTGGAGGGACTTTGGAACTAGGAGAGCACTAAGGAGTCAGATATTCAACTCCCTTATTTCAAGGTTGAGAAAACTAAGCCTTTGGTAGGGGCCCTAGGGTGCCGGGCTTACAGAGTAATGGTAGCACCGTCACTAAAGACCATGGACCCAGAGGGACTCCTGACCCATTCTTGAGCAACATGGCCCAATGGGGCGCCTGGGTGGCTCATTTGGTTGAGTGTCTGACTTCAGTCTCACGGTCCATGGGTTCAAGCCCTGCGTTGGGCTCTGTGCTGACAGCTCAGAGCCTGGAGCCTGCTTTGGATTCTGTGTTTCCCTCTGTCTTTGCCCTGCCCTCACTTGCACTCTGTGTGTGTCTCTCTCTCTCTCAAAAATAAATTAACACTTAAAATAATTTTTTAAAAAATATGGCACAATACAGAATACACAATGCTTCACTTCACTAGGAATGGCAGTAAGACAAGCCTAGTCAACAGTGAAGGCCCCAAAATCATTTAATAAACACCATAAGACAAAATGCTAGGCAGCATGGCAAGTGTGTGCATGGCCTCCTTTCTCTCCCATACCACCTCCCACCAAGTTCCCATCCACATCAGAGCTAAGAGGGTGCCGGAGGAAGGCAGAAGGAGGGCAGTCAGAGGACGAAGACAACACTTACGTCTTCAAATCCTAATTCAAATACGACCGAGTCAGTAAGGCCTCCCTCCTGGACCATTCTACTTAAAATGACCACCCCTCCCATGCCCACTTTACCATCTGACATCCTACACACACACACACACACACACACACACACACACACACATTCTCTCTCCTTCTCCCTCTCCCCAGGTAGAATGGAAAGGCCATGGACAGCAATCTTTTTGTTTTCTTCAGTGCTTCATCCATAGCACCAAGCACAGAGCATAGCACATATTAGATATTCAATAAAGTGTTTATTGAGAGTAATGAATAAATCAATGAGTAAAAACAGAAATCAGAGAAGGCTTTATGAAGCAGACAACACTGATCTCATGCTTAAATAATGGATGGTATTCAGAAAAAACAGACACTGATGTGAAGTGGGGACTAACATAGATGTCACAGGTGGAAGGAACAATGTAACACCAGTGAGGGGCTCCTTTGTCTGAAATGCAAGATGTATAAAGAAAACTAAAACAGAGATTATGCAGACTGGAGCCCCAAGCATCTGGTAAAATGTATGCAGATAATTCTGCATAAATAAGGGTAGAAGGGTACCACCTAATCTTAGGAAGCTACTTTGGTGCCCCCAAACTCACACAGGCCCTGTTAGAAAGCAATCTAGCTGGTGGGAGGTGTGGGGGGGGGAATGACCCCTGAAAGCCAATGAATATAACACAGGCCTTCAAGCTGTTGTGCACAAGGCCAAGTGGTTCTCTGAGCCAAAACCCCGCCTCCCTCTTCACTTTGCCTTGGCTGAGTTGATTGGCCCAGAAAGGCCAGCCAGGGTCTCGCCAGCACTGCAGACCAGTGTTTTGTTTTGTTTTTTGTTTGTTTGGATTTTTTGCCCCCATTCAGATTCATGCCACAAAATTCTAGGCAGAAACTCAAAGTGATATAGAAAGGGCTATTATTTTTTTCCTTTTCCTTTTTAGTTATTTTATTGTTTATTTATTTATTTTAATGTTGCAGAGACTGATCTGGGAAACAAGTATATTTCAAAAGGAGAAAAGCCATTAGCATGCATAAAAAATAAAGGCAGTAGAATATTGATTGTGGCAATTTAGGAAAGCTGGCACAATGCACCTCTCCCATTCACAGGAAATTGAGAGAAAATATAGTCCACGTTGCATATAGAAAATGGAGATAATGTGGCCTCAGGATGCAGACAGTTGCTGAATATGTACAGACTGCCTCTGCAAGGCTCCTGCCTTGGGGGCCATACTGCCAGGGCCACCCAGCAGAAGGGAGTGACACTACCAAGGTCTGGGGCAACTTCTTCACTTATGTCCTGGTCCCAGAGGGCAACTGTTCCCTGCCAGTAATCCGGACACATGTGAAATAAATCCAAAGAGGCTACAGAGGAACTCAGTCCATGCTCTGGTGAGGGAGGTTTTAAGTTCCAATTTTATTTCCCTTTCTTTATTCTATGAACAAAAGCAGATTGGCAAATGGATGATTTCTGAAGTGCTTTAGTGGTTTAGACGAAAGAGTCTGGTTTGAGGCAACATACGCCAAGTGACCTTGTATAAACCATTTGACTTCTTTGGGCCTCAGTTTCCCTTCCTGACCACACTTTAGTGAAAATGATACGGATCCTATTACCTCATTTGATTATAACAAACCTCTGAATTGATGCTATTATTATTCCTGTTTTACAAAGTAACATTTTCCAAAATCACAAACACGAGGTGAAACCAGGAGCGCAAATCTGTCTGATCTAGGCTCATGTACTTAATCTAGACCACGTACTGCCTTCAGGTTAACATTGCCAAGTTCTTTCTGGTTTTGACCATCTGTGGCATTCCTTTATTCAAATTCATTAGATGTAAATATAAATTCATTCAAAGAGAAAGGGTTGGGACCACCAGAGTCTACTTGCATCCAACTAGTACCCAAGTGTCAGAGGAAACCCCATACCCAATAGTATGAAGGAGCTGTGCCCCATCTCAGTAACCTAGAGTGACAGCTGAAAATCCTAACGCCTTTTCTACAGTTACTGACAAGTCATATCTGGGTTCTGTGCTGGCCAGCTGTCTAGGGATGGAGAAGCAGTGCAGTGGCCTCTAACATAGACACCATTTCTATTGATGGTCCCTCCCTTTACCCTCCCACAGTGCGATCCATTATCATCTAATGTGCAATGACAACTCTGTGACATGGCTGTTTCAACAGGCCAAGGCTACAGGCCAGTGCAATAGGCCAAGTGCAACAGAGAAAAGCATAATCGCACAAGGGCCAGGTCCTACTCTTGGGGTCAAAATATTAAATGAGAGGAACAGGGCTTAGCAGCATCACATATAACCAAGAGTCGATGTTTCCAAGTTCAGGCCTTGGTACATGTATTAGTTTCCGAGGGCTGTGCTAACACATTATGCTGGCTGCCAAGACAGTGTGACTGAAGCTGCATGAACAGAAGTGGATTCCCTGGAAGCAGATGTGTCTCCTTTAATTTGTGTTCATACCACACCTGGAAGATTCTCATCTAGTTTCACCCACATATTGACAAACAGGAAGTTCCACCAGCATGGAGGGAGCTTGGTAATGAAACTATAACCTGGATGAAGATTCAAAGAAATGGAAAATTTCGAGAGGGAAACCCATGGAGGGCAAGAGCATCATCTCCAAAAGCTGAAAGCTCTCCTTCCTCCCCCTGAAAGGATCAAATGTATATTCATATTTGCCTTAGTTTCAGAGTGATGGGGATGGCAGGCAGGTAGAGATGGGCCCAATTAGAGGAAAAATTCCCCCCAACACTGTCACCCATATGCAGAAAATTCCCCAGCACCAAAGGCCAGAAATACCAAAGCAGAGGCTGGACCATCACTGGGAGGGGAGGCCAAGGAGTTGAGGAGTCAAGAGTCCATGATAATAGGTCAAAGTGCTGTTGTGGTTGAATTGCGTTCTGGAAAAAAAAACAAAAAAAACTCCCCAGGCCCCCTCACCTGTGACCATGACCTTATGTGGAAACAGGATTTTTGCATATGTAATCAAGTTGGCATCTTACTGAATTGGGGTAGGCCCTATATCTAATGTCTGGTGTCCTTCAAAGAAGAGAGAAATGCGGACACCGGCACACCCAGAGGGAAGGCAGCTGGGTTAAGACAGAGGCAGAAATGCAAGGGATGCAGCCAGAAGACAATGAATGCCAAGGATTTCAGGCAAGTACCAGAAGCTAGGGAGAGGCAAGGAAAAGAGTCTTCTTCAGAGCCTTCAGAGGGAGCACACTCCTGTCAGCATCTTGCTGTCAGACTTCTAGCCTCCAGAACTGTGAGAGGGTAAATTTGTTTTAAGCCATCCAATGTGTGATCATGTGTTAGCACAGCCCTAGAAATGAATACATGTACCAAGGCCTGAACCTGGTAACACTCTGTCTTAGGAGTGAAGAGTTGCTTCCCATGTGGGAATTTTGATGAGGCACTAACATTAATTCTTGAATCAGAAGGACTGTTAAGAAACTAGTTTGTTTTTCTTTTTAACTCATTCATGCACTTACTAAACATTCATGGAGTCCTTAATACGTGGCAAAAATTCTGTGAGGCCCTGAGGACACAGGGACAAGGTGACATGATCCCTGCCTTCAAAAAGCTCCCCGTTCACTTTCCACCATACTTTGGCAGATGTCTTCACATCAGTGATTGGGTGCTGTAACAGACTCATTTATAAACACAGAGGTAAGGGAAGGACAAGAATGGTCGTCTGCAACAGTGGGAATCAGGGAAGACTTTCTGCAAAGGTTACATCCGCACTGGATCTTTAAAAAGTCTGCGTTCTCCGGGTGAACAAGACGGAAGCACTTTCTAGACATGATAATTCATGTTTGCAGGCCTTAGCCTAAGTCCCAGGTATGGGCAGACGTAAGGTATAAGGAGGGACAAGAAATTAACTCCAGATCTAAGTAGAAGCATCTCCAATTGTACACAAACTAGTCCCGGAAACCTCACAGGTGCTTGGACAATTTTGAAGAGGTCTCTTCAGTCACTACCCTCATACCCGGTACACCATGTCATTTTCATGTTTCATTTTTGAATGACTAGATCACTTTACTCCCTCCCCAACACTGGCTATATACTCCCCCTTACAGCTTCAATGGCAATATCAAAACTTAAAATACTCACTGATGAAAAGCTAGACAGAAGACACATCAGATGGTTTCCCCCACCCCCAACAGAGTTTTAATCCATTCATGTCTCCTCACTCTGGCATATGGAGAAAGGAGCGGCAGAAATGAAACTAACAGCTGCTTCCCAACAGTGGAAGAGCAAGAGAGGATGTCAGTGTGTCATACTTGACAGCTGTGAGCGTTCTCAGAACATAATTATATAACCTCTTGCGTACAGAGCTTCCCCCCACCCCACCCCGCCCCAGAGCACTCTCACATGTCACTGGGTTTTATTCTTACAGCAACCCAGGGAGCTGGCTGCGTGGATGAGGCCAGGGGGCAGCCCAGGGTTACATGAACTGCAAGTTAGAGGCTGACCCAGATTAGATCTCGGTTCCTGACCTTAGGGCACCATTGCCTTCACGGTTTTGTGTATTATTCTTTTGAAGCATGTAAACGGGCTCCTGGGATTCTATATGGAGAAAAATGACTCAGAAGGAGCAAATGGAAATTACTCAAATACAGAACAAGGAGTCCACTGGAAGGGCAAAAAGGGCAAATCCTACTTTCCTTCATCTACAAGTAAGAAGCAGGCCATGCACATGAGCCAAATGACCACAGAATCTGGGGGACTTAGGAAATGGGTTGAGAGGAGAGTCTGGTGTGGAGATGTGGGATGCATGTAGCTGTGGTGCTACCTGGGAAGCAGACCTGGCCTGGAGCCTTCTAACTCCCCCCAGCCCCACCTACCATCCAATATATGACTTCTCCATCCAATACAGCACTGGATCCACCCCCTTTAAAAAGCAAGGGCCTAGAAGTGGCCAATACCAAGGATAACAATGAAATCCACTCATCAGAAACTGAAAACAGAGCCGGTGACCCTTGTGCCCATGAACTTTCCCAAATATCATTATTTTAAGCTAATTGTTCATCTCCAGGGCTCAGAACTTCTCCCACATGCTTAGGAGGAGGATGCAACTGCAAACGTTAAATAGATTAAAACTACCATGCACAAGTGTAAGCAGGAATCACACTCCTCCTGAAGGAACCAAAAACAATGCCGGCCTGATCCCTTCAACTTGTGAGAATTAAAAAACAAAAAGAACATCAATTCGACTGCATCTTCTAATTATATCTATCCGATTAAGGGAATTAATGCAAGGAAATACATGAAGATTGCATTCAAATAATCACCTTACCTCCTCCTTTCCCCAAGCCCAATATGTGTGTTTTGGGGATTTCTTCCTGCCTGATCTACAACGTTAAGGACACAGCGTAACTCCGCACACAGGTGCACATGCATATGTGCACACACATACACATGCACATATGATTCTGCATTGTAATCTTCTTTGCCAGGTGCCCCAGGTTGTAAATAATTCTAAACTAACTTAATTAGCTTGCATTTCTATGAAGACCGTGCCTGCTTTGGAAGCATTGTGGCTGATCGCATGAAACATAAGGATATAAAAAACAATATGTCCTCCCACCAGGTATAAGATAACTCACAGAGAAGAAAGCTCCCATTGCTAGAAGAGGGGAGTTCACTGGTTTCCTAAGAAATTGCTGGGATATCTGCACTATCACACTCTACTAGCTCTCTCCTGCCTCACACACCTCGAAGGAGACATCAGGTTGCAAATGATCCCTCCTTCCAGAAGAGAAGAAATGTAGAGGACCACCTCCCTTCCCTCTCATCTCCTTGAGTGCGCACGCACACACGCAGGATGGTGCTAAGCCATGGGTTGGAGGGAGACAATACGCTCAGACAATACTGACGTAATTAGGTTTTGAAATGAATGACTTTCAAACAGAAATCTGTCAGTGACCCGCCACTTAACAGGATGAGCACTGGGTGAAGGGAGGAAGAGGCAGCTCAGACAAGCAGCATGTTGTGAGCATCTTATTCACAAAGGAGAAGCTATATAACCTGGCTCACCGTGCCCTGAGAGTTCAAGACTCACTGATTTGGTGCAAAAGGAGAAGGTAGCAAAAGATAGTGAGGGCAGGTGTTCTGGCTGGACAGGGCATAGGCTTTTACCTGGGTTGTTGCTTGTTTTCATTTTGTTTTGAAAAGAATACTCTGAGAAATTAGATCAGTCACTGCTCTGGGGGCCTGGGGTATTTCATCTGTGAACAGAAGAGGCCCTCTCCCCTGGAATCTAGGTGGATTCTCTGGCAGCCAGATCAACAGAATACCATGGGAGTGATACTTGGCAGATTTTTGGGCCCAGGCCTTAAGAAGCTAGCAGCTTCTGCTTCCTGTCCCTTGAAGCACTGTTCTTGGATCCTTCATCTTCCATGTAAAATGTCTGACTTACACTGAGACTGTCCTGCTATGAGAACATAACAGGCCAAAGCTGCCAACCTGCCACTAACATCATGAATAATAAAGAAGACCCCTGCTCTCTGGGCCGCCACCCGCACCACCATCTACAATCGGCTGAACTAAGCTAGGGAAGGGAACTAAGCAGCAGGAAACAAGGCGGCTGCAGCCTTCACCCGATATTAGAGGCAACGTGGAGCGATTCCCAGGGGAAAATAAATTGTACAGCAATCGTACTTGGATGGATGATCCTTAACTGGAGCAAGGGCCTGCAATTTATCAGAATGGCTCACTGAAGAAGGCTAATAATCATCATCATGAAATAAATTATACAACCAAATACTGATGATCTCAGTCCAGGACTGCTTAGACACACAGTGATCCCCAAACCATGCATTCAGGGCTGCAACTCATACTCAGTACACAGAGTGAACCTCCCTAAGGTGAGTCAGGAAATCTGGGTCTGAACCGCAACTCCATTCCCCAGTTCAATCTTCCTGGTTAATGACTTCCTCTGACTCTCAGCTTCTCATCTGTAAAACAGGTAAAGAAACTAGAACATTTAAAGCATCGTGAGCACAAGGGGTAAGTGCACCAGATCATCTGGGCATTTCGGTCATGCTACCCTAGTACTTAAAAATGCAAATCCATGTTGAAACAGGTAGGTCCAAAGATAACCACTCGTCGCATGCCTTGTGTAATGTGAAAATACATCCAAACTGAGAACGGTTGCCTGTGGCTACTGTAACTCTATACTGCTGTCGCTCCAGACAGTGTGACCTGATATCATCTCTATCCTCAGAGCGAAGGTTCAACTGCTTGACCACACACTGCATGGTTATTGCCAGCAACATCTCTTAGTTGTAAGGTGGCAACAAACACATTTGCTCTGCCAAGTTGAGAGGTTATTATAAGGCCATGGATGGAGATGATGCAAGTAAAAGTTCCATACTGCAAAGCTTCACCTCACATGGACCATGAGAATGTTCATGAAGCCAGGGGCTAAGCCAGTCACTTCCACACACAACCCACCTTGCATCTACCCCGCCCCCTTGTGCCAACTATCACCTAGCATGAAAAGTTGCCAACATTTGCAGATTGAAGGTATCAGGTATCCAAACATATTGGAAAAGGAAAGATACTAACATGTTAAAAATGATCATTATCTACAGGTTGATAGTACCTACCAAATATGGATCACTCATGTCAAAAGGACTCGGCTATTGTAAAGGACACATTTCACTTTTTTCAACAAACCTTTCTTGAGCATGCACTGTTTGCCAGGCACTGAGCAGGATGCTGGGAAGATGGTAGGAAACAAGAACAATGCAGAATCTGTCCTCTTGAGGACTATCTCCTTTGGAGAAGGACTGACATTTTATAAGTATTAGTAAGGACAGGTACACAGGGGAGGAGAATGGAAAAACCTAGCCTCATCCATGCACTTGGGGAAAGACTTGAAGAATAGGGAGGGGGAGAGGTCAGATCTGCAGTCCAGAGTGAAGTGAATCAGGCTGAAGGATCTCAAAGGAATCCAGAGTAGAAAGAGCAAATAGGACACAGAAAAAGACGAGGCTCAGGAGGTGGGCAGAATGCTGTAAGGTGGTCCTTACAGACAGGTTAACAAGGATGACTGGATCTGATGCTAATAGGAGCCATGGGAAAGCCTCAAGCAGGAGTGACAGAAGGGGGACAAAAGTTTGTGGGGAAAGCAATTAAGCAGACTCTCTAGTTTCAATAACTAGAAATACCTGTGGGTCCTAAACAGAGATATTATAGGATGCTGAGGTATAAAGAAAAATGATCAAACTCTGTGATAGATTAAGGCAGGGCTGACTGAATCTTGTAACATTTCCTAAACATTTCACTTTTTTTTTAATAAGCATTATCTAGGTTTGTCTCTCATAAAACTGAGGTATGGAAATAATTCTTGCCTAGCTTCTTGACTGTTTAGATTTAGATAAAGGAAAAAATTTACTCATTTATTAATTAGTAAATGAGTAAAGCTCCAAAAAGGACTTGAAGTAGTTTACACTGCAAGGTAAAGAGATACAAACAAACCAAAAGGTTTCCTAAGGTAAAGGGAATGTCATTGTTGGCCTTCGGCATTATCCTGGGCGGGGGCGCCTCGGGATGACAAGGGGCAAAACTATGACTTTATGGCTGAACATTTCCATACTGAGAAAGAATCATGGGTAAGGGGATGGCTGAAATTAAGAAGCAGAACCAGTTTTCAGGTTTTCTCTGGGCTCATCTCTGGACAAACCTCTCTGCCTCCATCAGGAGAGCAAAATAGAACAAAGCAATGGAAAAATCAATAACTTGATAGCAGTAAAGACCTGACACTATGTCTTTGAAAATAGAACCCACAGCCAAGGTTTCATTCAAAGACACACACACACACACAGACACACACACACACACAGTTACAGTCATTAAAGATGCCACTGAATCCGGCCCTCTATTCTCTTTTCAATTATGAGGCTCAGCATAAGTGGTTCATTAGCTCCCTAAAGCCAACAGTTCCCCACGTTGGTAATGCTCAGCAAAGCACCCAACATGAAATTCACAGCTTTAGAAGACACACAAACCTAGTGAGCATGCCCCCCTACCCCTTGTCCTATACATCCACCAGCAGGGGAAGTGCTTATGTGCTTCAATCCCTCCCCTCTTCAAAAGGACACCCTTCCCCCAGCTCCATCTGTCTCCCTGAACGTTAGCAATGGAAAGGCCACTGTACTCACAATTACTACTGGTACGATCACATTAGAGTTGACTAATGTTACGGTACTCAAGTGTATAGCTTTGGACAGTACAGGGAGAATTTCTAGAATGACAGTACTTGACACCCAGAAGACGGTCCCTGGATACTTCCCAAATTCATCCCGTCACAGCACACTAAAGAGTGCTGATATCTGTATGATGCCAGGATGAGAGGGAAGAGGCTTCCAGGGCCTTAAGTAACCAGTCTCAGGAGGCCTCCCTGCTCATTCCTCTCCCCGACTATATAACCCAACCACTGCCCCAAACTGAAAAGCTCTGTCTGAAAAAAAACGAACTTTAACCCAGTCTTCCCATCTCCTCCATTCAGCCAATTTCATAGCTAGAGAATCCACATGGCCTTCTTCGTGCCTCTTCCCTGTGACCCCACCTCTGCCACTTGGACCCGCTGTCCTGATCTGTGAGGCAGAACACCACCCTCCCCCTGCCACCCCCTGCCCAGTACATTACCTCCCTTCTCTTCAGCACTGAGCACAACACCTAGCTAACACACTTGAAGGTACCTTTAAAATGTCTCCTCCTCTGACCCTTTTAGGTGAATAGGTGTTTTATAGTTGCTAGCACTGGGGAACCACACCATCCTGGTGTAAATGTCCCTATATGAAACCCACCCTAATTTGGGTGTGCTTCCAATTTCCTCCTGAGACACTGACTGATACAATGGTAAAAAACAAAAACAAAAACAAAAACAAGAAAGTAGTTATATTACATCTACAACATGAAAACATGATGCACTATGTTTATTAAATCCATTGCATATTTTTCCTATTAAGTCTTATTTGTTATCTGTTAATATGTTACCCACCCAACCATTCCCCTATATGTCATGTTAGCCAAATGTTGGTGAGGATGGACACTGCTATAACCTCTAATACCATGCATCTAGTCTAGAAGACACTTAGATTGTTTGCCAAATGGATGGAGGAATGGATGGATGGATGGATGGATGGATAGATGGATGGATGGATGAACAAATAAACAATAAGGTAAAATATTTGGCAGAAGAAAAAAGTTAAAAAAATGAATGTAAATTAGAATTACCATATGGATGTTCAGATCATTAAGAACATAAAGCTTGAATTTCGTTGTTGTTATTATGAAAAGACTGTGGGTGGATTTTTAATTTTTAATTTTTCATTAAATTTGCTGTGTTTATGCAGCAATAATACTTCGAAAAGAAAATATTTTTGTGTCACTGAAATCTGGAATGGAAAAGGAAGTGTAACAAATATGCATTTATATGTTTTATGAGTACACAAATGGAATACCAAAATAAACTTGTTCAAGAGACAACAAAATGATTAAACATTAAGGCTGACTTCCCCTCTGTATATAGCTATTAAACAGTAATTAAGACTTTCCACTGTGTTAAGCAACCACTTGCCTAACAAATATTTGCGAAGACTGGGCAGATGGAATCAAATGAGATGTAAATGGGGCATAGTCCCCACGTGGATTTACGGCCCCCATTTTTACTATCAGCAGTTCTTCTCGTGAATGTATCTCTACATGTTTTCCAGAGGCTACTAAACCAACAACAGAGGTGGAAACATGCCTAGAGATATGCTGGAGACTTAGATACTAGACCTGGATTACCGGTAAGCAGTAGTGTGATCCTAAGCAAGTTTCTCCACCTCTCTGGACTCTACTTTCCTCACCTGTTAACATTATGGTTTTAACATTCTGCACTCACTACCTCCAGGGCTAGGCCACCCGATAGTAAAGGTGCCATCTCAATATCATTTCTTGAATGTTTTTCAGGGTCTGCCAACTCAACATGACCAGTGAAAAGCTATTTCACCCTGAAACGTGTTCCCCTTTGCTTTCTGTACTCTTCTGTGAATGGCTCCACAATAGGTTCTTGTGCCCAAGATAGCAACCTAGCCATTGCCTTAGATTTCTGCTGCTTCTTTACCACCCACATCGACAACACTCATCTGAATAACTATCTTGCAATTATTTCTGGAACATGCCCAGTTTTCTCCATAACTGCTGCTCCTATTCCAGTTCAGGCTCCCATCATCTCCTTCCCGGACTATTGCAACGCACTCCTAACTGGTCTGCCTTCATTTGGTCTATCCGATCTATTCCCAACATTGTGTCATGGTGGTCTTCCTGAAGGGAAGTGTGTTTCATTTCCCTGCTTAAAGCCCATCAATAGCAATTGCCTTATGTTGACAATGCCCTACAATAAGTGAGGTTAGTGCACAAGGCTCTTTATTACCTAGCCTCTGTTTACTCTGCACCCTGGCTTCTCACCATTTCCTCCATTCACTCCACCTGTCAGCCACACTAAGCTACTTGTGGCTCCTCTGAGGGTCATGTTTTTTCCTTGGGCTCAGTGGCCTTTGAGTAATTTGCCCTCTGGTTAAAATGCTCTTCCTTTTTCCTTCTTTCTTCCTTCTTGGTCTGGCTTCTTCCTACTGGCCCTTCAGGCTCCAGCTGTCTCCAGAAACTCCCCTAGGGCACAAAACCTGGTTAGGTGCTCTTTCTGTGTGTATTCTCATAGCACCTGATGCTTACTATTGTAACAGTCTGTTTTCTGAGGGAAACCTAAGAACAGTGGCTTGCTCATCATTTATTTCCTGGATCTAGAACATTGTCTGGCCCACAGTAATTCATTTACATTTATGGATGAATACAAGAAAGAGAAAGAGGGAGGAGAGAAGGAAGGAGGGAGTGATGAAAAGCCATCAGTTTTTAAGCAAGTCCAACACCCTGTACTGCAAAGATGTGTGTTAGTTAGGATCCCGAGGATTCCACAAAGAGCTTAGCCACATGCTTTTATTTTCTTAGTTTTCCACCTAAGGAGATGGAATGAATTCCAGAGATTACCATATCTATTATTTTGCACTTAAACTGTATTACCTTCAAATCATTCTAGATGATTCCAAGCTCATCTTTAAAGGAGCACTAGTAACTATCTATGTCATAATTGAAAAAAAGAAAAAAACTTGGACAATCATCCTGAGTATTCAGGACCATTTCAAACTGCTTACCTCCACCAGACAAGTCATGTAAGTACTTTCCCAATATCTGAAACTTTGTTCACACCATTCTTTTTTTTTTTTTAATAAAAAAGTGGATTTATTCACTCTGACCAAATTATTTTTTAAAATATAATTTATTGTCAAATTAGCTGACATACGGTGAATACAGTGTGCTCTTGGCTTCGGGAGTAGATTCCCATGATTCATCACTTACGTACAACACCCAGTGCCTATCCCAACAAGTGCCCTCCTCAATGCCCATCATTCATTTTCCCCTCCCCCCACCCCCCCATCAACTCTCAGTTTGTTCTCTGTATTTAAGAGTCTCTTATAGTTTGGCTCCTTCCCTCTCTGTAACTATTTTTTCCCTTTCCCTTCCCCCATGGTCTTCTGTTAAGTTTCTCACATTCTACATGAGTGAGAACATAGGATACCTCTTCACTCTATTCTTCACTACTCCAAGCTCTGCCCATCTCAAATATAAACTCATCCATGAAGCATCCCTGGCCACCGGTGTCAGTGACACTAAAGGTAGGGTTAATCTTGCTGACCTCCCACAAGGCTTCATACAGATATCTTCCCATGTTCTATGCTATTCATCTGCAATTCCTCAACCATGCATTGTTTATCTGTAGTTACATGCTGTGTGTATGTATATATATGCATCAAAATGTTATAACATATACATACACACACACACACACACACACACATATATATATATATATATGCATATATAAAACATTTATCTGTACTCAAATGTTTGCTCCAGGAATCTAGTTCAAACTCCTAACCAACACATCTTTATTAACAAGAATAGGTAAAAAGTGAGTGATACCAGGCTACTCAGATGGGGGGGCTTGGGGGTCCGGTAAGCTCACATGCAAGTATTCTAGACAGACACATGTTTTGCACATCTTTCTCTCCAGAAGTTTCCATGTCTAAATTCAGATTAGTATTTTATTGTCAAAACTTGGAAAGGCCGAAGATACCAGTTGCTGGGAATTTGGGGTTCCCGAGTAAATCATAACCTTCCTCTCACACAAACCTATTGTTGAAAAAGGAAAAAATCACTGGTAGAGAGAGCCTGAGGGTAGGGAGAAGACATGGGATAGGGAGGCACCATCCCTAACAAAAGTCCCTTCGAACAGTCCCTCCCCTTCTTCCCACCTCCCAACATCCAAAATTGAGGAGTGAATTAAAGGACTTCGAATGGCTTTTTGACTCCTGGTGTATTACATACTTCTGAGTTCTCTTCCCCCAGGCAAATTCAACAGCATGACTAAGTTATTAAAAAGGTGGACACAGATGAGTGACTTTATAGACCTTTTCCCCCAACAGAGAAAATTGGACAAGAAATAAAAAGCTTAACTTCTTTGATATCAGGGCTTTGCTTATTACCTTCTATAGAATAAAGATTTATTCAGCAGCATCTTCTGGTCTAGTTTGCCCTTTCATAAAAAACTTTTTTTTTTTTTTTTATAAAAGCTTTCAAAAGCATCCATTAAGTCAAGGGCAGCTTTTGAATTTCTGCATTTAAATGAACTATGACTTGCAGACCTTACTGTGAGAATCCCAACTGGGCTCTACAGTCCCAGCTAGCATATACGCTGATCACATGGGGGGCACCTGGTGCTGAAGGGCAGGATCACTTTGCTCCACCCCCACCCCAGGAAAAGGACAGAAAGATGTGCTAAAGAAGCAATGGCCACCTTCTGCAGGCCTTCCTTATTTCCCTAAAACCCACACAGATGCTGGAATGCACACAGCATCTGCTGGCTAAGGCTAGAGGGGCTTAAAGGCAAAATACACTCAGTGTTGGGGATGAGGGGGGAGATCCACAATGACTCACTCAGAGAGGGGAGATGTCAAGGGGCTGCAGAGCACACATTGCTGTCCTCAAGCCTGATTCCACCAGCACAAACAGCCATGAAATGAAGGACTCCACAGGGACCTTGAGAAGACAGAGGCAGGGTCCATCGGTGCTCTCAGTACTAACAAAAGCAACGTTGCATTTGAGCACATGTAGTGACTGGAAAAAAAACCCTTAGGCCTCCAAAAGGCACTCTCTGCTTCCTTCACCTTCCATCACCATATTTCTTCCCAGCCAATCAGTGAGATTATAATTTCTGCTGGAATAAAAGAGTGGCTGGAGAGGTTGTACAAATACGGACCGTCCAGAGAGGACACCACCCATCCTGCATCAGGTTGGAAGTGGACAGGGTCAGGGAAAGGGGTATCTATTAGAGGCAGGTAGGCAGACAAGCAAGCAAGCAAGCAAGCAAGCAAGCAAGAAAGAAAGAAAGAAAGAAAGAAAGAAAGAAAGAAAGAAAGAAAGAAAGTAAAATAAGATCTTAACTCTTAGGGAGGAGCTTTCAATGGTTCCAGAGAAATGTCTCCCAAACCAGATAAAACTTTAACTGATTAATATCAGGAAAAATCAAAATAGATTTTATTGTAGAGAATACCATCAGTAACAAAGTCTTTTAAACTTTCCCTGAAAACCACAGAGAGTCAGCTTTAACACCTGCCCACAGCCAAACCCCTTCAAACCCTCTGATGAGGGGCAGAGGAGACTGCGAGCTCTCTTGGAGAAGAGGGATGGATTAGGATCTCCTGAACCCCCTAGGACTCCACCGGCTCCCAGGATGCCATCACAGGAGCAACTCAAGTAGAAGCTCGCGCTGCACCAATGGCTATGGAGCCATTTCGTAAACAACAACAAAATCCACTGTGACAGTCTGGAGTTCAAGATGTTTCTTAAGGCTTAACCCTTGTAACGGGAGGAAGAGGAAGCAGATTGGGCAGAGGAAGAGCTGGAACACCACAGCAATCTGACAGCCTCAGCTTATCAGCAGGACATTCTGGTATCCAGGGAGCCTTCATGTTCCATACTGTCACATGTCATCAGATGTCACCAGATGCAGATGCCCCAGGAAGGGCATGGCCTAGGGCGAATAACTCTGTGCAGACACAGCCAAGGGGGACCCTCATGGAGCTGACAGCTAGTACAAGGCTGTCTGCAGACTGCCCTCCCCACAACTGTCAGCAAGCCCTTCCCTCAAAGGGAAGCCAAATGGTGCATCTCTACAGCTAGCACAACCACTGCTTCTGAAGACGTGACCTGTCCTTATGTTTATGATTAAGTAAGAACATTAAAAATTTAAGTTATATCACTGGAGATACAGTAATATGAGTAAAATACAACCCAAAAGGAAAATCTTTCCATTTGTACTTAAAATAAGTTGAGTATTGTTTTTCAAGTTAAAGAAGAATCCATTGCAAGAAAATGATCCTCTTCGCATTTGCTGAAAATTGTAAAGAGACATACACATCATCGAAG
This sequence comes from Panthera onca, assembly GCF_046562875.1. NCBI lineage: Eukaryota > Metazoa > Chordata > Mammalia > Carnivora > Felidae > Panthera > Panthera onca. The sequence continues at coordinate 75,575,363 of NC_138347.1, read as the reverse complement.
TGCAACTATAGATATAGATGTAAATACTTAAGGAGAGGATTGTCTGGAAGGATGTGCCCAAAAATCTTCAGTAAAATTATCTCTGAAGGCCAGGATTTCAGAGGATTTTTTTTTTGCTTTCTTCTTAATGCCTTTAAGTATTAAATTTTCTTGAACAAGCATCTAGCACATCTATCTTTGTAAACAGATACACAGGTGCAAACACAAAAGAAAAGCATCCTCCCTGGAGGACTCCTATATGCCACCAATAAATCCAGGTGAGAACCACCATTATAGAAGAAGGAACCAAAAACTAAACAAAAGCTTCAGGTCTAGTAGCGACTCATCACAAGAGCACAATTAATATCTGGCTTCTCTGTGCTGAGTTTCCCAGTGTTAGCTGGGAAAGGGGCAGCCAGAGCATCCGTAAGGCTCCTTGCAGGTCCCTGTTTTACAGCTCTGAGACAAATGTCAGCAATGTCCCCTCCCCACACACACACATTATTTTTTTGGAAGGACGAATTAAATTAAATTGGCAAACCCTCCAAATACCCTAAATAAATGTATATATATTTGCTGTAAGAAAATTGTACTGACAGCCATGAAATTTGCACTGTCAGTTACCAAGCAGCCTCTCTGGCAGGTCCGCACAAACTGGTCTAACCAGGAATAAGCACATCTATACCTGTGGAGACAAACAGAGGGGGGTCTCTGGAGAGACCTGGCGGGACAGGCCATTGGGAGCTCTTCATGTCAGACGGCACAATCTTGATGCTGTGAAACGTTATCACTAGAAAGATATAAATGTCACAAGAACAAAAAGAAGTGGCATGGATATTGATCTGCTCTTGTCCCAAAAAGTACTGGCTCTGGTTGTCCTCCTTTGTGACATTTGCATTTTATCCTAGCCTTATAAGCACAGAGACCCAAAAGGGACTGTGAGCCAAAAAAAAAAAAAAAAAAAAAAGATTGCCATTGCTTCTCCACAATAAAACTGATTCCTGAAAAGAACTCCCTGCCTCCCTTTTAGGATGTTAACAGAATAGTCTCTGAGCTCCATGAAAGCAAGGACCATCTGACTCATCTGACTCATTCAGTTATGTACCTCTAAGTGCCTACCTACTACTCGGCACAAAACCGACATTCAGTAATTATTAAACAAAACAAAGAAATGAAGGAATGCACACTAACAACAGTGAGGATGTCAGAAAACAATATGCAATTCTTGGAAATAAGGCAAAAGGAAGGCAGTATGCACTTTTGACGCCACACTAGAATATTACCCAACAGGCACGCATAAGGATTATTTTATTCTCTAGCAGATGTACCTGCGTTTGATTTGCTTATTACCATTGAAATGGGTTCAGACTTTGTGAAGTTACATGCTAACTTATAGATTTTTTTTTTCCATTACAGAGCCATATGATTTCTGATTGGTAGAAATGAGAGCCCCAAATGTTGTTTTATTGCCCTGGAGGGCATTAACCAGTTTCATATCTAACCCAACAATCTAATTTCAATATATGTCAGTGCCTATAACTACACAGTTCCTCAAATGCTCTCTGAACCAGCTTTGTCATCCAATTGGCTCCCTCATTCATGAGTTCAATACTACTCTGACATGTACTCATTTTACATTTATATGAGAGTCATGTTTATAACTTTAAAAAAGTTATACACTGACAAAAGAAATACAAGAGAAAAGATCTAGTTTCTAGCCTCACATAGATGTAAAACATGTACATAAACATTTATCTTTTAGGTTAGAAAGAGCAGTATAGGGATAGATAAAAAGAGATGCCAAAGTGTGGGGGATTACAGAGACTGCTTCTAGCTTAGTTCACAGGTAGGTTTAGTATTTACTGTCAAGGATATAAATTCTCAACCATTCTCTAAAAGAAGAGGGGAAAGGAAGCAATCCATTAGAAGTTATCTTAAAACACTATACAGTAGTTGTATCTCTAGTTAACGTTCAGCAGGGAGAGTCAGTAGCCTGAAATCTCAGTACCAGGGACGCTGTCAATACTAGGAGAGTCACTCTCTTAAATGCCAGTTCCAGCTACAAAGTCATAGGATTATTAAATAGTTCCCTGACTTGAAAGAGTTAATTCACCTCTACCCAGCTATGTCCACTCTCCATTAGAGGCATCTCATGGCAGGAGACACAGACAGGAAAGTTCCATTTGCTTTAAAAAAAAAAAAAAAAAAAAAAAAAGTCTGTTCTAGTAATTTCTCGGGCTTGGTCTGTCTGTATGATTGTCTCTGGGCATCTGAAGACATCTTGTCACAGCAAAGGAGCTAGCCAAGAGTCAAAGCCACTTTGACTCATAGGCACACGGGTTCACACACATGAAAAGCTAGGCCCAAAGTCCTTGATATCAGAATATATCTGATATACCAAACGAGACATTCCCTTACCTTTTGAAGGCAGTGTCCAGTGTTTACGCAGTGATGTTAACATGGAATTGTACTGCATTTCCACAGCTGCTGCTTGTTTATGTTTTAAACCAATCATCCCCTAACTTCTCCACCATTCAGACACAGTAAGTCATTCTGCAAGTTTGCACTAACACTCTCTCCCCATGAACTATCTGCGACTGAGAAAAAGTGAACCAGCCACAGTGCAAGGAGGTGGAGGGTAGTAGAGGTACACAGATAGGTTTCAAAGCCAACAATTGTTCTGTCCTGACCAAAGTCAAACAGAAATTCTGAGGTTACTTTGAGACTCTCTCGCCAAATGTGTCTATGTGTATGTGTCCCCCTTCCTATGACTCTGTCTCCTTCGAGGCACTGGCCATAGCTCCCTACACAGGAGAGGCATTCCATAAATGCCTGAGGAATACCTGAATGAGAGGACAAATCCATGAATCACTTAGAGAAATGGACAGAGTATCATTTCTACTCTAATAGGTAAGACCTGATACGAAATGATTTAGTGTCATGCAAGAGCCAGGAAGCAATTCTTCTGCTACAGCTGGCACGATTCAGACCCTTAAAAGATAATTATATATGTTTCTGGAAGATTAGAGATATTTGAGAGTTGAGATAAGAGCAATAAATATGATTAAGGGGACAAAAATCGGTTCTGTGAGGGAAATAAAATCACAGTAGCAAGGGTTACATTAGACTAGAAACGGACCTCCAGGCTGTCTTCAGGTACTGGATGTGACTATAGTTGTAGTCGTGATTTAATTACTAACAATAAAACATCCACAACTAAGGGATCTTGATGCTAGACCACCTGCAGAAATAACACATTATTTAAGCTGTTGGCATGACATATTCCATCATTCTTGACAACGGGGCTTAATTAACATGTCTGCTTCCCACCCCCAGCACACTTACTTTGGTGGAAAAGCCCAAATCTTCCCCATTGCTGGAAAGAACATCCAGGGTGAATGGTTTCCGTTCCACACTCATGAATAAATATCAAATGTGTGCCCTTTATCATACCCTCTAGGCACGATTATCCTAATGAGACCACTAATCAGTCGGCTCCATCTGCACAACAGGAAAACCCGGATGTGAGGAAGGAGAAGGTGATTCAACCCAACAGTCCCCCAAGGAGCCCCTTTCTCAGTGCTCTTTGAAACCGTCACCTGTCTCCCAGGACTCCGAGCCGAGCCGTACTATCCAGAGACAGGACAGCAACAGAGGGAAGTGAGGGCGAGGTGCAGGCTCTGTGACCAGGAGACGCTTTCAAGGTCACACAGCCACAGCAGAGCTCCTACGTTGCCACCTCAAATCTTCCTGGGAAGCAACCGAGCTATCCATTCCGATCAAATTAAAAAAAGGCTTTGGCCTACTGTTGAAACTCTTTGGTACTTCACCAGAATCCACCCAGGTAAAATGGATGGGGCACAGAAGACTGCTTGGAAGTTGAACACCACCATACACTTCACAAGTGGCTCTTCCTAGGTTTTGGTTTTGGGGGGTTCTTTTGGTTTTTTGGTTTTTTTACACCTTTAACGCTACCAAGAGGGCCACCAGTTAAATCACTTTCATAGTTTTTGTGCCCAATATCAATTTTTTTGTTGTTGTTCTTCAGCATAAAATTTCTGGGATGAGCTGCAAGTGTCAAGAGAATACACCTAGTAACCTTTTTGAGTAACTTGAGTCTGAAAAATATTTGCACATAAACTGACCAGGTTTTAAAAAGTCTTTCTCCTGCAGCATGTCCAAACATACATGACAGAACTAACACCGTGAATACCCATCAGGCAGCTGTAGCAAATCTTGACATTTCACCACACTTCCTTCAGAATTTGGGGTAATAAAAAACTACAGAAACAGTCATTCCATGACACTTTCCTGTCACTGAGAGAGGGGACTGTTATCCTAAAATGTGCAGCTATCATTCTGAAGCATGTTGTCATACTCTTACCACGTGCATAATCATAAACAATTTGTAGTATTGTTTGTTGTCCAACATTAAATACATGGTATCAGGCTGCACAAATCATTCTGCAACCTGCTCTTCTGAACTGGTTTTGAGATTTAGCCCCCCAGGAAATAGGGCTCTAGCTTATTCATTCTAATTGCTATATGGTATTCCAATTTAACTCGATTTTCATTGCAGTCTTGTGCCTGAAATGATAAAAGAGTAACTATTTTGCCCAATTCTAAGAAGCAATAAGTGACTCAGACTTCGTTCTTCTAATCAAAAGTCCATGCTCTTTTTACCGTAAAACTCTTGATTTCTGAAAATAGAAGAATATTGGAAATTACAAAACCTTCATGCAAAATCCTGCCAGGCTCCCGGGTGGGAAAGGAGAAAAACCTCCAGTCACCCTGCCTCTAGATTCTTCACTGAACAAACAAGGCCACCAGCTTCACGGAGAGAAGACGTTGAGCTGAATGCCTTAATTTGGTATCTGAACACTGATCGGGTATTTGATGTTAAGAAATTAATGTAACTTTTTTTGGCATGAGATAGTACTGCGGTTATGTTAACAAGGAAAAAGATGCTGTTTAATGTTTATAGACCTTCAGTTTTGCCAGATGAAGAGAGTTCTCGAGCTTGGTTGCACAAAAATGTGAATGTACTTAACACCATTTAAGGGTGCACTTCAGAATCTCAAGATGGTATGTTTCATGTTGTGTATATTTTACCACAAATTTTAAAAAGGGAAAAAGAAATGTTTGGGGATAAATTATATGGCTGTGATTTGTTTTCCAGGGCAGGGTAGGATTGGGTTGAGAAATAAAATTAGTTTGGGTTTAGAGCTGTTAAAGCTGGGTGACAGGTAAATAGGGGGTCATTATACTAGTCTCCCTACTTACATATATTGGAGGTTCTCCAAGATAACAAGTCTTAAATGAAGGTTCAGCCCAACCAAAACAAATTTCATTTCACAATTTTATCTCTACTTTGAAGCAGAAATAAAAAGCAGCATATTTTTCAAATGTTAACAGTTCTGAGACCTGCCTTGCCTGCTGCTGTGGTTCTAGAATGGCCAGTGCTTCTAAACCTTGAACCTGCATATAACTTGCCTTGGGATCTTGTTAACATGTGGGTTCTGTTCAGCAGGACTGGGGCAGGGGCTGAAATACTGCATTTCTAACAAGCTCCCAGGTGATGCAGCAGGTCCACGGGTCATACACTGAATAGCAAGGCAATAGAGGGCTTACGGAAGCAAGCAAGCAAGCATTTGTAAGGGGAGAAGCCAGCTAAGCTTTCTTTAGATTGCTTCTCTGGAGACTAGAAGGGCACCCACACTGCTGTGTTCTGGAGAAAGGTCTCCCGATCCCCTTGCACCACCCCAGCAGCAGGCATCATTATTCATTCAGTGGTGATCACCAAAACAGTGGACAGGACAAAAACTTTTTACTAAGAAAAAAAAAAAAAGTCTATATATCAAAGTTCAGAAGCCAAGGCAAGACTTGAGAATCATTAACAAAATGTAAGAAGGTTACAAGAGCAAAATATCTTGGAAACTCTAGTAAATTCCATTTGAAAAAGAAATAAAATCTATTTAAGCACAAACATTCCTAAACAATCATCATATCTTTAAAGAACCAAAAAAAGAGGGTGGGTAATGGGTATTGAGGAGGGCACCTTTTGGGATGAGCACTGGGTGTTGTATGGAAACCAATTTGACAATAAATTTCATATATTGAAAAAAAAAAGAACCAAAAAAAAAAAGAATTTCTACTCATAAAATATCATGTCCATAAAATACAATTAGTTCCTCTAATGTCTTATGGTCATCAGGTGGACGTGACCAAAGTATTCTGTCCTCAGAGACTGTTCTGTTATCCATTAGACTACACATGCCCAGAGGGCAGGGATTATAATTGAGGATTCCCTCCTTTAGCCAGTATGATATGTGATTAAGCCATTACCATATGATCATACAGTTCCCATTTCTTGAGAGCTTGCTAAGTGCTAAGCAAGCACTAAGCAGTTTATATGAATCACTTCACTTAAAATGCTTTGTCTCCACTCATTGTCTTTTGAAATCTAATTATAGCCTCTAAATCCCTCCCCTCTTTGCAAAAAAATGTTTCCTAAAGTGTTAATTCTCACTTCTCTCAGCGAGGAGTGATATAAAGGAGATGGTACTATGCCCTCTCTACCTTGGGAACTCTAGCTCCAAGCTATCCAAAGTCTAGAGGAACAGCTTGGACCATGCCCCTCTCTTACCATTCACACAGGGCCACAGGGAGCAGCCACCAGTGGGTAGAAGGAAAACACCCCCACACAGTCCTACCTTCCACAGACTGGACTGTATAGTCCAGTGGAAAAATCACCAGGAGAAAAATTAAAACAGAATTTATTTATCTGCTCAACACACACACACACACACACACACTCCATTCAGAGCAGGCAGAATACTGACAAAAGGATTAAGGAGGTCTCCTTTAAGATGGTTTTCAGGCTGGGCCTTAAAATACTGACGCTTATAATACATGAACAAGGAAAAATACAAACTAAGACACTGAGGCATGTGAAAACCGAAACCAATGAGTAGCTTGGAATGGCTGGAATGCAGACTATTGAAGCTTCCTGGGGAAGAAAATTCAATGAATTGGTTATTCTGAGATGTTTCTTGGCTCTGAATCTCTAATTTCACACTTCATACTTAATTTTTAGTTGATGTATGTTACTCTTTTTAAGTCTCATTGTACTGGGACACCTGGGTGCCTCAGTCAGTTATGCATCAGACTCTTGATTTCAGCTCAGGTCATGATCTCACGGTTTGTAGGATCAAGTCCTGTGTCGGGCTCTGTGCTGACAGGGCGGAGCCTGCTTGGGATTCTCTCTCCCTGCTCTTTCTGACCCTCCCCACCCCCGTGTGCATGCCCTCCATCTCTAAATAAATAAACTTAAAAAAGTAATAAATAAAAACCAAAAAAACAAATAAATATCTCTTTGTGCCTAGTCCCAGAAACTTCCGTGAGACTGCAGCCTGTAGGGAAACTATAAGACACCTGCCCAGGCCAGGCCCTGCCTGCCCAAGCCATCCAGTATATCACAGGATGACAAAGAAACATGGCTAAAAACAGTTTCTAGAGGCTTGTTCCAGGGAGGCGCAAGCCCAAGCCAAACTGTTACCCCTCCAAAAGGAATAGAGGAACAAAAAAAACCCTATATACCCAAAGGACCAAAACTTGAAAAGTGTTCCGTGGATTATTTGCAAAATGTACATGACAGTAAAACATTACGGTAAAAGTTTTCACACCCACACTCTACCATTCCTAAAACTAAATCCAGTCCTATGGAAAGACTTCAGATCCTAAACACCTACATCCAGAGAGGTGGCCCTCAGTTTAATAAGAGAAAATAATAAAAATGCTGCTCAGTCAATAAGAAACCCAAATAATCCAAAATTTGACGTCAGAAATGTCTTTTCTGTGAAAGGTGGATTTTAAGAAATAAGAAATGTCTAATGCGATTTCTGAAACTACAGCTCATCAGAAAAACAATTCTTTTCACTTTTCTTTATTCCCTGAGGACACAAAAACAAGAGCAACTTTTTCTTGACATAGTTTGGTGCTTCTGGAAAAACACATCCTTGGAATAAGTAACCAAAGCATGTTCCTGCCTTTGTCACAGGAGACGTATCCTCATACCTCTAACCTCATATTCTCATACCACATACCCCCAAATATGTAAAAGTGACTTGTTAATGGCAAAGTAATGTGCAAACAAGCAGGAATCTCATGGTTGTGTAGTTTATTTTCACAGATCACAGTCGTCAGGGGAAATTCCCATCAGAGATAAAAGAATGAAGATTTTTTTTCCTAATGTTTTCAACTCTCTAGACTTGGAGAGATCATGATTTGAATGAACCTTGAACATTCAAGACACCAGAGAAACAAAAAGCTTGCACTTGTCCTTTAAAGAAAGCCAGGGTTTTAGAGGGTGGCAGAGTTGGCTTTTAATGCCTGATGGCGCAGGATGACAAAAAGTAAACCTGAGCCTCCTGCATGATGGTTTTCCAGGTACTGAAAACGTCTGACGTGGTCTGGTTTGTGAGCAATGATTACAGAAAAAACCTTATCTATAAAGTTAACAGTTGGCATGCCATGCCTCTTCCTGACCGCACAGGTACAAACTCATAAATTCTGAAAGCCACGAAGCCAAGTGATTGTGCTATCTTGCGAAAACCTTTGAAACGCGTGAATTTCAGCAAAAATGATATATAGTGTGAGGACAGGTCATGAAGTCACAATGGCCACCCTTGTGTCATCCGTAGCAGGTGGTTACTGATATAGGATGCACATGCCTCTTAGAAGTCCCTAAATATCACATCCAGGCAGAGCAGTGGAGAGAAAGCAGAAAGGCAATTTTAAAGTATTAGTAAAAATTCAAAGATTGTCTTGAGAGGAGGAAAATGACAGTGACATGCTCAAAGTTCTTATATTTTTAGAGATAATTTTCATCATTTTTCTTCACAGCTTATCTCAAAAAACAAGACCACCACTCAGCAGACGAAACCAGAGATCTATTTAGAATACAAAACACACATCATCTCTTCCAACTTGCCTAAAGTTCTTCTGGAAGCTTCCTGCTCCAATTAATTTGGTGCACCCTTTTATCTCAAATAAGTAAGTAGATCCTGTGCTGTGATATTCCTAAACTAGCTCACTCTCCAACAAAGGCAGCTCAGTTTTGGCCGCAATAAACATCTATCTCCTGCCCACCACACACCCACACTGGGAGATACCAGCACCAGGTGGACACCCCACAGCCAGCACTTATCACAAACCATTCCTGTCTCTCTAGACTTCCACTTCCTTTCCATGACAATAAGGGTCACTATTTTTCTTTGGTACCAAGTCCATGTCAGGTATCGTGCTAAGAATGTTTTATACTTGGGGCACCTGGGTGCTCAGTCGGTTGAGTGTCCGACTTTGGCTCAGGTCATGATCTCGCAGTTCATGAGTTCAAGTCCCGCATCAAGCTCTCTGCTGTCAGTGTGGAGACCACTTCGGATCCTCTGTCTCCCTCTCTCTGCACCTCCCCCACTCTCTCTCTCTCTCTCTCTCTCTCTCTCAAAAATAAATAAAAAACAGTTAAAACATAAAATGGTTAATTTAAAAAAAGAATGCTTTTTACTGAATTTAAGCCTCAAAAACAGCCAATGAATTGCCATGAGAATCAAGGAAGTTAAGACTCATGCCAACAGTTAGATAGGAAAAGGCAACCCAGGGAGATTAAGACCAAGGCCTCTCCAACTCCAGTGTCCTTGCTCTTTCCACATCTTTACATAGAGAAAGTGATGAGCCTGATGACTGCAAAGGGCCCTTCCAGATCTGACATATTATTTCCAATAGTTTAATCCCAAGGTCCAGAATTCCATGTGTCTGAACTCATCTAGCCCCTGCCTAATCATCTGCCTGTGGCATGCTCTGGATGAGACAGGCCAGGGATGAGAGCAACAGACCAGCTCTGGCCCTTGTAGGAGTTTGCTTCTGTCCATCCAGCACCTCACACACAGCCCGGGGCTCTGCGGCCTCTGTCACCTGCCTGTCGGCACACCTGCCAGCTCTCCATTGCCTTCATCCAAGAACACAGATCACCCCCCAGGCTGTGTCCAGGAGAAAGTTTTAGAAAACAGTCTAAACTAAAAACTGCAAGCTAATATATGACACTCTGCTTGATGTTTTATGTGCACTAGCTCAGTAAGGTCTCAAAAACCCCCATGTCTATTTATTTATTTATTCACTTAGCCAGCATAAATATGAGCACCTTTTCTACAGCAGGCACTGTACTAGGTGCTGGGAAATAACATTAGCCACATTTTTATATACCTATGGAAAAGGAGAGGTAAGTGCCTCATCGAGTAAGGTACAAAGTGGCGGAGAGCAAAGATTTAAATGTCTGTCATAAGCTTGAAATGATGATAAGGTGATAATGCTCCCAAAACATCTCCAATAACTTACTGGCTCAATACCCAATAATATATAAAGTGCTTTCACATACATTACCTCATTTAACTCATCAAATCTATGGTTTGTTTTAAAGAAAATACTGTTTTCTCATATTCCCAGATGCTGACTAGGACAATAAAAGTAATTTTATCAAGAGTAGGTCTAAGTATATCTTTTAACTTTTGATGAGTCATAGACCTTCAAGCATAGGGACAGAGCCTTTCTTTCCTTAAATAATAGATTAAGCCTAATGTACCCATCTGCCCAAAAAGTATCATGAGAAATGGTCAGCTCACAAATAGCAAATATTCTATTACCAAACTAAGACTATTTCTAAGCCAGTAACTTTAATTCAATTCAACATACACTTCTTAAATTTCTTCTGTATGCCCAAATGTATTTATTTTTCTATCTTACATAAGGTATACATTCCTAGGTATCACAGTCTGATAGTTAGGCAGGCGATGGAGAAAGAAGATGGGGTGGGGGTGGGGGATGAAGGTCATTTTCAGTCTAAAGGGAGTGGTTTGGTGCTGGTAGGTGGATAAGCAAATCCTGTCTTGTCACAGTTTTTCACAAGAAATCCCAAATGTGGATTTTTTTTCTATAGTCACCTAAATTTTTATTTATTTATTTTTAAATGTTAATTCATTTTTGAGAGACAGAAAAGACACAGCATTAGCAGGGGAGGGGCAGAGAGAGAGGGACACACAGAATCCAAAGCAGGCTCCAGGCTCTGAGCTGTCAGCACAGAGCCCAACATGGGGCCCAAGCCCACGGACCGCAAGACCATAACCCAAGCCAAAGTTCGGATGCTCAGCTGACTAGGCCACCCAGGCACCACTATAGTCACCTGAATTTTTAGAGGCTGTCACCTAACTCAATTTCATATTTGTTTTTAATACAATCAGGGTCAACTATGATAGGTCTACCTGCTAAATTCAGGCTGCAGGCAGCTGACGTGTAACATCTTGATTAGCAAAACCAGTGTTATAGGAGAGTAAGGAAAGCATCATAAGAGGGATTGTTTCCAGATCAGCAAGAGAAAAGCAAAATGGAGATGCTGTAAGTGGACTGTGAAACCAGAAAGGATGATAGGAGTTTCCCGCCTGCAGAACATTTTCCAGGGCCTCCCTCACAGGGAGTGTGCCACCAAACGAGGTTCTGAATGGGCATTACTTAACATAGCACCTGGCTCCTAGGATACAGTCAATGCTTTTAGTCCTGCTTTTATTCCTAGTAGCACAGAAATAGCTCAGATGGGGCTGTCGCATGAGCTGTGTTACCTTTGGCAAGCTAACATCTCTGTGCCTTGCTTTCCTCATCTGTACACTGGGCTGGCATAGGCAAGCTTCAATAAATGCCAGCTGTTATTATTGCTATAGAGGTGGTGGAAGCCTTCCCAGAGTCAAATGTGATAAATGAGAAAAGAAAAGCTCCAAAGGCTATGAAGACAAGCCAAATGTTTAGCAAAGTATTTTTGAACAGTTTAATTTGATTTTAGGCATATTACTTAACCCATCGGCACCTTAATTGCTTGGTAGGATATAAAAACACAAAACCACTTCCCTAAGAGAGTTTGGGGGAAAATGTTCTTTGTACGTGCTAATGTGTCCAACAAGCATAACAATTATCAGACCAAATATTAAGTGTAAAATTTCTGTTCCACGAAACACACGTCTAAGGGTGCCCAGAAGCACATGGGAAAATGGCATTCTCTTTTTGCTCACACTTCAGGAACTGTGTCATCACCCCCGATTGCTTGGCATTTGTCCATCCATCATCAGCTTCCAAAGTGCTTTCACACCCAACAGGCTCTCTGCTCCTCACACCCACCAGTGACAGAGAGTTCAGATAGCTGTGTCCCTGCTTTCCAAACGAAGACTTAGAAGCAGGGTCTCTAACCCAAAGCATATGCCCATGTATCACCTTCTCCACCTGCATGCAGTAAGTAGCATGTGACTGCGAGGAAGAAAGGCTTAGAAAAATCTTAATTTAGGAGTCTGCCGAATTCTTTTTAATTTTGAGTCATTACTTATTAATATGACCAGTGTAGGCAGACTGAGGGTTAGTATTACAGCAAATGAAAAGCAGAGAGTAGCTCTCTAATTACCCTAATGTTTCTAATAGCGTTACACAATGGGCATAGAATTATGTACAGAGAGGGGGGTAAAAATTGCATTAGACACCTCTGAACCTCTGAAACTGTATTATTTGGAACCTTTGCAAATGAGCAGGAAGTCTTTTAAAAAGATAAGATGAAGTCTGCATTTGGTGACCTACTTTAATTTGTACAAAAATATTTGGCTGTCACCTTCAGTATAAACTGCCTTCTTGGTGCCTTCCATGGTGCAGCCAGGGTCCACTGAGCTTGTAGCCCTGAGCTTCTGTACCAGTAATAGCAACAGGGGCCAGCTCACCAACCTCTGACAGGGGCCACACTTCCCTGGAGTGCAAGGAGTCGCCCTTCAGGGAGCCACAGGAGGGGACCTGGGCTTCCCCGTGAGTATTGTGATGTGGCGCTATGACTTCCCCAAATGAGAACAGAAACCGCTCTCCATACAGTCCCTGCAAAAATACCTGCCCCCAAACCAACTACCTTGGCAAATCTCCACATCTATCCCAGAAATGTCAAAAGTACAGCTACTCGTTGCAAGTTTCCGGTATCAATGACTTACAGAATCCTAAAATCATAGACTCGGGCAACCCAATTTCCCCATTTATAGATGGGAAAGGGAGTGCTAGAGAGGGTAAGTGACTTCCTGAAGACAACACAGTAAGCAAGAGAGCAACGTCTCAAATGCCTGTGGTATCACAGGATAATCTTCCACTTCTTGAAACAACTGGGAAGCATCCCTAGCAATTCTTGGCCTTGTTGAGGCAGGAGTGGCTGCCCCTTCCTCAGAGACCAACCCAGGCTCTTCTGTCCCCCACCGGTTTTCCAGTAGAGCCTTGTCTCCCCAGCTTTATGCGCAGCCCTCTACCTGGCTCCCCCTGAAGATAAGTACATCTCTCATCTCGGAGATCTCTACCTCTCATAACAGCAGAGAGACAATGGGTAATAGAAGCAACAAACCCAAGAACATTTAAAAGCTGCCAGAACCTTACAAACTTGTTGTCCATGGCCCATAATGTTGTCACATTTCTTTTCTGAAGAAGTTACTAGAGCTTCCGCTTCTATTCCTGAAAGCGGAGATGAGGCTCCACCCCTCCATTCCTTAAGAAGCCATCTTCCCCTGCCCACCCAGCACCTGGCCCTCCATCTCCCACTTGGGTCGCAGGAGCTAGCATTTTGAGGAATGGTACAACTGTTTCACAGGGCAGTTCTCCCTCAAGGGAAAGACTTCCCTTCCAGCTTTTTCTCACCTAATCACAACACAAAAAGTTAAGAGTAGTAACAAAAGCAAGCATTCATAAGAAATCTCCTCTTTGACCCCTCAGGAAACATTCCCAAGGCCTTTTCAGTCTCTGCAGGATCCTTTTGGGTGTCCAACTCATCATCAACTCCAAGTTCACTCTCCACAAAACCAGCCAGTCATCAATTCCTGGAGGCTGCGTGACGGGTAGGTGAATGGGGTACCTGCTAGGGCATCTCTGCATGGCCCCCACTTCTCAAGAAACCTGGAGGAGGAGTCTCTTCTTAATACTCTTACATCTGGTCCAGGGCCCTTCTCCTTCATTTCACCAGCAGATGCCCAACCTCTAGCGCCACCCTAAATTCTTAAAAGTATCAGTGCAATCTTAAACTCCTATGCAGACTTTTGAGTGTGCATGCTACATTCTCTCATACCTGAGCATATACCCCAGTCATCTCCAGGTCAGGTCTCCCCTAAATTATCTTCCTCTCCCTCTCTTTGGGGTAAAAATTGATAGAAATATCAAATTTTAAACCTCAACTTTATTTCACTTACTTTAATCCAGGCAGCCGATCACTGTGGAATGGGGGTGGGAGGGGTGGGAGGAGAGGGCTCTGTTCCCCTCCCAAAGGCCCTGTGAGCTGGGTTTATAGAGTGGCTGGAGTAAGCATCCAGTTTGGCCAATCCTACCCTCTTCAAAACATCTGGAAAACCATTAAAGGCAGAAGAAATCTCTTTAAGTTTCCTGGAAAATCTACTTTTGTTTATTTACAAAGCTTAAAAAAAAAAAAAATCACTAGGAGCTCCATTCTACCTTCCCAAGAGAATGTTGAGCCAAAATGTTTGCACAAAGAATCACAGTACACTTTTATTGAGACAACTTTATGCTAGTTCTCTGTTCACGGGCTGACCCACTAATCTTATTTCAAGGAGGAAAAAAAGGATTTTCAGAAAAAAAAAAAAAAAAAGGACAAGAAGGGCAATTTCATGTACAGGCACACTGTTTTCTGTGCTTCCCTTTATTGCACTTTGCACCTATTACCCTTTTTTTTTTTAAACAAATTGAAGGTTTGGGGCCACCCTGTACCAAGCAAGTCTATGGGCACCATGTTTCCAACAGTATCTGCTCACTTCGTGTCTCTGTGTCACATTTTGGCAATTCTTGCAGTATTTCAAACCTTTTCTGTATTACTCTATTTGTTATGATGACGTGTGATCTGTCACTTCCACTCCCTGAAAGCTCAGACGCGGGTTGGCATTGTTTAGCAAGGAGGTATTTCTAAACTGAGGTATGTGCATTGTTTTGTTTTTTTTTTTTAGACATACTGCTTAACTGCACACTTAGACTTCAGTATAGCATAAACGGAATTTTCTATGCATTGGGAAAACCAAATAATTCATTTAACTTGCTTTATTACGATACTCACTTTATTACAGTAGTCTAGCCCTGAACCTGCAACATCTCTGAGGTGGGCCTGCATAAAATTAAAAGATAAAACATGTTCTTTGATCCCTGTTTTATTAACAAAGAAACAGGCTCAGAAAGTTTGCCCAGCGTCACACAGCTATCCCATAACAGACTCAGGTTTGCCCGACCCCAAAACACCATTCTTTTCTTTCCACTACACCACCCTGCTTCATGTAATCCCAGAGACTGACACTCCTGTTTATTTCCTCTTTTGTGGCATTGATGCCTACTGTCCCTTGCAGATCCAGAAGGACAAAAGCACTGGATTGTTCCTTTCAAAGAGTGAAATTTAATGCATAACCACACATCTTGCCTACAAGGACGATGTCACTGAAAACCAAATCCTCCATGCTAGCCTGGTATCCTGTTAGCATTTCAGAATATTAGCAGCACCACGGTTGGCCAGTTACTGAGTATCTCAATAGGCAATAATGCAACCACAATTCTTTGATATTTGGAGTTCAACTTTGAGGTGTCTTGGGTGTCACTGCAGGAGCTTGGGTATGGCTTTGGGACCCCCACCCCTCTGCAGGAGCAGAGGACGTGGGATAAAAGGAAGAGAAGTGCTCCAGACAGGCCAGGGGTAAAAAAAATGGGAGAGAGAAAGAGGGGAGAACCGAGAGCTCCCTTCTCATATTTCTGAAGTGAACAGCAAGGTGCAATAATAGATGATAAATCCCTCCATGAGACAGAGGCAGAGACAAGGAAAGAGAACATGGGGGACTTAATAACAAACATGTCCCATTATACTACCAGACCAAACAAAACTGGGGGGCCCAGGAGGTGTTTCTCAAATTGGTAACAGACGACAAAACTGAGGCTCAGATTGCATATCTTGTTCAAGGTCAGCAAGCTAGTCAGTAACAGCAAGGGGACAAGGATCCAGGCTTCCTGACTCCTGACCCAGGGCCCTTCCTATTCACAAGCTTCTGCAGACACCTGACAGGAGGCCTCCTTCCTTTAGGGGAGAGGTCACCAGGTTTCCAGGTCCCATTTTACGGGCAACTTGCTCTATAGCCATAGACATAGGTGAGCACCATGACATACAGAAGGAAATGTAGCACTTCTTTCTTTTTTTTTTAAGTTTTTCAATTTTTTTTTTTAATTTTTGACAGAGAGAGTGACAGAGTGTGAGCAGGGGAGAGGCAGAGAGAGACAGAAACACAGAATCTGAAGCAGGCTCTAGGCTCTGAGCTGTCAGCACAGAGCCCAACACGGGGCTCGAACTTGTGAACCATGAGATCATGACCGGAGCCAAAGTCGGATGCTTAACTGACTAAGCCACCCAGGTGCCCCAGAAGAGTGGCACTTCTAATTCTTTTTTTTTTTTTTTTTAGTAATGTTTATTTGTTTTTGAGAGAGAGAGAGAGAGAGGCAGGCAGAGAGAGAGGCAGGCAGAGAGAGAGGGAGACACAGAATCTGAAGCAGGCTCCAGGCTCTGAGCTGTCAGTACAGAGCCCAACATGGGGCTCAAACTCACAAACCGTGAGATCATGACCTGAGCCAAAGTTGGACGCTCAACCGACTGAGCCACCCAGGAGCCCCAGAAGTGTGGCACTTCTAAAGGAGTCACTTACTGGTCAGTACCAGGTGATTATGGCCATATGGTAAATAAGGCCCAGTCCCTCTAATTTTTCAAGTTGAAAATCTGATTTTGTGAAAAATCTCCCAGCTTTTAAATGTTTGCTCTAAATTTTTAAAAACACTACACTGCTCAAATAAAACATATATACAGAGAAACATAAGCTCCCAGGTAACCAGTTCTAAATCTCATGCAAATGTAAAATAAAGAGCCAGACTAAATGGCTAGTTCCTGAGAGAGCACAGAAGCATGGAGTTATTGGTACTATAAATCCATATGCCCACCAAGCACTTGCTCTAATGCATACACACCAGTATTTTTCAAATACATGTAGATGTTATTACAAAAAAATTCAATGCAATTTCCACGGTTAACTAAATCCACTGTAGCTTTCCATAACTACTCATTTTTCCCCAATGAACTGACAGTAAAAATATAACCACTCCCATTTAAACCTTCATAATTTATGTCACAGGATTAAAAAAAAAAAAGACCCTCATGTTTAGAACAGGTTGGAAATGATTGGACTACATAATTTCTAAAGTCCACATGTTTGTAATTCCAAGTCTACATGCTGCAGAGAGGTGGGAGACTGGGGAAGGAAGACAAACCCCCTCACCACACCAAGGTACGTACTCAGAACTCACCACACACGTGGCCATCATCATGAACTTATCATGAACTGTCTACCACCTAACTGCTAGGACAAAGGAAGAATAGCCAACACCACCACCAATATTTATGGAGCCCCCCCCACACACACATAATTTATTGAACAATTATAATTCAGGCAAGTGAAAAAAATAACAGATAACCAGAGACGATCATCAAGCTTTCATGGCAGTGGGAAAAGTCAGACATCAGTCATAAATCACTGCTAGTTCATAACTGACCAGTGCAGCCAAGAAGCCCGAGAAGCTAGGAGGCCAGTTTAAGAGAACTTGGCCAGTTCTGGGCTGGCCTGAAAGGCCTCCCTAAGAAGTGCTGATTTGACTGAGCTGAGATCTTATGGGTAACAGAAGTTCATGAGCTGTGTGGGCATCTGGTGGGAGGGATGGGACATTCCAGCAAAGGGCCTCAGTGGGTGGTGATGTGATATTTCCTAAGAACTGAAAGGTCAATGTGACTGAAACCAAGTCAGTGAAGACGTCTGAGGTTTGAGATGAGGTGAAAGAGGCCATAGGAGACAGGGCACTGAGGCCTTCTAGTTCCATTCAGAATGTCTGGGTTTTTCCTTTAAGAGGGAACGCAAAGTTGGTACCTCACACAGGGCCTACCTTACAGCAAGTGTACAGGAAATAAACAGTAAAACTGGCAGGGGATGAAGCCAGAGACATGAGCAGCTGGGTCCCCAAAGGCCCTGTGAAATACACTTGAGCAGTGTGAACTCCATGTGAAGAATCATGGGCTGCCCTGGAGGGATTTAGGCATATTGTAAAGATGACTCAGCTTCCAAGAATGGATTCTTCTTGGAATCATTCTTCTCCAGAATGGATTCGAAACATGCAAGATTAGAAACAGAAAACCTAGTGTGCAGATTATTGCAGTAATCCAGGAAACAGATGGTGGTCGCCCCGACTTAGGGTGGCGACAACGGGAATGGACAGAAGGAAGTGAGGGCTTAAAGGAGGAGGCAGAATGGGCAAGCCTCAGTTCCTTTCCAGCTCTGGGATGGGGGGTCAGTGGGGGAAGAGTGGGGAACTCAGGAGGACTCTCAAGCTCCTGTCTTTGGCACTTGGGTCAACAGTGGTGTGGCTGACTGAGAAGCTGGTTTGGAGCACAACTTCACTTTGAACGCTCAGTCTGTGGCACCTCTGGGCCACCCAGGGGGAGCTGTCAAAGAGGCAGTAAAAAGTTCCAGGCTGGGACACTGGCAGTAGCAGAGACAAAAAATTGCACTGTGAGACAGATCAAAGAAAGTGAGGGAGGAAGAGACAGAAGCAGTCACCAAGGGTTAAAAAGCATTCAAGTCTGTCCCTTACACGGAAAACAGAAAAAGGAGCAAACTAGCAAGAGTATGTTGTCACAGAAGCCATGGGAAGAGAGGTTAGGGGAGAAAGGTCAGCGACGTCAAACTGGAGAAGGAATGACAAATCACAGCAATATGCCCTGCTTTGTTCTGGTTTTTCCTTCAGGACTTTGATCATAATATGTACATTTCTTTTTTCATTGTCCAGCTCCTCCAAAGACTTGTGTCAACAATGTGAAGGGTTGTTCCGCACTGTATTTCTACTGCCTAGCAGAGGGGCTATTGCTGAGGTCCTTCAAGGTCTCTGTTGAAAAAATAGAGGATGCACACACGAATGTGTAACAAAGAGAACCTGCAGATGAAGGAGGCAGGAATAATCTCTAGGGCCTCAGCCAAAGCAGCCCGCAGACAGAATGGGATCCAAGAGACAGGGACAGGGGTTGGTTGGTCTTGAATGACAAAAATACTGAATAAAATCGTTTCCCATCAGTCCTCTCTTCCCCAAGAATTAGACATTATAAAACCCTTTCCCAGGGTGCGTCAGTGGCTCAGTCATCAAGCATCTGACTTTGGCTCAGGTCATGATCTCACGGTTCATGAGTTCAAGTTCCACATCAGGTAAGCACAAGCCCCACATCAGGTGAGCCCCACTTCTCTCTCTATCTCCCTCTGCTCCTCCTGGGAGTCTCACTCTCTCTGCTCCTAGGTCACTGGCTCCTTCTCTCTCTCAAAACAACAACAACAACAACAACAACAACAACAACAAAATCCTTTCCCATGAGTTGCTACATTGTGCAGATGTGTTCACCAATCTGGGGTACTTCCATTGACTTCCATTGCCACGGATATTCTACTGTGTGAAAGCCATGAGTAAGTAGGTTGGGAATGGAGCTTCTCTAAGGATTCTAATCCAATCTCCTGTATCATGAGCACTAGCATCTCAAGAAGTTGTTTCATCCCAATGACTGACCTTGCAGCATGATGCCGATGATAAAGACAAGCCAATGCACAAACACCTGTGCTTACAAAGCAGGGAAACTGGGCAAAGTGATTTACTTGAACACTTTTCAAAAACAGTCACAACACTGAAGAGGCAGATGCCTTGGGCCACATAAAATCCAATTCAATTTATAAGTTTTGATTTCAAATTTTGTCAAGGGTACCTTTGGCATCTGTCTTTCACTGAAAAAAGATCTGCTCCCCATTCTCCCCACAACGATAGACTACATTAACTATGTCCTAATTAAATGCTCTAAATCTGGAACGAAACCCACTGGGGGGGGGGGGGGTGGAAGTGGAAGAGAGAGAGGAAAAAGCCTTCATAAAACTGCCCTAATTTACTTAGTATCAAGGGCCTAGTTGACCTTTACACAGCTTTAAATCAATCACTTAACTGGGACACGCCTTCTTTCTTTCAAAACGGAGAGACTGTGGAGATGATGAGATGTAATACAAAGGACTTTCAATAAACATAAACCACAAGCCTCAAAGGAATGTTTGTCCTGAGTGCTGCCAAGGAAGGCCTAATGATGGAATGACAAGACTCTGGACCAGGAACCAGAAGAACCATATAAGCCACTGGCTTGCAGGGTAACACAATCACCATCTTCTCCACCTTACCCACCACGCTCTTCCTTCCGTCCACCCCTCAGTGTTTGGCACCACCTCACGTCTAGATACCAGCAATTAACACAGAGCCTGGGAAAGCAAGGCTACTTGTGTTTTGGAGAGGTACAAGGAGGGAAGGAGCCGGGTTCCTGGGTTGGAATGGAGCCCCCATGGCCAGCTTGTGCAAGTGACTTACCTACAGTGGTTTCCTTATCAATAAAGTCGCAACAGGAATAGTACCCTCATCACAAGACTGCTGTGAGGATTAAAGGGGTTAATGATTATAAAGCATTTGGAACAATCTGTGTCCAACAGCGGGGACATATTTCCCAACCACCACCATTTGGGCCTTGAGCAAGTCACTGTCCACCATGGGGTAAAATTTCCCCACCAGGAAAATGCTGGGGTGGGTGAACTGATCTCAGGAAGATCCCCACTGGCTTAACTCGTCTGTAATTCTTTGAATCCTATTACAACTCTAAATCCTCCTAAGGCTCTGAGCCCCCAGTCCAGCAGCAGGGAGGGACAGTAGTTGGTGGCTCTCCTTCAGGTCCCAAGATGGCATCCTCGCCCCTGGAGCTGCACCTCCCCCCAAGCATAGGCTGGCCCAGAGTCCTGCGGTCAGTCCACCCAGCCAGCCCCTCCCTTCCTATACATACAGGATGTTCAGAGATGAACGTGTTCACCATGAGGCTCACAGCTGTGGAGACAGCACAGGTGTGAGAAAAGGACACACTTCACAGGAAAGAAACTGGACAGGGAGAGACAAGGAACAATCAAAAGACAAAGGCAAACACGACAGACCAGAAATACACTGTGCCTGTGAGGTTATTTATTTAGCATCCTTCACCTAATAGCAATTAAGAGACCTTCAAATGATACAAGGTGGCTCTGGGGCAAGGGAATACTCTGTGCCTAAAGCACAGCCCTCTCAGTGCCTCACCCTCCCTTCAAACCGAGGCAGACCCTTCCTCAGGAGCAAAGGCTACTGAGTGACCCATCTCAGGGGTAAGCACCTTTCTCAGGAACCAGTCACTTGTTGGACACTTACCTAACCTCCACTCTGCCCAAAAGTAAAATCAGTGTCAAGATGATTAAGTCTCCTCTCCTTTATGGGCCTCCATTTCCACTTCTGTAAAATGGGGGAGGGAGGAACTCAGGCCAGCTAATTTCTAAGTTTCCTAGCAGCATTAGTTAAAACTGTAATATCCCAACAGTGATTTCCATTTTGCAGAAGGAAAGGGTTTTTGTTTGTTTGTTTAATGAAATACAAAAGAAGGTTCGTAATGATTTGCTGCTCTCTGCCTGAAGCTAGATTTTTGGGGTTCAAATCCTGACTCTACCAGTAACTCTGTGACATTGGGCAAAAATTTAGCCTCTCTGTGCTTTAGAATGCTCATCAGAAAATAAGAATAGGAAGAATAACCTTTCTTCATAGGTTTGTTATTAGGACTAACTAAGTTAACACACATGAAGTATAAAGTATTTAGAACTGTGCCTGGAACTCGGTAAAAAATTATTTCAGTGTGATTATTATTTTCAAAGTTATACAGTGTTTCTGCTCAAAGGGAAAATTTATTTGGGAGACAGTATACTAGGACTAACACCAACACACACACACACACACACACACACACACACACACACACACAGCAGGTGGACAGGTCACCTGGGGTCTAGTCAAGATTCTGCCCCCAAACTAGCTACAGGCTATGGATGAACTACTGCCCCTCCCTGGGCCTCAGTTTCCAGAGCAGACAGCGCATGAATTTCTCTGAAAGTATTCAGATCAGAGGTGATACACTGGCAGCCACAGTGTACTATTTGACCTCCAGTTTTAAACTGCATGATGTTCCTTTAATATTTGATTCTAATCTCAATATTTAAAAATCTGGAGATTTCATGTAAAAATCCAGATCCATCACCGGGTGTCTTAAAACTTCCAAAGTCTGATCGGTCCTGGCTCCCCAGCGTTGGTTCTTGAATTATGGACTCTGGGCCAGCAGCAGCTGCATCGCCTGGAAACTTAGTAGAAATGCCTTTCTCAGGCCGGATCCCAGACCTACTGTGGGAGAAACTCTGGGAGGGGGGCGGGCAATCTGGGAGGGGGGCGGGCAATGACAGGCCAGGCAGGCATCTAGGGGCAGCGCCGCCCCCCCACCCTTAGACAAGAGGCTGAGTGTGATCCCATACCCCTGTGCACCACCCTGCACCCCAGCATCCCTGATTCGGAGACCAAGGACCAAGGTCCAAAGGCCCACCAGCCCTGATCTGGAGGGACCACCCCTTCTCACGGGAGGGTCAGGAGTCCCTCAGGCACCGTGCACCGTTAGGGCTGCGTTGTTCCAAATCCAAAACAGAGCCTTTCTGAAAGCAGGCTGTGCACACCAAGGGCACAGCTGAAAGAACAAACTGTTGAGTTCCCTTTATTAATCACAACCCAATCCGCACAAGCAGCTGCTATGAAGAACAGCTGTGGCTGCTAACAGGGTGATCTTGAAGCCGCCTAGAAAGTGCTTACAAGTTGAAGACCCATAACAGGCACGTGCAGACCCATAACAGGCACGTCCGTTGGCTGGGTTCCTCCTCCTGACCCTGCAAGGCCTCCCTGGTGCAGAAATCCTACCCCCTCCACATCCTGAGACACAAGGGGGTGGGGGCAGGGGGAAAGGTTTTTAGAATTAGCATAATACAAAGAATCTGGGGGTGAGTTGCCAAGGCCTCGAGGTGGATCCCACCTGAACCATTTAATGGCCGTGAATTACTTAACTTCTCTCGAACATGGGTTTCATGGGTTTCTTCCTACGTTAAAATAGACACACAAAAAACACCTACTTCAGAGGGTTGTTGTGAGCAGTCAAAATGAGATCATGCATATGGAAGTATCTTGTAAACTGTGGAGGACTAGATACATAGAAGTCTTATTATTAGCCCATGAAAACTGCAGTTTGACCCATAAATCATCTAATATAGGACTCACTGTTTCTAGCCTACGCTATCAGAGGTGAAATCAGAGAATCTACACAACTACAAAGGGCCTTTTGAGGACCTGTAATCCAACCTTTCTACATTGTCCCCCTCCCCCTAATCCCTGAATACGGAAAGCAAGTGCCTAGCCAAAGGGCGGGTCCACCTGGAAAAACCTCTCTACCTGTAGGAAGCTCCCTACATTCCAAGGTGGGCAACCCATTCTTTCCACCTCAGGCCTAATCTGAACAGAGACCAGTCCTCCTTGCAGAGGCCAGATCAGACTTGCTATAATTTAAGCAGCCTTGAAAACTGCTTTCCAATTTACCCCCACCTAAGGGTCTCTGCACATGCTGTTCTGTTTACCTAGAATACTCCTTTACATAGGCTTGCTTTGGATGGTCGGCTCCTTCTTATCTTTCCATTTCAAATGTCTCTGCTTCACAGAGCTCTACTCTCCGACTCTTCACTCCATCCCACCCAGTTATACCCTCCGTCATAACATACTGTTCCTCTTTAATAGCGCGCATCCCTATTTACTGGCATGCTTAAATCTTGCTGAATCCCCCAGAGAACATCAGTCCCACGGAGGCAGTGACCTCGCTTCTCTTACTCACCACTCTGTGCACTTACATAGTAATTGCACTACAGTAATTAACACTAGGACACGGTAGGCACTCCTGCATATGTTGAATGAATTTATGAATGAATGCTTACACCATTCAATATACCCTGTAGATATTCAAACACTAGTTAGAAGAAACAAAAATCTAAGCAAAACTTATACCACCTCCTATTGCTGACTTAACTTACAAACAGTAATCATGTCTTCTTGTGTTCAGGAAAAAATATTTTAAAAAGACAAATTGAACAACAGCTCCCAGTGTTAGCTTTGTTCATAGGGACGCTGTACCTAGTTATCTGTCTCTTTATCTTTTGCAGAGGGCATTTATGAAAAGACACTTAAGTGGATAAAAAAACAGCTATTTCCTAGACAGAGCCTCACAGAACAGCATAATTACAAATGTCCTTAAAGAGATTACTCAGCTGGTAAGTACTCAGCCAGGTCTGTTGTGAACACTGTCACGGACCCTAAGAACCAGTTGCGCAAGGCCTAACAATCAGACCTGGAGAATGTATACCCATGGGGCATGTACTTACCCATTCCCATCTCAGCAATCTCACTATATATCCTTGGCCCAAGGGGAGAGCAGAAAAGCCCAGAGAAGAATGAAAATGGCTACCCTTGCCCTTGTCTGACTCACCCTTGCCCTTGTCAGACTCACCCCAGAACCCCTAGATGTCTAAAGGTAGGAATGCACACGAGCTCTTTGTAGACCGTGTGCTATAACAAAAAAACACTTGAGATCTGGGTTGAGTCCTGTTCTACAACTTACGCTAGGACCTCCAACTAAGTGATAACACCTTCCAGAGTCTCAGGACCCCAATCTGTAAATGAGGGCTAATACTTCCTACACAACCATTCTCAAAGGACTGTTCAGAGAATAATACTATACCACATCAAATATGAATATGTACTGTAATCTATAAAGCACTGCCCTATGGTTAAATTATTATGGATGGCAAATAATGGCCGTTTATAATAAAGAATTGCTAGAGAGGCGCCTGGGTGGCTCAGTCAGTTAAGCATCCGACATCAGCTCAGGTCATGATCTCACAATTTGTGAGTTCGAGCTCCATGCTCAGGCTCTGTGCTGACAGCTAGAGCCTGGAGCCTACTTCGGATTCTGTGTCCCGCTCTCTCTCTCTACCCCTCCCCTGCTCATGCTCTGTCTCTGTCTCAAAAATAAATAAACATTAAAAAAAAATAAAAAATAAAGAATTGCTAGAAATTGGCATCCAGACATCTGGAGGTTGACTGATAAGCATAGGAAACACCTTCCTGGGAAAGAGGACTTACACCCCTCTCTGCATTTTGTAAAGCCCCAAAGGCAGGCATACAGGTGTTCCATGACTACCCCAGATGGCTGTGGAAGAACAGTCAGGGTCTACAGAGAAAGGGACATTCCCACAACTCACTGTTTGCTGCTTCTGTTCAATAAGCTACAGCCATCAGTTGGGACACTTCTTAAATTGCCCTGCAATCAGTCTTAAGGCTACTATTCTTGGAATCTAGAAAAATAGCTTTTCTAGATTTTCTCCTACTAAATAAAAAGATTAGATCAAGATTTCCTTGACTCCAGAAAAGATGATTTAGCATGGCTTTACAGGAGGGAAGATTCAGAGACAATGTCAGAAAGTGTTCACTCCTTGAAGCTTCACACAGAAATCAAATCACTTAACACTCTGCGAGCACCTACTGTGTACCTGACGCCACTGAATGCTGCAAAGATAAATAAGCCTTGGATTCTTTAACCTAGCATGGGGAAGAACATGCTGAGGGCTATAAAAGGGGACCAGGTGTTAGGAGAACACAAAGGCAAGGTAAATTGTCTTCTCCTTGGAGACTTTTAGGAAAGCTTCATGAGTCAAGTGGCATTGGAGCTGGAGCTGGAAGAAGAAGACAAAGCAGAGGTAAAGTGTCATTGCTTAGAATCCGAGACTCTTGGGGCACCTGGGTGGCTCAGTCAGTTAAGCATCCAACTCTTGATTTTGGCTCAGGTCCCAATCTCAAGGTTCTTGAGATCAAGCCCCATGTCGGGCTCTGCACTAAAAGCAGAGCCTGCTTGGGATTCTCTCTCTTGATCTCTCTCTCTCTCACTCCCCCACTCTCCCTCTCTCTTCTTGCCCCTCCCCTGCTTGCATGCATGCTCTCTATCTCAAAATAAGTAAATAAACTTTAAAAAAAAGGAGCTAAAACTCTTAACTGTCTCTGTGACACAGATTATCTTGACAAGCTGGTGAAGCCTATGGACACCTGCAAAAATAGTATATTTAGATGAAAATGATAAAATTACATAAGGCTTTAAAGAAAATCTCTCTCTCTCTCTCCCTGTGTGTATGTATATATATAACATATATACATATATATATATATATTTTTTTTTTTTGAGAGAGAGAGAGAGAGCAAGAGTTGGGGAGAGGGGTAGAGGGAAAGAGAGGGAGGGAGAGAAAGAGAGAGCATGTACAAAGGAGGGGCAGAGGAAGAAAGAGAATCCCAAGCAGGCCCCATGCTCAGTGTAGAGCTCGACACTGGAGCTCAATCTTATGACCCTGAGGTCATCAATATCATGACCCAAGCCAAAATCAAGAGCTGGATGCTCAACCGACTGAGCCACCCTGGTGCCCCTATAGAAAATCAATATTAAAGCACAAATATACATTTAAAAAGTAAATCTGTGATAGAGTACATGTGACTTTATTAATGCATTAAATAAAACCTAGCAGCAAGTCTAAGAGACACAATAATTTCAAAGCAGCGATAAACAATTTTTTGAGATATCTGCAAGGATTCTAACATGAAATGAAAATATCTGATTTCCATTAGCACGAAAGGAAAAAATAGAGGTACTGCTAATACCACTATGATCTATTACCTGCTTTTATAATGGAAGAAAATGCTATATTTCAGTTAGACATTAATAAAAATAAAGATGTAATTTTTTCCATTCAAGTTCACAGACTCTATGTTATTACTTCCATGGACCTAGATTAAGAAATCCTCATAGAGAAAACAGTCTAGGCAAAGGAAGGAAGTGAGAAATATGGGTAGTATTCTGTGACCACACAGAACATGCAAACACAAAGAGAGAAGATGGCAGTAAAAGGCAGGTAAAATCCTCACAAGTCGACAATGTCAAGGTTCAACGTCCCCAATTATTAAATCACAGAATGTGATTTAAGTTCTCAAACAGTATCTCCTGAAATAAAAGATGAATGAAGAAACTAGGAGAACATTTGTCCACAGGTTTTAGTTTAGAACTCCTTTTTCTAAAGTGTGGTCAGGGCACCTGGGTGGCTCAGTTGGTGAAGCGCGGACTCTTGACTTTGGCTCAGGTCATGATCTCATGTTCGTGAGTTCAAGCCCTGCATCGGACTCTGTGCTGATGGCACAGAGCATGTGTAGGATATTCTCTCTCTCTCTCTGCCCCTCTTCCATTTGCTATCTCTTTCAAAATAAAAAGAAATATTTTTTTTTTTAAAGTGTGGTAGATGACAGAATATGGATAAATTTACCCAGAGAAATCATGTATGCGTAAGATATAAGACTGTGTTCATGTAAGCATGAGTGGGTATAAGTGTGTGTATAAACATACATGTCTAGGGAAAAAGTGTATGTCAAAATATTAATAGTGATTCAAATTGAGGAATGATTTTAGTTTATTCTTTGTATATTATATAATTGGAAAAGGGGCAAAAAGAGGTTCCAGAGAGGTTAGGAGACTTACTCAGGGAAACACACATACTACACAGTACAAAACAGAGCCAGTACCAGAATTTAGAAACGTCCTTTGTTTGTCCTGCACAAAAGTTTTCAGATCCAGAAGTGAAGGCACTTGAACACAGGAGATAGCTATAATTATTAGCCCCAGCTTACACACTCAGAAATTGAGGCTCAGAATCTAAGTGACTTGCCCAAAGTCACACAGCAAATAACTGAATGAGTCAGGGCCAGCATCCAGGCCTCCTCCCACTCCTGACCATAGAGTGAGCAATGTCGTTGTCAAAAGCAAGGGTTTTGCAGCAGCCTGACTCCAGTGAAGTCCCAGCTATGCCACTTCCTTGTTGGTAAACTTGGGAAGTTCCCGAATTTTCCCCTGTAGTTCTTGACGTCAGAGGGTTATGGTGGCGATTCAGTGATACAATGATGGAAAGCCCTATCACAACCTCTCGTGCAGAGTGAACACCCTAATCATCTCAATCGCCATGCCTCCCTGCCTCTATCCCAAGTGGAAGGACTCCGTTTACAAGAATTAACAGGAGATATCCACCATTAGGCTCAGCAGCCTGGGTCTAGCCTCCAGTCAACTGGGATCATGTTCATTGTGCATAGGGGCAGCTCTGGTGGGTGGAAAATGAGTGGCATCAGGCCTCACACAGGACAGGATGTCAGAGTGCTGATCAGACAGTTTGGAGATCTCTAGGGATTCTGATTCAATAGGTCTGAAAGGGGACCAGAGATTCCAAATTGTTAAAAAAAAAAAAAAAAAAAGCTGCAGGAGAGTCTAAAGAGCTAATATTCAATAACAAGTTCTCAGTTTAACAAGAAAGAAT
Source organism: Panthera onca (assembly GCF_046562875.1). NCBI lineage: Eukaryota > Metazoa > Chordata > Mammalia > Carnivora > Felidae > Panthera > Panthera onca. Next base: position 75,546,879 of record NC_138347.1, on the reverse strand, counting down.
CCAATATTTCTGTGTAAACATAAGGGGTCCAGTCTAATCACAAACGATGCATTAATCCAATAGGTAGCAGACAGAACAAGGCATCAAGGGAGACTCAGAAATCATCAACAGTTCTAGGGCTCCTCTGTCAAGGATGAAGGTCAGCAGTGCCCAGAACCACAGAGGGAGAACTGAAACCAACCCCAACGAGCAGCAAAGATAAATGGTCGGAGGGCTCTCCCTGACCTAGATGCCTAATACTTTCAGCACCAGAGCAGACTTCAAATATGATCTTGACTGTTACACCGATACAGCACATTAGTGACCAGAACTCTAAGGGACTTACCAAGACTTGGGGGCCCACAAAGCAACAGCAGAATAAACTCCCTCAATAAATACTGCTGGATATATTCATTAGGAGAAAAATGACATTCAAACACTGGAAAGATGGGGCTTCAAAAGGGTCTACTCTGAAGACACAGAAAGTACTTAAAAATATGATAGATCTGGCAGCAACTCAGAAGCACTACACTGTAGGATTCTCAGGTGGCTACAATGTATTTATGGACCTAAAAGGAGACAAGAGCCAGCAAACTACTTAACCACTTTCCTCCAGGTAGTGGGCAAAGGAGAAGAGGGAGGGGTCTCCAAGGGCCCATAGGAATTTCTCAAAGTCTCTACTCACTATGCTATCCCTCAGGACCCTGCATCCTGTTTGGCAAGCAGTATAACAATCAGCAAGTATATGTTAAATGCACAGGCATGATAATATTTATCCTCACAAAGTTTTTGGAAGAAAATAACACAAATTAATGGATTTATGCAAAGTAGTTAGCACCATGGCCAGAGCATGGTATGAACTTAAAAAATGGCAGTGCATGTTAGAATTAATCATGCCTTCTATAGCCAGAACCTATATTCTCCTCGGCTGCCTCTGACTGTGCTCCCTAGTTCTAATACCAACCTGCAGAAATAATTCCAGGTTAAGTTCACTAGATTTTTGAATAATGCCCATGTCTTTAAATAAACAATAAAATAATGTATACATTCATTTTCAGTTTACAAAGTGACTTCACATTCACACGCAATTCAGAAATGATTCATTACCGTTACCCATGTTTAGTAGACAAAAAATCTAAGACCACCCCACTAGCAAAGAGGCAGACTAGAACTATGACCAGAACTACAGATTTTAACATTTTATTATAATGGCCATTATTTTCTCAAACAGAAATTCAAACAAGTGACTTTATTATGGAATAAAATACTTGAACTCAGACTGTTCCAGAAATCAGCTCAGACGCTGCTTGGATCACCCTAACACTCTAGCTGAAATCAGAAACAAAATCTTAAAAGAAGAGGTAGCAATTTTTGTAAACAAAGCCTGTACTCTGCACTTAATGCATTTATTCTTAATAGTTTCTCCAGTAGAGAAAAGGAATATGTCTTATTAGAGGCAGGCTGTTGTGAGTTTGAGCATTATCAGTACCATTTATTAGCCATGAGACCCTAGATGTGTCTTAACCCTAGTAAATTTCAATACCCTCATCTGTGTAATGGGAAAGCAATACCTACTCCTACGACTGTGGGAAGTTCCTGGCCCTGAGAAGGCAATCAGTAAATGAGAGCTATTCTAATAACTATGCCATGGTATCTACCATTTGGACTGTAGGGTAAGTGACCACTTGGCTCCTTCCTGGCTTCTATAGGTCCTGCATACCTCCTGTTCTGCATCTGTTCAATGGGGACACAACCAGTCTCCATCCAACCTCACCAGGGAATGAAGATAACAAAAGAGCTAGCAGAGACATTATGCAAATACCAAATATTATTAAAACATTAATGAACTCTGGCAATTTCCCTGAATTTTGATAAATGGTGTTTATTATGCACTGCCAGCCTCTCACACAATCTGGGCTCTCAAATATTAACTAGATAATAACAGCAATCATTCTCCTAAAAGACCAAGGTGTAGAGAAATAAAGAGTGAGTCTAGATGATTCCAGCCAACATCTGCCTCAAAGGAATCAGAATCTCTGTACAAACACAGAATGTCAGGAAGATCACAGAGACCACAATGACCACCAACAGGCTCAGATCAACCCCAAGGCCTATTAAGAACCCTGCTTTGATAGGACAATGGACTTTCTTGGTGCTGACAGGTCACAGATTATGACAACTACCTACCACCACTATACTCTTCTGCATAAAGTTGCCTCCAAACTAGACAGAACAAAAACGGCCTGAGAAGGGGGCTAGGGTCCAGACTAACAATCTTATAGACAGAGAGAGGCTGTTCCCCCAGCTGCCTAAAACCAGAAGTAATGTTATCCACAGCTCCACTAAAGGTGCTTGCACCAAATTCCTCTACTGTTTCATTCTGTGTGAGGGGATAATGTTTTTAAACTGCTGACAATCCTCAGGTACAGCCAGCTCAGATAGAAGCAGAACAAAGCCAAGAGGAGTCACCCCCCCTCCAAAAAAAAACCTACCAGAAATAAGGGCCTGGTGCCACCCCAGTGACACCTTAACAAGCTGAGGGTCATTAAGACACCTCATTTGCATATTCATGAAAGACTCAAGGCTGTGTGGCAAGTGAAACAAAGTGCACAAAAAGAGATTTTGTTTTTTAAGCCAAGCGAAAATCCGCTTTAGAAAAAGTAAATCCACACGGGGACCCTGGCTGTCGCCAAACCTTCACTTGTCTAGAGCAGCCAGCACCTCATTAAAGGAAAGCAAGGAACTCACAAATGAATGCAGCACCACACACAGGCAAGCTCATTTGGCCATCTGCCTTCTAGTGTCCAGAGGGGCAAAAGGCTTAAATGACACTCTCCTGAATTTTCTCTCCTGCAGGTGGAAATAGCAAATTCCCAGGGGGGGCAAGAAAGCCTTCCCTTGCAAGGTCAACCGGATAAAAAGGAATAGAAGGGAATTTAGCTTACCTGTCAGCACAATGCCTCTGGTGACATTAAACACATGTATATATGAAGCACCCCAGAATCATTTACCCTTCACATCTGGGTGAAGGCTTTGCTAAATCAGTGTCTCCTCCATGGGGTTAGCAGAGAAGCTCCTAATGAGCAGGGTATAGTTAAACTTACCCCTCCCCACACCCACCCATTTTTTTGTTCCATGACTATTCTGAGTGATGGTGACCCACCACCTTTCTCTAGAAAACAGTCTAGAGCAGGAGACATCCGAATTGATGCGGGGGCTCTAACAACACAATGGCAGACTTCCATTATTTATGTCAAAGAGAAAGGCCATGATTAAGCAGCTGAAATCACTGCCCTGAGCCTTCTCTGCATATCCCCACCCTCCTGACAATCACTATACTTGTTTTCAGATCTGGAAGCTCACTCCCACCAGGTTAGGGAGTTGTTTAAAAAAGAAAAAAAAGGAAAGAAATACATTTAATTCATCTAAACAGTTGAATGGTCGAGTATCTCAATAGGGAGCTACACAATTTAGGATCCGCTTGGGCAGCCTGGAGCAAAGGGTGAAATCCACCCCCAAGTTTCCACAGACTTTCTCCAACTTCCCAAAGTGTTACTATTACCAGCCCCCCACACGTTCAATCTGTATTACCCCCGACTTGGACTTGGGCTCTGGGAGCAAGAAAACGAGAGAAGAAGGTACCCCATGATAGCACCAGCAACGACAGCCAGCCAGCTGACATCCAAGTAAATGGTAGCAGGAAGGCAAAAAGCGCTGTTTTCCTCAAGCCCTTTTTCAATAAAATTTTCCACGACCTGGAAAACTGGCTGAGGACGTATTTGTAGAGGGCACAGAGCCCCGTGTTAGGGCAGCGCCACACTCGAGTCCCAGTTCTGCAAAACGTTAACGGCCAGGCCACGTACTGCATGCCCCCAAGGTTGCACTGGTGGGGCTGCAAGCTACGTGGAAGGAAGCCCCCAACAGCGGACACTCACGCTATGTACCTCAGCAGTAATAATTCGAACGATAGGACACTTGAAGGGGGATTTGCTCTCCAGGTCGGCTTCATGATTACCCTTTACACACCATCCGACAATCTGTTGAGGGACCTGTTAGGTGCCCGGCTTGAGGGTGGGAGTAGCGGCATTATTCTAACCCCCGAGGTCTCCAGGATTCGAAACTAAGGGCGCCTCTCTGGACCAGCGCAGGGAAATTACACAAAGAGGAGGGGGCTGGCGCTTCTTGGGGTCCGAGCTCAGAGCCTTGTCATTTACGAGCTGGGAGTGAGGAATTCCGAGCTCTGCAAGAGCCCCGGAGAAGCACAGGAAATGCTTCCGAGCGCTTCAAAGGGAAGTCGATTTGCAAATCAAAGTTGCAGGAACTCCGGGCGCCCAGCCTACTCGAGCGGGTTACTAGGGAACACCCAACAAGTTTGGTCACCGGGGGCTTGGCATGACAGCGCCGCGCCGCAAGACTAGAGAAGCAACTTGTCGCTCGGGCGCGGAGCCAGAGCCCTGCGCGGTCTCCGCGCCCCAGGCTCTGGCCAGGACCCGAGAGTCGGCGTTCGGAAGGCGCAGGTCCGAACCTCCGGAGCCAAATCCCTTCATCGAAAGGCGCCTCGGGGTCTCACCTGGACCACGCGGTTTCCAGGGGCTTCCCCCCAACAGGGCGAGGTTTCACCACCAACTCTTCACCTGCCTACGAGCCCCTGGCCGGTGAGAAATTAACAAAAGAGCCAGCGAACGGGGTTAGAAGGGGACCCGGCGCAAAGTATACTAAGGAAGGCAGCTCGGCTTGCGGCGAGAAAGAAGGGAAGAGCGGAACAGGGATGGGTTCTACCACAGGCACCCGGCTCCGGGAAGGAAAGCCAGAAGGAGAGAGAGTGCGAGAAAGGGGGAATGGGTTCTCTACCCCTCTTCTCATCACACACAGACACACACACACACGCGCGCGCGCGCACACACCTCCCCCTTTTTCCTGCTTACCCAGCATGGAAAAGATGAAATCCTTGGCTGTGTGAATCTCCAGCGCTCTCTGGTCGTCGTATTCCCGCTGGTCGTGCTTCGTGAATTCTTGGATGAGTTTGTTCAATTCCTCCACCCGAGCTCCCGACCTGAAATCCAGCTCCGGGAACGTTGGCTTGTTGTTACAGCCCAGGGACGCTGCCTTGCTGGCGGTGGGAGCCGCCATCTTCATGCAAAACGCGCCGAGTAGCAGCTCCGCGGCGGCGGCAGCACCCACCCCCGCCCCCCACCCCGCCCCCCCCGGGCCTCCTCCCCTCGCCGGCTCCCTGGCTGCGGCCCCGGCCCGTGGGCGGGCTGGCGGGCGGGCGTCTGGGCGGGCGGTCCCGGCTCCGTGCGCTCCGGGCGTCCGGGCTTCGGCAGCAGCTGACTGCAGCGAGGGTGCGTGTGTGGCCCCGACACCCTTCCCTGCGGCCCCACGCGGGCCCCGATGCTGCAGATCCCTGCCCTCCCCTGGCCCCGGCTGGCAGAGGCGACAGTGGTCTTACAGCCAACCGGAGCTTCCCCCCGGAGCGAGGAAAGTGAAGTGGAAACAATGTGAAATTCACCAGCTCTGAAATCAACAAGCTGCCGGCTCCGGTGTTACGGAGCCAGCACCAGCGTCCCCATTTAAAGGGACAGCGCACCCAGTGGAAAGAAAAATAAATAAATGACAGAGGTCTGCGCGCCTATGCCACTTGCCAATCTGTACTCAAGCAGACGTGAGAGTTGTGGACTATTCTTTCCCTACCTCCACCCCCTTTGGGGGCAGGGCTTGCCAAGCTCATTCAAGGAGGGGGGAGTCTTCCTCTGTCTGATTTTAAGGGCGGTGTTCTGAAGGAGGACATCTCATTGGGAGCATTTCCATCTCAAAATCCCCAATGCCTTTAGGTGGTGAAGGAAACTGCCTTAAGGAATAAATAAGAAACCAATCTTCTGCCCTTTTCTGCACAGATTGAGAAACATGATAGAATTAAACGTATCCAAAAAGTGCCCCCACGTGCCATATAGACACTCCCATTAGCCACTACAGTATCCCTATCTTTGCCCTAGGTAATTAATTTTCCAGGATAACACCTTATTCAACTTAACATATAATGAGTTAATGAGGCACAGTCTGCTCTAATATGAAGATAGAAAAACTAAATGGTTGGTGTGGGTGGGGGAAGGGGGGCAGAATGAATTACCCAAGGTTCCAATGAATGTTGAATGACGAGGTGAGCATTCTCTCAAGGAACGTACACCATTTGAGCACCCACCATTTGCCAGGCAGAGTGCCAGAATCTGGGTGGACAGTGATAAGACAAGGGACCTCTTACAATGGCATTGTAACTTACTTCACAAGGCAGGTTCCATGTAAGTCATAGTCCTTCAGGCAGAATAGAATCTCACAGAGGTTTTTAGTGTTTATGAGGTTTTTGACTCACTCTAAAGGCCTATTGGTTCTTGGAAACAGGTTGTCTTCCTAATTCTCTACAATCCATCTCCTCTGTTCCACAGTCCCTGATTCAGATAGGAAGGACCCTTTTCATTTTCTTACAAGTGTTCACTGCCAATGATACAAGCTCTTTGTTAGTCTGGGTTCTGTCATACCTTTCCCTATAAGATAGAGGTGGTAATTCCTATCTCAGAAGTCGTTTTAATGATTACATGAGATAAAGTTGGGCAAGCCCTTAGTGCAATGCCTGACATAATAGGCAATAAATTAAATGTTAGCTGCTGTTACTGTTATTATAAACTTAATTCTTTCTCTTCTCCAACCTGTTCTCCATATTGTTGCCACAGTGATATTTATAAAACACAGATCTGGCCACTGACATTTCCCTGGAATTTCCCTCCTCCTTACTCTCTTCCCAACTTTACACCAAAGCCAATTCCATACCTGCACTTTCCTGAAAGCTTTCCCTAACCCTTCCCCCCTCAACCTGGTGGCAAAGTCTCTCTCCTTAGAATCTCCCTCACACCCTTTTGGAAACTTATGTGGCACTGATCAATTTTGACCTTGCTTTTTCATGGTTGACGCAAGTTTGAAACAATGAGATTCTTTAGTAGAAGGACTACTACATCTTAACCATCTTCGTATTTCCCATAGCATTTAGCCCTGTACAAAGGTCCTCAAAGTTTATTGAATCAAGAAATGAGTGAAGAACTTTGGCAAAACCAGTTACTTTATATTTGCTTTTGGTTTCCTTTTCTTTGAAACAAGCTTTCTCACCCACTCAGTATTAAAGAAGTTACCTGACCAAAAAGATGCTGGGTTTTGCGGGTCTGCTAATATGGCCCTGACTTCTCATCTGAGAGGGTTATTACCATTACCTGGGCCGTGGTATACACTATGCAAGTGATTGGAACTCCAACACAAATCGATCTGCTCCCATCTGTCAGTGCTTCTCTCATGATCAATGGTAAGCATCTGTAAGACAGCTGGCTGAGGCACAGTCATTCCATGGATCGGAAAGATCCTAGTTCACCCATGCAAGTAATAACCTCCAACCTACATGATAGCAGTTTGAAATAATTCAGGCAAAAAAAAAAGTCAAGACACTTTGTCTTTGTTGATTTCCAAAAGCATAAATAAGGCATTTGCTCTTCTCTTGTTTCTACCTTTTTTTGTGATACTTCTATTCACCGAGAGAAAACAGGTAGTTAGCAGAAATTGCTCTAATTGTGCCTTAGCCCTGGGCCTTGGATGTTTTGGGTGAGTGAGTCAATAAATGGTCTCTCTGTTCTTCTACATTGTCTGTTCTACTTTACATGAGCCAGATCCGTACTCTATGAATCATTGACCTTTAATGAGCCTATATATTTACAGAATGTCCTGAATAGAAAATGAAATATCTTTTATATGCTCTTATAGTACTCTGATAAGGTGGCATAAATATCTCTTGTCGAATTGGCAAAATAAGAAAGAGGATCAGGAACCATAATTTCCTGAATTGGTCTCTTGGGAGGCTTTTTAATCTTTGGACCCTAGTAAACTCATGAGCTCCTCAAGGGCAAATGCTGGGTCTCTCCAGCTTTGTAAACACTGCATTTGATACAGTTCCTGGCCCATGTTATGACCTTAATTAGTATGTTTGAATGAATGAGTGAATGAATGAATTAACAAATTAATATCATTCCTCAAAGTCCAAGAAGTCAACATTTAGGTGATTTTTGCTACCATTAAACATCCAGTGTAAACTATCTATGGTTTCCCAACAATCACTTAAGAATTGTTATAAATACAGGTATTTCTGCTAGAATTTAATTCAGTACTTCTATTTTCATGCCTTTTCTCCCCCTGTGTAAAAGAAAGGAAGGAAATGGGGGTGGGGGGAGTGAAGAGAGAGAGAATAATTATCAAAAGATATTACAGAGTGTCACAGTCCTGTAATAAAAGTGCCCATTTCCAGAATTTTGACAAATGACTCGGGAAAGGTCAATGGAGTCTGCCATCTAAACAAGCACCAAAGAGAGTCATTCCTTTACTTGCTCCCCTAGCCTCAAACAGAGCAAAGAAACTCACTGCCTTTCCAAGCTGCTGTCCCACTAGAGGTGAAACTTGCCCCTCTACTTCCCCACTCCCAAATTTTATTAGCTTGTGAAAGAAGCATTCTGAATATTGCTTCTCTGGGGCTGTTTGTTTTTAAATTCAGCTCTAAAGTTCTGTGGCAAACTCTCAGCCATGAATAACTGGGCTGTTCAGAGCATGTATTAAAAATAGCAAGCTCCACATCCACATGATGGATTAACAAAATGTAATTTTAAACAAAGTTGCTCTGGTCTGATGGAGATTTAAATAGCAGCCCAGGCTACAAGATCTGGCCTTCTAGGGTGGTTAGATTGTCAATAAAAGCCTAACAAATAGAATTGGCCCAAGCTTCTTGGATTTGAAAATGGAGGCAGGAAAAAGAAAGACAAGCATCACAGACATGTGGGATGTTGATGGTAGAGAGACAAGGGATAAAATCCCATCTGCCATCTCCATTTCTTTTTGCAGGTAAGACAACTTGGCACAGAAGGGGAAAGCGGAGGTGCCTACGTAGACAGTGCTGTTTCTAGCTCTCAAACTAACTTCAAATTTAGTAAATATTTATTATGTCTCCAGGCCACCAGAGGGGGCATGGAAAAAAATCCCCTGAAATTTGACCAGAATTAATAAAACAAAAAGACTAGCCCTCGGGCAAAATGCACTTATTGCTCTTAAAAGTTAAATCTCAGTAAACCAGGAATTGCTGATGCTTGAAATGCTTGGCCACTGCTTTTCCCCCACCATCAGGACTAGCTGAGCAGAATTCCCTTGGCATCTCACAAAGGCTTTCACAGGCACGCAACCCAGTTGGGGTAATTTTACCTCTGGTGAGACCAGGGCCATGGAAATGTTAGTGAGGTCCCCAGAACAGTCTGGATAAACATTTGACCCAGTCTGTCCTTTCTATCAAGGTGAGCCCCCAAGTGAAGTGCACCCCCATGTGACACATGCACCTGGTTCAGACAGCCCTGTTCCACCCTTGCCTTCAACCCTGTGACCAGTAGCCCTGAGGGCCTGGGGACTCTAGCTATAAAGAAACTGTAGCAGCGTAAATCTCTGCACCCAAATCTGTCCTTTTATTCTCTCTTGTAGCTCCTGCCGTCCTCAGGGGAGCCAGATCTGTACGTGTGGAAAGAAAACGGAGCTAGGAATGGAGATAACAATATCTGATAACAGTTATTAACAATTGTCATTTCTTACAATGATAGAGCACTTTACAGTTCAACATAGCACTTATCACAAAAAATCTGTTTATGGATCCTCACAACCTTCCACTAAAGCAGGTGAGTCAGTACTGTTATTATCATTCCAATTTTAGAGATAAGAAACTTGGGCTCAGAGAGAGGGTGATTTCGGTGAGGCCACCAGCTAGTAATTGTCTTTCTTCAGCTCTCTAGTTAGAAGTCATTTCCTGCAACTGGCTTTTCCCCAACATCTTCCACCTGCACGTGCCCAGGTCTAGGTCACGTGGGCTCTTTACAGCCACTCATTGCCTTTGGTTCCGTCACTATTTTTTCACAAACGCCATTAAAGCGCCTGATAACTTGTCTCCCCCACAAAAATGTGTGCTATATGCGTGCAGTGGCTATGTCTACCTTGATCGCAGATGCATTCCCAGTGCCCATCACTGGGGTTGGCACCCAGTAGGTGTTCAACAAATGTTTGATGAATGAAAGAGGAACTGAATAGGCAGGTGGCTGGTTGCAGTCCCAAACTCAGGTTCTTTCCATCAAACCTCACGGACTGTGTTGTCCCCAACCCACTGAGTATCCAGAAAAACACCAACAATCTCTCCTGTCTTAGAGAGCCTGACACTTTACCCAGCATTCCGTATGCACAATCTGATCCCAAAGCCCAATTCAAGTTCCATCATGGCAAATAAAACCTTCGATTCCTCTTCTCTCTACCTTAAAATCTGAACACAGGCCATTTCTTCAATAAATTCTCTGACAAAATAACTTAACAAAACTTAATGAAACATTTCAGTTCTCCCTTCTTTGGGGGGAAACCCTGTCTGCTTGACCTCATACACCAGGCAAGAAAAAGGAAAGTGATGAATTGCTCTAGAAATCCTCTTTCTATGAATGCCTTAACTCCATCAACTGTTCTGAGGAAACTGAGGGGGTCCCCCTTACCAATCTCTTGACACTGTTCCATCCCCTTCTAGCCCTTAAACTTGCCAAAGGGCCCAACTATGTGTCTTCCACACCAATGCTGTGTTGTATCCTGTGACCTTGGATACTGGGACACGGACTGAGGGGAGAGCATAATACCTTGTCAGTACAGACTAGAGATATTTGGTTTGTTTCTCTGTGAATAATTGAATGAAGGGCTATCACTGAGAAAAATAATTTGTGTTTTTTCTGGGTGGCTATAGAGGGGGGAACACAGAGAGACAGGTGGTAGTTACAGAAATACAGGCTTCAGCTCAGGATACAGAAGCATTTTCCAGCAAGGAGAGGCACTCTGCACAGAATATGCTGCCTTATGAATTAGGAAACTCAGCATCACAGGAGGTGTTCAGAACCACATTACCCACTTGTCAGGGTTACAATAGAGAAGGTTCCCGAGCTGGTAAGGAGCTTTGACTCTGACCCCTGAGGTGCCTTTCAGCTCTGAGAAGCTATGACTCTATGAGTCTTCGTCAGTTAAAGTAATAACTGACAACTCCTTTCCTACAAGGATCCACTGCACAACAGAACTATGTTCTGAACTTTTCACACAAGGTGTTTTATATCCATTTTCACATAAGGACCCAAGATTGAGGATTGTGTTTTGCTTTATCTAGGCTTAAAATATATTCATATTTCATTGTTTCTGGTTTCCCTACTGTCCTATTCTAGCAGGCTATTTTTTTCCACCCCATGATATAGACATGCCACAGACATCACACCCACATCCCACACCCATATCCCCATTCCAAAAGCTCTCAGGCATCCCACACCCAAATCCCCATTCCAAAAGCTCTCAGGGAAAAAGAAGAAAAATAAGGTCTTTCCTTTAGCACATTTATTTACACACTTATTTTATAATGATAGAAGCTGACTCTCTGAGCAGACCTATAAAATGGAGCAGGGAATGGCAATGATGCCTGTTTTGTTTTCTAAAGCTTATAAAAAAAATGATTCTCTAAATCCTGCACTATATAACAAGCTTATTTGGAAAAACTTGGCTTTTTTCCCCCATGCCCAGTGCAGTACATGAATAGGAGTTATTTCCCCTCATCCGAGACCTGGTGGGTTGAGTTGTGGTCCAAAGCTCATTTTAAATTCCAAGTTGCAAAACCTGGAGAGAGGGCATCTGAGGAAAACTCTGACACTCCTTCAGCTCTGACAACATTATCACACACAACTGTAAGTGTACTTCCTGGACCCCGCCTTCATATTGTGGTTTCTCCATTAGTAGTTTTTGGGCGTGAACACACACACACACACACACACACACACACACACACACACAAAACAAAGAAACCCTCAGATAGATTCTCCAGTGCTTCTACATAGTCTAGTGGGAAAACAGGAGTAAAAAGAAAAAAGAAAAGGATAGAAATATAAAAAAGGAGGAAAGACAGAAAAGAAAACCCTACAACCCCCTCTATTTAATTTCTAATGATTCATGTCTATTTAAACTGCCCTGGGGATATGAGTATGTGCATTTTATTATAATTTGCCTCATAAAGTTTGTTTGGCTTTTTTGTGGGAAGAGCAGGGGCATATAGATCTGCATTATGAATAAATACATTTAGATAGAATCAGTGGAATGGAAACCAGGAGACTGATTCTAGCCTGGCTTTCGCCCATTAGTTCATTCCATGATGGGTGGAAAAGCCTCTCCTCTTTGCTGAAGCTCCTTTTCCTCAAGTGTAAATGAATAGAATAAGGTATCATCCAGGCGTGACATTCTGAAACTGTAACTCTGTCATGAAAAGACAAATAAAGCAATCTTGTGCTGGGTGCAATTTCTTGGTACATTTTGTTTGTTTGTTTATTTTTCCCCAGTCTATTCTTGCACAGCTTGACATTCCATGGTAGGACGTTCCAAGAATCTTTTGTTTTTAGGAAGTCAGCTCTGAAAGATTTAGCCTGAGATCAGGAGAGGAGAATCTATAAGTGCATTAAGACCCCCTCCTTGGCACATTGTGGCTAATAGCCACTTATTCGCTGCTGGTGGGGGGTGGAAGCAAGATCTGCTGCTGACATTCACTGAGCAGCTTGGCCCTGGGGCATAGACATATGACCTCTGTGTTCTTAGGGCCCAGCTAAGGCCCAGCAGGTATGTTCAGACTCCAGAAATCCTTTTCCCCACAGGATGAGAGGAAACAAAAGATACCCAAAGAAAGCACCGCAGGAAGTATTTATAAGAGGCTGCAAATGGTTATAAAATAAAACTGGCCCTAAAATTAGAAGCAAAGGTTTGAAGTTCAGAAGCCTAGGTGAGGATGAATGTATATATGGGCCTTTAGAGCTGGCTTGTAAAGCACTTGCAGACAAGGAATCATGGTTCTGGTAAAAACCTTAAGGAGTCTATTTATTTCCTTACAACTCAGTTATGGAAGAAGTCTGGTCCTAGAAATCTAGGCTGAAGTTTTTTTTAAGTACTTTGGAAGAGAGCAACTTTATAAATCTCAGGTAGTAATTGCTGAAAGCATGATTAGTAAGGAAAGAAATTACAACCATCCTGTAATAAATAATATTCGAGTATGTGTGATGACAAAAAACAGATGCAAAATTAGGGATATTATAGCCATGCATCAAAATAAAAAAATGGCAAAGAAGGGTGAGGGGGAGTTAAGCGTTCTACCAGATTAAAAATTTTAATCATACAGATGAAGAAGATGACGTTCAGACAACGGAAGTGATCTGCCTACGGGAGCACCTAGAGTGGTCGGACTGGGATGGGTTTCTGCCGTGCATATCAGCACAAGAGCCAAAACATGTGAGGGCAAGTTCGAACCTAGTAAATGGCTGCCAGCGGGTATTTTCCATAAAGCTGTCTTTTTGATTCCTTCACTTAGCAAATATTTATTGAACTTCTATCATGTGCCAGGCACGGTTCTAGGCACTGGGATGCAATGGTGAACAAAGCAAAAAATTCATGTCCTCCCAGAGCTTGTGGTCAAATAAGTCACTTAATTTAAATGATAAGCAGGATATTTTGTGCCTGACATCTCTATCAGTCCGTGTTCTCTGGAGAAACAGAACCAATAGCCCATACATACATAAGGAGAGATATTTCAAGGAAAAGGCTCATGCAGCTGCGAGGGCTGACAAGCCCCAAATCTGTAGAGCAGGCAAATCCAAACTCTAAAGGGCAAGTTTGTAGGGCTGGAAACTCAAGCAGGAGTTGAAAGTCTTGAGGCAGGATTTCCTCGGAAAACTCTTTTTTATGAACTTTCAAGTGATTGGATAAGGCCCACCCACATTATTGAAGATGATCTCCTTTACTTAAAGTCAACTGCAGGTGTGTCAACCACATCTATAAAACACTCTCTCAGTAATACTTAGATTAGTATTAAATAACTAGGTATTATATATAACTAAATTAAATAACTGTGTACCATAGCCTAACCAAGTTGACACATGAAACTAACACAAACTAACCATAATGCAATCTATCCAGCAAACATTTATTAAGTGTTTATCACATGTTAATTTCCGAGATAAATCATGTATAGTCCCTGCCCTCTAAAGGAAGAGCATAAGTCATTTACTTAAATCAATATGTAAAAATATGAGTCTAGGGGCGCCTGGGTGGCTCAGTCAGTTAAGCAACTGACTTCAGCTCAGGTCATGATCTCACGGTTCATGAATTCAAGCCCCACGTCAGGCTCTGTGCTGACAGCTCAGAGCCTGGAGTCTGCTTCGGATTCTGTGTCTCCCTCTCTTTCTGCCCCTCCCCGCTTTCTCTCACTCTCTCAAAAAATAAGCGTTAAAAAAATTTAAAAAAAAATATGAGTCTCTACCAATCCATAAGGGAGATAGAGAACAGCTGTCTTTGAGGGTTTGGAAGAAGAAATGGTACTTCTAGGTAAAGAAATCTGGAAAAGCTGAAAATGCAAAAGACAACTGACCTTGTCCTTAAAGAATGGGTAAAATTAGAACAAGGAACACAGGAGAGTGGATTCCTAGTAGAAGAAATGGCATAAGCAAATGTGTGGAGTCAGGAAAATGTGTGATGTATATAGAAACATTGAGTGGTTCAGTTAGGCTGGAAATATAGAGCATTCATCAAAACCTCTTTTATTTAGCCTGTGATTACTCAGTGCTCATTCCAGTACTCACCCAAGATATTAAAATATTTGCTGATGAAACAGAGAGATCAAGAGACTCCTCCAAAGTCACACAGAAAATCTTCACACACAAGTCAATGCCATTTTCTTTCAGAAGCTAGATACTGTTGACTCTTCAAAAATGAGTTTTACCATGCCTGGTAAAGGACCCTCTGCTTTATCTTTGTTGTTTCAGTTGAACTATCCTTTAAAAAGTCATTTCATTCTTTGATATATGGAAGAAATTTATTAGGCCCTAACTTTCAATGCATATAAAGTCTCAATGCCCCAAACAAGATGCTCAGAACTTTCTGTATCATAAAATTGAAAACTTACTGCTTTTACCACTCAGCTGAGGATACTTCTTGTTTTTTTTTCCCCCACTTTGGTACTATAATTAAATGGCTATGGTCAAAGGAATGGCGTGCAGACAGAAAATATATATGGGAGCTACAGGGGTCACAAGAAAGTAACAGTCATTCAAGACTTCTTCTATTTCACAATTGTGTGCTTTGCATATTCCGCTTATTACAATTTTTCTCTGCCATCTTGTTTTCATGCCCCATGCCCCTCCCTTATTTTCAGGAAAAGTGGTTGGTCTAGCAAGTCACACGTGGGCTGTGTCCTATTTCACTACCGGCCTTTCCTATCCCCAGTTTAAACTCAATCATTGTTTTGCCTACATAGGAATTCATGTTTTCTACTACTAAACTAAGCATACATGGGTTTATTCTCAAAATTGATGGTTTTATGGCTCTCAAAACAATGTGCTTGGCTTTGAGGCCAGTGTAACGTTTTAAAAAATTAAGATAATTATAGGAATTAGAGGATTTCAGACACTTCCCAAACAAGTCTTTATTCAGTTTCATACCACTGTGAATTGAGCAACAGCAAATTGTCCCTCTTCTTCTCTCTCTGTCCCTCCTACTTCCACTGTGTGAAAGGGAAGCTGAAGACCCAAACCAGGAAGTGACATCATCAAGTGCCTGGTTTCATATCTCCATAAAGTGCATTAGTTTAATTAAAACTATCAAAGAGATTAGTAAAAGGTAGACTGGAGAGAAATAAGGTTATTGATCAGAGGTATTAAATAAACGAACATCACCAAGAAGTGGATGTTCAAAGACATATGGAATGCTCAAGGGGAATCAAAGTCCAATTTCCTCAGTAATAGCTGAATATTTGTCTTGTGGCGATGTTCTTCCATTATTTCCAAGAGTGGGGAGATCTAGAAAGTGTCTAAAGGCTTGGAGTCATAACTTTACTTTAAAATTACCTGATACTTTAGATTTGTTGTATATTATCTCATTTCAAGGCTAATCTCCACAACAATCCTGTGGATAGGCTGACCTTGACTCACAGACTGTTGCAACACATTTTGGAGGCAGGGCAGAGTTTGACCCTCCACAACATGTGAATAAGACCTGGCAGGCGTGTGTCGAGAAAGGTGCCGGTGTGTATTTCAGAGGTGCAGATGTGGAGAGACAGACACGAAACATCTTAGTGAAGAGAAATGGTAATCATACCGACTAATGGTCTTTGTTAAATTGAATTTCTCCAAAAGTGGGTACTCATCTATTGTAACAGGTTTATTGCATTTCACTCCACCTCAAGATAAGGTCACATCCCTTAGGATACAAAGCAGAATCTCTCCTAAAAGAATAGGCATCCTCAGAGACCATCATCAGGGCAGAGCCAGAGCCTCAAAAAAGTACTTAGCTAGGGCAGGTCTGAGGCAGGTAGAAAAGAAACCTCACTCAATTGGGATTGGAACTTGAAGAATGTCAAAACTCAAAATTCACTACAGATGGGTCAGGCTTCAGGTGGCAGACTGTGTGTGAGGCACATGTGTCAGGGGGGTGAGACGTCTGTTCCTCCCAGGAGGCAACCACATCACGGAGTGGGGTGGGAAGAACTACAGGTGTGGATGGTCATTGAAGGAAAAAGTGCTGTCATGTGGGGATGTGCAACCAGTGCGTCAGCAAAAAATGTCTAAATGTCTTTGGGAATAGGAAATCTCAGGTGGCCTAGGATTAGCACAGGTGCAGCCCCTCCACTCAGGGATCCTCATCCTGCCATTGCTCTCCTTGGAAGATCTTGGTCAGAGTTTACTCCCCTATTCACCCAAGGATAATATTTCAATAGTGGTATTATGGAGCTGGGACTAAATTCCAGCAATGTCTTCTCAGCGTTCTCCAAAGAAGGTGCACTTCCCATAGTCGAAGTCCTTCACAGTACATTAAATAGACAAGATAACTGGTATATTTAATCTAAATAGAGTTCAAAGTCCAACTTTCAGACCTGCGGTAACCGTATTTTGCACCTGGCTGGCTCCCCATTTCCTTGACAACTTTGCCCTTAATAGCTAGTTTCTGAGCACTTATCAAGCCTCAGTCACTGGGTCATTCATTCCATCCTCAACATCTCTTTAAGAGGTTGTGTGAGTATTCCTATTTTCAGGAGTATTCTTAGGAAGCTGAGGTTTGAATTGATCATGTAACTTGTCCAAGGTCACATGGTAGTAAGTGGCACACCTGGACTTTCTCCTGTGTCTGCTTCAGTCCAAGTCTATGGTCTTGACTCACACCCTATGCCACCTGCCTGGTCTCCTTCCAGAGCACGTGATGAGATGGTAGGTAGGGCACTGGGCAGGTGCTGACACCTTGGGTCTGTTGTTTGCTGGTTGTATGACCTTTAGCTTCCCTGGACTCTCTGAGCCTCAGTTTCCTCCTCTGAAAAATGGATATTATTCTTCTTTCTTAGCTACAAAATTTTCATGGAAGGCATGTGAAACAATGGAATGTGAATAAAAACTATAAAGATAAAGATATGAGGAATTACACCTTGATTTTATACCTTAGGTTTATATTTTCCTAATATTTATCAGGAATAAATGATGTCTGGGTTTGGGGGAAAGAACACAAGGGAAGGAGGGAATCATTTATTCATTCAACAAATATTACACACCATGGCACGCAGGAGTACTGAAGAACAATATTTAACAGCTTCAGGATAGCTGGTCTGGGAAGAACTTGATTTTTTTCTTTCACATTTAAAAGTGACTACCGCTTAGATCAGTTACTGAGAAACCCTGTCTGAATTGCTGCCTGAGCTATAACTGTATTGAAAATGAAATAAAGAAAAAGGTGACCTTAATGCTGGCCTCCAAGAAGGCTTTGGTCAATTCAGCACCTTTTTCAAGCTGTAAATTCACTTCCTAAATTGTCTACTTAGATAGTTTTTCCCTTCTCAGAAAGAAAAAAAAAATGTAGACTCTTCAAAATTAAAAGTCTGCTTCCCTAAGAAATATCACTGTGGGAATGTAATTCAACAAGTATTTGCTGAGTGTTTTATGAGTTCTGTACCAGGCTAAGGACTGAACAGTTGCAAGGGCTAGGAAGTATGGATAGTGATGTTGACTACCATTGTCTGTGAGACAAGGTCCCAACCCTCAAAGCAGTAATAATTTGCACGGGAACTGTGCTAACATACGTAAAATTTTAGAAGTTGAGACACGTTCAGACAGAAATGGACTAAAACCAGATGTCAATATAAGAAATAAGTGCTTGGGCATTCTAAGGTTTATGTTCTTAGATTAGGAGGGCAAACCCTTTTTGTGAAAGGTTCTGAAAGTGAAGCAGAGAAGCTTTAATTTGGCTTTGTGGGCAATTAATGAGCCATTAATGGTTTTAGAACAGGACAGTAAACATGATGAAAAGATATGAAAAATTCAAACCGTTATAGTTAGGACCCTTTTAATTCTGAAGGTTTTATTGTCAGAAATAAATCAAATGAAGCAAAGAAAAAAAAAGGTGTAAGTGGAGAAATTTATTGGCTCATATAACTAGGAAGTTCAAGTAGTGAACTTTGGTCATCATTGTCCAGGCACTCAAATAATGTCATCAGCTTTCTGATTGGCTTCATTCTTAGGCTCTCCATGTAGTTGTAAATGGCTGTCAAGAGCCTCAGGCTTACAGGTTTTAGAGATGACGGCCCCAGAGAAAGAGTCTCTGGATAAAAGACACCATGGTGAGCTCTGATTGGGCCAGCTTAGGTGGAGGGCTCATCACTGAAAACTCACTATGCTCAGAGGGATCCAAATGTTTGATTGGCCGGGAGTCATATGTAACCCCTGAGGTAGGGAGATGACCCTGGTCAGTTTTTTACCTCCCCCACCTCCTTTAGCTGCAGTTAGGAAGATATTTACAGAATGAGGTTGGAGTCATTTTTCAAAGGAAGAGATACCAGACACACACACACACACACACACACACACACACGTGCACATGCATTACCCCAGCTTGACTTTATAATACATTTACAATATAAAATAGAACAGCTCTCTTTTCTTTAAACTGTAGTTTGTTCCTTTAAACATTGCTTTTATTCAGTCATTTTATAGGCACTCAGTGCTGTGAGTCATGGCTCCTATTTTAGAGTACATACCACAGAAGTTTCTCTACTTCTCTATATGCAAATAGATTAGGTTCTGAAAAGTTTGTTGTAAATCTTTTTGTTCCTAACTGGAGTCAGGAGGTGCGGCATAACTTCTTTTCGTAGGCTGGCCCCTGCAAAAGACTCCTCCCTAGTGTAGGGTTGCTGTTAGGATGCGATGCCCAGCCCAGGACTGTCTTTCTTGCTCCTGCCCCAATGCAGTTCCAGTGGGAACCATCTGGCTGATTCTTGCCAATGGAAAATGTAAGGAAGTGATTGTGTGTCACTTCTGGGTGGGATGGTAAGAGGTGGATGTGCCTTCCCCACAGCCCCTTTTTCTATCTTTTAGAAGAATAGACTCCTGGAAACTGAATGAAGGCCGGGCCATGAGATAGAGAGCTCCTGGCCCCTGCACACAAACTGTCACCCTGCAAGAATCACCCACACTGAATTCTTTTTTCTTGGTTAATTTTTATTTATTTATTTATTTTATTTATTTTTTTTTTTTGAGAGAAAGAGCCTGAGCAGGGGAGGGGCAGAGGGAAAGGAAGACAGAGGATCTGAAGCAAGCTCTGTGCCCATAGCAGAGAACCCAAAGCAGGGCTCGAACCCAACCGTGAGATCATGACCTGAGCTGAAGTTGGGCGCTTAACCTACTGAGCCACCCAGTTGCCCGAATCCATGTTGAATTCTTAAGTGAGTGAGAAATATACCTTTATTGTGTTAAGCTAATGAGAATTAGAGCCTTCCCTTAACAAATACAGCATGGCTCAATCTTATTGTCCATCTCCTCATTTCC
Organism: Panthera onca; assembly: GCF_046562875.1. Taxonomy (NCBI): domain Eukaryota; kingdom Metazoa; phylum Chordata; class Mammalia; order Carnivora; family Felidae; genus Panthera; species Panthera onca. Next base: position 75,526,945 of record NC_138347.1, on the reverse strand, counting down.
ATCACATAGAATTATGAGTGTGACCTTCCAAGTTTTAAAACCAAGTATTCACTTCTTGAAGATCTACTTTTTCTCTATATTTTCCAAAAACAACCATCTTATTTCACATGCCAGAAATCTGTCAAGTCAGGGCATGTCCCTCCTTGATAATTCCTCTAAGTATTATGGGGGAAACTGTTAATAGTTACAGTGCCTGCACTCACTCTAGCATCACTGAGATTCTTAAACCCACAAATTCTTCATAGTTTGTGATGGGTCTCATCAGCAAGGTTACCATGTTTCTTTCACCTTTAAATATTTTTAACAAACTCATGGCCTTCTCTTGAGTGAACATACTTTTGCCAATGCTAGTGTCACATTCAAATGGTATTCTGGTTCACCACTTTTCTTTTGCTCTTAAAAATTATTGCTGATTGCAGAGGTGTAGACAGATCTTTGCACCTGCTTCATAAATAGCTCTTTGTCTTCAGAAACTTCCCTTCAATCTAGTGAATCATTCCACTTAAAAATTTTAAATATACCCCACCTTGCTTACATAATTACCATGTGCCTTTTCTTATTAGCACTTCTAATACCTTCCTTGCTTTTGCATTTATTGGATGTTATGGATCAATAATCTTCGCAAAATGATTCAAACCCCAGACACATGAGGCAAATATGCAGTAGAATGTGAAAAATATACATATTTATTGGCTCCATGACCAGAGGCTGATGTCCCTTGTTGATGGTGAGCCCAACTGATGTATTTTTAAGTTGTTCTTGGCTTTATGAACATGTATACATGCCTTTCAGTTGCAGTGTCTTAGAATGCCAGACCTACAGTCGTTATCTCATCCAGTTAAATACCTACATTTTACACATGAAAAAGAGAAACAGAGATTGATTGAGAGAGAAGAGTAACTAATTCTTGATCACATGACTAAAACTTTAATGCAAATGTGAATGAAACAGAATTTAGGAATATGTGAGCGTTTTCTAGATATCTTCCAGTCTGCGCCATCAATTTTTAATAAGGACATCTTGTTTTCCCCAGCACAACTTCTCACCCCAGTCTTCTATGAAAATATTACCTTTCCCTCACCTCCAGAAGGAAGCACAGACAAAGATCCACTTGGAGACCCATAGTACCTGATCTGGATTCTTGAATGTTTCATCAGTTCTTAGGCTCGGGGAGGGGAAAGTAGAGAAGCTTAATAGATTTATATGATCAAGATCTGTGAAAGAAAAAAGGGGACGAATTTGGTTTGGGAGAGAGATTGAAGAACTCTGAAAGAGGTTTGGAGAGAATTCAAAAAAATGAAACCTATCATTTCCCCCTTTGTTCTCAGAATCCAGTGCTAATTAGTTTGAAAGATAGCCATTTCTGAGTGAGAACCAATTATCCCCAGAATCACAGAATATTCCAAATATCATTAAATAAACTGTGCAAAAGACTGCTTTTCAAACTTTTATTTAAAATATCCCTTATGTCGGGCGGCTGAGTGACTCATTCAGTTGAGCATCTGATTTCGACTCAGGTCATGTTCTCATGGTTTTTGGGTTCGAGCCCCGCGTGGGCTCCGCACTGACAGAGCCTGGAACCTGCTTCACAGTCTGTGTCTCTCTCTGTGTGCCTCCCCTGCTTGTGCTCTCTTTCTCTCTCTCGCTCTCAAAAATAAATAAATAAATGTTAAAATATCCCTTATGTCAGTGGAAAGAGAAGTTTTACTCCTGGGCCTAGAGATGAAGCCCCAAGAAAAACATTTGTTACCTTTAAAATGTATCAGGTTAAACCATGTGCAACTGCCATTTTTATAGGCCAAAAATGGTTGAATATTGGTAACTGCATATAGTTCGACCAAACATAAGAATTTCTTTTTGTTCCCAATATACATGTGCTTGTTTTAATATAAAGATAGGCTTTTAAATTCCTTATCTTTGAGATTTTATGGACAGAAAGGTATCTCATGTTCAGCTTGTGGCTTTAAGGATCCTCTGGCAGTTTTGGGGTGTAAAAGAATCAAGAAGCTTCTCATAATCACCAAGGGAGGCAGCTTATGAACCACCAGGAAGGGGCGGCTTAATTCAAAATCAAGCAATGATGGGCTTTGCAGTATATCAAGAGAGTGGGGTATAAGAATGAACAGAATGAAGTCCTTCCAAACAATCTGATCTTTAATTCATTAGTCTTGTCACCTCTGCCACACTGAGTATGCCCTGTGTCACTCATTCCTATGAAAAGTTCAGAGATCCCCAGTGTGGAGTTCTCAGAGACAAAATGTACACTCTTAATAGCCAGGAACATCTATTTTGTCTTGATTGCTTCTTCCCGTGTGTGTATCTGAAAGCGTGTGTGGGTGTGGGTGAGTATAAGTGTGGTAGGGGAATTTCGCTTTGTGGCAATGGGATAATGCTTTACCTGAATAATGAAGGTAAAGAATAGAAAACAAAGGATAGAAATTGGACACCAGCTCTGGACACTGGCTCTACTTGATAAGATGCCAACAACTTTCCATCTTCTTCATGTAATTTCTGTTAGCTAGTATCTGCTCCCCATTCTAACTGGTAGTAAAACCCTTAAATTAGAGCCCTGGTGCCTTATCTGTGGGATAGAATGGGAAGCAGTGGTAACATCTAGAAGGGGAGAGACAGTAGGTTAAGTTATTTGAGGTCTAAAGCAGTGAAGATAAAAAGATCTGAGGTCTGAGAAATAGGCCCAGAATGTGATGTCAGAAACATACACATGGGGAGCAGGATCCCTGAAAAGCCCTGTAAGGAATAATTTTCCCCAGCACAGGTCATGAAAGTGAAAGTACATCCACATGTAAGGGGATGTTGCCAGCTGTGTGTCTGAGAGCCCAAGGGCTCAACGAGTCAAACCTAGAAGGATCCCTTTACAGAAAAGTCAGAGCATCCTTATAAAGCACTCATGGCTTCTATAACCCTAAGTACTGATGCTCATAAAAGAATAAAGAAGGGCAGCCTCATGAAAGGAAAGAAAGATGATTTGATACTCAACTAGTAAGAGATGTCAGCCACTGGTTTCCTTTGAAAGATCCAAATTAATTCAGGAAGTGGGTTTTTCTATTTTTCAGAGTCATCTCTTGATGTTAGTTTTTACCCACATCTTACAGGAAGGGAACTACAGTCAAGAAAATATTTTATCTACTCCGGAGTCATACCAAACAGTCTGTACTTAAGTACTTGTGTTTTTCCAAATGAGTTTTTCTTGACTCTTGCATAAAATCTGATGCTTCTCCTTTAATATATTTTCTTGGTCACTACCAGGACTTTAGAAAGAGCTCTCATTCGATTTTTAAAAGGTAATTAGCAAACTGGATATCTATAGAAAAGTAATTTTGTACCTCAGCAAAAGAGCATAGTCAGCAGATAATTCACTCTTGTGACTTTTCATTAGCTAGCTCTCCCTCGGGGCAATTTAGAGGTTAAGGCCCTCCTCATCTAAATTCTCAGCTGCTGTTAGAATTACCTCTGCAATTTACCTGGCAAGTGGAAAAAAAAAAAAAGACTCTCACCAGAGCTAACCCTTGTAATAAGGTAGATGTCATTTATTCTTTTATATGCTATTCATTTTATTTTAGGTATACTATTTAATCATCTCAACACTCCTATGAGTTAGAGTTAATCTCTATTTTAACAAGAAAGAAACAGGTTTTGAAAAGTTAAGTGACATCCCCCAAATCATACAGTTAATAAATGGCAGAGTTGTCATAGTCCTTGTGGCTCCAATGTCCATTGCCTCTCTGCTCTGCTTCTTGGCCTTACAGCATCCCCCTCCTTTAATCTTACACATGGGATAAAAAATCTCAACCACCATTATGGCTAAGAGACTCTAAGAAGAAATGCAAATACTTCATCTGCCAAGAGAAATACGTGACTCCATTGCTATAGTCATGTTTATATTTTTTTGATTCAATAAGTCTTACCCAGTGTGTATTCATAAGGCAGAAACACATGTTATTAGCATACATTTATTTGGTAACTCCCAATGTATAACATTAGCTTAGTATAAAGAAGTGAGCTATTTTTATAAATATGAAAAGTTGAAATTAGGGGTAAAGGTGCCATTTTTCACTTTTTATCGCCTTGACTGTTAATGAAATACAAAACATTTGCATACTCCCAAAAGCATCTTCTGAAAATCATTACTTTAGAATCCTTCCTTCCTTCTCTTCAAACATGCTGTCTTTCTGGAAGAGCCAGAAATTGGGGGAATGAGAAAGACATCTGACTCTTAAGAGCTCATGTTTTAATCAAAAGAGACAGCATCATCAGATAATGTAACAATGAAAAGTATCAAGGAAAGTACAAACTATTCTGGGAGTTTGGAGCAGGAGTGACTATTGGGCTGGGCATGGTCTGAGGTCTTGGTAGACATTGGAAACAACATAGCTTTTCAAGAGTGGTAAAAATAACACATGCTGTGATGGAGAATGGCTTTGAGATGGAGGCAGAGACATGATAGAGGAGGAAAAGGCAGATGATGGAGAGAAAGGACAATTAGAGTAGTGCATGGAAGAAAGTCGGGACGTAGGACTGCAAGGGCGAGTTGGAGTCAAAGTCTGTGAATGTCTTCCTAAGGAAGTTTGGCCCAAATGGGGCTGTTATGCTTTAGGTAATAAGGACCATCAAAAAAGTTTTTGAGCAGGGAAGTGAAGCTAATCAAGCTGTCCTTTTTATGAGATTAGCCTGACAGCAGGCTCTTGTGGAAAATGGATGGAAAAAGGGAGAGCCTATTGTGAAGGAGAACAATGGGGATAATTATCATGACTCCAGTGAGGGGGAGTCATCTGAGGGGGAAGGATTCTGCATGATGAGGACAGGAGACAAGGTCCAAGGCTATGGGATCGGAGTAGTAGGGCTAGATATGTCCTGGTGTGCCAGGTTGAATAGTGTTCCCTCAGAACTGACATCCACTTGGAACATCCTCTGTGAGTGTAAACTCATTTGGAAATAAGATTTTTTCAGATGTAATCAAGTTAAGATGAGGTAATATTGGGTTAATTTGGGCCCTAAATCCAATGATTGGTGCTCTTATAAGGATAAGAGAGATTTGGAGACGTGGAAGGACACACACAGAGGGACAAAGTCCGTGTCATGATGGAAGCAGAGATTAGACTGATGCAGCTGCATCATCATCAATGATGAGAAGCTAGGAAGAGGCAAGGATTGATCTTTCGCTAGAGATTTCAGAGTATGGCTCTGCAGACACTTTGATTCTGGATTTCTAGCCCCCAGAACCATGAAAGAATACATTTCTGTTGTTTTTTTTTTAATGTTTATTTATTTATTTGGAAGGGGAAGGGCAGAGAAAGAAAGAGAGCAAATCCCAAGCAGACTCAGTGCTGTCAGCACAGAGCCCAATGAGGAGCTCAATCCCACAAATTGTGAGATCATGACCTGAGCCAAAATCAAGAGGTGGACATTTAACCGACCAAGCCACCTAGGTGCCCCCCCATTTCTGTTGTTTTGAGCCACCGTGTTTGTGGTAATTTGTGATTTGTTACAGTAGGTCTAGCAAACTCGACTACCTGGGCAACCTTGGAAAGAGGATGGTAGTGGCCACCCGCAGGGACAAGAAGAGATTCATAAAAATTCAGTATAGTACCGAGGAGAGAACGCCTTCCTATGACAAATTCCATAAAGGGCCTTTGTGGGGGCGGCATAGAGATAATAAACAAGGTACTGCTACTAACTTAAAGGTCTTACGTACCAGTTAGTGAAGCCTATGAATAATCAATGAAAAGGACTATAATGATGGGAATAGATGAGGAAACTTGGACTTGATGAAGATAAGGGACTTACCGAAATCCACAGGGGTGTGAAGTTGGCAGAACTAGGGTTGAACCCATTTCTCCTGCCCCCTCATCCAGTTCTGATGACACATGTTTATAGGAGTAAAAGTGAAGAGGAGCAGCACGTCTCCCTTTTGGAATGGAGAAAGAGGCTTAGGAAAAGGGGGCTGGAGCTCCTCAAGAATCAGCCCCTGCTTTTTTTTTTAGCCCTGTCCCAAGATGAGAATATGGTAATCTGCTTCCTAACTCCCCTAGTATCTAAGAATGTTGTCATACTTCTTTTAAATCTCCAGAGAATGACAATGATTACTTCATTGCTTTGGCCATTTTAATCTCAGCTGCTAAAAGATTGAAACTTAGAATAAGTAGGTCACCACAAATGCAGAACAAATGTGTCAAGTGTTTCAGAAGCTCTAGGCTTAGAAGAAAACGAGAAGTGTTCTCCAATCGAGATAACTGCTGCCTTGGGAGAAGCATTTGATATGTGTGCTCATTATACAAAATATTACAAACTGCTTAAATTGGGGGGCAAACCCATCAGGTCACTTAAGTTCATCTCTCCTTCTTTTAGGAAGGACTAAAACATGAGCCGTGCACAAAGAAGAGAATTTGGTTGACCACGACATTTCTTGGGGTCTCTGGTCAAGGAAAAGGCTTCCTTGTTTCTAGACTCACAGGAACTCTAAAGATGTAAAAGCCCTTACTGACTTATTTCGAGAATTGAGACAGTACTCCAATAGGTACTGTCTCACCGCTCAAAACCTCTTGGAGACCTCAGCCTACCTGTTCACTTGGCAGATGGTAAAGCTGATCCCTCCGACAGAGGAAATAATTTGCTAAAAATAAAATTAATACAGGAAGAAGTCACATGAAAAACACCTGGAAAAATGTTTGACTTATTGAGGCAGTCAAGATATAGAAAAGAAAAATTTTGCAATGCTACTTCATATCTATCAAGTCACCAAAAGTGAAATATTTCATATATAATTTTATTTCATCCCAATGATGATCAGGGAAGGCAAGAGGCACATTCATCCCTTGAAGATCTAAGAAATGCATGAAATTAGTAAGATTATTTTCAAAGGCAATTGTTTACTTATTTATTTATTTTAAAATGGTTATTTTTGAGAGAGAGAGCACGAGTGGAGGAGGGGCAGAGAGAGAGAGAGGGAGACACAGAATCTGAAACAGGTTCCAGGGTCTGAGCTGGCAGCACAGAGCCTGACACGGGGCTCAAATTCTGGAAGGGCGAGATCATGACCTGGCCCAAAGTTGGACGCTTAACCGAGCCACCCAGGCACCCAGCTAATTTATTTATTTATGTTTATTTTTTATTTAAAAAAAAATTTAATGTTTACTTATTTTATTTTATTTTATTTTATTTTATTTTATTTTATCTTATTTTTTTCCAAGAGAGAGACAGAGTGCCAGCAGGGGAGGGGCAGACAGAGAGGGAGACACAGAAATCGAAGCAGGTTCCAGTCTCTGAGCTGTCAGCACAGAATCTGACGCGGGGCTCAAACCCATGAACCATGAGATCATGACATTAGCCAAAGTTGGACACTTAACTGACTGAGCCACTCAGGTGCCCCAAAGGCAATTGCTAATTTAAATCACAGGTCATATAAATGGTCCTACCCTATGATCCAGTAGGTCTACTTTCTGGTCTTACAAATCCTAAGGATATGTAAATTGTTTTTAAATTTTTTTAAATGTTTATTTAGTTTTGAGAGACAGAGTATGAGCAGAGGAGGAGGAGAGAAAGAGGGAGATACAGAATCTGAAGCAGGCTCCAGTCTCTGAGCTGTTTTGTTAGCACAGATCTTGACATGGGACTTGAACCCATGAACTGCAAGATTATGACCTGAGCTGAAGTCAGATGTTTAACTGACTGAACCATCCAGGTACCCAGGATAGGTAAATTTACAAAAATATGTATTATTTGTTCAAAAATTTTCAGGATAATTATATTCAGAATATGAGATCTCTAAGGCCCTGTAGTCTGAGCTCTTTCAAAAATACATGACATGTTGAAACCCATACAGAAATGATTTTCCAAGTTTCTGAGCCATGTCAGAATCAAAGATTCCTATCTGATAATCTCTCTGTTATGCTCTGAAGCATTTCAGTGAAAACCTGAGAACAACTCAGAGGTTCTCAAATCAAAGGACTGGTTTAGCATAATTGTTAAGAGTCTGGCTTTCTGGGTTCAAATGTGGCTCCACCAGTCACCAGCTGAGTGATTTAGGGCAGGGAGTCAATCTCTGTGTCTCATCTGTAAAACTAGTGCAATAACAGAATCTCTTGTATATTTGCAGCCATTACTGCCATCTCAGGTTTATGTGGGCCCTGACTGACTTGGTGACTTTGTGCAGGCAAACTACAGAGCACCTTGCGTCAAGCCCTGATTCCTGAGGCTTCCCTGCTGAAACTGAGGTGTCCCATTTGCCTACCCGGAAGTATGTGTGTGGATAAAATTCTCATGGGGCAGATGAAAAGTGGTAGATAAGCCCTTCCTCCCCTCTCTTTCTGTATGACTGTCTGACATGCAGTTGATGCAGTTTTTTGCAGGATGGTCTCATGGGAGGACGGTCTTGTGAGAGGGGGCAATCAATCACACTTGGTGGGAACCAGCTTGATAACACACCTTCACCATGACTCTCCTCCTTTCCTTGCCTCCGTTCGCTTTTCCCTCACCCCAGCTTCCTTGGAATTGCACCCTGAATAAAGTAGCGTACGGAACCCTCTGCTTCAGGTTCTGCTTTCTTTTGAAGCCAGACTAAGACAGATGGTACCCACCTCAGAGGGTTGTAGGGAGGAAACGTTAAATGAGTAAAAATAGGTAAAGCACTTGCCTGACATACAGTAATTACTATGTAAGTGTGAGCTATTCTTAGTCTACTGTATCACTGTGTAGTTCTGTAAATGGTAAATATTTAGACTATGCTGCTACATGGAAAAATGTATGTGAAATAATGTTAAGCTAAAAACAGAACACTGGGAAGCAAGCATCACATGGATTATAACTCCATAAAAATTATATATACACACTGATGATAAAGAGGTGACATAGAGTTGGAAATTGTTACTCTGTAACGGGAAAGAGGTGCTGTGTTTATGTTTCCCCAGAGGTGGTTATTTACCCAAAGTGGAGTTTAAATAAACAGAATGAACACAGTCTCTTGGAGACTCTGTACACACCTTTGATCAGAAATACAACGCAGGGCTTACAACTCCTCATAGTTGGAAAATCCTTTCATGCAGGACTTTTATTTTTTATACTGCAGCTTTAAGCCAATTTCCTTTAATTCACTGTTTATGAAGATTGGAAACCACGGAGCAATAGCTGTGATGAAACAATTCACTCTACCTGCAAGCAAAGGCACATTTCTACTTTTCATGGGGCTGTGATATAGCAGCTTCCTCTCTCTCACTCAGGGCCCCCCACCAGTGCAGCAAGAGACTGAAAGTGACCTCCTCTCTCCTCTCAGCCCCAAGTCCAGGCTGGGAAAGGGTGCTATGCAAATTATGAGGACAGAAGGCCTAAACTTGGCTTCTTTAGAACTGCATGCACATCACTCTTGCATAGAGAAGAATTTAATGTGGCAGGGGACATTTTCCATGGGGATGGAGATTGGAGAGATTCACTCTATTTTTCTGTCTGCGTTTGTTTGTCTGAAAGCCCAGTATATCTTTGGTCCCATGACCCATCTTGGTGGGTTTTTTTTTAAGTTTATTTATTTATTTTGAGTGAGACAGAGACAGTATGAGCGGGGGAAGAGTAGAGAGAGAGGGGGAGAGAGAGAGAATCCCAAGTAGCTTCCCCATTGTCAGCACAGAGCCCAAAATGGGATGGGAACTCATGAAACCATGAGATTATGACCTGAGCTGAGATCAAGATTCAGACTCTTAACCAACTGAGCCACCCAGGCAGCTCGACCCATCTTTGTGTAAACTCTCTATACACTATGAAAATAATGAAAGATAAGTGCTAACTGTATGAAAATATTTGTGAATTATATTTCTGACCAAGTTCCTATATTTAGAGTACATAAAGAACTCTTAAAACTCAATTGCAAGAAAGTAACTCAATTTCAAAAATGGGAGAATAAAAAGTAGAAAAAAAAAAAGCTCCTGGGTGGCTCACTTTGGCTCAGGTCATGATCTCACAGTTCGTGAGTTCAAGCCCCACATTGGACTCTGTGCTGACAGCTCAGAGCCTGGAGCCTGCTTTGTATTCTGTATCTTTTTCTCCCTCTGCCCCTCCTCCTCTTGCACTCTGTCTCTGTCTCTCTCTCTTTTAAAAATAAATAAACATAAAAAATAAAAATAAAAAATGGGAGAAAAACTTGAACAGACACTTGGCTTGAGAGTAAATATAGATGGCAAATAAGCACATGAAGGAATGTAATAGACAAATGTAAATTAAACAAACATTAGATACCACTACAAAGTTATTAGAATGGCTAAAATTTTTAACTGTTTTAAAAATAATCACTAACAATACCAAGTGCTGATGAGGGTGCGGAACAACTAGAATCCTCTTGCGTTGCTGGAGAGAAGGCAAAATTATATAGCCATTCTGGAAAATAGTTGGATGGTTTCTTGAAAGATTAAACACTTAACTTATGAGTCAACAACCCAGTCCTCGGTGTTTAAGGAAACGAAAACCCATGTTAACACAGAATTTATGTACAGAAATGTTTATAGCAACTGCATACATAATCACCTCTTCATTATCTATTCATAAACTGAGAAGAATCCACACTTTTTTCCCCACAGTTGAATGGATAAACAAATGTGATACATCAGTACAGTGAAAAACTACTCAGCAATAAAGAGCAACAACATGGAAACAACAATATGATGAAGCTCATAGGCATTATACTGATTGAAAGGAGTAAGTTTGAAAACATACATACTGCATGATTCCACTTATATCATATTTTTAAAAAGATAAAACTACAAGGGTGCCTGCATGGCTCAGTCGGTTAAGTGGACAACTCTTGATCTCTTGGCTCAGGTCATAATCTTGTGGTTCATGGGATCAAGCCCCACATTGGATTCTCTCTTTCCTTCTCTCTCTGCCCCTCTCCTGCATGTGCTCCCTCTCTCTTTCTCTCAAAATAAAGAAATAAACATTAAAAAAAAAAAAAGACAAACCACAGGAACACAGACCAGATCAGTGAATGCAGAGGTTGGCATGGAGGAGGGTGTGACTACAAAGGGTACCATGAGGAAACTTTTTAGGGTGATGGAATTGTTCTGCCTACAGACTGTGGTGGTGGTTTCATGAATCTACATATATGTTAAAATTCACGGAGCATACCCAAAATCTCAGTTTTATAGTATGCACATTTTTAAAAATAAAATTAAGAAAAATATGAACTGACACCAGGACCTTGAATCCAGATTCCATTACTTTCTAGCTGTGCTCTATTGGACCAAGTACTACTTTCTTTAAACCCTACTTTTCTCATTACTGAAAATGTATACACTAAGAATATCCACATCTCATAGGGATGTTTGGTGAATTCAAATGAGGCAATGCCTATCAAGTTGCAGGTGCAGTGGCAAATAGTGAGCACACAAGAAATATTAACTATTAATATGGAATCACTATTTTCAGAAGAAAAAATCTTTAGAGGAGGCTATGTGGCATGCTAAAAAGATAAGTTCTGTAGACAGTCATTCTTACTGTTGAAGTGCATATCATCTTGAACAAATTAATAAACTTCTCTGAACTTCAGCTTCCTAATCCAAAAAACAGGTATAATAATATTCACTTTATAATATTGTGGTAAGCATAACAATTATGACATGTATAATACCTGATGCTTAGCCGGTGTTCAGTAAGTGATAGCTGTAATTATGACTTAGAATGTTGCCATAAGTAAAACATAATTTCTTCTGACACTGAAAAATGATGCTTACAAATGAATAATCCCAAATGATTAATTATGCAACCAAAGAAAGAGCTGATGTTATGCAAATGTTTTAGTTTGTACAGGACTGGCCAGTCACACATATTTTCCTATTCATAGCCAACGTATTAATTGATTGAAAAGAGCTGTTGAATTTTAATGAACTCTTAAAAGGGCAAAATGATTCCTCTAGCACAGTGCAGAATAGATTTTCTATGATAGTGTATTTTCCCATTTTGTTATTTTAGTTTGTAAATGGAGTCCACAGTTCTATAAAGTGGCTTTCCTCATTTTATAATGCTTTCCATCACTCATCTCCAGGGTATGTTTCCTCATAAAGCAGAGTCCAAAAAAGCTTGGAGCCAGCTACAAGGGCCTAGTGGCCTCTATGAGCTAGATGTCCAGAGACAAGGTGAACTCTTCCGGATTTACGTTTTTCTAGTTTGCTGTCGTCCTCGTCTTCGTAGTCATAGTCATCATCATCATCATTGTCCGCCTCCTCATCAATCTGTGTTTTTCTAAGAAGGGCTCTTTCATCCTATAACTCCTCCAGTCCTCCTGAATGTTATGTAAGCCTTTTTTTTTTTTTTAACTTTTTTCCTTTGTCCATTGATCCATGGAAAGGGAAACTGTTGCCTTAAGGTGATAAAGACAGCACATTTAAAGAAATGATATCACTCTGTCATCCAGGTGTATAAAAAATACACCTTCAGCAAAAGACATTTCTCATAAGTTCGGTTATTTTTCAATGTGAGTAAAAATGTTCTGAAATGGGTGATATGGTTTTATTGTTGCTTATGACATTATGGAGGTTATTGATGGGAAAGGAAGAACAGAGTACATGAAGCACAAAGCTGGAAAAGATCTTAGAAATTCCAGCCTAATATTTTATGCTACCAAAGGGAAAAAAGGAAATCTAAAAAAGAATGTCCCAGGCTCATGTTACCACCAAATGACAGACCAAATCAGTATGGGACCCAGGTCTCCTGCTCACAGTCAGGGTCACTTACCTCTATGGCACGGCCTCTCCGACAACAGCCCCCCTGCCCCCATTTCCTTTTCTGTTCTTCACAGAGTTTATTAAATTACACTCATTGGTTCATAGAACACTATCATCATTAGTTAATGCAAAGACTGTCCTTGTTCTGTTATGTGTTTTTTCCTTCACGGTGGCCATTTCCAGCCCTTTCTCTCATTTAGGTACTCACTCTGTTGTGTTTGGCATGTTCTTACCCATGCAAATACTGTTTTATGTATAAATCTTCATTCAACATTAAGCTTTCAGGTCTGCTCATGTGACTATATATTTTTAATTAACTTTGACCATGGCCCAGTATTCCAGAGTATTAACATACTGTATTTTAATTATCTATTCCCTTCTGGCAGATACTAGTTAACTTCTATATTTGACACCACAAACAAAGTCACAGTTAACATCTTTGTATGTGTCCTTTAGTGAACTTGGGGAGCTATTATCTGAGCATACCCATTAGTAGGATTCTTGGGTTATGAAATACATTCATTCTTAATTTGACTAAGTATCGCCAGATCTCTTTCCATAAAGCTGTATGTTTTCTTTGTTTCTGTTTTTGTTTGAGAGAGAGAGAGAGAGAGAGAGGAAGAGGGAAAGATAGAGGCTCTCAGCATGGAGCCTGACCTGGGGCTCAATCCCAGGACCCTGGGATCATGACCTGGGTTGAAATCAAGAATTGGTTGCTCAACCAAATGAGCCACCCAGGTGCCCCCCCGCCCCAAAGCTGTATGTTTTACATTCCAAGAAGCAGCACCAGACTGTTCTCATCTCCTCATATTCTTGTCAATATATGGTATTATCTTCTTTTCTTGTTTTGCCATTATGATGGTGTAAAGTGGTATTGTGTTGCTATAACTTGCATTCTTCTGATTACTAGCATCTTTTCATATATTTCTCTCCTTTTTAATGTTTATTCTTGAGAGAGAGAGAAACAGAACATGAGTGGGGGGAGGGGCAGAGAGAGAGGGAGACACAGCTCCGAGCTATCAGCACAGAGCCCGACGCGGGGCCTAAACCCATGAACGTGAGATCATGACCTGAGCTGAAGTGGGATGCTCAGCTAACTGAGCCACCCAGGTGCCCCTCATATGCTTCTTAAATCAATTTTTAAGGCCCTTTTATAAATTAACCTTTCATATCTCTTGAGTACTTTTCTATTTATTTTCTCATCTCTTTTTTGTTGATTTGGAGGAGTTCCTAACATATTCCAGATATTTATCTCTTAACTGTTAAATACATTGTAAATATATTCTTAGAGTCTGTCCTCTGTCTTTGGTGTCTGTTAGGTCTTTCACTGAGCAAAAATTCTTAATTTTGATGAAGTCAAATCCATCAACTTTTAACCTTATGGTTTGTGTTTTGGGATGTTCCTTTAGAAGACTTTCTCTATCTTTCACAAAGATATCCTATTTTTCCTTCTGATAGTTTTATTGTTTTATATTTAAATTTTTTTATGTTTTTATTTTAGTGAGAGAGACAGAGCATGAGTGGGGAAGGGGCAGACAGAGAGGGAGACACAGAATCCAAAGCAAGCTTCAGGCTCTGAGCTGTCAGCACAGAATTTGACATGGGACTTGAACTGACAGACGGTGAGGTCATGACCTGAGCTGAAGTCAGATGCTTAACTGACTGAGCCACCCAGGTGCCCCGTTTTATCTTTAATATTTAGGTCCATAATCTACCTGGAGTCCATATTCAAATGTCGTATATAAGGTCAGGCTACAACTCTATATTTCTTCATGTAATATTAATAATCCAGTTTTCCCAAAGCAATCTAAGTAATCCAGTCTTTCACCTCTGTTCCACTTCCGTCCTACTTGAAATGCTTCAGAGTCTAAACATTTTCCATTAAATCCTGGAAGACATCTTGAACCATAGATATATTCTCCAAATCTTGAGAGAAATAATGCTCATTCTAATTAGGTGTTTAGTTGGCAACTGAACCCAAGGACCATGAGTCAGGATGCAGGATTTAGTCTGCAGACTGTACTGACAACATTGGGAGATTCGGCTTACTGCAATATGGGAGCCGATAGTGTAACAGGAGGGCACCGCCTTTCATGGCTCCAGGTAAGAGGACCAGAGCTGACTGTAGCTCAAGAACTAGTTTGGAGGCACTGGTCAATCTTGAATGTTGTCTGGACTTCAGCTGCTTGAATTAGAAAATGACTTTTATTTGATGTAGGGAGCTCCCAATGAAAATTTTGGGTGAAGAATTTTTGAAGCTAAAGAACATTTTAGAAAACCACGCATAGATGGTCTCATGAGAATTTCTAAATTTTCTTTTTAGGGGACTACCTCTCCATTGGATACTAGTTGCAGCTCATTATTAACGGAAGTTCATTTTCAGCGCTATTTCTAGGTTGGCTTTTCAGAACAATGGGTAAGAACCCATGCAGTACCCTGTACTCTGCACTTTGAGGGTCAATAAATATTTGATAAGTGAAAGAAGGTTGATAATGCCAGGTGAAAGGAAAGGGTGATTTTCATTTTTTACTGTCAGTAAACCATGGATGAAAAGGGCAAATTTTAAAAAAAGTAAATTGGTTATCTTTTCTTTTTTCTTCATAAATTAAATAACAATGACACGCTTTCTGAGATTGTTGCATTAAACTAACTCCATTCTACGAAAGTTGATGATAGAAATGCTTCATATAGTTACCCAAAGATGAATATTGTGCTAAGCTTCACCATTTTACTTACAAATATCTGAGAGTCACTTGAGTGAGCTTTGGATGCAGCTGTTTTAGAAACAGATGATACACTCTGTGTGTGTGTGTGTGTGTGTGTGTGTGTGTGTGTGTGCTGTTTGGAGAAAGGGACTTCTGTTTAACAGTCCCGTGGTCATAGGTAGTTGGGAAGAAATGTAACCTCAATCTGACCAGTGACAGTAAGATTTCCCAGAAGGAAATGAAGGAGGTTGTTGAGAATATGTAGTTTTATCCACAAAAATCTGCTGTATGCTCTCAGATTCCTGGCTACACAACAAGCCTTATTCTTCAGCAAAAAACCCTGGGATCTTAAATCCTCATAAAGTTCTCACTGAAATCTTAGCCAACAAGGTAGTTCAGTAGAAGAGCCCAGTCCTGCCCAGAGACAGGAGGAGGGAACCAACCAAAGACAGGAAAAGCAGCTCAATACTTGGGACAAAAATGTTGCAAGGGCTTCTTTTGGGACAGTGTCACAAGCCCAATTCTTGAACATACTGTATCTGAGGGCTGCTTCCCTTGGGAGGGTTTTGCAGATGTTCAGAGTCTCCATTCCCATGGCAGATGGAGAAATTGGCCATCCCAGGAAGCACTGAGCCAGCCAAGGGACTGTGTTCAGAGCCTTCAGAGAAAGCTCCTTATGGAAAATCTGAAATGAGTGCAGGGAAAGGCAAGTTAAATGGTTCCTATTTGACAATTGCTTTGAACTGTCTTGCTGAAAGTATGGAGAAGAGAGCGCCAGTCTCACTATCTCAGTGCTCTTGGATCTGGAAGAGATCTCAAACAGTTTCAGGAGCCTGAGGCAGATACGAATCCTCTTGATTCCAACCCAATAAATCATCTTCAGCCTAAAGTGTTGCCTCAGTGTGCTTAACCATTCATTCATTTATTCTGTGTGCATTGAACAGCTATTGTGTGCCAGGTACTGTGGCAGGAGCTGGGAAAACAGTGAGGCTATAAGCTGTGCCCTCAGGAGGCTCACAATTTGGTTGGAGAAGCAGAGAAGCTTCTCCAACCAAACTCATCAAAGGATTTCTACACAACAGACTAATGAGTGACATGAAAACAGTCAGGGAGGCGGTTTCGTGTACTGTTATGCGTGAACTCTGGCAGCAAGTAGCCTCGGGACACATCCCAGCTCTGCCATTTAGTAGCTGGGTGATTTGGGGGAAATCACTTCAACTCACTGTGTTGCAGTCTCCTCACCTGTGAAAAGTGGGGGTCATAACATCAACCTCGTTGATGTGTGGTCTGGACTAAATGCACATCTATGGATTAAATGTGGAGTGGATAGCACAATGCCCAATATGTACCTCATGCTTACTCATGGCTAGTAATTCTTGTGATTTAGGTGTTAAGAAAGCACAAAAGAGGAGCATTAGCTCATCTTGGGAGCAAGTGGTAACCTACATTTATTCATGAAACCAGGCCATATAGTAATGACATCTCTTGCGGGAGACATCTTTGGTGCAGAGATTCCAAAACTCTTTCCCAAGCCACAGTCTGTTCTTCCATAAGGATGATCAGAAGTAGCCCTCGGGGAACTGAACAGCTAGGGTTGTTTTTTTGTTGTTGTTTGTTTGTTTTTCTAGCTGTATCTTGGGCCACTGCTCCCTATCTTCAGTTGTTAGCTGAGTCCAGCGGTTTCTGGGCGAGATGAGGAAGAAACAGTCACCGTCATTTCCCCACTAAGCCAAAGGGAAATGAGTGACTCAGTGCAGCATCATGGGATGTCTGAAAGGGGATTTCTCTTTTTATCTGAAGGAAATTTGAGCAGGAAAAGTAGGCTGCAACTATTCCCCAATCTAGGCAGCTCTGGTAAAATAATGTATTCATTTCCTACTTCTATGAAATTTATTAAAGACTTACTGTGTGTTAGAAGGGCTACCGGAGGAAGGCCTGTATTTATTGATCACCCCCTGTGTGCCAAGCACTGAGAAAGCACCTCACATGTCTAATCTAATGGTCACAACATATCTTTATGAGGTATATTCATTATTATTCACAGGAAGAAACTGAAGCATAGGGAGGCTGACACACAATTTGTCCAGGGTTATACAGCAAGATAGGAAATGGTTGAGCAGGGATTTGAACTTGGGGAGAAGGAGCTGAGAGCTCCAATGCCTAACCACTATGTTTCCCTGTCTCAACAAAATATAATCACATTCCATGAAGAGCTCTCACTCAAGTGAAGGAGCCAGAAAAGCAAACATATACTTAATATACAGTGTAATCTGAGCTCCATAAAGGTGTGAACAGAGCACTGTGGAAACACAGAGGAAGGAATGAATTACTTGCCTGGGAGAATCAGTTTTAGCTGTAATCAGCAAAGTACTTAAGATTGTACAAAATTTCCAAAATATGTACAAACCTGGAATGATGAAAATCTGTCGCAGTGAAAGAAAGCTTAAAGTTTAAGATGACTAGAGACTATAAACAGACTAGGTAATCAGCCTCTAAATGAACAAGAGTCAAACTTAAATTTTTAAGAGTCTATTATGCCAGGTGTTATGTGCTCACTCCTGCTTTAGTGGGACGGAACCATGCTTCACACTGGCGCCGTCAAAGTCTTGTACTTGAAGTTCCAGCTCAGATTCTACCACTTGGAGGGTAGTGGCCATGATTCCCTCATCTTTCTGCATTTTAGTCTTCCTGTACCACCCACTCCAGGTGCGTAGTTCACCATCTGGCTCAAGACAGGAGTCAAAAAAATGTTCATTTTGAGTCTTTTACAAGTTGATTATTCTATTTGTGGTTGGTGTAAGACCTTATTTTTTTTTCCTCTCACCTTTCTTTGTTTTCATTTCACATCTCATTTATATTTCTCACAGAGCTTGCAGGAAGGCAGACTCTAAAAGACATTGCCTTCAACCTTTGAGAATGAATACATCAAAATGAGAGCCTAAAGGGGCGCCTGGGTGGCTCAGTTGGTTAGGCGTCCGACTTGGGATCAGGTCATGATCTCGTGGTTTGTGACTTCAAGCCCCGTGTTGGGCTCTGTGCTGACAGCTCAGAGCCCAGAGCCTGCTTCAGATTCTGTGTCTCCCTTGCTCTCTACCCTTCCCCCACTCAGGCTCTGTCTTTCTCAAAAATAAATAAACTTTAAAAAAAATTACAAAATGAGAGCCCAAGATAAATTCTGGTGGTAACTTTGGGGTTTTCCTTATCAGCTAGCATAGATTATCTTTATCAATTATCATGGATAACCAAAAATTAGCTTAAACTTAATGGGTGTGTGTGTGTGTGTGTGTGTGTGTGTGTGTGTAAACACAACTGGTTCCATATTATCTAAGACCTGTCGTGACTTCCTACTCAGGTCTGATTTTGTGAATGGTGCATACAGACTAGTACATATTCTCCTCCAACCCTTGTCATCATAGTTGTCTTTTGAACAAAAGAGAGGAAAAGGAGAAAGGAGAGAAAGAAAGTAGAAATGTATGAGGATAGTGAAAAAGATTCTGTCTAAGCTCAAAAATAAAAGAAAGAGGTAAGAATGTCCTGCAGAAAGCTACCAATAATGTATCACTTCTCAGGAAGCCAATTGAATTGTATCCCCCCAGAGAGTGAGAAGTAGTTAAGGAAAAATATCAACCTTCAGTCAGTTTCATCCTTTTGAACTGAAATCAGTGGGTATCATTATGTCTGATCAATTACTGATCATTATGTCTGATCATTCTATCTGATGGTGTAGCTGAAAACTGGCTGATATTTACAATACGTAGGCATCAGATTTCTCGTTTTCTCTGCTCACGTGTCCAATTATTGCAGAGCTCCTCCAGCAGCACAGACTTTGATTCTGATATCCTTCAGACACATTTCTGAGACACCAAGAGGCCTTCTTTAGTTCAGCTCTCTGGTTGTGCTTATAATCAATTTATTGTCAAGTTAGCTAACATACAGTGTATCATAATTTTCTAGGAATTTAATTTATGTCAAACTGAAAAGATAGGGTCATAGCATATCTCAGCATCTCATAATGAGTTGTACATTTATTTTTTAAACATTTTTTTGAGAGAGAGAGGGAGAGAGAGAGAGAGAGAGAGAAAGATAGGGGGAGGGGCGAAGGGAGAGGGAGGGACAGAATTCCAAGCAGGCTCTGCGTTGTCAGTGCACAGCCTGATGCGGGGCTCGATCCCACAAAGTGTGAGATCATTACCTGAGTCAAGATCAATAGCCAGATGCTCAGCTGACTGAGCCACCCAGCCACCAGCCCCTATTTTTTAAACATTTTTATGGCATTTACTGAGAAGAAAAATATTTTTAGCTTGTAATTTTTTTTAATTCAAATGTGTTCATGTACTTTTATTTGTGTTTGAAAATACTTCTTACAGCTCTTCAATGCTAGAATCTTTATTTACAACAGCCCAGATCATAGCAGCAGCTAATAGGCAATTGTGTTAAAAAGATGTCTTTTTCGTTTGAGTGTTATTTTGTTAACTCAGTGATTAATTAGTGACTCTTAAAAATATAGTTGGGATTATAAAATGAGGGCCCCAGTTAAGTGTTTTAAATTGAGATGAAATTCATATAGCATAAAATTAACCATATTAAAGGGAACAAGTACATTCACATAGTTGTGGGTTTCCCCCATCTTTTTCTACTTCCAAAACATTTTCATCACCCCAAAAAGGAAACTATGCATACATTCAACAGCCTCCATTCTATCCTCTTCCCAACTCGTGGCAACTACCATTATACTTCCTGTCTGTATGGATTTACCTACTCTGGATATTTCATATAAACAGAATCACATAATATGTAACCTTTTACATCTTGCTTTTTCACTTAGAAAGTTTTGAGGTTCAGGGCACCTGGGTGACTCAGTCAGTTAAGTGGCTGACTCTTGATTTGGGCTCAGGTTATGATCTCACCATCTATGGGTTCAAACTCTGCATCGGGCTCTGTGCTCACAGCGCAGAGCCCACTTCAGATCCTCTGTCTCCTTCTCTCTCTGCCCCTCTTCTGCTTGAGCTTGCTCTCTCAAAAAATAAATGAAAACATTACAAATTTTTTCAAAAGAAAGTTTTTGAGGTTCATTCACATTGTAGCATGTTATCAGTGTGCTTCATTCCTTTTTATGGCTGAATAATATTTCACTGTATCTACTGCAATTTGTTTATCTATGTATCTGTTGATGAACGTTCGGGTTGTTTCCACCATTTGGCTATAGTCAGTAGTGCTGCTATGAATATGCATGTACATGTATATGTCTGAACACCTTTTTTCAGTTCTTTTGGATATATACCCAGGAATGGAATTGCCAGGTCATAAGGTAATTCTATGTTTCCTGTTTGAGGAACCATCAAACTGTTTTCCCTAGCAGCCGCATCATTTCACATTTCTACCAGCAGAGTATGAGGGTTCCAATTTCTTCACATCATCCCCAACACTTGCTATATTTTTCTTTTTCTTTTCTTTTTCTTTATTGTAGTCATTCTAGTGGGTATGAAATGGTATCTCATTGTGGTTTTGATTTGCAATTCCCTAATGACTAATGATCATCTTTTTATGTGCTTGTTGGTTATTTGTATATCTTCTCTTGAGAAATGTCTATTGAAGTCCTTTGCCCATTTTTTGTTTAGTTGTTCTTTTGTAACTGAGTTGTAAGAGTTCTTTATATATTCTGAATACTAGACCCTTATCAAATATATGATCTGTGAATATTTTCTTACATCCTGTAACTTGTCTCTTCACTGTCTTAATAATGACTTTCGATGCAAAAACTTTTTAATTTTGAAGAAGCAAAATTTAACTATTATTATTATTATTATTATTATTGGTCTTGATGTCATATCTAAGAATCCTTGCCAAATCTAAGGTCATGAGAATTTGCCCCTATGGTTTTTAAAAAGAGTTTTATGGTTTCAGCTCTTATATTTAGGTTGATGATCCTTTTTTGAGTTAACTTTTGTAGATGGTATAAGGTAGGGGTCCAACTTTAATCTCTTGTATGTGGATATCCCACCATAGGGCTTCAGTTTTGTGCACACATAAATGCTACTGGAAAATGATGATTAATGAAAATGATTAATAAAATTGATAAATTAATAAAAAATTAATGAGATCTATGTGGGTAGTCAGAGACTGAGCAGGCCAGAGCCAACGTCTGGTCCTCACCTATAAGTAACATGCCTTCCCTTGCACCCCTCCCCACCCCTGCCATCAGCCACCAGAACACCTGAGGGAGAATAAGCCTTCTCTGAGAGGAGAGAGGACAGCTACACTAGCTTGATATAAGGACAATCATTAAAACTAAGAAAGAAAGGCCACCTAAATTATCTTTCAACCTAGTGCCTAGGGCATGTATGTCAGAACTTTGGTAATTACTGAACAAAACAATAAATGAATAAACAAAAATGCAAAACATACACCTAAACACCAGATGTACTTGCGTTTGGTGGCTATGATCTGAGTGTTGGACGAGAAGGGAGAAGGGGAAGGAGATCCGGGTCCTGCTTATTGCCTCACCTTGACCAGCATGAGCCATTTTCTTCCTCTACTTTCAGGGACCAAAACTGCAGCCTGGAGTGTGTGCCAGCAGGAACAAACACCTCTAAACGGGTGAAACAGCTGACCTGGGCTCTTTTTAGCACATGTGAATCACACCATAGAAACCAGGATGAGAGATCTGGAATCTGCCTCCCAGGGATTTTGCTGAGATAGGGTGTTACTGTTCTCATTAGAGAAAAGTAAGTTTCAGAAGTGACATTTGCATGCTACACCTGTGACAGAGATGGCCAACTGCCCATCAAAAGTTTGTAGTCTCTCAGGGGGCGCCTGGGTGGCCCAGTCATTTGAGCGTCGGACTTCAGCTCAGGTCATGATCTGAGTTTGAGAGTTCGAGCCCCGTGTGGGGCTCTGCACTGTCAGTGCTTGGGATTCTCTCTCTCTCCTCCCCCCATCTCTCTGCCTCTCCCTAACTTGTGCACACGTGCTCACTCTCTCTCTGAAAATAAATAAACTTAAGAAAAATTTGTATTCTCCTCCATGGTATGGTGTTATTGCTGAGAATCAGCTACCCAGTAGAGGACTACATTTCCCAGCCTCCTTACTATGAAATGGGGCCACATGACTGGCTGTGCCCCATGGAATGTGAGTGGAGGTGTTACATGTCACCTCCAGGCCATGTGCTCAAGAAGCTGGTGCATGGTTCCCATGCTCTCTTTTTTCCTGCCTCCACTGGATACCAACGTTCAGGGCAACCCTGGAATCTCAAACTTTGGTGTACATCAGAATCACCTGAAAGCTTATTCAGACACAGATTGTCGGCCCCATCTCCAGTGTTTCTGATTTGGTAGGTGTATATTGGAGCCCAAGAATGTGCATTTCTAACAAGTTACCAGGTAATGCTGCTGCTGTTGATTCACCATGCTTGGGCAATCACTACCTGAGATAATATGCACTAGCACATAAAAGAGTCACATGAGGAATGTTTACCAAAATGGTCAGGGAAGTAGGAAAATTAAAACCAGCATGAATTTAGCAAGTACTGGATTCAACTGCTTTTTGTGCCAGACAACATGCGAAGTCCTGGAGATGGGCAGGTCAGATTCCTGGGAGACTTTCCATCCAGTGGAGACATACATTAATCTGCACGGACAGAGAACAGTGTACTGTGAGGTACCATGAAGGGAAAGGATAGGGAACTATCATACCAAATAATAGAGAACTTCATCTAGTTTGGAGTGGGGATTGCAGTGTTCAGAAAAGGCTTCTCTAAGGAAATGTCACTTAAGGTAAGATTTGAATGTCTGTAAAGATAAGGATTTTATTTTATTTTTACTTTTTAGGAAGAAGGGAGTGCTCCAAGGGGAGAGAATGCATGAAGAAATCAAGAAATACTGGAAGAAGACCAATCTATCTGGAACAGGGAAGCGAGGGGGAGAATGATAAAAAATGAAATTGGAGGGGTGGAGGGGAGCCAGATCATACATAGGAGGGTAAGCCACACAAGGATTTTGACTTTTATTCCAAGAATGGTGTAAAATTATTTGAGTGTTAAAGGAAGAGAAACAGAGTTTGCATTTAGAAATATTTTTATTCCTTTCTCCCCATTTCCTATTTAATCTTTCTTATTAATTTAAAAGAGTTTTATAAATTAATAAAATTGGTCTTTTGTATGTGTTTTGCTAATATTTTTTCCTTGCCATTTGCTTCTAATCTTACTTATGTTATTTTTCCACACCCAGAAATTTTAATTTTTATATACTCAAATTTGCCACTTTTTTATGATTCTGGGTTTTATTTCATGCTCAAAAAGTCCTTCCCCATCTCAAAATGATCTTTTATCGGAAGTACACCATGTTTTGTTTTGTTTTTTAGTACTTATGTAAAGGGTATACAATTTGAAAACAATGACGTACACACTTTTACCTATGAAAAAGGCAAAGATCAGAACGTTTGATGATACACTGTGTTAATGGGGGTGGAGGGGGGAGACATTACCATATTTGGTGGGTTCATACATTGAAATTTTAGAACTCGGTAAATTGACTGCGGGTGTGTGAAGGCAGTGCATCAAGACAGCTTTACCGCGTCCTGACCAGCCTCCCATTGGCTTGCAGCTGATCCTCAGCTACATTCATTGACAATTTCTTTTTCAACCCATTCACGCAAGGGTGATTTTGCTCCAGGGGGCTGACTCTTAATCAAGCATACAAGAAACTTCATTCAGATCCTTTTTTTGTTAATAATTCCAGATGATATTTTATTTTATCTTTCATTTTCTTTTAAGTAGGCTCTATACCCAGCTTGGAGCTCAATGCAGGGCTTAAACCCACAACCCTGAGATCAAGACCTGAGCTGAGAGTATTTTAATTTGTCAGTAAACTCATAGGTTCTATTAATTTATTGCTTTATTATTTTTTATTTTTATTAAAAATTTTTTTTTTAATGTTTACACTTATTTTTGAGACAGAGAGAGACAGAGCATGAGCAGGGGAGGGGCAGAGAAAGAGGGAGACACAGAATCCGAAACAGGCTCCAGGCTCTGAGCTGTCAGCACAGAACCTGATGTGGGGCTCGAACTCATGAACTGTGAGATCATGACCTGAGCCAAAGTCGGACACTCAACCGACTGAGCCACCCAGGAGCCCGAGGTTCTATTAATTTATTAATGAAGCCATAGGTTCTGTACATTACTTGAGATACTCACAGGCAGTGGCAAGGAGCTGAAAAGAAGACAGTCTTTCTCCTTCCTGACCTAATTTCTTCCTAACTGGGGCATGAGGCCCACTGCACCCAGCCAGGGGGTATCCCTCCCCCAACCCCCCCCCCCCCACCGTCAACCTGCACCTCCCATCTCGTCCCTGCACAATGTCTTTCCTGAAAGCTTGTGAGCCCTGGTAGCCTTTCCTGCATATATAGAAGCCCTGTGATGGTAAGTACATCGACTACTATAGAAGATGTTTCTATGAACTTCCCCAGGACTGACACTTTACCCTCTCAGTTTACTTCCATCGAATAAGGAGAGTTTTATGACTAGACATCTTTCTTCAGTTTTTTTTTAGTTTGGAGGAATGGCATGGGGGAGGGGGGCCCACACCGTCCTGTGCTTTGTTTTGCCAAGAACTTGCTTCTCTCCTTGGTCATCATGTCTTGAGTTAATGGGGTTGAGTTAGTTCCCCTCCTTTGTTTTACCCATGATCATAAACATTTTTTTTTAATAAAAAAAATACCTCTTAAAAAATGACTGCATAAGAGAGCATCTTTTAGCTGGCTTCATTCAATCCTCTTTATAGACTGGTCAGTTCCTAATTTGTGAAATAAAGATGTATCACATACATCAGAGACTAAATAAATATTATTCCCCTCCCCTCTTTCTTTCCTTTCTGCATTCCCATATTTCACATGCTGGATATACTTTGGGATAAATTTAGCTATTTTATACATTATAGTTACAACGTATCTCTATTTAAAATGATACATATATTTTATATGTTAATCTATTTATATATGAGGGATGATTTTTGAATCCAATTAATAAATTGATTTATTCCTTAGATTGAGAGGCATAACTTCAAATTTTATAATGAAGCTTCAATGGAATGTTTGAAAAACATACACTGGCTACATCTGAGAGTCTATAAATCAAGAGACTAGAGAATCCAAGAAAAATAAAAAGATGCCAACTAATGATAATTGCAGCTTGAAATGAAATAGATTTGAAAAAAAATAGAAAAGACAGAGATATCCCATTAGAACATTAAATGTGTCCTGCTTTCCACCCTGATGTAAAGGCATGACAGGGTTTGTCAGGACCTGTTAGAAACCTCTCTGGAGAATTGGGATCTCTAGACTCTTGGCTCTATCTGAAGCAGTGAGCCCTGCTTTTTGTTTTATCTCACGGATGCACTGTTAAAGAACTTCAAATGTATATGGGAGTGAAAGCCCCATATGCACATAAAAATTTCAGTTCTGCTTTTACTAATTCCACAACTTTCTCAGATCAATCCTGCTTCCTCCAGGGACTCAAAATTCCTGCCCTGCCCCCCTAACCACCATCACTTCTCTCCTCCATTCTGCACCAGTCCTGGCTCTGATCTGGCTCTTGATCATTGGAGGATGGAATGTGAAAGTAGCTCTCCTAGAGTGGGGTGACAATCACTTTGTCCACACCAATAGTCCAGTGATATTTATTTGCACTTCATTTTTTACATGGCTGATGTGATAAGGGCATAAGAATTAAATCCCACTGTTAAAGTTACAAGTCTCTTCTAGTCCTAAGATTTAATTATCCCAAGCATTTGAGAAAATAATTTTTTTTGGAACTAAGTGTTGTATGAGAATTTGAATCAGTTTGCTGTCTAAAGATAATATACGTTTTCTCAACTTCCAATAACATTTTTTGAGGACCCAGGTATGCAAGTGACAGTAGTAGGAATTGAAGCAGATACAGACCCTGGTGGGGAGCTTGTAGTTCAATGAAAGAGGCAGAGCATATCACAACACTTCTATCCAAAGCAGAAATGTGAGGAATATAATAGGCTGACCCAGAAACAACGGTGGAAATACTGGAGAGAACATAACAGTTCAGTTTCTGTGGTTGCTTACAACAAAACTTTAATCAATAAGGTGGATAATTTATTGAGGGAAACTGGATAGTTCTCAGAATTGAAGGAGAAAAGGTCTTGGAAAGACAGGAACAGGAAGCCAACTCTTGTGAGCATGGCAGCCTGTGGTCACGGAGAGTGCCTTTAGGATCATGCTACTGAAATCATTCAAGACTCAGGAGTTCACAACAGAATAGCCTTCTGCCCTAAGACTCCATTCCTCATTCTCAGCAGAGACCCATTTTGCTTGGCTTGGCTCACATGTCCAAACACTTCAGTGTTTGTGTTGGTGGTAGTGTAGAGCTGGGGAGGGCAGAGAGGGGAAAAACTGGACAGTGCATTTGATAGTCGCACCAGGATCATTTGGAAAAGAAGGTTTGCTGACACCATAAGAGAGAAAGGATAGTAGATAGGCAAAAACTACAGATGTCCTCTAGAGACATCTGCTAAAAGGGCCTGGGGAAGCTTTGGGGAGGGAAAGCACTCAAGTCAGGCCTTGATAAATGGATAGAATTTTAAGGTAGATTTGGGGGACCGGAAGGAAGAAGGTGTTCCAATCAGAGGGCACGGCCTGAGCAAAAGTATGTACGGAAAAAGGAAGAGTGTGAGTATGAATCAGGCTCTGGGAGTGATAAGAAGGCTGATGTCCAGAGTGTCAGGACACACAGTGAGTAAAACAGGAAAAATGAGTGAGAAAGCATAGAATCAGCATTCTTACTCATTGTGCCGGGTGACGAGTAAGACCGGATGAGATGATGGATACAAAAGTGTTCTGTAAACTACAAAGTGCTTTGAGGAGAAACTATAAACATCTTTAACATCTATGAATTGTTTTAATTTAAAACAGTACTCAGTAAATTGAGTTTTTTTTTTACACAAGCCTTCTCTGCCGTGTGTCATTTGCAAAATGAGAAACGTAAGTAGGAAACCTAGCTGTGAAATTCTGTAATTCCTAACTCTGTGCAACACACAGTCATGGAGGGATTCAGTCATGCCTGTTTCGATCTCATCTTTCCGAAGGACAGCTCTGCAGTCTATCAATCCACTTCCTGGGATAACAGGTGCCTCAGGGTCCAGTACTGTGCAAGAGTCTTTCTCATATTACTTTATTGGATCCTTACAACATCCTTGTTAGGTGAGAATTACTCTGCCCATTTTGCAGGTAAGAAACCATGACTTAAAAGTATGCTCATGGTTCAAAGTAAGTGGTAGATCCAGTTGTTGTTCAGCCACTCATGCAAAGTATTTACTGAATACACGGAGTCCATATGACACATGTAGACAGAGCAAAGATCCCTGGTGGAGCTTACATTTAAAATTTTTTTTTAATGTTTGTTTATTTTTGAGACAGAGAGAGACAGAGCATGAGTGGAGGAGGGGTAGTGAGAGAGGGAGACACAGAATCCAAAGCAGGCTCCAGGCTCTGAGCTGTCATCACAGAGCCCGACGTGGGGCTCGAACTCATAGACCTCGAGGTCATGACCTGAGGCAAAGTCGGACGCTCAACTCACTGAGCCACCCAGGCACCCCGAGGAGCTTACATTTTAGTGCGAGAGTCAGCTAATATGCAAAAAGCTCAATAAAGAATCACGTAGTAAGTTAGAAAGTCCTAAGTATTACAGGGTAAAAAAAGAGAGCAGAGAAAGGAGGATAAGGAGCAAGGAGGGATAACTTGAAAACTGGATTTTAAACAGGATGCTTTTAGTCCAATGTCCAGAAATTGATTTGTGGAGGACTAATCTAACTTTGGCTTTGAGGAGAACCAGAGTCAAGTCTTCTTTCTTTGTGGTGACCAGCTAGTAAACTGGCAAAGTTGGAGGGTCTTTTTCACAAACAGTACCCTGCATGCATGGGAATGTCAAGGAACTAGAGACTTCACCCCCCACTTCATCATGGCTCTCCCACACTGATCTTGAAGATTGCTTGGAACGCCTTTTTAATTCAACAAAAAATAATGTGAGAGGCCATTTGATTAGACTGAAGAAAGCTATTGCCTCAGAGCTGTGAAACCTGGGATCTAATCCCAGGTATGCCATTAATTGAACTTTGACTTTAAAAAACTTCCTTCTCCACTCTGAGCTGATTTCCCCATCTGACAAATGAAAGTGTTGGCATCTAAGGGCAATTCCAGGTCTAACACTTTGTGGCTATGGATTTCTGCTGAAATTTTTCTAAAAGTTTTTTAAATGTTTATTTATTTTTGAGAGAGGCAGAGCATGAGAAGGGGAGGGGCAGATAGAGAGGGAGACACAGGATCCAAAGCAGGCTCCAGGCTCTGAGCTGTCAGCACAGAGCCTGATGTAGGGCTTGAACTCACAAACCGTGAGATCGTGACCTGAGCCAGAGTCGGACGCTCAACCAACCGAGCCACCCAGGAGCCCCTCTGCTGAAATTTTTCTAAGATGCACCACTTAAAATCATCTTAGCAGAAAGATGGGGGAATCAATGAGAAAAATTTATCTTTTCACTTCCTAATGAGAGTTCAGCATCAAACTTCTCTTTTAAAATCACCCAGAAACGTCAGCCAGCCTAGATCATGGCCCTGCCTTCTTCTGGGTGAACATTAGGAGCAGGTGCTCTGCCACAGACTGGGCAGGCTAACAGGACTGCCTGTTCATTTCCAAGGGTAGCCCAAGGTGCTGGAATGATTCCGCAAAGCCCCATATGGCTTGGGACCTGGTTACCTTAGCAATCACTTCCCTCCCTCCGCATTGTCAATTAACAGGCAATTAAAACTCTCGGCGGCTCCAGCTAATAGTCCCCAGATCAGAGTACCAGAAAATGAGAGGAAGGGGCTTTTCATTCTTTTTCTTTCTTTCTTTTATTACATTTTTAAACTTCTAGTGCCCTTGGCTCTGGGACCTGCCACATTAAGACTTCCAGGATAGATATATATTTGATCTTTATTATTTACTTGGTTTGTGCATTTATCATATCACAGATCTGCTCAAAAATCCTTCAATGGCTTCCAACCATTCATGGAAACAAATATGGAATTCTCTGCTTAGCTCTCTCTAAACCATCCTTAACACAGTCACTCTCTTACTGTCCAATCACATCATTTCAAGCACTCATTATTTGCTTTCTTTCTACCCAAAAGTCTTTTCCTTTTTTTCCACTGATTGAAGTCTGCCCATTCCGGAAAGCCCAGCTTAGAGTTAATATCATGATCACTCCTGTTATTGGTCATGATTCTGAATGTAAGGTGTCACTAGAGTTAGAAAAATTTCATTTCCCATGTATTCAGGCTAGTTACCCTTATCAATGTTTCTCTCCACAAATAGTTTAAGACTCCTGAAGGTCAGGAACCATGTTTTCTATTTTTCTTTATGTCCCCACACCCTACCTAGCATGATGGTTACTCATTACTAGGGACCACTTAACCACTAAACAGAGTTTAGAAATTGGTGCTGTAAAACACAATTTGTTAACAATGGACATTGAAATATTTTAGACAATAAGCTTAGAATCACGCAACCTCTGAACTTTAAAGCCTTAGGGACCTTTGGGATTAATATACAAAATTCATTTTTTTTTTAATTTGAAGCCCCAGTTGGCTTAATTAAGTGATTTTTGAAATGGGTGGCATCCCATCTAGCAAGTAGAGGGGAGCTCCCCCAAATTCTTCATTTTGCAAATGGGTACACTGAGATTTAGGTGGAGGTAATGATTTTGCCTGAAGTTAAACTGTAAGTAAGTGAAAAGCTTCGATGTCATCCTAGGTCTTTTGACTTCAAGTCCATGCTCTTTCTCCTTCCCCACTAGCTGGCGACATTTTCCCCACTGCGACATGTTTGACACATGATGTTCAC
Organism: Panthera onca; assembly: GCF_046562875.1. Taxonomy (NCBI): domain Eukaryota; kingdom Metazoa; phylum Chordata; class Mammalia; order Carnivora; family Felidae; genus Panthera; species Panthera onca. The sequence goes on along the minus strand of NC_138347.1, from coordinate 75,496,622 downwards.
TTGAATGAGGCTCTCCCATGGGCATAGCCAGACTTGCACATGACATTGGAGAGCAGGGCGACCTCTCCATCCCCAACACACAAGAATGCTGCCATAATGCAAGTGAGAGTCACATTACTATAGGAATCACCTTGCCTTTTCTCACACTTTTGAAAAGTTGCAAGTGTCCGTTCTTTAAATGTTATTAGTATCAAGTGACTTGTAAAAAAAAAAAAAAAAGGCTGTTGCTTTGCATACACTGCTGCTCTGTCTAAAACGGGTCTCTTCTGACCAACCATTTAATATACTGATGAACTCACATTGTTAAAATTCCACTTTGTGTTGTCAAATAGGTGGGGTGTTGAGAAGGATTAGATCAGGTCAAACCTGGTACCTACAGAGCCCTTTGATGTGGAAATTTCATAGCATAGGGCAACACAGAAAGATAGAATTACAGGGTCATGAGGGGGTTGGGCGAGGGAGTTTGTCTTGGCAGGAAAGGGGGGGGCCCTGGGGATCCGACTGCAGGACTGTGGTGGGGACCTGTTGCAGGAAATAACTGTGGGCAAATGGACTCTGAGAGCAGATGCGAGGGGAAGCAGATGATGTTGAAATCATGGGGTAAAGATACACAGCCAGCTTGGAGGTGGAAGGTAGCCAGCACTTGTGGGTAACAAATGGTTAAAAAAGGCAAAAAAGAACATCAACATAAAAGTAGTGGCATTGAAAGGCTGAGTGGGATAAAGGAAGGGAAGATGGAGGGAGAGAACAAGGGAGAAAGGGGATTATTTTTTAAACAGTGTAAAATAAACCAGTTCCTAACTTAGCACTTTCACATACTTCCACTAAAGAGAAGGCGAGAGATAGTGTACATGTTGAGGGACAGAAAGGACATAAAGGGATCCCCACTGGTTGCTCAGGTGTGCTTGTTTGTCACGGTGACACAGAAGCCTCATGGCCCCTCTGTCTCTGGTGGTGACTGCAGCTGTTCAACCCAAGCAGAAAACAACTTCTACAAAATTGATATAATAGGGGTGCCTGGGTAGCTCAGTCGGTTAAGTGTCTGACTTTGGCTCGGGTCATGATCTCACGGTTCATGGGTTCAAGTCCCACATTGGGCTCTGACAGCTCAGAGACTGGAAACTGCTTTGGATTCTGTGTCTCCCTCTCTCTCTGCCCCTCCCCCATCCACACTCTGTCTTTCTCAAAAATAAATAAACTTAAAAAAGAAAACCTGATATCATAAATACACCTGCAATGAAATTTCAAAGGCTGCTTATAAATCACTCAGCAAAGCAAAAGTAAACAAATCATAAGTATCTCAAGAATAAAATACATCTTAAGTATTTTTAAAGGACTGTGTGCCTCCGTTTCATGATCTGTAGAAGGGGATAATAATAGTTTTATCATAGGGTTAATACAATTATATTCTTAGGGATGATAGTATTATCTACATAATAGGATTGTTATGAGGAATACGTAGGTTGATATTTGTAAAGTGCCTGACACATTACGCATTTGTTGAATAAGTAAAAAATAAAATAGCAGGAGATTCACAGATTGTCAGGATTGGAAGAGAATGTAGGGAACATGGGCCAAACCATTCCTTTTTTTTTTTTTTTAATGTTTATTTTTATTTTTGAGAGAGAAAGAGAGAGAGACCATGAGCCAGAGAGTGATATAGAAAGAGGGAGGCAGAGGATCTGAAGCGGGCTCCATGCTGACAGCAGAGAGCAAACCCACGAAACTGTGAGATCAAGACCTGAGCGAAAGTCGAACACTTAACCAACTGAGCCACCCAGACGCCCCAAACGATTCCTTTTAAGAGACGCAGGTGAGTTCCAAAGAAGGAAAATGATTCACCTGTAGTCTTTACAGTTGATTAAACTGGTGACAGAGGGAGTAGAAATAGACTCTTGATTTCCCATCAAGAGTGCTTTTAAATAAGAAACACATAATAGGTACCAATATAGGACAGATTTAACAAATCCAAACTTTCATATTTAGCCAGATTCTTAGCTTCTGGAAGGCTGTGTCTTGTCGATCTTTGCATTTACGGTGATAATCTGAATGTCCCATTTACAGTAGCAGTCTATAAATGTTGACTTAGACTCAAGGTAATATGACGAATTACTTCACATTTGAGGCACTCAGAGCTATTTGAGGCTTAGAACTGATAAAGCAGGAGTGTTTTGAAGGAGGAACTTTTTAGGAATGGAGATTCTTCTAGCCCCTTTCAAATTTTGCGTGCTAAATTCATAGCCTGGTATATAACACACATTAACACTCGGTGAATGCTAACTATTCTTTTAGGAACTTGTTTCCTAGGCCAAGATATGATGGTATCACTTGGCCATTAGCACAGAGGCACTGCCAGATATGATCCTCTTTCCTTTACAGGTATTGTCAGATAGCAGTTTGGGGCGAAATGTCTAATGTGGCAGAAAGGGGTTGCAAGCAGGTGGTAAGCTGTTACCCAAATGTCAGTCACTGTTCCCTTGAACAGTGATTGATGACTTCCATATGAAGGCAAAGTTCATCAGTCCTGCAGGATTTCTCAGCCCATATCGTCCTCTGCCCTCCTTTAAAGTTTTATGATGTTTATTTCCTGTCAGCACTATTTTTATTTCATTGGATCCTGTTGGGGATTTTCCTGTTTATTTTTCTTCCTGTTTCTCAAAACAGGAATTAAAAGATAAAGATGAACAATTATAAAGCACTTTGTAGTGACCTTTACAAAACTATTATTAAAACTCTTTCAAGGCTTCCGCCCTTAGCTACCGGTCATCACACAACAGTTAGAGGGCAAACAAGCGGGAACCAAAAGAGGTCCTGAGGCTTTGGGCTGCCACTCAAACCTGCTCTCATCTGGTCTGAACCATCACCACGGCTCATTCCTCCGCAGGAAGCGTTTTCCTCTGGAGTCCAGTATTCACCTCTTAGGCATGTTTCTCATCCTACCTCTTAGGTCGCAAACAAATTCTACTTTCCAGCTGTGTGGTCCTGGGCAATGGTTCTTACCCTCTCTGAGCCTCAGCTTCCTGTTGTGATCAGAGGAAGTGTTCTGTGGTGAGGTCCAGGGAGAGGCAGGTCATGGAGGAACAGTGGCAACAGGGCAGAGAGGAGATGGGCCCTGGTGGCTACACCATTGCAAGCAGACAGACTGGGGTGGAAACTGACTCCTCCACTCAGCGGACCTCAGGTAACTTACATAACTTAAGCTAATTCCTTTTCTTGTTGCTGTTTTTATTTGAATTCGAGTTAGCTAACATACGGTGTCAGAGGAGTTTCAGGTGTACAATTTAGTGATCCCACACCTCCGAACCACACTCGGGGCTCATCACAACTTAGGCCTATTCCTAATCATGACTCTTAATGTCAATATCTCACATGCATTTCCCTCTGATTCAACCGTGTAGACTCGCACCTCACTCCTTCTTATACCCCAACTCTACTGCTAAAGTTTCAACTCCCCTGAGATCTATGGTCATTGATTCTTCTACCTTTTTGCATCTCTTCATGTCCTCTTCTCCTCTTTACCCAGCTTAATGTCCATAGTCCATTATTATAACTGTGCCTTTGCCACTATCTTCAATTCCCCTCCCCTGTCTCCCTTCATCCAATTTGTTGGTCAGACCTCCAAGCTGGCTGAATCCAATTCTCCACCTACATAGTGATTGCACCCATGTGGCTAAATGTAGCCAGAAAATAACAATTAACCATGCTGTCTTGTCACCCTTTAAATTCATGATTACACATTTCAAAAGGGCTCGTGTTGAAGCCTGGAAATACTATTAAACTTTCCTAGTCCATCTAATCTCCTATTTGTCTGTATTTTACATTCTCTCCTAACTCCTTAAACTTCTTTCTCCACCCTCACTCTCAGTTGGTGACCTTACTTCTTACTGCACTTGGAAGAGAAAATTGGGAAAAAGAAAGAAACTTCCATATGTTCCTATGACTATGTCTACCACTTCACAGGCATCTGTACCCATATGGTCTCACTCTCCAGTTACTGAGGCTGAATCTTCTCTCTTCCCATCTAAGGCCAGTTTTCAGGCTCATGCCCTAGATCCCATCATCTCTCACCTACATAGAGACATCCCTCTGGTATTTCTCCCTTCTCTCTCCCACACGATCAGTTTTGCCCTTGCTACTGGGTCATTCCCATAAGTGCTCAAAGATGCTTCCATACTCTCATCTTAAAAGCAAGCAAACAAGGAAAACAAACTTCTCTTGATCTCCACCTACTACCCCACTTCTCTGTTTACTTTTATAGTAGAATTTTCCAGAGTTTTTCATACTAGTTGTCTTTGCTTTCTCTTTCCTTATTTTCTCTGTTGTACTCAATATGCTTGGATTTTGTTCCCACCATCTCACTGGAAAGAAAGAAAGAAAGAAAGAAAGAAAGAAAGAAAGAAAGAAAGAAAGAAATTTGTGACCTCCATGTTGTTAAATCCAGTGCTCTTATCTGGATTGAAGTATCAGGACCAGTGACCCACTTAATCATTACCTCCTTCTTTAAACAACTCTTTCACTTGGCTTCTGGAATACCATTCACTTCCTACCTCACTGGACATTTCTGTTTAACATCCTTTATGGTTCCTCCTCTATATATTGGACTCCTCTGGGGATTCCTCTTCTGCCCTCATTGCTCTCTTCTGTATTGATATTCGCTTCCATGGTGATATCATTCAGTTTCAAGGCTTTAAGTGCCATCTATGTACTGGCAATCCCAAAATGTATATCTTCAGCAGAGCCTCCTACATGAACTCAGTATTCATGCAGTCAGCTGCCTGCTCAATGTCCACTCAGATGTTTAAAAATCACCTTAGGTTAACATGTCCCAAACCAAACTCAGATCTCATCACCCCCACTGACCTGCTTCTCCTTCAGCTTTCCCCTTCATAGTACATAGCATGGCTATCTTTCTAGTTGCTGAGGTCAAAACTCATCATTAAATCTCCCTTCTTTCTTACCTTCTCACATCTAGTCAACTAGTATATCTTGTTAGTTTCACCTTCAAGATAAGTCCAAAAATTGACAGCCTTCTCACCACTACCCTGTTTTCCTTCCAACACCATAGACATGTGAGATTATGTCACATCTAGTCTTAAAACCTTTGGATGTTTTCCCTCTCAGAGTAAAAGCCAGAGTCCTTCCAGGGGTTCACAAAACCCCAGGTCCCACAGGGTCTGACTGCTCCCTGCCTTGTTCATCTCTCCTAGAGCTCTTCCTCACCCTCTTAGGTAGAGCCATGCCAACCTTTTAGCTATTTCCTGGACACATAAAGCAAATGTCAGTGTGAGAGGCTCTGTATTTGCTGTTTTTCTGCCAGTAATGCTTTTTTTTTAAATTTTTTAAACATTTATTTATGTTTGAGAGACAGAGATAGACAGAGCATGAGCAGGGGAGGGGGAGAGAGAGAGGGAGAGGGAGACACAGAATCCGAAGCAGGCTCCAGGCTCTGAGATGTTTGTTGGCACAGAGCCCGACGCAGGGCTCGAACTCACAAACTGCGAGACCATGACCTGAGCCGAAGTCGGACGCTCAACCAACTGAGCCACCCAGGCGCCCCATCTTCCAGTAATGCTTCTACTTCATGGCTCGTTCTCTCACATCCTTCAGAATTCAACTCAAATATCTGCTTCTGCACGAGGCTTTCTCTGTTTGTGTTATGTAAAATAGTGCATGTATACATATTCACCCACCCCCAAACATTCCTCTGAACCCTGATTTATTTTTCCTATGGCAGTCACCAGTGTCTGATGCACAATATGTTCCCCTATTCATTTACCTTTTTTTGTCCTCTTTTGCTCACTGCTGTATCTCCATTATCTAAAATGGGGCCGAGAAACAGCCGCATTCAATAAACATTTAATGAACAAATGAATGAATGGAGCTAACGTGAGTGTTAAATTAATTCATGTATGTGTACAGGAATCAGTGTGCTGTCTTAGTGTTTCTCAGCTTTTTCTGGAACTGCCCTCGCCATCCTGTAGTTAAAGCTGGAAAACAGCATGCTGTGTAGAGGGGTGCGACCCCCTGGCTACCGCTGATAGGACAGGGATGGACACCATGGACCAACTGTTTCTTCCTGGGGAATTTGGTGCTGGGAATCAGGGAACCGGGCCATTTACTGACACTGTAACCTATCTTTCCACAGCAGCTGCAGATCTTGTTTCCAGCCAAAAGGACCAGATGCAGAGGTATCCATTAAAAAGAGAGAATAAAATGATCAGAGAGAAGCAGAAGTGACAGATGGCAAGAGGATCCGTGCAGGGCTCTAGGCCCCACCAGCAGTTGTTCTTCAAATCCAAACAGATCCCTGTCCTTTCTGCTCCATTAAGGAGAAACCCAGCTCTGTGTCTGCCATGATGATAGGTGGTTAATAAATATTAATTGAATATGAAACTTGAGAGGGTGGGGATCATATCTACATCTGTTTCATCTCAAGATCTTCACAATAAATCAAACCAAATGAAATTACAAAAATAAACATTGTGTGAACATTTGGCATCTCACCTAGTTTGACAACGAGGAGATTCTGTTGTCTTGGAAGGCGGCACAATTATGCAATGACGACCGGCCCCACAACAGGAAACCTGAGTTCTGGTCCAGCTGTGAACCTGAGTTGGTTATCATCCCTCTCCCATCCCTGTTTTCTCATCTGTAAAACAAGAGGCAGGATTAGATGGCTTGTAGTCTACTTTCTAGGTCTCAATTTTAGAAGTTTTAGTCCTTAATGACATGGAGGCACATTCTTTTCTTGTTGATAAATACTTCAGACATTTTAAACATATCTTTTTTTGTGACTGCAACATATTGGAGCCCTTCATCTGTGGGTGGAGTTTTCCACCTCATAAATCTTGGTGGGAGACTTTGAAAACCCCAACTATGCAGTCTCCTATTTCTTTTGTGCCTAGCACTAGGTTTCATGAGGGAAGCTAGAGCCATGAGACCCAGCCACCAACACTGAAATGGGAACCTGTCACTAGCTGGGTTCAAGTGCAACCAAGAATCCATTCCAGAGACAGGTGGTGGCAGTAGCTGTGGCACTTCTGGTGTTGACCATTGTGACGTCCTCTGTCAAGGGTACAGAGGTGCCAGCTTGGCATCCAGTATTCATGGAGGGAGTGTGGAGTCCTCAGGGCATGTAGATTGGTAACATGATGGCTATGGTCTTGGCTTGACTTCAGGTCCTACTTCCCTTCTGGCTTCTTCAGGCTTCTTATGATTCTGTAAGATGCTATCTTTTCAATGAGATCTTTTTTTTTTAAAGTTTATTTATTTATTTTGAGAGAGAGAGCATGAGAGGGGGAAGGGCAGAGAAAGAGAGAAAGAATCCCAAGTAGGCTCTGCACGGGTAGCACAGAGCCTGACATGGGGCTTGAGATCATGAACAGTGAGATCATGACCAGAGCCAAAATCAAGAGTCAGAGGCTTAACTGATGAGCCACCCAGGTGCCCCTTGATGAGCTCTTTTTAACCAAAGTCACAGGTCACAGGTCGCACATAGTATTCTCCCGCCAGCCCCAACTTCTGCAAATAAGAACAATGATTGAAAAAACAAATTAAACAAAGGCAGAAGAGTCCTAAAACCACTTCCCCAGTACAGGTAAGGTAACTAAAGAAATGAGGTCAAAGGCTTCCTATGACTCCTGACTCCGTCACTTTCACAGGAAGAATGTATGAGCTTTACATGAATAACAGAACCAGAGAGGACCTGAGACACTTATCATTTAATCTAAGTGTTTCACTTTTTCTGAAAGGGCCAATTACTTGTTCAGAATCACACAGTGAGGTCCAGAGGTGGGATTCACGTCTCTCTAATATCATTTTCAGGATTTTCCTTACTGTCCAAACTGCATCTGGTTGGGTCGCACATTATTTCTTTTTACATTTTTTCCCCATTTCAATCTTTTTTTTTTTTAGATTTTCAGTTTTATTTTTTATTTTTTTAAATTTACATCCAAATTAGCATATAGTGCGACAATGATTTCAGGAGTAGATTCCTTAGTGCCCCTTCCCCATTTAGCCCATCCCCCCTCCTGCAACTCCTCTAGTAACCCTCAGTTTGTTCTCCATATTTATGAGTCTCTTCTGTTTTGTCTCCCTCCCTGTTTTTGTATTATTTTTGCTTCCCTTCCCTTATGTTCATCTGTTTTGTCTCTTATGCAGTCTCCTATTAAAGTCCTCCTATGAGTGAAGTCATATGATTTTTGTCTTTCTCTGACTGACTAATTTCACTTAGCTTAATACCCTCCAGGTCCATCCACATAGTTGCAAATGGTAAGATTTCATTCTTTTTGATTGCCGAGTAATACTCCATTGTATATATACACCACATCTTCTTTATCCATTCATCCATCGATGGACATTTGGGCTCTTTCCATACTTTGGCTATTGTTGATAGTACTGCTATAAACATTGGGGTGTATGTGTCCCATCGAAACAGCACACCTGTATCCCATGGATAAATGCCTAGTAGTGCAATTGCTGGGTCATAGGGTAACTCTATTTTTAATTTTTTGAGGAACCTCCATACTGTTTTCCAGAGTGGCTGCACCAGCTTGCGTTCCCATGAATCTCTTTTTGCATCTACAAATCTGGGTTCTTACTGATGCCCTACCCCACCCCCAATATTCTTACCGCTGTCAGTGGCATTTTCCTAGGTGAGGCATTTAGCGTTCCATTTTCAAGAGAAAACCAGTTCCTTTCAGTAAGCCTCCAGAAGGCAAGGAGGTGAGTGAAATCTCATATTCTCTCCTACACTGAGGGCTCTTCCTTCCTCAGCATTCATTGCTAGCTTGGCCTCAGTACTATCATTTTTTAAATGCAAAGAAGATCTGCAAACCAAGCCCTTCGAGGAAAAACACAAAATCATCAGAATTCTTTAAATGTGCCTAGAGTTATGCTCCTTGACTGCTTATTTCTCTCAGAAATGCCAACTCTGCCTATTCTTCTGAGGGAAAGGGAAAAAAACATCCTTAATGAAAGACAGCAAGTAAAATTATTACCTGAGAAGCCAGGAGGAGACAGACCTCGGAGTTAGATCTCAGCTTGTCCAGGCAGGCAGAGTACAATGCCCTTCAGCTATTTAGACCCTGCCCCTACTCTAGAAAGCTGTCTCTGACCAGTCCAGCCCAATTTACACTGTGTTCATTAACCAATCTGCATTTAAGTACCCAATTAGTATTGAACGCTGAGCTGCATCACATTAAAAATAATAAAAACATCAATACATTTATTCCTTTCAATGGGTAGTGTTTCAGAGTGGTTTCTCTCTCTGTTTTTCTTTCTGTGAAGCAGGCTGGGTGAGAATTATCCTCCTTTTAATGTTCATTCATTAATCCAACAAATAGTGTTGAGTACCTGCCACATTCTCTTCTTGGCACTAGGGTACAGAAGAAAACTATAAGATTCCTGCCCTCAAAAGCTTATATGTCATTGAAATGGTAACTTTGATGTTATGCATATTTCACCACAATTAAAAAGATGTTTTATCTAATATTCATATACCCTCTAAAAAGTGTATATGCTATAGGGAGACAGTAAGCAAATAAACCAGTAACAAGAGATAATTACAGATTGTAATGGACTGTTAGGAAAGAAAACAAAAAAAACAAGGCATATGCTAGACAGTAATTAGGAGCGACTTGGGCTGGAGTGGGGAATAAATTTACCTACGAAGGTCTAGGAAGGCTTCTCTCAGGAGGTAACTTGAAAGAGAAGAAGGGGCCAGTTATGTGAAGGATAAACTGTTTGAAACAGAGGAAAGTGCATGTTCGAGGCCACTAAAGCAAGAAAGAGCTTGGTGCATTGAGGGAATGGGGACAGTATGCCTGGAGAATAATGAGTGAGGTGCTTGGAGGAAAAGAAATGAGGAAATAGAGGTACAAAGATGTCAGAGGACTAGCCCAAGTTCACGTGCCTCGGGGATATGATCTTTCTATTTGTCTGTTTGAAGGGTATTACTGGCTTGAGCTAGCTAGATGGGAGATCCCATGGCTGACTTTTCCTTTTGCCCCCTACAGTGGTGATTAGCTTAGAATAGACTGATTGACATAGCTCAGTGATTTGACTGATTAATTGGAGATATGAATTCAGAATTCATTGAACTTAAGATGACATCAGGAAAGTTGAATGACTTCTATGGACTCCTTTATTCCAGTCTTCAAAACCAACTCACCATCCATAGACTGGCCAGGATTACAAATTAACCAGGGTACTTCTTAATCTTGTATAGACTTTTCAGCTGCTGGGCAGGACGTGCTTAAGCAGTTTCCAATCTTATTCTCAGGCAAGGGTTGATGTCAATACTTGCATACAGGCAATTGTAAAACATTAGAATCTATTTCACACCCTGCTGGGAAAATTTCTCAGAAATATTTTCCTATTATTATAGTCTGTCATTACTGTAACTAAAGAGGGAGTACCATTCAGGGGTTAAATTTCCTTAGTAATGAGCAACATTCACTTAAATGTTACAGATGCAAAGGGATACTTGAGGACAACAGAAACTAGTTACTTTGTTGGAGAAGCAAAATTGAAACACTGCAAGTTCTAGTCTGTTTTAGCACTTACCTGTGACATTCCCGATATTTGATTGATTTATTCCATAAATTTTCAACTTTTTCTGATATTTATATATTTAGGTATGTACATATGTATGTATTTATAACAACTTTATTGGGGTAAAAATGATATAAAATAAACTGCACAAATCTAAATTGGATCATGTGACAAGTATGGACGTGTGTATGCCAGTGAAACTATCACCTTAAGCAAATGAACATTCCTCACCTCCCAAATTACCTTCATGCCCTTTGTGATTCATTACTCTTGCCCCTCCCTGTTCCCCATACCTGTTCATAAGCAACTACTGATCTGCTTTCTGTCTACAGATTCTGTCTACAGGTTGCATTTTCTAGAATTTTATGTAAATGGAATCCTGTAATATGTACTCTTTTTGTCCGGGTTTTTTTTCCAGAGCATATTTTGAGATTCATGCATGGTTTTGCATATATCAACAATTCAATCTTTTTTTTTTTTAAGTTTATGTATTTATTTTGATGGAGAGAGGGAGAGAGACAGACAGAGAGAGAGAGGGAGAGAGAGAGAGAGAGAGAGATAGAGAGAATGAATGGATGCACAATCAGGGGAGGGGCATAAAGAGGGAGAAAGAGAATCCTAAGCAGGCTAACTGAGCCAGCCAGGTGCCCCATGTTTTTAAATTGCTGACTAATAATCCATTGTATGGATAACTCAGCTTTGGTCTAATACAAATAGAGTTACTGGGAGCAGTTGTACAGAAATCTTTGTATGAACATATGTTTTCATTTACTTGGGGTAAATATCTCAGAGTGAAGCGACCAGGTCAGATGTTTAGTATAGCTTTGTTTCCAAGTTTGTTATACCATTTTACATTCTTACAGCAGTGTGGAAGTTCAAGCTACCATATGCTTGCCAGTACTTGGTAGGTTCAATTGTTAAAATTTAGCTATTTTAATAGGTGCATAGTAATATTACTATGGCTTTAATTTGCATTTTCCTAATAACTAGTGATGTTGAGCTTTTTTGTGTGCTCATTTGCCATTCATATATCTTCCTTGGTGAAATGTCTGTTTTATTTGCCCATTAAAAAAGTTAGGTGGTTTGCTTTTTTTTTCCTTTTCCTTTTTTTTTTTTCTTTTTGTAAGTTTTGAGAGTTCTTCAATCTGGATACAAATCGGCAATCAGATATGTGATTTGCAAGTATTTTTTTTAATTTTATTTAAATCGAAGCTAGTTAACATACAGTGTAGTAATTGTTTCAGGAGTAGAATTTAGTGATTCACCACTTATATGTAACGACCAGTGATCATCCAAACAAGTGCCCTCTTTAATGCCATCACCCACCTAGCCCATCATCCCATCCGCCTCCCCTACATGAACCCTCAGTTTGTTCCTGTATTTAAGAGTCTCTTATGGTTTGCCTCCTGTCTGTTTTTATCTTATTTTTCATTCCCTTCCCTGAGGTTCATCTATTTTGTTTCTTCAATTTCACATATGAGTGAAATCATTTGATACTTACCTTTCTCTGACTAACTTATTTTGTTTAGCATAATACCTTCTAGTTCCATCCACATTGTTGATTTGCAAGTATTTTTATCCTCGTCTGTGGTTTGTCTCTTCATTTTCTTTTTAAAGAGCACAAATTTTAATTTTGATAAGGTGACTTTATAAAAAAATTTATAGATCCTGTATATCATACTGTATCAAAGAAATGTTTGCCTCATGGGGCGTCTGGGTGGCTCAGTCAGTTGAGCCACTGACTTTGGCTCAGGTCATGATCTCATGGTTTGTGAGTTTGAAACCCGTGTGGGGCTCTATGCTGACAGCTCAGAGTCTGAAGCCTGCTTCAGATTCTCTGTCTCCCTCTCTCTCTGACCCTCCCCCGCTCATGCTCTGTCTCAGAAATAAATAAACATTAAAAAAAATAAAAATAAATGTTTGGCTCATTCAAGGCCACAGAAATTTTCTTCTATGTTTTTCTCTAGAAGTTTAATAGTTTTAAGTTTTACTCTTAGGTCTATGTTCCACTTTGACTTCATTTTTGTATATGTTGTGAGGTATGGATCAGAGTTCACTTTTTTTTTTTTGTTTTGGCCTATCAATATTCCATTTTCCTGGACTAGTTGTCAAAGAGACTATTCTTTCTTCTATGAAAAAATCAATTACCATATATGTGTGGGTCTATTAATTCATGGATCAATTTGGGAAGAATTAACATCTTAGCAGTATTGAGACTTTCAGTCCATGAACATAGGTGAGAACACTATTTATTTATGTCTCCTTTTATTTCTTTTAGCTATATTTTGTATTTTTCGGGGTGTACATCTTGGACATCTTTTATTACATATGTCCTTAAGTATTTCATAAAAATTAATGCTATTGCATATGGTATTATTTGTTTAAATTTTAATTTCCTATCATTTATATCTAGCGTATTGAAATGTATTTTATTTTTGCCAGTTAGGGTGGCTAAAATTAACTCAGGAAACAACAGATGCTGGCGAGGATGTGGAGAAATGGGAATCCTCTTGCACTGTTGGTGGGAATGCAAACTGGTGCAGCCGCTCTGGAAAATAGTGTGGAGGTTCCTCAGAAAATTAAAAGTCGAACTACCCTACAACCCAGCAATAGCACTACTAGAAATTATCCAAAGGATACAGAAGTATTGATTCATAGGGACACATGTACCCCAATGTTTATAGCAGCACTTTCAACAATAGCCAAATTATGGAAAGAGCCAAAATGTCCATCAACTGATGAATGGGTAAAGTAGATGTGGTTTATTTATACAATGGGATACTACTTGGAAATGAGAAAGAATGAAATCCTACCATTTGCAGCAACATGGATGGAACTGGAGAGTATTATGCTGAGTGAAATAAGTCAGTCAGAAAAAGAGAGATATCATATGTTTTCACTCATATGTGGAACTTTAGAAACTTAACAGGAGACCATGGGGGAAGGGAAGGGGAAAAAATAGTTACAAACAGAGAGGGAGGGAAGCAAACCATAAGAGACTCTTAAATACAGACAACAAACTGAGGGTGGATGGAGGGAGTGGGGGAGAGGGGAAAACGGGTGATGGGCATTGAGGAGGGCACTTGTTGGGATGAGAACTGGGTGTTGTATGTAAGCGATGAACCACGGGAATCTACCCCCAAAACCAAGAGCACACTGTAAACCAAGCTTTTTGTTTTGATGAGGTCCCAATAGTTCACTTTTGCTTTTGTTTCCCTAGCCTCTGGAAATGTGTTGAGTAAGAAGTTGCTGCGGCCAAGGTCAAAGACATTTTTGCCTGCTTTCTCCTCTAGGAATTCTGATGGCTTCCTGTCTTATGTTTAGGTTTTTCAGCCATTTTGAGTTGATCTTTGTGTATGGTGTAAGAAAGTGATCCAGGTTCATTTTTCTGCATTTGCTTTCCAGTTTTCCCAGCACCATTTGCTGAAGAGACTATCTTTATTCCATTGCACATTCTTTCCTGCTTTTTCAAAGATTAGTTGGACATATGTTTATGGATCCATTTCTGGCCTGTCTATTCTGTTCCATTGATCTGAGTGTCTGTTTTTGTGCCAGTACCATACTGTCTTGATGATTACAGCTTTGTAATACATCTTGAAGTCTGGATTTGATGCCTCCAGCTTTGGTTTTCTTTTTCAGGATTGCTTTAGCTATTTGGAGTCTTTTCTGGTTCCATACAAATTTTAGGATTGTTTGTTCTAGCTCTGTGAAGAATGCTGGTGCTATTTTGATAGAGATTATATTGAATATGTAGACTGCTTTGGGTAGTATTGACATTTTAACAATATTTGTTCTTCCAATCCATGAGAATGGAATATTTTTCCATTTTTTGGTGTCTTCTTCAATTTCTTTCATTAGCTTTCTATAGTTTTCAGTGTATAGATTTTTCACCTCTTTGGTTAGGTTTATTCCCAGGTATTTTATGGTTTTTGGTGCAGTTGTAAATGGGATTGATTCCTTGATTTCTCTTTCTGTTTCTTCATTATTGGTGTATAGAAATGCCACCATTTTCTGTACATTTCTGTACAATTGATTTTATATCCTGTGATTTTGCTGAATTCATGGATGAGTTCTAGCAGTTCTTTGGTGGAATCTTTTGGGTTTTCCATGCAAGTATCATGTCATCTGTGAAGAGTGAAAGTTTGACTTCCTCCTTGCTGATTTGGATGCCTTTTGTTTCTTTGTGTTGTCTGATTGCTGAGGCTAGGACTTCCAATACTATGTTGACTAACAGTGGTGACAGTGGACATCCCTGTCATGTTCCTGACCTTACTTAGGGTGAAAGCTCTCAGTTTTTCCCCATTGAGGATGATATTAGTGGTGTGTCTTTCATATATGGCTTTTATGATCTTGAGGTATGATCCTTTTATCCTTACATTCTTGAGGATTTTTATCAAGAAAGGGTGCTATATTTTGTCAAATGCTTTCTCTGCATCTATTGAGAGGATCATGTGGTTTCTGTCCTTTCTTTTATTGATGTGATGTATTACATTGTTTTGCAGATATTGAACCAGCCCTGCATCCATCCCAGGTATAAATCTCACTTGGTTGTGGTGAATAATTCTTTTAATGTATTGTTTGATCCGGTTGGCTAGTATCTTGTTGAGGATTTTTGCATCTATGTTCATCAGGGAAATTGGTCTGTAGTTCTCCTTTTTAGTGAGATCTTTGTCTAGTTTTGGAATCAAGGTAATGCTGGTTTCATAGAATGAGTTTGGAAATACTCCTTACACTTCTATTTTTTTTGGAATAGCTTCATAAGAATAAGTGTTCTTCTTTAAATATTTGGTAGAATTCTCCTGGAAAGCCATCTGGCCCTGGACTCTTGTTTTTGGGAGATTTTTGATTAGTAATTCAATTTCTTTACTGGTTATGGGTCTGTTCAAATTTTCTATTTCTTCTTGTTTCAGTTTTGGTAATTTATATGTTTCTAGGAATTTGTCAATTTCTTCTATATTGCTCATTTTATTGGCATATAATTGCTTATAATATTGTCTTATTATTGTTTGTATTTCTGCTGTGTTGGTTGTGATCTCTCCTCTTTCATTCTTGATTTTATTTATTTGGATCCTTTCCTTTTGCTTTTGATTAAACTGGCTAGGGGGCATATCAATTTTGTTAATTCTTTCAAAGATGGTTCTTTGAAAACTTGTGTCTTAGATCTGTTCTACTGTTTCTTTTCTTTTTGTTTTTTAATATTTATTTCATTTTTGAGAGAGAGAGATAGAGCTTGAGCAGAGGAAGGGCAGAAAGAGAGACAAACACAGAATCTGAAGCAGGTTCCAGGCTCCAAGCTGTCAGCACAGAGCGCAACGCAGGGCTCAAACCATGAACCGTGAGATCATGACCTGAGCCAAAGTCGGATGCCCAACTAACTAAGCCACCCACTAAGCCCCTGTTCTACTGTTTTTTTTTTTTTTTTCAATAGCAATTTCTGTTCTAATCTTTATTATTTTCTGTCTTCTGTTGATTTGGGGTTTTATTTGCTGTTCTTTTTCCAGCTCTTTAAGGTGTAAGGTTAGGTTGTGTATCTGAGACCTTTCTTCCTTCTTTAGGAAGACCTGGATCACTACATACTTCCCTCTTATGACCACCTTTGCTGCGTCCCAGAGGTTTTGGGTGATGTTGTCATTTTCATTGGCTTCCATGTACTTTTTTAAAAAATGTTTTTATTTATGTTTGAGAGAGAGAGAGAGAGACAGAGAGAGAGACAGAGACAGAGCACGAACTGGGGAGGGGCAGACCCAGAATCAGAAGCAGGCTCCAGGCTCTGAGCCAGCAGCACCGCGCCTGACATGGGGCTTAAACCCACGGACTGTGAGATCATGACCTGAGCCAAAGTTGGACACTTGACCAACTGAGCCACCCGGGCACACCGCCCCCCCCCCCCCCCCACCACCATGTACTTTTTAAGTTCCTCTTTAACTTCTTGGTTAGCCCATTCATTCTTTAATATGATGTTCTTTAGTCTCCAAGTATTTGTTATCTTTCCACATTTTTTCTTGTGGTTGATTTTTTTTTAATGTTTATTTATTTTTGAGACAGAGAGAGACAAAGCATGAACGGGGGAGGGTCAGAGAGAGGGAGACACAGAATCTGAAACAGGCTCCAGACTCTGAGCTGTCAGCACAGAGCCCGACGCCGGGCTCGAACTCACGGACTGTGAGATCATGAACTGAGCCGAAGTCAGCTGCTTAACCGACTGAGCCACCCAGGCGCCCCTCTTGTGGTTGATTTTGAGTTTCATAGTGTGGTCTGAAAATATGCATGGTATGATCTCGATATTTTTGTATTTGGTGAGGGCTGATTTGTGTCCCAGTATGTGATCTATTCTGGAGAATGTTCCATGTACAGCGGAGAAGAATATGAATTCTGCTGCTTTAGGATGAAATGTTCTGAAAGTATCTGTCAAGTTCAGCTGGTCTAGTGTAACATTCAAAGCCATTGTTTCCTTATTGATTTTCTGTTTAAATGACCTGTCCATTGTTGTAAGTGGGGTGTTGATGTCCCCTTCTATTATGGTATTATTATCAATGAGTTTCTGTATGTTTATGATTAATTGATTTATATATTTGGGTGGAATACATGGAAACGTTTGGACCATAAATGTTTACAATTGTTAGATCTTCTTGGTATATATACCCCTTAATTATGATATAATGCCCCTCTTCATCTCGTTACAGTCTTTATTTTAAAATTTAGATATAATTATGGCTACTCTGTCTTTTCTCCTCTCAGATAGTCCCCCTTAAAATTTCTTGCAGGGCTGGTTTAGTGGTCACAAACTCCTTTAGTTTTTGTTTGGGAAGATTTTTATCTTTGTCTATTTATTCTTGCAGTTCTTTTAGGTTTTTGAGTCTGGTATATGTGCATAAACATATGCACATATGGGATTGTTGTTTTGACTTGAAAAATTGGTCCATTTACCATGGTGAAATGATCCTCTTTATCCTTGGTAATATTCGTTGCCCTGAAATCTTCCTGATCTGCTATTAATTAAGCCACTCCAGCATTCCCCCACGCCCTCATTTAATGTTAGTACTGTACACTGTATGTTAACTATACTGGAATTAAAATAAATAACAATATACTTTTAACTTGTTTACATTTCTATATTTAAACTAGTTTCTTGTATCCATATGGTTGGGTCTTGCTTTTTTAATCCAATCTGACAATTTCTGTCTTTTAATTGGGGTGTTTTGATCATTTACATTTAATATGATTATCAATGTGATGGAGTTTAAATCTTCTATCCTGCTCTTTCAGTTCTCTTTGTCCTATCTTTTGTTTGTTCCTTTTCTCTTCTTTTTCTCCGTTCTTTTGGATTATGTGATTATTTTTTAAAAGATTTTATTTCATTATATTTTTTTGTTGGCAAATTAGCTATAATTCTTTGCTGTTTTATTTTAATGGCTGCTTTTTGTTTTATTGTATTCATATGGAACTTCCTCCTGTCTATCTCCAAGTGGCATTATACCACTGCACATCAAGTATTCAGATCTTACAAGAATGTACCTTCTTTCTTCTTGGACTCTGTGCTATTATTGTTATACATTTAATTCCTACAGGTATTACAAACCTTACAGTTTATTGTTATTATTTTTGTTTTACAACATCCATTCTCTTTACAGGGATTTAAACATTAATAAAAATGTTTTATATTTGCCACCATTGTTACTATTTCCCCTGTTTAGAGCCTTCCCTGCTCACCACCTCCTTCAAAGCAGTCTTTTTTTTGTTTTTTTTTTTTTATTTTTTTTTTTAACGTTTATTTATTTTTGAGACAGAGAGAGACAGAGAATAAACGGGGGAGGGGCAGAGAGAGAGGGAGACACAGAATCGGAAACAGGCTCCAGGCTCTGAGCCATCAGCCTGGAGCGGGGCTCGAACTGGAGCGTCAGTCGAGCCTGACGCGGGGCTCGAACTCACGGACCGCGAGATCGTGACCTGAGCAGAAGTCGGATGCTTAACCGACTGAGCCACCCAGGCGCCCCAAAAGCAGTCTTAAGAGGAGTACAATTTAAAAAGTATAGCTAGCACTTTCTCTTCTTGCTGCTGCCAAAGTTGGTTTATCTTATCTTGTCAGTGAAACTGGGGAGCAGCTGGCTACTAAAAGCACATTGAAGGTCGTTAATAAATCAGTATTGTGGAAGCAATAAAAGACAACATCCTCTCTGAAAATATTGAGCTCTGCACAATTTGCTGAATCCCTTTGTATCTCCTCTACTTGCTGAAATACATGATGTTTGTAAATTACAATAATACAGTTCACTTGGAAAACTTTTCAGCTTCACTTTCAGCACTAGGGTGTTGGAACCTCAAAGAGGAGGTGACAAGATAATTTGGACACTCATCAACCCCTCAGCTCTTGGCATTGCCATCATACTCTGGGAGTGCCAAGATCTTGCAACCTCTGGTTTGGGCTGTTTGAGCTGCAGGTGCTGTGGACAGACAGCTCAACAGATGCCTATTATGAAACTGGCACCAACAGATCAGCTTTTGGAGAGAAGAGAACATACAGTCACTCCCTATTTTCAAGGTAGGCCTTGATGCAAAATGTGAAGCTGGCACAGAAAGCTGATCCAAGTGGGCCAGGTGCCTGGTACCATCTTTTCCACATTTGCCAGCTGTTTTTTCTTGGCTGATATCCCCAGAAAAGCTTGCCTTGATACCATAAGATACAAGGAAGTGTGCAGACATGGTAAGGCTCTGGCACAAGTAACATACATAGGCTGGCACAGTAACATGGGTGTAGGACAGGGTGCACTTTCCTGGTCCTTCCTGAACAATGAAAGCCATCAGACTTCCTGCTGTCAATTCTAATACCATAGTTTCCAAAGAGGGCACCTACAGTCATATAGACACAAACTAATGAGGAATATAGTTCAGGCTGAAGCTGGGGAAGAAGCTATACCAAACCCAGTTAACATTTACTGATTGGCATAAAACATCATGCTGGGACTAAGAGTAGTCTAAAGAAGTATGATTCATGTCCTCATCTTCAAGGTATTCAATCTGGTTAGTGAGATAAGACATAAATAGCCAAAGATGATCAAGAGATAAATGATAATAATAAAAGTCATGACTTAATGAGACAACACATTCATTGCCAAATGAGAATGATAGATGGTGAATTTACAGAGATCACAGCAAATGAAGACTAGCTATACCTCAGTGATTTTTAGAAGACAGAAGTGCGCTGATTTTTAAATGGGACAAAGATTTCAGAAGTGGCCAGTTAGTGCAGAAACAGTGAACTAATTTCAAGGAGATAAATTGATGTACTTAGGAACAGAAAGTGTTTACGGCAGAAGGAGGCCAAGAAGGAAGTTTAGCATCACCACATTGGTTCCAGTCTATTGAGATATTACTGAGGTACCACAGCTATTAAAAGCATATATAAAATCTATAAAGAACTCACCAAACTCCACACCCAAAAAACAAATAATCCAGTGAAGAAATGAGCAGAAAACACAAATAGACACTTTTCCAAAGAAGACATCCAGATGGCCAACAGACACATGAAAAGATGCTCAATGTCACTCCTCATCAGGGAAATACAAATCAAAACTACAATGAGATATCACTTCGTGCCAGAGTGGCTAAACTGAACAAATCAGGAGACTATAGATGCTGGAGAGGATGTGGAGAAACAGGAACCCTCTTGCACTGTTGGTGGGAAAGCAAACTGGTGCAGCCGCTCTGGAAAACTGTGTGGAGGTTCCTCAAAAAATTAAAAATAGAACTACCCTATGACCCAGCAACTCCTCTGCTAGGAATCTACACAAAGGATACAGGAGTGCAGATGCATAAGGGCACATGTACCCCAGTGTTTATAGTAGCACTTTCAACAATAGCCAAATTGTGGAAAGAGCCTAAATGTCCATCAACTGATGAACGGATAAAGAAGATGTGGTTTATATATACAATGGAATACTACTTGGCAATGAGAAAGAATGAAATCTGGCCATTTGCAGCAATGTGGATGGAACTGGAGGGTATTATGCTGAATGAAATAAGCCAGGCAGAGAAAGACAGATACCATATGTTTTCACTCATATGTGGATCTTGAGAAACTTAACAGAAGACCATGGGGGAGGGGAAGGGGAAAAAAAAGTTACAGAGAGGGAGGGAGGCAAACCATAAGAGACTCTTAAGGACTGAGAACGAACTAAAGGTAGATGGGTGCTGGGGGAGAGGGGAAAGTGGGTGATGGGCAGGGAGGAGGGCACTTGTTGGGGTGAGCACTGGGTGTTGTATGGAAACCAATTTGACAATAAGTTATATTTAAAAAAAAGAACACGGGTTCTGAAGCTCTGTCATTACTGGCTGATGTAACCTTGATTGAGTTATTTCACTCTTTAAATCTCAGTTTCTTCATCTGTAAAATAGGAAAAATAATATTACTAAATTTCTTCAAAGGGTTGTTAAAAGGATTACATGAGTGTATACATAGTGATTAAACACATAACAGTGTCTGACACAGAGTAAATATTTTATAAATATTAGCTAACAGAAGTGGTTGTATCAGTAGTAGGAAAATTTGTTGAGATCATATTTTAAAATCAAGTCTGTGAACTGCAAGGTATGAGTAGAATCTTCTCTTCCCACGACATACCTGAAGCTGAGAGATTATGCAACTAGTTAGTGACAGGGTCTGTGGGCAACTCAGTTGTTCTGCTTCCTGTCTTATGCCTTCCTACCCACCACACTGCATCGTAGCCTATAATTAAAAAGCCAGGAATTGTAGATGTGGCCAATTAAGGGAGGAATTGGACAGATTTGAACTCCATTTCACCTTAATTTGTTATCAGTCTTTTGATTCTGAGTAAACTGTGATATTTTGTTGGGGGTTCTTCATGCAGTCGCCTGCCAGCATCTGATAACCAGCTGGAGGGGCAGCAGCGACAGTCTGGCATTTGACACTGCAAACTGCCTAGGACATCCCACAAGGTTCTGGCAGTCAGCCCACACCTCGGCCTGGGCCAAGCACTCCCTGGCCAGGCTTCAGGTCAGCAGAAAGTGATTCATTTTTGTTATGCATTTGAAGAAAGCAGGGGAATCACAGGGCTTTAATGAGCATATTTAATTGGGGCTTTTTCTCAGGAGAAAAGAACATGTCCTCTTGATATCTGTCATATGAAGAGGCAAGATGAGAACCCTAATGACCCAAGCACAGCAGGGCTCCATTTCAACCACAGAAGACAGGGCTGTGGGGAAGCGCCAGGCTGTCAGGAAGAGACATTTCCAGTAGGAAGGTTGCCTAAGAAAGAAAGGCTCTATCCTTACAAGGAGCTGGAGCAGGAAACATGGTCAGGAGAGCTTTTCTTGGAGCCACGGTGTATTACTTGTGTTGGAGGTTTTCCATGTGACCAAAAACATAACAGAGGTCTCTTTTTTGGTCAATATCAACTTGGTTTGATATTTCTGAATCAAGAGAAATTGCAGATCTAATGCATTCAAATCCACCAATATTCATTGGAGGGTTAGTACGCACAGGGCAAAGAAGATGTTTGAAAACACTGTATAAAGATGAAATTGCCATAGTCCCTATCTTCCACAGACTCACAATCTACTTGGGGAGATACAAATGGAATGTCATACACACCTCTTGGGGAAGCTTCTTTTCTCACAATGATTCCCTGTTTTCCAGATAGGGCCTATCATGCCTAGGGGAGGGAGGTCTCTAGCTGAGCTACACAATGGGTAACCTTCTAACTTACAATAGCAAATTGGTCCATGGGTAGACAGGACCTAAGCTGTACCCATCTATTCCCTCTCTGTCTGTCTCTCTGTCCAACTCTCTGCCTCTCTCTCTCACTTAAAACTAAGAACAAAAGACACAGAGACTGGGTGCCAGTGGAGTCACATTGTATTAATGGAAGTACTCTAGGCAGAAGGTCCATGAGCCCCAGAAGTTTCTTTCCTTTCCAAAGTCAAAACTTCCTAAAGTTCTGGAAGACACTTGGCAGTCTTTCCAAATAATTTCCCTTTGCCTTAATTAGTTCAAATTTGTTTTCTGTCACCTGCATTCAAAGAGGCCAGATTCATGCAAGTGATATAATTTAAGAGGGTGATCGGTAGAAAATTTGGAAATAACTAGGGTGGGGGGAAGGGAGGGAAAGGATAGCCAATATCTCCCTAAATTCCTCTAGCACATATGAAGAAAGGCTACACATCTACTTACAGAATAGAGCTCTGAAATGCCAAAGATATCATACATTGATGGATTTCTTGGTATCTACTAACAGTATGGTAGAGTAAGAGGAGTTCTATCTTGGGAATCAGAAGTCATTTTTCAGTTTTAGTTCTTTTACTAAGAACCTGGATGACCTTGGCCATATTGCTCCCTCTCCCTAGGCCTTACTTTCAATATATGTAAAACACAGAGGATGCCCTTAATCTCTAAGGCCCCTTCCAACATTATGACCACTGATGGTAGAAATGATAGATTCAGATATCCATAATATAAGTAATAGTAAAAATAGGTCCAATATCCCAAAGGATGTAGAAAAGTACCAGGGACTATGTTATGCACAAGAGATTAGGAGCTGACCAGGCCAGAGTTCTTGCTATCAGTTGGAAGTTTTCTATTGTTCTCTCTCAGCAGGTTATTTTGTATGTCTCCTTTCAAGTATATGTATCTGACGGTTTTTCAATTGAGGGGAGCATTGCTAGAAATAATTGTTAACAGTAATATTAATAACAACTAAATATTTTGAGTGCTTCCTGTCAGCCATTACCCGAAGTGCTTGCCTTGCATGATCTCATTTAATCCTTTCAACACTGTAAGGTTGAAGCTATTATTTTCCACATTGAGGAAATTGAGGCTTAGAGAATGATTTGCCCAAGGTTATGCCTCACCTTAGGCCTTGCCTTCCTCCAACATCCATGATTTTAATATATAATACGATGAACCGCTTCAGTCTAATACCCATGTAGTACTTATTATTTATCAACTATTTACTATCTGTGAGGAGGAGGTGGGTGAAGAGTTTATAAGTTAGTAACATTTTGGAACCTGGGTAGGAAGATTGATTTTAGAGTCATGATTCTTTTTTTAAAAAAAATTTTTTAATGTTTATTTCTGAGACAGAGCATAGGTAGGGGAGGGGCAGAGAGAGAGAGAGGGAGACACAGAATCTGAAGCAGGCTCCAGGCTCTGAGCTGTCAGCACAGAGCCCGATGTGGGGCTCAAACTCACAAACCGTGAGATCATGACCTGAGCTGAAGTCGATCACTCAACCGACTGAGCCACCCAGGTGCCCCTAGAGTCATGATTCTTAAGCACTTTCTAACCATTGGAGCTATCTAAAAATCAAAGGGGTTTGTGTTGGTCTTGGGTTGACTGACACTTAGATGTGTTCCCCTAAGTTGTATGATGTTTAGAGGAGAAGTTTCCAGAAAGTGTGAATCACTGTGCTGGGGAAAGAGAGTTGATGTGCACAACCAACAAGATCTCTCACATCCCTGAGCTCTTGAAAAAACGCTGAGGTTGGCTGTTTAAGATACAGCCTAGGGGAAAAAATAACTCTTCGACCTATCACAAAACCTGTCAAGGAACATGGAATATTACCAGGGCTAGCCATGCAATCACATGACTTTTATCTCACACAGACTATAAATCAATAAAATTAATGTAATGAGTTTGAGCCCAGCTTCTCACTGAGAAGTAAGGGTGTAATTTATCACGTGTGTGAATTGTGCAACGGGTAGGACTCCTGCAGCTCAAGTCAAGGGATGATTTCGGCTCCTTTGCAATGCAAACCCCAGTTCTATTATTCCTCTTGCAACATGATTTTCACCGAGTGTCAGATAAAACCCAGTGCTTCAGTGCATTTCTTCAGCTAAGGAAAAGATCACGGCTTAAGACAGAAATAGTTGCTTGGCTACTGAATTTCTGCCACAGGTTTGGATGTTCCACCTGGAAGAGGAAATGTTGCTCCTACTTAGTTTTTTCTCAGCCCTTGGCTTTGTCTGAGGCAGTGAACATGTGACAAGCTATTTTCTTAGCCTAAAAGGATATGAATGGGACTTTCAACATTAGTATTCCTGGGTTTGTACAATTTTAAATATTTAATTTTTTAAAATATTTATTCATTTTTGAGAGTGAGAGAGACAGAGCACGAGTGGGGGAGGGGCAGAGAGAGTGGAAGACACAGAATCCAAAGCAGGTTCCAGGTTCTGACCTGTAAGCACAAAGCCCGACACGGGGCTCGAACTCACACACTGCAAGATCATGACCTGAGCTGAAGTCAGACGCCCAACCCACTGAGCCACTCAGGAGCCCCAGGGTTTGTACAATTTTAAATGGGATCAAGCTTTGCATGAGTGAGCATGGGCCCTGTCCAAATGATCAAATGAGACTAAACAAGGACAAACAATAATGTTTACTATTAATATTAGATAAGCTATATGTATTCTTAGTGTGTCAGTGTGATCTCCAGGTACAACCACCTTATGTACAGGTGAGCAAAGAAAAGGGGGAGGGAACTAAGGGAGGAAGCTACTCCCATTTCCAAGATGGTTGGAACGTAGCAGCAGGTCTGGGACTAGAGTGACGGACTATGGAGTTCACATTTACCCTGGGCTCTTTTCAATGTTCTCGCCCTCCTTCATCAAATCCCACTCCACTGTGTTGATGAGCTGTGGATCCGGGCAATGACTCGCCTATGTGAGCACCGAGATGGAACTGGGAAAGCCAGGTTTGTCAGCCCCAAGGCTCAGAGCTGGATGAAGTGCATGGTTAATTTGGGATGACTTCTTAGGGGCTTTGAGGCTCCATGCTGTTTCTCTGGCCAATCAGTACAGGGTAAGGCAGGGCCTGAAGCAAAGAATCCGTGATGTAGGGAGAGTTCTTATTTAAGTGCTTTGGGACCCCACTAAAGTGAGAGCAGGTTTTTGGAGCATGAATTTTCATGAGGGACTATTCTTTCTTCTGAAAGAGAATGAGGAAGAGGTTTACAAGGGACTCCAGGCAGAAGTTGGAGGGACTGTTTCCCTAATGTTCTCCAGGAGACAATGAACATAAGCATCCCTCCTTTGGACCCATATGATGTGATGTGGGGAAGTGAGATAGTTTCCTCAGCATGCAGGAGGATCCTACTCTCCCTTTGCACATCTGGCAGCTTGGGGAGCCCTGAGAGAAAGGGCTTTGGAGCGTTAGTCAGAGACTGAGACAGGTGTGGCAGTGCAAGGTACCATGTAACTTTCAAGAGGCTTTTTGGGCATTGTTGGGATGTTTAGGAATTCACCAAAGATACCCATTTGGGAATGGTGATGGGGGGGAAGGACTTTGTAGGGGAGTGGGCCCCTGCATATGCTGATGGGGTATAAAAGCCTGAGAAATATGGGTTATTTTTTTAATTGTTACTTAATGTTTATTTATTTATTTTTGAGAGACAGAGAGAAAGAGAGAGAGGGAGAGAGAGAGAGAGAGAGAGAATAGGGGAAGGGCAGAGAGAGAGGGAGACAGAATCCCAAGCAGGTTCTGTACCATCAGCACAGAGCCTGATGAGAGGCTCGAATCCCCGAACTGAGATTATGACCTAAGCCAAAACCAAGAGTTAGATGCTTAACCAACCGAGCCACCCAGGTGCCCCAAGAAATATGAATTATCAAGGCTGAGAGATAGTTAAAACCATGCACTAACATAGGACAAGAGACACCTCCCTCTTTGCACCTTTCTCAACTGCCCAAGGCTGCTCTTTAGGAAATTCTCCTGTCCTTGATGTCCATCGATTTTTAAATATGTAATTAAATGGCTGTGAAGAAGAAAAGTACATGATATGATTTGCCATCAACTCCAAGCCTTTTGGTTTATGATCTTTTTGCTTTTAAACATTTTAAAACTGAATTTCCTTGCTATCTACAAACTGCAAGTCTCTATAATAGATGCTACAAAGCACACAGCCATGAAGAAGATAAGGTGCCTGGGCTGCAGAGCTAACAACACTAGAGATGGGAGGGAAGACATATTCAGAGCTGCTGCTATGGAAGGCTGTTTGTGGTAACTGGCTTGAGTGATACAAAGGAAGCATTTTAGGAGTTGAGGCAGGAGGAAGCATACCTTGCAGGTGACAGCAAGGCAGACTGGATGGATGAGCTGGTATTTCTCTAATACTTAAGTCTTAGGCAGTAAGATTTATTTTCATGGCAATAAAAATATTTTAATTACATTAAGTGCACACAAATCTCCAATAATAACAATATTTATTTCTACTGTGACGTGTGTTCAATAAATGTTAAAAAAATATGCTGATTTTCTTCTGATTTGAATACTTCTCAGTCGACTGGTGTCAGCCAGTGTGCCCCACAAAGTCCCAAGTCATCCGTGCCAAATGCATTTGGATGAGAGGACTGTTCCCTGCCATTCCACGGGTCATTGGTCCGGTTGGAATAGGCCCCGTAAACGGGCCCTCTTGCCCACTCGCGTTCTGAACCAAGGGGCATGTAAGACTTTAGAGTAAGGCAGGTTGGATGCCAACATGTTATTTTTTTTTAATTTGCATTCATATACTTCTGTGAGTTTGCATTTTTTGTATGAAATTTATTGTCAAATTGGTTTCCACACAACACCCAGGGCTCATCCCAACAGGTGCCCTCCTCAATAACCAACATGTTATTTTTATTATTCATGAGGTTGATGTTAGAGAATGTAGTTTCTATTTATGGGCTAGTGGGTTAACTAATACTAAACTTCACAAGCAGAAAGACTACACGGGCCCTGCCCCAGTTAGGAACATCTCCCTTTTTAAAACTCAGGACACAGAGAAGCAGAGCCGAACGATGCATGCTTCCTACAGAAAAGACCTCAGAGAGGAAAAGGAAAGAAGGAGCAAAGATTACGTGGGTTCATTGCTTAGGCTTAACCAGCCATACACACCACCTCTCCTCCACAGGGAGCAGTAAGAGGTGGTGAGAGGGCGGGCTGCCATGGCGGGAGGGATCCCTCCGCTTGAAAGAACCAGTGGCCTCAGACCGGATGAAACACAACCAGGGGGTAAAAACCAACCAACCAACCAACCAAACCGAAAGCAAAGCAAACCAAAAACCAAAAACCAAAAACCAACAAAAAACCAAGAGGCAAAACCACAGAGACACACTCTTGTTCTTAGCTTCTGGTCTCTTCCTCTCTCTTGCATCACGCTTTGCCATTCTCATGTCCATCCAATCTTGACGACAAAAAAAATTCTGCCTGGGTTCATGGTCTGCTTCATTATGCCTTGAAATTGGCATCTAATGAGTAGTATCATGCTGAGGCATCATCTCTCAGGACATGGTGGGGAGGAAAATGGGTCTTGGCCATCAGTTATTTCCTTAGGACATGTGGCTAGTTCATCAGTTTACCTCAAACTGTGGGGTCCTCTTTCTGCTTTGCCTGTGGGTGCATGCACACAGGTGTTCGCAGGTTCCAATCAGTCCTTTGGTGGTTCATGGAGTTCTCCTCTCTGGCTTATTCCAAATTCCTTGGATCCATCCTTTCTTCCTTCCACAGCTTGAGAGAAATACACATCCACTCTTTATATAGAAAATAACTGCCTGCATTTAATCCTCAAAATCCATACAGTATAGCCAGATATATACTTAACAAATGAATTTAAACTTGCACAAATGCTAACAAAACATACTAACTTGTTGCTACGCATGAATGTTTGTGTCCCTCTAACATTTTCATGTTGAAATCCTAAACCTCCAATGTGATGGTATCAGGAGGTGATTAGTGCATGAGGGTGGAGCCCTCATAAGTGGGATTAGTGTCCTTATAAAAGAGAGGCCAGAGAGGTCTCTTAGTCTT
This sequence comes from Panthera onca, assembly GCF_046562875.1. Lineage (NCBI taxonomy): Eukaryota > Metazoa > Chordata > Mammalia > Carnivora > Felidae > Panthera > Panthera onca. Next base: position 75,468,271 of record NC_138347.1, on the reverse strand, counting down.
CCTGCCATGGGAGGGATACAACAAAAAGTTGGCAGGCTGTGGGGCGCCTGGGTGGCTCCGTCGGTTAAGCGTCCGACTTTGGCTCAGGTCATGATCTCCCAGTCCATGTCGGGCTCTGTGCTGACAGCTCAGAGCCTGGAGCCTGTTTCAGATTCTGTGTCTCCCTCTCCCTCGGACCCTCCCCCGTTCATGCTCTGTCTCGCTCTGTCTCAAAAATAAATTAAAATGTTAAAAAAAAAAAAAAAAAGAAGTTGGCAGGCTGCCATCCAGAAGAGAGTTCTCACCAGAAACTGACCATGCTGGCACCTTGATCTTGGACTTTTAGAATTGTGAGAAACAAATATTATTTGTTTAGAAAGCTACCCAGTCTCTTGGTACTCTGTTATAGCAGCTCGAACCAACACACAGGTCAACATCTCTGAGACCCGGGTAGCCTCGCCCACCAGGAAACCTGTGTTCAGTCTCAACTAGCTGTGCGATTTTAACAAGTTACTTCAACTTCTCTGGTCTTGCTTCTCTCTTCTGTAAAATAAAAGAGGAGGATTCCATTGTTTTTGAGGTCAACGGGTAGGATGTACTGGTTTAAGCATTATTTAAAATATTAAAATTATACATTATACATTTTTCTTAGAAATATTCCAACATTACTTGAGTAGAATAAAGAATCCTAGTCCTACTTCCCACCCACTCTTCTTCTCCTTTCCAGATGTAATTTTATGGAGTCACATCTTTATTGCATTTGCATATACATGTATTTATCTTCACATAATGCCACTTGTTCCCATAAATGTGATTATATTATATGTAATTCTATAACTTGACTTTCCCTTTTTACTTAAAAACATAGCTTGTGATCTTCTCATTTCATAACACTAGAACTCTCTGTTAGCTACTGTCAGAGATTCCCTGTTATGGATGTACTGCATGGTTTATATAGCACTCTCTTTTTTTGTGAATACTTAGGTGGATCTCAATTTTTTGCTATCACAAACGATGCTACAATAAATATCTTAGTACATGTGTTTTTGTACACACATGTCAATATTTTCTGGAAGAAGAGATACCTGGAACTTATGTTCCAGAAGTATCAATATTTAAACGTAGAGAGAAAACCAAATGGGTGGGATTTTGATTTCAGCAATGGGGATTGGAACTCACTCCTGCTTTATGCTTCATTCCCATCAAAACTGCTGCTTGACATCTCCACTTAGGTGTGTCACAGATATTTCAGTGTCCAAAATATGGCTCCCATTTTCCTCCCCAAATCTTTTTCTCCCCCAGTCTTTCTCACCTCATTAGATGGTGCCACCATCATCTCAGCGTTCAAGTCCCCAAACCACAAGTGATTCTGTATTTCACGTTTCTCTTATCCTTCAAGACAAATCCTTTTAGAAGAGCTGTTGATTCTGTCTTCAAAATATAACTAGAACCCATTTATTTTCTTTGATCCCTACAATTACCATCTTAGTCCAGGCTACCATTCTCTCTTATCTGGTCTGTGGCAGTAACTTCCCAGAAGATCTTGCTGATTCTAACTGCCCCCTCCCAACACCTCCACCCCATTAAAATGCTTTCTCTGTACTACTTTCTCTGGAGAAATGTTTTTTAAATATAAATTTTATCATAATATTCTTTTGCTTTAAGTTCTTCAGTGACTTCCTATCTCACTAAGAATGCAAATTCCCGGGGCGCCTGGGTGGCGCAGTCGGTTAAGCGTCCGACTTCAGCCAGGTCACGATCTCGCGGTCCGTGAGTTCGAGCCCCGCGTCAGGCTCTGGGCTGATGGCTCGGAGCCTGGAGCCTGTTTCTGATTCTGTGTCTCCCTCTCTCTCTGCCCCTCCCCGGTTCATGCTCTGTCTCTCTCTGTCCCAAAAATAAAAAAAAAAAAAAAAAAAAAAAAAAGTTGAAAAAAAAGAATGCAAATTCCCTTCCATGGCCTTGTAGATCCTACCTGACCCTATGTAATCCCACCTCTCTGGCCTCACTTGGAATCACTTCTATTCTGGCCATTCTTATTTCAATTCAATTGCCCGAGTTTACCAATTCCATTCCCACTGCAGAGCCTTCACATTTTCTCTTCCTGTGTCTGGGAGCTCTTTTCCTGTTCTTTGCACGGCAGGCTTCCTTGTATTCTTCAGTTCTCATTTTAACGTCACCTCTTCAGAGATGCCTTCCCTGATGCCCTGTTGTGAGTGGCCCTGCTTCTTGGCCCCAGCTGCTCTCTATCATGTTGCTCTATTGATTTCCTTCATAGCTCCTAGTAGACTCCAAAATTATCTTGTTTAATTATTTGCTTACTTGTTTATTGTGTGTACCCCCCACTAACAGTTAAGCTCTGTCAAGGCAGGAGCCCTGTCTAGCTTTTCCTCTGCCCTGGGCAGATAGCCGATGCTCAACAAAGAGATCTGACTAAGTGAGGAAGCCTTTCCAGCAGAGGTAATACCTGCCATGGGAGAGGCACAGAGAATGGAGATCACTGGGTGAGACATATCAGAGAATTGAGGGTAATTGAGTGAGGAGAGTTGGACAAGAGATAACAAGAGAGCGGCTGGAAGGAAAGTCTCTGCCAGGCTGCAGAGGTCTCCAGTGATAGAATGGGTCCTCTGGGTCCTCTGAGCCTTCTGGCTTGGCTCCCCACCACATCACATCACATCACATCACATCACATCACATCACATCATCACATCACATTGCTGCCAGCAGGAGACGCTTGCATGACGGGTTGCTCCATGCATTCTGGCATCTGAAACTTGGGGCAGGGTTTCATTTTTTGAAAGTAGCTCTTGGCACACCTGCTTTATATTTCACTTCCAAGAAGGCTCAGGATCTCTTTATATTCCCACCTTGTTTTCTAGATCTTGTTGTGATTTGGCTTTATTTGAGCACTTTGAGTTGGAGGAACTTGATAGTTTTCCAATAACCTAGTGGAAAACTATTTTCTCTAAGTCATCAAAGGTACAGATTACCCCAACAATTAGAAAAAAAGTCCGTAGTGACTCTAGAACCATTAAGGTATGTGATAATCTCATTAAATTTCTTAGTATAATTAGCTACTCCTTTTTCCTTAGGGGATATTCATATTCCCTTTAATTAGAAGATATTTTTAGTTCTTCTAAAGTATGTAATTTCCTTTGTAAAAGAAAAGGTTCTATTGCCTTTTCGTTGTTCAACAAACCCCATTTATCCCTTAGAATAAGTTTATATGTATGTTTCATGTTTACTTGGGAGCATGAATTATGCCATTTGAAGACCAATGAATGATTTGACAGCACTCGTATCTCACAGAAGAGGTGCTGAGGACTCTGAGTTTGAGCATCTTCCTATTTTCTAAAATATCAGTCATTGAGGGGGAAGAGCAGGGAATACATACCTCGGGCCCTGTTCAGAATGAGGCCTGAGCCTGCTGCCAGTCGTTGGGGGAGCTTCTGATCACCCCACTTCTCACCAACAAGAACTGTTAGAGCAAACGTTTTTGTTGTTAACATGGAAGTCAGTGGACAGATGTGACTTGCTCTACAGATAATTTCTCAAGAGCATTTAGCTACAACAGAGGTACCTATCCTTATTAGATACATCAGGGGGGTTAGTATAGGAATTCTCTCGATAGAGGACCACTTTATTTTTTGTTATATGAGCGAATTTTAAGCAAAACATAAAATGTCAGTCTGTAATCAACTGTGTAAACATATGCACATTCTGACCTCTAAAATTTTAGCTGCATTTTCTTTCTCATCCCCAAAGTTTATTCTTTGCTGTTAATATGTCACCATTAGATTAAAGGAGCTAAAGGAGCTGTAACTGAGATGTTATTTGGTTCTTATTTTAGCCTGAAGTTAGCATATTAATAAAATAGCATGTGAGTATCCTGCTGTGTAAATTATAAACTAAATTTTCAGAATGGGCTTGTAGCCAGTAACTACTGAGACTTATTGGAACATCACTAACTTTTCTCTATCATTTAGGGCCTTTATTGTTTTTTTCCCTCCTTTTAATTGCCTGGAATAATCTTAAAATGTATTCTGCAAGCTGTAATTTTGGAAAAGAGATTCGGAAGAGAGGAAAACAGAAGAAAAAATTAAGAGAAAGGAAGGAAGGGGGAAAGGAAGACAGAAAGGTAAGAAAAGGAGAAACAAGGAGAGAGTGAAAGAATAAAAGGAAATCCAAGAAATTTTGTGTCACTCTTTTTGGGGTCCTAAACTGCCTTTCGAATCATAGTAATATTATAATTGTGGGGTTTCTTTTGTAACAATCTATTTTATTTTATTAGTTTATTTAAAAAATTACTTTGAAATATCTATAGATTCATTGGAAGTTCCAGTGCCTCCTTCCCTCAGTTTTCCCCATGGTTACATCTTATGTAATTGTAGCACAATCTCAAAATCAGGAAATTGCCACTGGTGTGATGGGAGTGTATCAATCTCTGCCTTTTTGTTGCATGTGGAGATTGATATAACCTCTGCAATCAAGTACATAATGAATCTATCACCACTATGATCTCTCTTTCTAACACCACCCCCTCCTCTCCACCCTTCCCATCCTTAACCCCTGGGAATCTTAAATCTGTTCTTTAGCCTATAATTCTGTCATTTCAAGACTGTTATATAAATGGGATCATACAGTATGTAGTGGTTTGAGATTGGCTATGTCCACACAGCACAGTTCCCTTGAGATGCATCCTTCTTATGTGTTCATCAGCAGTTGGATCCCTTTAATTCTGAGTAGTATTTCAAGAATTGAGCTTAAATAGTTTGATGAGTGCTAATGTATTCTCTATTCAATAAGACGTTGTGTAGACAATTCTATGGTAATTCTGAGAACGTTAGTGATGCTCTATGATATGGTCAATTCCTTTCATTTTGGCTTGTGGTCCTCTGCATGTGCCCCATCATCTAGAAGTTCTCTTCTCACCACAGCCCTGGGTCAGCTCTCACCTTCGCCAAATCCCTCACTGAACTTTGGAGTGGTCTGCTCAGTTCCTCTTTTCCAGGCCCTGTCAAAGGAGAAATGGCATGCCTGTCTTTCTCTATATGCTCACTGCATCTTGTTCTTAGCTTTATTAACTATATGTTGCCATGTTTTTCTTTTTCACAGGATTAGGTGCCTCTTTTTGTGTGTTTTTAAACAGAGAGCATTTATTTTATTAAGTTTATTTATTTATTTTGAGAAAGAGAGAGAGAGAGTGTGTGTGTGTGCAAGTGGAAGAGGGGAAGAGAGAGGGAGAAAGAGAGAGAATCCCAAGCAGGCTCCATGCTGTCAGCACAGAGCCGGATGCAGGGCTCGAACTCACAAACCGTAAGATCATGACCTGAGCCGAAATCAACAGTTGTTTACTTAACCGACTGAGCCACCCAGGCGCCCCAAGACTAGGTGCCACTTGAGGGTAGGAAGCAACCTCTTTGCAGTTCCTGACAAGAAACGGCCTGTTCTCAATAAATGCTGGTCACACTGCTTTTGAGTTTTACTGAATTACGTTAGGAGTTCTGACTTTGTTGGCACATGGAAGTCACCTGGGGAAATTAAAAAAAATCCGATCCCTGGGTCTCACCCTCAGAGCTTCTAACTTACCTGATCTGAGGTGCTGTTAGGGCATTTTCAAAGCTCCTCAGCAGGTTCTAATGTGCTACTATCTAGAAATACTACCCGGGCCAGGGCGCCTGGGTGGCCAGGTTGGTTAAGCGTCAGAATTCAGCTGAGGTCATGATCTCACAGTTTGTGGGTTCGAACCCTGTGTCAGGCTCTGTGCTGACAGCTCAGAGCCTGGAGCCTACTTCGGTTTCTGTTTCTCCCTCTCTCTCTCTGTCCTTCCCCTGCTCTCTCTCTCTCTCTCTCTTTCAAAAATAAATAAAAACACTAAAGAAATTATCTTTTTTTAATTTTTTTTTTTTTACGTTTATTTACTTTTGAGACAGAGAGAGACAGAGCATGAATGGGGGAGGGGCAGAGAGAGAGGGAGACACAGAATCGGAAGCAGGCTCCAGGCTCCGAGCCATCAGCCCAGAGCCTGACGCGGGGCTCGAACTCACGGACCGCAAGATCGTGACCTGAGCTGAAGTCGGACGCTCAACCGACTGAGCCACCCAGGCGCCCCAAGAAATTATCTTTAGAAGCACTGCCTGAGCCAAGATAGGACTTAATCTATGAAGGAAACATTATATTAGGCTGCTCTTCTTTTACTCATCCGTAATATTTAATTTGGGGGCAAAAATAAGCATTAGGTTGCACTTTGATGTTTAGATACCTCCTATACATTAACAGAATGGTTTTGTATATGAATCAGAATATGATTTTGTGAATTTTGCTGGTCATGTTGATTCTACGGCATACCCTCTGCAAATACGAAAAGTGTGTTCTCTACTGTCCATAAAATTTAAATCAGTTCAAAACACATTTCTGAGGCTTCTAAAGTCGTCATTAACCAGCGCTTCTCAACCTTGGCTGCACATTAGAGTCAGCTGGGGAGTTTTAAAAATCCCAGTGCTTGGGCTGCCCCCCACACCAATTAAATGACAGTGTCCGGGGATGAGACCCAGGCATCAGTGCTCTGGAAACCTCCCTGGGTGATTCCAGCGGACAGCCAAGGTTGAAGAACCATTGCCATAAACCAGGACAGTTCCTTTTGGGCATTTTCTGATTTGTCTTTGTAAACATGTGCCTTCATATGTTTCGTTTACATGAATTAACTTTTATATTAATTGGGTGAAAAGTAGGAAGTATTTCTTCTACCCTCATGCTCAAAAAAAATATAGCTGTCATAAATGCATGCCTAGTGTTTTACTGGTGACAGAGTGCCTTTATGTAACTTTCTTACAAAAAAGGAAAGCAAAATAAAAAAAAGCGGGATAAAAAAGAGCGATGATTATTAACTTTATATCCCAGTTTTACAGATGAGAAAACCGAGGCATAGAAAGATAAAGGTATGCACAGCCAAGCATGAGGCAAGCAAGGGTCCCAGGGCTTGAAATTTCAGGAGGCCCTGGCTCTCAGGGCACATGAGTGAATACGACTGGCGCCGGCGTGTGGGTGCCGCCTTGCCTTGTGCTCCCTGAGGGTCTCATCCCCCTCCTTCGTCCCAGCTCTGAAGATAAATTACCCTGTGACCCAGCCAGGCAGAAGAGGAGGGATGTTGGGATCAGACTCTGGGGCGCCTATGCTTTCCTCAGCCTATCATCTTTATCGCTCAGGAAAGACACACTTTATAGTAGAAAATGCACGATTGCTTCTGCTTCTTCAACTTCTGGTAGTACGCTAATGCCTCCTCCCATCCCAAGTCCACCTCCTACTCCTGGAAACTTGTGAATATGTTATCTTAATTGGAAAAAGGGACTTTGCAGATGTGGTTAAGAATCCGGAGATGAGGAGGTTGGCCTGGATTATCCCACTGGGCCTCATGTAATCACAGGAGACTTTGTAAGATGGAGTTAGGAGAGACAGAGTCAGAGAAGGAGGCCATGAGCATGTAGGTGGCCTCTAGATGCTGGGAGAATCCAGGGATGCTTAGAACCTCCAGAAGGGACACAGCCCTACTGACAAAATCATAGCCCTGCTAAAATCAAGTTGACCCTGCAAAACTCAGACTTCTGACCGTCCAAAGCTATAAGATAATAAACTTGTGTTGCTTTAAATTACTAGATGTGTTGTAATTGTTACAGCAGCAGTGGAAAACTAATACACTTAGCTTAAAATTAGTATCTGTAAAATATTAGTAGTTTCCCAAATGAAGTAGCTGGCTCATGTTCAGGTGCTATGTTATAACAATACCAAAAAAAGTCATCTTGTTATGCCCAGAATTCGTGATCCCCAAAGACCACCAGGGAGCCGAATCCGATGCAAAAGCAAAAGAGCCTTTATTTGAGCTAGCTTGAGCTCAATCTCCTACCTGCACCGACGACGCAGCGGTGATATCCCGGAGAGGGAGAGCGAGTGAGTTTCAAAAGCACAAAGGTTTTATAGGGGTCTAGGGGCAGTTGGTGAGGTAATGGCTGTGGCCTTAGCCGATTGGGTGGGGAAGGGTCGGAGTCCTGTTACGCAGGTCGCTGGATGTGTTTTGATCAGGAAGTTTGAATGGGTGAGCAGGAGGTTACTCAAGGGGAGGAGGCGTGGTCTGAGGTTTCTGCGATTTTCCCAGAAAGGGGGCATGTCGGGGACATAGTCACTCAAGGTGGAGAACACAGAACAAGATGGAGTCGGCCGGCGTAGTTCCATTCTTTCAATCTTAAATACTTAAAACATGCCCAGTGTAATAAGTTGCCTATATGTAGGGATACCTTGGAACTGGTCCAACAGAGAAACTAGAATCCCCTCTTATCCTGGGGTGCACAGTCACTGGGGCAAAAGATGGATAGAATCACCAGCTTAATTTAGCATGGCATTGCTCTTTTTCTTTCTTGCTGTTCTATTTCTCTCTCTCTCTTCCTTTCTCTGATAAGCACACACAACCGAATTAGAAACAAATGATAACTTTAATCTCAAGTATGATGTCACTTCTTTGGAAAACTGAATTTTCCTATAGGGACCACACGAACATAGCATTAATGATATGAGATATTAGGGTTATGGCTGGGGGGAGGTGGAATTTAGAGAGGTAGGGGAGCTGGAGAGTTGATGCAATAGACTTACGCTGTTAGCCACTAAGACTTGGAACTAGGGCCAGAGGGGGACAGTCAGAGACACTGTGTGACAATCAGAGTTATTCTGTGTAAGACCTTTCCAAGGGCCCAAGTATTTCAAAAAGAAAAGAAAAATTGTTTGGAGATAGTGATCTCCCCAGTACCCAAAATATTCAAGCAGAGATCGGGCAACAATAATGTGGGCAAGAGATTAGGGTATAATAGAAGATGTTAGGGGTTTTAGGACCTTTAGCACTGAAAGTCTCCACTATGAAATTCATACTGTTTCATTTCATAAGATTCAGTTCTCTCTTTCCAGAGATAAGTGGCCACAAGTAAAAGGATGCTTGTAATTCTCTCACACCTTATTCTCTTGATGACATTTGATCTCCATAGAAATTTCAAAATTCAACAGCACAATGCTTTTTCTCATGGAAGATACACCATTTGTTAAAGAAGTTTTTCCATAGTAGGAAATATAATGCCAGACTTTTCTTTGCCAGCCCATCCAATGAAGTCTTGTGTGAATTCAACCACAATCCCTTGGTTTGTGAGGTCTAAATTCAAATACACGAGATGCTAAGGAAAGTGTTACAGCGAGGTTTTTGAGGCAGTCTCTATTTCTTTCCTTTAAAGGAGGTGCCACAACATTTTCCAACCACTGGGTTTTGTGTTTAAGAGACCGTGAAGGAGAAACCTTCTCTAGAGTCCTTCTGGGGCTGGCTGCGGTCCACGTCTGCCAGGGTCCTGCCATGTGTAAATCACACACCCAAACGCATCCAGATAGAGCCTATCCATCACATGCTGGCTGTGACATGGGCTGCATGGTCTGTAAATCTGGTGAAAATAATGTATTTGTGCTGTGAGATGACATCCCATAATGAGATTGTGATATCCTATAGCATGTGATTTGCTATTTGTGACAAAGATGAATCTCACAGTGAGCAGAGCTGCTGAGAGTCTACGGGGCCTGGTGGACACGTGGAAGGGAAAGGTCCCTCTCAGGTCATCCGGTCAGAACTCTTCTCTACTGGAAATCATTTCTCCGGACCACCAAGAACAAATTGCCAAATTGAATTTTCTCTAAAGAGTAGCTGAGTAGTTAGGCAAAGCAAAATATCTAGAGGAAAAAAAAGGTATAGGACATTCATCAATATTCTTTGATTGCATCTATGGTTTATGGTAACAGAATCCAACAGTCCACAACGGAAGTTGTGTGACAGACTCGTATGCTCTCAGTGTGTGCAATCAGTGCAAAGTAAAAACTGCCTTTATGTCCAAAATAGAATAGACACTCTAAGATATTCTGATTCTCACCCCCAATCATATATGGAATCATTCTAGACATTCATCACTTTCAAGGGTCCTAAGTAGTTTTGAGTGGCTGCCACATAAAGGATGGTCTCTAGACCAGCGGTATTGGCATCACCTGGGATTTTATTTAAAAAAAAAAAAAGCAGCCAGACTCTTGGGTCCCTTCCCAGACCTACTGAATTAGAATCTGCATTTTAACAAGTTTTCCAGGTGGTTCTTATACACGTTAAGTATGCTCATCAGCACCAGCAATGATGACAATAATACAACACAAATCATTCCAAATATGTGTATATGATTTTTTATGAAACACTTTCACATTCATTGCCAAACTTGAGCTTTCCAATAACCTTGCAAAGTAGGCAGTGGCCATTATCCTCATCTTACAGTTGAAGCAATTCGAGTTCATTGTGATCAATAGTTTTGCCCAAGATATATGCAAGGAAATAGGGACCCTAAGTTCAAACCCAGGTCTTTTCCCTCCAAACCCAGGATCCCTTTCTCATCACTGGTAAAGCACATGCTCTGAGGCTGCTTTCTGTCTCCAGGAGTTCTGAGAAACTCTAAGAAGTCATTCATACACTTGTACATGCCTTCCCATCATGAACAAGAATAGGCATTTGTAAATGACCACCTGAACCAAGGGTAACCGAGGGTTACTGGGAGTGCTGAGTCCATAACAGAACTTGGCTGGTTCCAATAGGATCAAAACCTGACCTCTCTCTTATTAGTTCTGGATTCTGATAGGTCCAGCATCGGCCACTCCATGTTATGACTTAATTTAGGATTGATCACACATTTGGTGACACCCAGACCTGTGACAACCTATTAACTCTATAATTCCTTTAGGGACCCTACAGCTCCAGAAAAACATTTCCCAGGCCAGCCACTGAAACAGACTAATGTTGCAAACATTCTGGGTGATACACTGCTTTCAGCAAGAGATGCTCAGAAATGCTTTTGATGATGATGGGGTGGCTTATTAGCCACTAAAGTGTGGTGTATCATGTAACATTAATCTGGGGACTTTCATACATTGGCCCTGACATTCATGGGACCTTGTGACAGGATGAAGCCAGGAGTCAGCGATGCTGAGACACAGGCTGAATGAATTGTCCAGCCTCTCTTGGAACCTGGTGCTCCAAGGAGTCTGAGGCTATTCAGAACCTCCTGGGCTTGGACCTTCAGGAACAGTGGAATGAGGAAGAAATGTTTCCGTGAGGTGTGTGGGGAGGGGGGGGAGGTGCATGCAAGGACAGGCTGAGTGTATCAGATACAGGTCTTTTGTTCTAGTACGTAAGAGTTTGATAGGAAATTTTTAACCAGGAAGGTTTTGTGTCAAAGAGAACAAACTGATGTATATATTTGGGGTATTTTGAGCAGAAAAGTAAGGTCATGGAGCTTCATTTGTCTTCTCATTTAATATTCTCAGTTAATGTTTTTGAAAATTAATCAACTTATCTGTATAATGGGCTAGGTAGGCCCCTAAGGAGATTTGAAAGTTCACAAAGGAGCTGCGGACAATGGTAAACGTGCTCCTGAACTGAATGAGTGGATGTTGCAGATTGCATGTGAACCGCAATGAAAGAAAAACAAACTAATGCTAACTGAGAACTTAACTTGTGTTCTTACAGATCAGTGATTAAGATTTTAGAAGATTCAGGGGCACCTGGTGGTTCAGTTGGTTGGGTGTCCGACTTCGACTCAGGTCATGATCTCACATCTGTGAGTTTGAGCCCTGCATCGGGCTCTGTGCTGACAGCTCAGAGCCTGGAGCCTGCTTCGGATTCTGTGTCTCCTTCTCTCTCTGCCCCTCCCCCACTTGTGCTCTGTCTCTCAAAAATAAATAAACGTAATTTAAAAAATTAAAAAAAGATTTTGGAAGATTCAGTTCCAACATGCATGATTCATGTAACGTACGTTTTAAATTGTGTACAGTCTATATAGGTTTTCCTGCCCCTAAAGAATTCCCTCGGGATATTGAACACGAATTCTTATGCTCTACTGGCTCACCATTTCTTTCCTGTAATTCTGAGGTGATAAAAATCAAATTCTGACTGCATTTCTATTGCCTCCCTTCTTCCTCCTCCAAAAGCCTAATCAGGCAAAAACTCACAGACACAACCTCTCCGGTTTGTGAAATTACATTTGGTAATGATGTTATTTATGCCTACATCCTTGTTAAAATATTAATCTTGGTTACTGACTTCTGTCTCACCTGCAGCCACGCTGGGGGAAGTTCTGCCTTCTTATCTGGAAATGATTTTTTCTTTGGAAGCTGACTTGCCTTACAAATTCTCATTTATCTTTTTCCCCATTTCCTTCACCGAGAAGAGAAAGGGCACAATCTATAGCAAATCACAAAGAAAAGAAATGCTGTGGAAGCTTCTTCATAGTGATCTTCTTTGACCAGTCCCCTGTGCATTAGAGGAATGCCCCCCCCCCCCCCCCCCCCCCCGCTCAATGAAGTGTGTGTTTTTCTGGTGCAGATTCTAAAACACACTTGGTCCATTAACATTTCATCACATGGCATCTCAGAGAAAGAGGTCAGTAAAGATATTATTCATATAAAAGTAGTAGTGGTTTTCATGATAGAAAATTGGAAAACATAATATTTTCATATGGAATAAAAATTATCCAAAATTACAGAGTAGGCTACAAGAGGTTTCTAGTTAAGATGTCACCATAGTCAGGTATTTTTATTAGTCCATCTGTAGAGATGAGGAAACTGAAGCCCAGGGAGGTAGGGTAACTTGCCCAAGGTCACACAGCTAGCTAGTGGCAGAGCTGGGATTTAAATCTGGAACTGATGCTTTTTTTTTTTTTTGAGTTTATTTATTTATCCTGAGAGAGAGACAGAGACAGAGAGAGAGAGAGAGAGAGAGAGCAGGGAAGGAGCAGAGAGAGAGAAAAGAGAGAGAATCCCAAGCAGGTGCCACACTGCCAACACAGAGCCTGATATGGGGCTCGATACCACAAACTGGGAGATGATGACCTGAGCTGAACTCAAGAGTAGGATACTTAACCTACTGAGCCACACAGGCCCCCCTCCTTTTTTTGTTTTTCATTTAAAATGTCTTGAAGATATTCACATGCCAACATGCATGAAACTGCCTTGTTCTTTTGTCACCCAGAACTGATTATTTATGAGTCTTCCCTTCCAGAAGTACTGTTTATCTCTGCATTTATCCAAGTCTTTATGAATTTTAATAAATCATACAGTTTTCACATTTATAGCAATGTTATAATATGCTATTGTGATTGCAATTTTTATTTTATACTTTCTAATTGATTTTGTTAGTATTTAGGAAAGCTATTGATATAGGAATATTAAATATTAATAAGAGAAAATATTAAATATATCTTAATAGTTATAATTTTTTTAATGGATTCTCATGGATTTTCCAGATAGATGATCATAATATCTACAAATAATGAGACTTTTTTTTTTTTTTGCTTTTTCCCCCATAGTTAATAGGTTTGTTTGTTCCTTTATTTTGTCTTATGTCATGGGGGTAGGATCTCTAGTATAGTGTAGGGGGAGATAACAGCTGTAAATATGGTGTGCACCTGTAACTTTTCGTATTTAACTAGGAATGTTTCTAATGTTATTAATGACATTTGTTTTAGGTTCCCAGCATGTGGCATCTTTCTAGTTTGGTAAGATTTTTTACGGGTATTTTCTGATAGCTTTTATTCATGAGTAGCTATGTTATCAAGTGTTTTTTCCCCTGTACTAGTTTCTGACCTGTTGAGATTTTCTTTTAGTTTAACTTATTTTCTCTATCGATGTAGTGAATTACATGGACATTGTCTCTGCTCATGCCATTTTGTACTCCTTTCATAAACTTATCAGTATTAGTCTTTTATTACATTACTCTTTTGCATGTCTGCCACATTCTTGTTTCCCAAAAGTGATTTGAAGTGTCCTTAAAAAACATATTACTTTTTTATTGTGGATTCTCAATTAATGTTGAATGATGTATCTTCATAAAAATTCACATCCATTATGTCACCTGGAAAACACCATAGGCAATGTAGTCAGCTGTTATTTTTGCATTTTAAATATCTGTAAACTGAAGGTCAGACCCAGGACTTATGCCAATATTAGGACCAGAGCTAGGTCTCAAATTTAAGCTCTCTTACTCTATCTAGGGCAAGTGTCCTTTTTGCTGACCCATAGATGATAATTGCCCTAGCTTGGGGACATTCATCATCAGAGGCAGTGTTCATTATTTTCTATATTTGTTGGAGGATCTAGGCAGTTCTGAAATGGAGTTTTCACTACCTGCATGGTGCTTCCAAACCAGAATGGGAAGAGGTTGATCTGGTGGCAGAGTTTTCATGTTAGGCCTCATTATTGGCCAGGGGCCAGTCAACCAGTCAATTCAGGTGGTGATACAAATACACACACTGAACAAAACTGAGTTAAAAAGACCCTCCCTATTCCTTTCAGGAAGGAGCCTGATACTGAATCCTGGTCAACTACCAAAACTTGACGTCTCTCAGAATCGCAGAAGGTCAAAGCTGGCAGAGACCACAGAGACAATCTATGCCATCTTTTTTTTTTACAGATAGGTAAAATGACATTCAGGGAAGTAACAACTTTCACAGGTCAACCTGTGTGTTAGCAAATGTCTCCTGTGGTCTAGAATGACCTTAATATGGTTTAATTATTAGTTTAATCTCACGGGCAAAATAAATACCTGGCTAGATAAATCTTTGCTTCTTATTCTGTGATAGTAGACCATTTCAATTGGATCTTGGGCAAAAATCAGACAGTTTTTTTAAAATAAATTTGGAAGTAAAAATGGTGGTTAATTATAAATTTTATCGGCTGCAGGAAAAATTTTATAGATCTGGATATTTTCCCAGTTCCTATCACAATGATCACAGAGATTGAATCATGCATGGGGTCCTAGGCTCTTTCCTAATGAAACCGAATCTGGCATACTGTCAATTTTGGATTCATAGGCACAGATTATGCACCTCATGTCACTCTGTAAATAGTTCCTAAAATTAAAAAATATCTTCTTTCATTGTCTCCATGCTTGGCAAAATCAAACAATAAGCATCAACTGGACTGTCCTTCATACTCAACTTGGGTTTCATGACAACACCAGCATATGGTACTATCATCATGGTCAAGATGGGAAGCAAAACCAAGTCAAGGGAACAGTGGTTATCCAAGTAGAGAACTGGAAAGCAATTTTTAAAAAGATGGTTAAAGAGGGGCACCTGGGTGGCTCAGTTGGTTAAGTGTCCAACTTCAGCTCAGGCCATGATCTCATGGTAATGAGTTCAAACCCTGCGTCGGGCTCTGTGCTGGCAGCTCAGAGCCTGGAACCTCTTCGGATTCTATGTCTCCATCTCTGTCTGCCCCTTCCCCACTCATGCACTCTCTCTCTCTCTCTCTCTCTCTCTCTCAAAAAATAAACATTTAAAAAAATTTTAAAAAGATGGTTAAAGCTATTCCTAGGTTTGACATATATTCCATCTCTACATTATCAATAAAACTACTTGCCACAAAGCTATTTAGTTTTACTAGACACACTACAGAGGTATTTACAGAGATACAGTCCCTGTTCTCCAAAGCCTTCATTTTGCAATATATCCAGATTAACTGTCTTATATCATTATAAGAAATAATGGGAAGTAATATATCTTAACAAAGTCTAAAGAAAACAATAGTCTAAGGAGATACATATATATACAAATGTAGAGCACTGAGTGGAACAGTGGTGTGCAGGGTATGTTGGGTCTGTTTGGGAGGTGTGTGCAGTGGAATAGGTTATAAAACATCACACATATTTTTCTGATTTGAAGTAACAGGGCGAACACATTTCCTTCAAAAAGCCTTCTTACCACCTGTCTTACTCTGACCATTTCTGTATTTGTAGGGTCCCACTATTCAGCCAGTAGCACCTTTGTTTGGTCACATTGATATATTATTTTGTAACTATTTTCAAACCCTTTCATGCTCCATCTTCCCACTAAGACTGGCTGTAAGATCCTGAAGGATATGACTGGCTTTGAAATTTTCTTCAGATCATCTCTGCAGCCAGAAGTGTTCAGTTAATGCACATGGGGGTGCTGATGTGGATTAACATGTAGAAGACAAGACAATCAGATAAAAGCAGTAATCAGATCCATAAAACCATAAGTCCCTGCTTCAAACAACAGGCAACAATGAAGGCATTTTAAGAAGACTCAAACAAATGTGGGGCCTTGAATGTCACATACACAGCAGGGGTGGGGCCAGGAAAAAAATGCATTCTCTTTAATTGAGCTTCTAAGAAGACTTTGCTTCCTACAACTTTTCTCTGTATTAATCCTCCTATAATCTAAATCAAAACAAAATAAGACAGAAGAATCAGGGTCTTCCCATGAGATTTTCAGGGTTGCTTGAAGAAGTCTCCAGAAAATACCTCCTAGATTTAAGAGAGAGGATGTGCCTAGCAAACCACATGCTGCCACCTTCTGGTAAAATAGTACAGAATATTTTCTCTGTCATTCCCACCAAATAAAATAGAAATACAGAATTAGTATAATAGTAATAACATTTGTATTATGCTTTATAGCTAACAAACACCTTCACATGCGTTATCTCATTTAATGCTTTCAAGATCTTTATGAGGTAGATAATCATTATCCACATTACACAAAGGAGACCATTGAGGTTTAGGGAGGGTATGTAACTTTCTGAAAGTCACATCAAGATTGGCAAATGCAAGACTGACACCTTACAAATAAAGGTGCATTATGCATTAACACAAGTGAAGAGTGAACCATTTTTCCATGCCTTGACAAATATTAAACCTGTCTGCCAAGCACTTGGAAAAAAATGTGTGGATTCTTTTGTCTGATCACCTCATTTCACTGCCTTGTGTGTGTGACTGACATGTAACTCCCATTTTTCTGGTTCTGCCAAGTACAGCAGCATCCTCCTGAACTGAATTCTGGGGGGTGGGGTAGAGTGGGGTAGAGAGCAAATTTTTCCCCTCTGCCACTCTTGAACCAGTTGCTATATATTTTCTTCTACTTTTTATCCCTTACAGTTTTCTCAGTGATCTTTAAACACAAATCAAATAAAAAACTTTTGGTGGCTCCCTAGTTACCCCAAACCCATTTGTGGTATGTATTTGTGGCTCCCAAACCCAGGTGCATCCTGCATGACACACCCCAGGCACTGTACCTCCCTGGCCCCAAGGCATTCCTTTCAGATGTGAGGTATTCTTAGAGGCTTTCCATCTGCCTCTGCTTAGCAATACCCTCAATGTCCCTCAATGCCATCTCCTCTATTATTGATGCCCTGATCTCTTTAATGCTTAGTCAGTACTATGCCAGCTCCCGATAGGATTATTGTCTTCAATTTTCATGAGAGTTCATTGTTTTCCTATTAGTCTATTTCACTAGCTTGTCCACCTAGAGAGTAGAAACCCATCCTTATTAATTTCTGTACCTTCCAACAAAACTTTGTATGAATTAGTTGCTTAGTAAATACTGGACATTAATTGAATTATCTCACTCCCCCCAAATCCCAGGAAGCACCACCCTGATTATAAGACCCCGGGTAAATCTTCTCATAATGTGGGGGACATAGGAAGACAGGTACCTACAGCCACTGCTTATACAATTAAGGAGGAGACCACCGAAGGCAGTGAGCTCACCTACACTTCTGCATTTGCTTTTCTCTGTACAGGAGCAATAATTTTTAGAAAGATACTTTCTGTGGAGCATACTTTCTTTCCCATCCCTTTTGTGCACCAAATTGTCAAATTCCTACTAATGGAAAGTATTTATGGTAGAGTCTCTGATGGATGTAATCAGAACATTGATCTCCAAGAAGGCTTGTTTGGTCTTGTACCTAAATAATCATGGCTGCAGATAATACTAGTATAAATATTGTAGAATATTCTATCCTTGTTATGGGCTCTCTGTCTCTCTTTAGCTTTTATTTTCAATCATTTTTAACTCAGAAAAGATGCCAAAATAGCACAAAGAATTCCCATAGTTGAGTCCCGTTAATTTATACTACAGTCCTTTTGGAGAGCATTTTGCACCCTCCCCCCCCCCCCCAAAAAAAAAGTTTACCAATGTCTAAGGATATTGGAGCATTATTTATTATAACAAAAACTGGGAATGGCCTAAATAATCTAAATAGGGGATTAATTACATAATTCTATCAAAATAATGAATTCGTGGACATTAAAAATCAAATTCTTTAAGAATATTTAAACAGGAATGCCCAGAGTATTTGTTTGCTAGGGCTGCTATAAGAAAACACACAGAAGCGTGGCTTAAACAATAGAAATTTATTTCTCACGTTTCTGGCCTTGACTTGTAGATGGCCACCTTTTCCCTGTGTCTTCACATAGCCATTATTTTCTGTGTGCACATGTCCCGGGTATCTTTTCTTCTTATAAAAGACATGAGTCATATTGGATTAAGCTCCCACCCTTAATGACCTCATTTAACCTTAATTATCTCTTATGGGGCCTATCTCCAAATAGAGTCACATTGTGGATTAGGGCCTCAACATACAATTTTTAGGGAAACACACTTCAGCCCACCATACTCAAGATTTCTTAAGTGAAAAAAAGTACATCATAAAACCATGCTTATAGACTTCCATTTTTAAACACTTTCACACACTCATATGGAGAGCAAAAATAGTGCGGAAATCCACATGTCAAAATTGTAACAGGTAATACTTCTGAATTGTGAGATCATGAGTTAATATTAAATCACTTCATAGTTTATTACATTTTGCAGTTTTCCATAATAAACTACCATTATTTTTATGATAGTAAAAAATGTATTACAAGTCACACTGCAAAACTTTAAAGCTGGCAGATTCTTTTGTGTACATTAATGTATTTGATCTCTGTAACTCTGCTGTGAGGCAGGAAAGGGAATTATTTTTCCAATGTATAGGTGACAAAATTGGTGCTCAGGAGGGTTCAATCACATGGCCAAATACCCAACATGATAATAAGAATGGGTCTTCCTACTATTAATCCAATGTTCTCTTCACTGCACCACAATTCTCCAAAATACCTTCCTTTCATAAACCTTTATTTGGTAAAGAAAAGTCTAATAATACTCCATGATAATCCCTAATTTATTAATGATACTTAGGAAAGTAGAAGAAATAATGAAACCACAGCAGCATTATCAGAGCCAGTGTGTCATGGGGATCATCTGAGCTGACTTAGCCTGCCCTTGAAAGATTTGGGATACAAATAAATACAAATAAATAGTAACTTGGGTTGGAAATTGTCAATGGCCTGCTTTTCTGTTGACACCCTGTTTTTACGACTATTGTACATTCATGAAAACAAAACGTAATTGTAGGAACAGAGACTTTGTCAGGTTATTTCAACAGATACTGTTACCTGTAAGAATGCACACACGCATAAATCCACTGGGTCAGACAGAGACTCCCAATCTGTGAGAAACTTGGATAAGGTGGAGGGAGAATTTGGGAGACTAGGATTTATGACACAAATTCCAGAGATATGTAAGTATGTAAATGTTTTGCCACCCCATGAATACTAAAAGAATGAGAACCATTATGGTTGGAGGGGTTCCTGAATATGAGGTGTCCTTTAACTGGAAAAGTTGTGAATTATTGCTCTGGGTCAATAATATTTAAAAATCCCATTTATAATGTATTCTTTCCCACTTAAGTCTTTATTCCTATGATGGAATCAACAATCCCAATAATCATCATGCAAGTCAATAAATTTTCTGAGGTGAATTCTATGCTATATCTCTGAGTGGGATGAACTCAACCAGGACATTGTATGATTTCAATCTGCAAGACACACCATTATTGTTCTCAGCATCACTCTGGGAAGTGGACATGGTGGAGAAGAAAGAACTCTATGGAAATGTGACAAAGAAGTGATCACACGTGGTGAAATCTTTTTACTTGTGGCCTGTGGACAGAGCTTTGGGGCTAGACAGCCATTGCCTGTTTCAGTGGTCAGTGCCTCCCTGTTCTGTGCCAACTAAACTTCACCGAGACATCATGGATCTCTGTTGATTTGAGGAATGGCAGACAACTAGAGTAAAAGGGATGACAAAATGTATGTCAAAACATTCAAAAAGGTTCTCTCTCTCTCGGTGTTGATTGTCTTGGGACAAGTGGCTGGGCATTCCCTTCCAAGAAGACTCCGGAACAGCTGTCAGGCCTAATCTGGGTGAGAGATGAAAGAGTGACCCAGGGGTTAAAGGCTCTACAGTGTGCTGCAAATCCCCTGAGTTATCTAATCTGTCTGGCAGTACAGGCTTTCGGCAAAGGAAGCGTCATTTTATAGCTGACCCTTTAACAAAGGGGAAATAGCAACTATTAGAAAATGCAGTAAGTAATGTCCTAAGATCATGCTGCCTGGGTAAATCCTGTAGAGAATTTCTTTTTAACTTTGAAAAGGCAGATAAACATCTGGGAAGCCCACACAGACTATGCACAAGAGGCATTGCATTAGAATGTGGAGTATTGTCTGGGTTTCTAAAGGGAAACACGCGCACGCGCACACACACACACACACAGAAAGATACCACAAGCCTCAAGTTCTGCATATTGGCCAGCCGCCTCCAACCAAGATTTTGCCTGGGAGAATCTGTGTCTTTACAGTACTTGTGGAAATTTGTGTAAGTCTTTCTCTGGGCTTCAGTGCTCTCATCTGTAAAACAAAACAAAGACCTAAAAATAAAAGAGGGGATTTGGACTAGATGGTACGTCCTTGGCATACCATCATTTTTCATCCTTGTGTTCATAACAGACATAATTAAGTGGTCATGGCATTTCCCCCAAACCTTGATGCAGGCATGGGATGCTTGGTTGGTCTGAGCCAGCACATGAGATGAAGCCCATTTGATCTACTTGTAACTGAGCAATGCCTGTGGCCCTTTCATCAGCAACCTCAGTGGACTTAGTGTCTGTGACTCACGGTGACACCTCTAGCAAGCATAGGATAATTGTCATCAGCAGGATGTAGTGAGAACAATAGCACCAACATCATTTTTGGAGGAATTCTTGTGTTTCAGAGATGACACTTGTGTCACTCCAGGGCGAGGGGTGCTCATCAGAAGCAGAGCCTGAGTAGAAGAGCAGAATCCCCCTGTAACTGAAATGGGGGGTTTGTGGAGCCCCAGCGATTCCCCCCATACAGGAAGGGGTAGAGTTAGAGAAAAATTCTTTACATTATTAGTGATACCCTCCCCTCTCCTCGCTTTTAAAACCTAGGGTAGTATATCATGACAAAAAGATTATAGTTATATGAGTATTTGTATTATTACTAAGATGGGAATCACAGAACAAAATTCTCAAATTGAATTTTGAGAGCCAAAGAAGACCAAAAGGCTCATCTAGTCCATGTGATCCCAGAGGCCTCGACCTGCACCAGACCCAGGCTGGCTTCATGAGATCACTTGGGTTTGTGAATGATATGATTCCCGAGCCCAGGTCTCAAAGATTCTGATTCAGAAGGTTTGCTATGGTTCTAACAAGTTTCTTTGGTGGTTGAAATGATTATCCAGGTTTGAGAATCAATAATTTAGTCCAACGTCATCATTTTGAAGGTGAGAACATGGAAGTGAACTTAGAAGAAACGACTTGCCCAATGTCATCTATCAAGTAACAAATAGAATCTAAGTTTTCTGACTGCCAGTCCCATATCAAGGGCAAGGTAAGTCGTGTGGAGTTTCTTGAAACAAATGACCAGTCATGTCAGCATGCCCTGTGTTTCAATAATGCCAATAATGCTGGCATGGAACAGGCTGCCTTGGAAGGTAGTGAGCTCTTTGCCCATGGGGGGGTGCTTAAGCACAGGCCAAATGCTACCTGGAAGGAAACCTGTAGATAAAGGCATCAGATGGGTGGTTGATTTCACCCTCTGGTTTTCTGTAAATCTGTTATTTGCTAATTCATTTGTTGGAAAATAGTGAGGAATGGAGACTATATGTCCTTTGACACAAAAGTTTAATCTCTGATTAAATTATGAAAGGGAGGCTGAGACAGGATGGGTGCCCCTGGTGATGAATTGCACCTTAGTCTAACTGCTTGCCACCCTCCCCCCATGCATTAGCTCCACCACCACCCCCCCGATCCACATATCCCCACAGCACATCCCATCCCTGCTGCCAGAAGAATCTTTCTACTTCACTGACCCCATCACATCTTTCTGCTACAAAACCTTCAGTTGCTCCTCATGGGCAAAGGTCAATCGCTTTGGCAGTCAAAGCCATTTTATAGTGTGGCCCTTGCCCTATGTCTCCAACTTTTCTTCTGCTATGCCGAGCATGAGCCCTACTTGGGTCTAAATAGTTTTATCCCGTTTCTCCTTTCATTCACATTGCAACATATTTTTGAATTGCTTATCCAAATTCCATCTATCCTAAAATGTTCACCTCATATCACTTATTCATTAAGAAACATTTCTTGTGCTCCAACTATGTGCTAGGCACTGGAGACTTCTAGGTGACTAATTCAGATATGATTTGTACTCTACAGTCTGGTGGAAAAGCTTTACATTAAATAACCAATTTCTAATGATGTGAAGAGTGTTCCAAGAAGGAGAACAGGTGCCAGGGAAGCATTTAACAGAAAGAAATGACTTAAAGCCATGAGGCTTTCCCTCAGGGCAAGTATGACCTCACCAACCTTCTGAAATCTCTTTTGCCCTCCATGTCTACATACTTCTGTATATTGATACATGCTTACCTGTTATTTAGCTATTTCCTTTGTGTTTGTGTTGTTTTTCCAGTTCGATTAAAACCTCTTGTATGACAGTGTCACACCTTAAGTGTGTTTTGTACTCTGTTAAGTACTGACACAGACTAAATCATGAGACAAACAGATGCTCCATAAAGCAGCATTTCATTATGCTTTACGACTTTCAGATGTTTTCACTTCCATTGTTTTATTTTATTCTTCCAATAAGCCTATGAACTAGATATTATGATCGCTGATTTACAGTGAGAATGCTTGAAGCTCAGGGAATTTGAGTGACTTGTCTGAGGCCAAACAACTAATAATTGACAGAGTCCGAAGAAGAACCTAGATTCTTCTATTCTTATTTAAAACCTTTTCCAGTGTAACACAGTACCACGTGAATAAATGAATGATTCCCTTACCATTCTTTTTCCTCTTTCCTTTTTCTCTGTCCTACTTACACGCCCATTTATCTGTTTCATATTCGCTTGGCCTCTTGCTATGCCTCCAGCTTGTCTGTGACGACCCATCTCGCTTGTAGGCTGTGATCGGTTGTTTTTTAAGAAGTTCAGGGAAAGAGGGACTTGCTGGCATTCTGTACGCAGTTATCTTAGGGCACGTTCCCCAGAAGGAGACCCTGAGACCAGGACTTCTGTGCAAGTTATTAAGAAAGTGCTCCCAGGAAAACCCAGGAAGGTAGTGAGGGAAAGAAGAGGTGGACAGGAAGCAGACAAGTAATTTCTGGCAAAGCTCCAGCTCCAGCCTGATTCCACAGGCACACCAGAGTATAAAGCACACATTGGATTGTCTCTACTGGAGACAACGTGACTGGCTTTCACACTTCACCAGCCTGTTGTTGACCCAGGGCCACCCCAAGAGGATATAAACTCCAGATATTCAGCTTGCAGAGTAAGCAACAAGCCTCTGAAAAGTCACAGGTGTGAGCCTTTAGAAGCAAAAGCCCTATGGAATTGGGGGAAGCGTGTGCTTGAAATAGCAAAAGAAAACTAAGGGAATCTGGCCCAAGCAGCAACAGTGTGTGCTGTAGCAGGTCTAGGATCTATAACGTGAGGGTTTTTACATTTCAGGGGGCCGCGAATCTCTTTGAGGATCTGATGCATGCATTACACTCCCACCTCAGAAAAATGTAAATGCTTACAGTGGCCAGCATTCGTAGGTCCCCAAACCTACCAGGGCTGTGTTAAAAAATAACAAGTCTAGTACCTCTGAGAGGCTTCCGTGAGGCTGTTCTACCTAAAGACTAACTTCCAAGGTTTCCAGTCCTACGATTCTACTCTCCGAGGAAATGCCATATCCCGAGCTGCATAACCTTACATTATTTCATTACTCTAGTAGTTACAGAGCAGAAGGAGAAGGCATTTTTCCAGCCTGCCTGGTTCAAAGACGGAGCAGCGCTGCCATGTGACCTCAGGGAAACCTCAGTCCTATTAGCCAGAATGACATGAGGATAATGACTACGAGCCTGCGTTAGCTGAGAAGCATCCCTTGGGAGAGAAGGCACACAGGCTCGAGACCTGCAGAATATGGATAGCAGGTCTCCTTGGAAAGTAGGGTGTAAACACAGAAAATCAAAACCAAGCCTGTGAGGCCTGCTGGTACATATGTAGCAGCTTTTCACCAGTTGCCTCTTTGCGGCTCACTTGGGGGCTCCCTGGGCTCACATTGATTTAATTAACAAAAGAGGCAACTTCTTCCTTCCTCACTGTGGAGAACTCCATGGAGCCCTGTCTGGATGGGTCAGGCACAAAATGACAGATGGGGCTAAAGTGCCCTTCCCCCACACCATCAGAATCCCTCCATTGCCCTTCTTCCTGACCTTGGAGGACAGAGCCCTGTTACCAGGCTGCTGCATTCAGGAACCGTGGGGCTCCACCTGTTTGGAATCTCGATGGCAATCAAAGAAAAGATTATATACCTTGTCATTTGCATTTGAACCTCTAGAATTATTTGTATTTAAATTAATTATTTATCTTTTATTGTTTGAACATTTTATGAACTTACATTGTTTTCGCTATCAGAAACACTATTGATATTAAAAATAAAAAAGATATAAAACAGAATGCAGAATATGGTTCTGTTTATGGAGAAATAAGCTTAGGTATGCTTATATATGCATTGAAATCTGGAAGTATTCCAGCAGTCTGTTAAAAGTCTGCTAAATCTTAGCCCTTGGGGGGTGAGATTATATAGGGATTTTTACATTTTCTGCATGGTTTGGGTTTTTAGCAACAATAAGAAAAAGTACCATGATATATTCATTAGAAAAAGAGTTTATTGGGGCGCCTGGGTGGCGCAGTCGGTTGGGCGTCCGACTTCAGCCAGGTCACGATCTCGCGGTCCGTGGGTTCGAGCCCCGCGTCGGGCTCTGGGCTGATGCGTCGGAGCCTGGAGCCTGTTTCCGATTCTGTGTCTCCCTCTCTCTCTGCCCCTCCCCCGTTCATGCTCTGTCTCTCTCTGTCCCAAAAATAAATAAAAAACGTTGAAAAAAAATTAAAAAAAAAAAAAAAAGAAAAAGAGTTTATTATTAAATCAGCTTCACAAGGAATTATATCTTTATTCCTTTTGCTTAAACAACGATTTTCATTATTCCTTAGCCTGTTTTAAATCTTTCCATGTGTAACCATTGTAGTAATTATAGAGTGTATATAATAATTTTTATTTGGCTTTTCCATTTAATGTTATTTCATTTTTACTTTCCGGAGGACATAGCCTGCACATTTTTATTAATGGATGTTTAATTGCTCATTGATGTGATGTCTATGTTGATGGCAGAGTTCCTTTTGGAAATTGTACAGTACCCTTTTGCCAATAAAATGTGAAAAGGGTGGCTGATGGGAGAGAAAGTCTCAAATCTTTAGCAAAGCCCTTGAGTTGTTATCACCAGAAAAGAAGATGCTAGATCATTTGGAAAACTGCCCTTAGCTTTGAAAGCAGCAACCAAAGTTAACAGGACTAATATTGGCAGCTGCAGCTTTTTACCCAGACCTCTTTTCCTTTGTCTTTAAATTTCCCTGACTCTCCCTCTTCCAGGAGGTGGATTTGAGGCTTGTATTCCTGTCTCCTAGTTTGGCTGCCTCTCGAATAAACCCTTTCCTCGCTATATGCTCGATGTCTCATTGATTGGCTTTGCCGTGCCCTGAAGAGACGAACTTAGGTTTGGTTACGGTCTGTTTCCAGCACCTCTTTCCTGACTTCCAGTAGATATTTACTGGATCCCTACTATACACCAGCATTGTGCTTGGTACTTCATCTACACTTCTTGAATTGTAGAATCATGGAAATTTCACCTAGAAATATAATGGGTGGAGGTCATCTGAGTCCAGGCAGCCTACCAACAAGCCCCCAAAAGTAGTCTGAATTCAAAGACCAGACTCTGACCCTTTTACCATACAAGTCAAAGGAAAGGCAAAAAGTACAGTTCCTCAGAGGGTGGGGACAAGATGGACATCAAGCATCATCCTCTCATGGTTATGGGCAGCTTCTTCCCAGAACGAGGATTTCTTTGGGCTTATAGAAGAGATTCCATTTTCTCTCAGTTCAACAAAGTCCACCTTACCCTTCCTCTGCAACAGTTGCCCAAGACTATGTAACGGTTCTCTCTTTCCTCCCCTAGATTGCTTCTCCCTTTGGCAACCAATCCAATCCAAATACAGAGCCAAAGATTGTAGCTTGTCCTACAGGCTATCCCCTTCAATTTATAGATAAGGAGATAGGGTCAAAGAGAGAATATAAATTGCTCACAGACACACATTTGCTACCCCTGTCTATGATGAGACTGGGGGGAAGCTTCTTAATTGTATGGCTGGGTGGCTTGTTTGCCTGTTAGGTATCCCTTCTTCTACATTCTTATGTCTGGCTATATCTGGCCTGTATTATAAAGATCCTCTGATCTTCCTAGCTGCAAGTTAATTTTCTACCAAACAAACCTCATCTGTACTTCTTTTGTCATACTTACCACTTTTTGCTGTTACAATTACTTTTTCATTTACATAATCTCTCTTCCTAGATTCCAAGTTCCTTGAGGAAAGAATCCATGTTTTACACATTCCCCAGACAGCCTAATAAAACAACCTATTTAGTTAGTGTTGATTGAAGGAAAATGTATAGCTTTTCTTCTTGAAAGCCTCACTTTTTTTGTAGAACAAAATAATACAAAGGTTTAGCATTAGTTAAAGCTTTGAAGTCTTTGACTTCTGTATTGGGATGACAGTTACACATGTAGTTGCTATATCATGTCAGGCCAACTACTGAACTCTACGCCTTGATGACCTAATCTGAACATTGCAGGAAGTAACACCTGCCTCAAAGGGGTTATGACTGTTTTAGATGAAGTAATATATGTAAAAGAATCAGCATAGCTGTTTACATATAGTATTTACTTATTAAATTATACTTCATACTATTAGGGAGCGGTAGTAGGAGTAATATGGTTTACTGACAAAGAGCATTAGGCTGAAATGATTAAAAACAGAGAAAAAAGAAAATAAAGCAAATGGCTCCTGGTCTAACTTGCCCACTCTTCCCAGTACCAGCCAATCCATTCGATTCCCATTCACTCTAGAAATTAACACCTCAATGCTAACCATAGATACAAAAATAGTGCTAGAACCAAGAGCTGGATTGGCCACTTGATAGGAGAAACAACTGTCTCTCCTCCCCACCCCTCCCTTCCTCCCCTCCTCTCCCCTCTCCTCTCCTCTCCTCTCCTTTCCTCTCCTCTCCTTTCCTCTCCTCTCCCTCCTCTCCTCTCCTCTTTTTTCTAGCACCTAAAATGAGTGCAGCCTGGTATATGCTACCATGGACAGAGGTCCAAAACACTGGAAAACTCTCAAAAGTCAAGTTGGACAGCAGGGATCTTTCCTTTCTCCACCCCCCTCACCACCCTCCTCTCTCTCTGCCTTTAAGTGTTGGAAAACAGACTGCCTGCTTAATGATAAATGAGTATGCCCTTCTTCACTCCAATGTGAGAGAAGCATACGTTTAATCCTAAAAATATAGGCAAAATTACCAAAGTGAAAATGTATTCCCTGGAGGAATAGAGATAACAATGCTGATGCTTACTGGAGAGCTGTTGCTTGTGGGTTTGTAAGGCTGATGGAATACTGATGTTTACATTAAGAACAGCTTGCAATTGTATCGGAAACAAATGCTTACCCTTGCATTACGGAAATGAAGACATATGCAGTAAAAATGTTCTGCATAGGAACATGCAGACACATAACAATTATTATCACTGTGAGAGTTTAACTGCATGATTATGGAATTTTAAGTTTTAATAGACAATGAGAGTAGGAAGCATTGTCATTATTGAAATTACAATAAGCAATAATAATAGATACTAAAACAAGAGAGTAAAAAGGTTCCAATTTAGCTAAATTTAGCTAGCATAAATGCTACAAAATCTGTTATAAAACAATTTTTTTCAAAACAATACCCATATTTTTATACAAAATTTAAAATCATCCTAACAAATTATAATGGAAGAAAGAAAATGGGCAGAAACCCAGGATCCTCAAACCCTAACCTCCTATTGCCCTCTCCCTCATGTTTTCCATTCTCTCTGAAGAAGTTCCTCAGGGATCTGTAGGCAGAAAACAAAGTCACATGGTTTATTACCAGGAGTGTTTTATTCCAAACCCCAGTGTAATTCTTCGTGATTTCATTTATCCACACTGGAAGTAGAATGTCTTTTTCATATTAGCCTCAGGAAGCTTTTTATGAGTGTCAGGGCATATGTAGCATTCTATAAACATCTTTTAAATAAGGCAAATATGAAATAAAATATTTACAAGCTAATTATTACTGTTTCATAGCCATATAATGGACAACATATTTTTCCATCTTTCACCAAAGTACTAGTACATGGATACCCAGTTCTATGATAAATATGCCTTAAGCTGCCAGTCATGTTTCACATCTACTTGGTTTATGTTCTCAATCGTTTTTACAAAATAAAAATAGAAAATCTTTTTTTAATGTTTATTTTTGAAAGACAGAGTGCAAGTGGGGGAGGGGCAGAGAGAGAGGGAGACACAGAATCCGAAGCAGGCTCAAGGAAGGCTCTGAGCTGTCAGCACAGAGCCTGATGTGGGGCTCCAACTCACAAACCATGAGATCATGACCTGAGCTGAAGTCAGACGCTTAACCGACTGAGTCACCCAGGTGCTCCCCAAATAGTAAATCTTAATTTACAGTTATAGATCATCAGAAATGGGAGTGTTTGGTGACTGTCAGATAAATCTGGGTATTAGGATCAGTGCAGAGGCTGGCAAGATGGAAAGAGAATTCATTGAAGGTTACTCTCAAATTTCTGTCATGTACTAGCTTGGGATATCCTGTCCCAAACTGGAAAGCTAAATGTTTTAATTTGGGAAACAGCAGAAAGTAGATTAATAATCCACTTTCAGGTGCTTTAATTATTAATGCATTTATAGTCTGTTCTGGCATTTGGATGTGTTTTTAAAAAAATTCTCAATTATATATTATTGATTTGTTTTTCTGCTGGGAGAAAAAATATATTCAAATTTTGGGAAAGATCCAAATTCCAGATGACAAAGCTGACTTCACCATAATTTAGTCTTCTTAATAAATCTGATATATTTTTGTAAACATTAAAAATTATATTTTATCTCTAGGATAATAGAGTCAAGGTATTCAGCTATTGACTCGAATGTTGAAACATTCCATTTGAGCAAGTCACTTAAAATTATAGAGGTGGTCTTTGCTGATTTGAACAGTGCTGTGAAAAAATAGTTGTATTTCATACTTTATTCACTCAGGTGTAAACACCTTTCCTCTTGAGAGTCGGCAAACTTACGTAGAAAGAGTCTTGTACTTGCTGCCTTTTTCTTTGAACAGCAGGCTGAAGAGACATATCCTCAGGGTTTACAATTTAATCACAGCCACTGAATCAAGATCTGGATGTATATTATTGATTACCACCTGTTGTCCTGGAATAAGCTGGTGGATGGGCTGGCATCCAGGAGCAGTGTCTTCTCTCCTTATGGTAAATCCCCCCTTTGTGACCCATGTATCTGGTGCATTTTCAGTTCTGACCCCAATGCACCATTTCCAGTACACCTCGTGACTCTCAAAAACAGGTGTTAGCTATGAGAAATCTCTCTTCTGCTCGTTTTAAGAGAACACAATAAGAAATTATTGGGTACTTTTCCTCATTTAAAGTACCTCTGCTGGGGCTCCTAGGCGGCTCAGTCAGTTGAGCGTCTGGCTTTGGCTCAGGTCATGATCTAGAGGTTTGTGAGTTTGAGCCCCGTGTCGGGCTCTGTGCTGACAGCTTGGAGCCTGGAGCCTGCTTCAGATTCTGTGTCCCCCTCTCTCTCCGCTCCCCCCCGCTTGTGCTCTGTCTCTCTCTGTCTTTCAAAAATGAATAAACATAAAAAAAATTAAAGTACCTTTGCCAAAAGCTGTTCTATACTCTGCTCAAAATAATGTTTCCATCTCACTGTAAAGTGCAGCATCTCTAAGCATGCCCATGGGATGCTGACTGCTCAATCACATCATATGCCACTGACAATATGTAATATCTAAAAGGTGCTATTTAATAAGTTTGCCAAGAACTCATTCTGTTTCTTCTCCAAATAAAATATCGGTAATGACTTTGTCTCTGGTTTTACGTTCTTGAAATAGAGGGACATACCTTTTTTCGTTATATGTAATGAAAATTACTCATTTTGATGCCTGAGTAATTTAAATACATGAGTAATATTATCTCATGTCTAACTTTCATGACAAGATTAATCAGTTTGCTATTCCAAAACATTATTTTGAGCTCATTCCAAGAAAATGTGATTGGTTTACCAAAGAGGTTGCTGTTCTGTTTCAGAATGATGTGAAAATCTTATGGCTTCATGCCACTAAATGACAGTTTCATAGACAACAAAACTGGGGACAGGGAGCAAATGGGTCACTTTTCCAGTAATAACTGATTTTCAGGTGTCCACTCTTTATTTCCTATGTAGACTTTCCTTTTCCAGATGCTTGTATAAAATTAGCACACTTTCAGATCATACCTCAAGATCATAAAAGCCATATGCAAAAAGACCCACCACGAATATCATCCTCAATGGGGAAAAACTGAGAGCTTTCTTCCTAAGGTTAGGAACATGACAGGGATGTCCACTCTCGCAATCCTAGCGTCAGCAATCAGACAACACAAAGAAATAAAAGGCATACAAATTGGCAAGGAGGAAGTCAAATTTTCACTCTTCGCAGATGACATGATACTGTATATGGAAAATGCAGAAGATTCTACCAAAAAACTGCTAGAACTGATCCATGAATTCAACAAAGTTGCAGGATATAAAATCAATGCACAGAAATCGGTTGCATTTCTTTACGCCAATAATGAAGCAACAGAAAGAGAAATCAAGGAATTGATCCCATTTACAACTGCACCAAAAACCATAAAGTACCTAGGAATAAACCTAAGCAAAGAGGTGAAAAATCTATACACTAAAAACTATATAAAGCTTATGAAAGAAATTGAAGAAGGCACCAAAAAATGGAAAAACATTCCATGTTCATGGATTGGAAGAAAAAATATTGTTGAAATTTCGATACTACCCAAAGCAATCAACATATTCAATGCAATCCCTATCAAAATAACATCAGCATTCTTCACATGCTAGAACAAATAATCCTAAAATTTGTATGGAACCAGATAGCCAAAGCAATCTTGAAAAAGAAAACCAAAGCTGGAGGCATCACAATCCCAGACTTCAAGATGTATTACAAAGCTGTAATCATCAATTTGTGCCCCTATGGTACAGGCACAAAAACAGACACTTAGATCAATGGAACAGAATAGAGAACGCAGAAATGGACCCTCAGATGTATGGCCAACTAATCTTTGACAAGGCAGGAAAGAATATACAGTGGAATAAAGACAGTCTCTTCAGCAAATGGTATAGGGAAAATTGGATAGCAACATGCAGAAGAATGGACCTGGGCCACTTTCTTACATCATACACAAAAATAAATTCAAGATGGATGAAAGACATAAACATAAGACAGAAGCCATCAAAATCCTAGAGGAGAAAGCAGGCAAAACTTCTTTTACCTCGGCCACAGCAACTTCTTACTCAACAGGTCTCCAGAGACAAGGGAAACAAAAGCAAAAATGAACTATTGGGACCTCATTAAAATAAAATCTTCTGCACAGTGAAGGAAACAATCAGCAAAACTAAAAGGCAACTGACAGAATAGGACAAGATATTTGAAAATGACATATCAGATAAAGGGTTAGATCCCAAATCTATAAAGAACTTATCAAACTCAACACCCAAAAAACAAATAATCCAGTGAAGAAATGGGCAAATAAACACTTCTCCAAAGAAGACATCCAGATGGCTAACAGACACATGAAAAAATGCTCAATATCACTCATTATCAGGGAAATACAAATTAAAACCACATTGAGATACCAACTCACACCTATCAGAATGGCTAACATTAACAACTCAGGCAACAACAGATGTTGGCGAGGATGTGGAGAAAGAGGAACCCTTTTGTCTGCTGGTAGGAATGCAGACTGGTGCAGCCACTCTGAAAACAGTATGGAATTTCCTTAAAAAATTAAAAATGGAACTACCCTAGAACCCAGCAATTGCACTACTAGTTATTTGTCCAAAGTATACAAGTGTGCTGTTGCAAAGGGGCACAGCACCCCAATGTTTATAGCAGCACTATAGACAATAGCCAAAGTATGGAAAGAGCCCAAATGTCCACCG
This sequence comes from Panthera onca, assembly GCF_046562875.1. NCBI lineage: Eukaryota > Metazoa > Chordata > Mammalia > Carnivora > Felidae > Panthera > Panthera onca. The sequence goes on along the minus strand of NC_138347.1, from coordinate 75,435,860 downwards.
ACGGAAGAATGGATAAAGAAGGTGTGGTACATATATATACACTGGAATATTCATTTCTCTGCAATCAAAAAGAATGAAATCTTGCCATTTGTAACAACGTGGATAGAACTAGAATGTATTATGCTAAGTGAAATAAGTCAGTCAGAGAAAGACAAATATCATATGACTTCACTCGTGTGGAATTTAAGATACAAAACAGATGAACATAATGGAAGGGAAGCAAAAATAATGTAAAAACAGGGAGAGGGACAAATTATAGGAGTCTCTTAAATAGATAACAAACTGAGGGCTGCTGGACGGTTTGTGGGTGGGAGGGATGGTCAAAATAGGCAAAGAGCATTAAGGAAGACACTTGTTGGGATGAGCACTGGGTGTTATACGTAGGGGATAAATCACTGGATTCTACCCCTGAAATCATTATTGCACTATATGCTAATTCAGATGTAAATTAAAAACAATAATAAATAATAAAAATTTTTTTAAATTAGGCCACCTTCAGATTCATTAAAGTTGCATTTGCATTACCTTTTAAATGACTACCTTAATGCTTTAATGATGTATTTTGAGCCATTTTCAAAGGATGTAATGCAACATTTTAAAATAATTAAAACTGTTAACTTTATTAAAATAAGCAACATGCAAACAATGGAAAATATTCTTTCAACAAAGTGTACACTGTGGATCGAGACGAACAACCAACTTTGCCATTTTAGAGTATGTTGTGCAGAGGCTGGGAATGTAATTTGAAGGATGTTAACAGGATTTCTGGGAAAAATAATTGCCAACATATGAAAAGTGTATTGTTTTCTCTGTTTCTCTTTGAAACTGCCAACTTGATAGAGCTAAATAACTAAAGGCCACCAGTGGTCCCAGGGTCATATTTTTCGCTGCTTTATGTCCACTCTGCTTCCTATTCCTCCATGAGGAGAAGAGGTGAGAAAAGCCAACCAAGGGAAGGAATTTCTAAGTTCCAGAGCAGGGCTGGCTGGAGGAATACCAGCCACTGGGTCAAGCACCAGTTAAGTCTGCTCCTTCCAGATCAGGAGGAGCATTTGGTATAGACATTGCTTAGAGCTGCTAGGGCATGTGGTGATAATAAACAGATTTTAAGTTGTTATTATTGCTTTTAGATTCTCTATAGAATACTTTCACCTTTATTATCTGTATGTGTGGCAGGGCACTCTCACCTCCAGCATTTGGTAAAGCCACTTAGGCTGGCCTCAGAGAGGCACACCAGATGAAGTGGGATGGGGAGAACACTAAAATAGGAGTAATCCTAGGCCTGTGTAAATGCAGAAAGAGAGAGAGGGACTACCAAGAGGAAGCACACACACTTACAATACATACAGAATGACAGAAGGAGGTAAGGATAGAGAGTATGTTCTGGTTAACACAGGGCCTAATACATGACCTTGATTTTAACCCCCTCATTTTATTACCAGAGTCACGTTCTTGGGCTGTCGATGATAGAAAAGAGTCCAGACCTGAAGAACAAAGTCACAGGAAAAGCTCTATAGACACTACAGCTCAAGCTGAACAGAACACCAGCACTAGCAAATAGCACTTAATGTACCCTCTGAGAGGAGAGAGAAGGTCCTGCGTATATAGAGAAAGTTCCCTCATCCTGATTGGTTGGAAGGACCTCATCGTGATTGGTGGAAGGACTTCATCCTGCTGGGTTGGAAGGCAACTCAGTAACTCATTGGTGTTTTTGGAGGAGGAGTCATCCATTTTAAGTCGGGCTTGCAGACAGGGTGCCTTCTGGCAGGTTCTGCTTTGGAAGAGAAGTGGTTAACAATAGCAGCGACAAAAAGACCCCAGGTGTACAGTGGTTTGTTTTTGTTTTTGTTTTGTTTTGCGTGGGGCTTGTTCCCATAGTCCCTGGCTCAATTTCTGCACTATATCTCCTTTTTGGGGAGTGGGGTGGGGCCTCAGGGCCTGAGGGGTCCAGAAGAAGAAAGGAAGCAGAGAGGATCCTGGAGATTTTCTGCGAGACAGCTGGAGGAAATCCTGTGTACTCTGCATTCAACGTGATTCCCAAACAAAGTGTAAGCTCTGATTCATTTTTTTCACATGATTTTAGAGATGCAGTGCCAACTTTGCTAAGGTTTATGGTGGTGAGGATGTGCTTAGACAACAGAGTACATCAAAATCCTGAGCTTAGATGAAACGGCAAGTCAGAATGCGGGTGTTCAAAAGTAGGGGAGAGGCTGTGTGCTAGGGAAGCAGCCATTTTAAACAGAGTCACACAGCTACACCCCATCTGCCTTATCGTGTTACCCCTTATGCCTAACACAATAGATCTGGTCAGCGCCGTCAGTGGACTGTTCACAATGCACCACAAATCCAACTTGTGAAACTCCTATTTTTAAAAAGTCTTTTACATCCAGCCATTTCCATATTCGGCTTTCCTAAAGTGAGGCACATGCATACACTCCGGGGCATTCGCCAGTAAATGAAGCTGAAGAAGCCTGAATTTTTTGTATTTTCTCGAGGAAAACTGATGACCTGAGAAATTGGTCAATGATTAATGGGCAGGTGCTCTGCCTGCTCCGTGGAAGGACTCCAACCCTATGGCGAGCAGACATTAAATCAGAGCTTTTGAATGCCAAGCATCATCTCCCCACCAGCACTCTGTTTTAGTTAAGGAGATTCAACTAATTCTATAAATAATCACTGGGCGCCAAAGAGGAGCCAGACCCTTGGCCAGGAACTGGAGTTAGGGAAATGTATTTCACAGTCTTTGCGACAGATGTATCCAGCTCAGTCTATTACAAGACAAAAATCTACCAGTGCAAGGGGAAGGGAATAAACAAAAGCTGCTAATGGGAGGGCTGGTGGGAGGCGTTGGGACACTTTCTAGCTTGGGTCACTTACTTGAGAGCCCTGTGAGGGTGCTTGGAAATTACAGGGTTGTAATGAATTACTTTTCCTCCCTCCTCCTTCCTTCCATACTATAAACATGATTTTTTAATGTTTATTTATTTTGAGAGAGAGAAAAGAAAGCAGGGGAGGGGCAGAGAGAGAGAGAGAGAGAGAGAGAATCCCAAGAAGGATCTGTGCTGTCAATGCAGAGAGCTAGCTGGACACAGGGCTCGATCTCACAAACTCTGAGATCATGACCTCAATCAAAACCAAGAGTCAGACACTTAACTGACTAAGCCACCCAGGTGCTCCCATACTATAAACATAATGTAGGCAGGGAGTGAGTCTTGTGGTCACTATGTTTTACATATCTTTTCTAGTGCTTTGCTTTAATTATGTGCAATAAATATAAACGTGGATGGGCTAGTTCACTGACTGTGCCTAGGGAAGGACCTAAAATCACACACACACACACACACACACACACACACAAGCTGACCTAAGCAGCGTTGGCAAAAGACAATCAGGTACAAAGGCCCATTGGAGGCACTTAAGCAGATGGAAAAAGATGGATTCAACGAAAGTACAAGACAACTGTAAGTTATCAACGTGAGTTAATATTATCCACTCTTCTCCTTTCAGTGCTTGGCCAGCTAGTAGTAGTAAGAGCTCACTAACAATGTGTAATCAGAAATGACATTTTCCAGCAACTCTGCAATTCGAAGCATGCGTTCTGCCACATTGATCAGTGATAATCCCTACCTCTCTTCATCCCTGTCTCCTTCTCTTGAGGTTCTAAGTGAGTCTCAGTCATTTAAGTGAGATTTCCTAATGTCATCAGGTTATCCAAATAGAAGAATTTGCAAAAGCTGGAAAGGGAAAGTTTTAGCCCAATAATCATTGTTATTGTTTGTTTTTTTGTTGTTGTTGTTTTTATCTATAATATCAAATAATAAATCTGGACGATTTTACCTCCAGAATAAAAGTCATTGTAGGACCAGCATCTACAGACCAGATTTTTTCAGTGTTGGCTAAGTGACAAGGGTCTTCACTGACATAGTCTAAGAGGATATCTTTCCTCTTAGCAAATATTACAACCACCTTAAGCCCACGCCAGCGTGGATTATCCACAGCAATCCTCATGAAAAAATCGTCAAAACAACTCCAAACAGAAAGGCAGGCTATGGTTAATCTCTTTCATTAGACTAGTATCCTAATTTTTTTTGAGGCCAACATTTAACTCTTCCAAGTTGCATTTTTACAAAGCTATACAACCTGATAAAAAAAATTCTTACTGACAAGACCAGGGCCTGGAATCTACCCCTTTTGGGGGCAGCATTCAGCATGCTTTTGGTCTGCAATCCTGTCCCAAACTTGGGTAGACTCTCTAACACCCTGGGTCAGTGGGTTAGAATCTTGCAGTAACACCCTTACTTCCTCCCCCACACAACTTTACTCCAGTTCTGACCTTGACAGTGCTCAGTTCTTCTGGCCGACCATTCAGCACTCCCCTTTCCCAGCTGCCTTGAATTATTTATGCATTTGTATTCCTGACCAGAATGTAAGTTCTTTGGAGGGCAGAGACCATGTCTCATTCACCTTTATATTCTCTAATTGCCCTCTACACAGAGATTTTGAAATATGATAAGCATTTGCTAAATAAATATTCAAAAAAGTAGGTCAAATCATTTACTGGGAGTGAGCATCAGATTCCCAATTATACAGCCAAGTGTTTGTTGTCAACTATTTTGCCATTTGAAAATTATTCCTACTTTAAATTGGTGTTATAGTTTAAAAAACATTCAGAATAGAAACTAATCCGAGATCATATATGTATATATTCAAGGTGCCTTCAAAGAAAAAAATATTTTGAAAAGAATTGGTATTTGCAATCTGTACTAACAAGATAACGTTAAATTACTATAAGCAAATTTCATTAGGTAGAAGTAAATCCCTAATTAGTTTAAAACTGTAACATGTTAAACAAATTATAATATTTATATTGCCAGATAATACCATACTGAAGAAAAATTACCCATGTTAACCAGATAAAAGTACAGCATGTGTTATTCAATTTCAGATATTCAAGATATTACAGTTAAAATATACCTTGGCATTAAAGTAGCACAGGAATTGGAAATTCACACGCCTGCAGGGCATGTGAGGCTGGAGACCTCAGTGGGTCGGTGGAGGACAGAGAAGCAGGGCTTCCTTCTCTAAAGGGAAGAGCTGTTGGCAGCCCCATCTTATGGTTGGAGATAAGGGCTCAGTATTGTCCTAAAAGATGATAAGCTGCAACTCTTCACATTTGTGGGAAACATCTTGAGTTATCAATAGCTTCGGATTTGGAAGGAGAGCAGGGGTAGAAACCAAGTGTGGGTTAAAGAAAACCTACCTTGTAGGCCAGACTTCATTCTCTAGGTTGTCAATTCCTAGGTAAAACACCAGATCTTTAAGGTACCCTCTGACTCAGATTTTGATCCTGTTGCCTAGCACATCATTTAATTAACAAGAACTCTATTCTGCTAGATGCTTCCTATCTTACTCTTACTAAAATTATCAAGTCATTATGTAAATAACACATTGTAAGCTTTTATTTAAAAAGAAAAAAAAAGGATATTCCCAGAGGCCACTGATAGGCTTAACTATGGAAAAAACACCAAATCTCAAATACCTTCATGGAGTCGCTCACAGATTTTCCTCTCAGCATTGTGTATCCTTTCTGTGCTAGGTCAATTCATTGCAAATGTGAAATGACATTTGAAAAGAAAACAAAAAAAGCTGAAATGGTATGCCTTATACTATTTAGAACTCACATTTTCTTTGGCTCTTTGTCAGAGATGTCACAACTATGGGAAGAATGTACCCGAAGAAGCCTTGTGGCTTTCACCCAAGAATCATTAATTTGTTGGGACTCATTTGCTTCTCCACACTTATACTGATAACGCTCTATCTAGAAGCAAATGTCAAAGAGCAGTTGATGTCTTATAAATGCAGTTATAGTCTAAAGCCACATTAATATCTTACCACTTGGATAATTGTTACTGTTTAGTAGGCATATATGTAAAATAATAGCAAGTATTTTCCCTGATGTCTTGGAAAGTTCATATGCCAGAATCCAGGAAAGAAACTCTGAGGCTTGATCTGAGAGCATGAATTAGTTTGAGTGTTATGAATGATTTGACTAGTCGCGTTAGTTTGGAAAATAACTAGATGTCAAAAATGTCTTCCCTCTTCCTTCAAATTATTCAAATCATGCTTCTTGACATCTCTCTTACAATACAGCAGCCTCTCATAGCATTCCTATGCTTCTCATACCTTCCACTGAATCAGTGTAACTCAGGAACTGTGTAATTCAGCATCCTTTCAGTCAGCCGTCTCTGGGTACCTACTGGCAGAAGGCTCTGCAGTGGGCACTTAGGAGAATGAGGTAGATACATTTGTCCTCCAGCATCTCAGAGCCTGGTGGGAGATCTCTGGAATGGAACACAAAACCCCTGACGACTTCACCCTTCATTCAAGATGCCTACCATGTGCCTGGCTATGGTGGAAAAGACAGTGATGCCTTTGTCTTTATAGGGTGTAAATTATCTCATAAAATTAAACCAATAATAAATTCCAGTGTACGTGAAACTAAACAATTCTCAGAGTCCTTTTCAATTCTATAAAATAAGGCTATAAGGAAATGCCTCATCTCTTGTCAGAACCCCCTCTTGTTTTATGTTCTGTCAAACTGGGACCGCATGTCAGTCTCTGGACACAACCCACTGTTTCATGCCTTGGTTTCTTTCCATGTGTTAGTCTCTCTCCTTGGACTCCCATGATCTGCCACTTGTCTGCTTGGCAACTCTTAATTCGTCTTCTCAAAGCCATCCATGTCAGCATCTCTTGGGCCCTACTTTACAATCTGTCGGCCCACCAGTCTCTCATGTCAGTTGCTGCAGTTGTACCCTGCAGGCTTTGACCAGCTTCACACAGGTACAGTCTGATGGTGCCTTGCCTCTGCCCCCCACTTGTGCCTCTCACTTCCAAGCTCAGTGTCCACACATGCAGAACCCACAAGTGCCACATATGAGGAACAAACACTGGGTGATCCTGGAACAACCCCTTGAGGGATCTTCTAAGGAAAAAAGAAAAGAGATGAGGAAGGGAGGGAAGAATGGAGGAAAAAGAAAAAAGGGAGGAAGAGAAAGAGGTATACACACAAATAGCAGTAAGGCAAGATGCCATAAGAAAGATACCAACACAGGATGTATACTGAGCACTGAGAAAAGAAATCAAGGAGCAATAATATGAACCCACTGTGATAACAGATGTTAACCAAACACCACAGTAAAACAAAAGTGACAATCAGTAATTAGTGTTATTGACTGACTACAAATTCTAGTTCTAAAAGAAAAGCCATCATCCTCTTGTGAGTGCATCCAGTCTAGTGGGGGTTGGTTCAAAGAACAGGGAAGGCTAGAAATGATCAGTTTGGGGGATTTGCACAACATGGAGAAATTCCTATTTCTACCTCCTTGGGAGCTGTTTCAGAGATGGCATTGTGGTAGAAAGTGTGAGCCAGTGATGAGGCGTGGAGATGAGCAGAGGTCACTTGGGACTTTTTTTTTTTTTTAACGTTTTTTTTTTTTTTAATTAATTAATTTTTTTTTTATTTTATTTTTGGGACAGAGAGAGACAGAGCATGAATGGGGGAGGGGCAGAGAGAGAGGGGGACACAGAATCGGAAACAGGCTCCAGGCTCCGAGCCATCAGCCCAGAGCCCGACGCGGGGCTCAAACTCACGGACCGCGAGATCGTGACCTGGCTGAAGTCGGACGCTTAACCGACGGCGCCACCCAGGCGCCTGGGACTTTATCTCAAGTGATATCACAGTGCTGTAAAGCAGGGCAAAAATTTCATAATGGCCAGCAATTCAATATGAATTCAAATGCTTTTACTGTCTTGGTAAAAAAAAAAATTGCTTTTCTTTGTATTTTTCAGATTTTGATTTTTTTTTTGTACATTAAAAAATAACTTGACTGTTTTAGCTCTGAGCATCTACAGTGAAAGAAAAAGCTGTGAATTTTTTAAGTAATAAATGTCCAACATATGGAGGAGCCTCTGGCAGTGATTCTCAAACATTATTGACACAATAAATGCCAACGAGCTTGTGAAAATGACGATTTCTGAGCCCTAGACTATTCTTCTGAATCAGAATTCCTGGGGTTATGAGCCAGGAATCTGTATTATTAATATTTACTGCATGTTGTAATGGTACACTCTGAATCCTTGACATTTTGAAAACCATTGGCTTAAATCAACAAGCAAAATTAGTGTTCATCTAAAGTATACCTGTGTGTATATGTGTGCGTGTATTCGTCTGCTAAAAGTAAACGTGTAAAGACCAACAGCTAATAACTTTTATTATTCATCATAATTAGTCAAGGAATTACTCTAGTTCCAAAGAAAACAAATAATCTGCTTTGACTCTGACATTAAAGAACAGCTATTCATTTTAAAATATTAGTCTAATCAGGGGCGCCTGGGTGGCTCAGTCGGTTAAGCGTCCAACTTCGGCTCGGGTCATGACCTCACGGTTTGTGGGTTTGAGCCCCGTGTCAGGCTCTGTGCTGACAACTCAGAGCCTGGAGCCTGCTTGGATTCTGTGTCTCCTTCTCTTTCTGCCCCTTCCCCACTTATGCTCTGTCTCTCTCTCAAAAATAAATAAATGTAAAAAAATGTTTTTAATAAAATAAAAAATAAAATAAAATATTAGTCTAAACAGATGTGATGTAAATCTAAAAAAAAAATTTAATTTTAAAATAAATATTGATTATTGTGTTGCAAAAGAAAAAAGTCAAAGCAATAAAAACTCCCAAAAGTATTCACCCCCCCCACCCCCAGCAAATGGTAAGCATAGAGTAAGTTGATGTTTATTTTTACTCTGTAGTTTGCTGTTTTAACTGTGAAAGCTTTTGTATTGTGTTCTTTAAATGTTCCATAATTCTCCAGTCTGTGATGTCGCAAATCACAGACCCTATGAAGGGTCTCATATTACACGCATCTGTGAGAAGTCTGCACTTTAACACACATACTCTTCCCAGGGAAGCCCCCAGGGAGTGCATAGGTGTTCCCACTCCAAGAAGGTTATTGTCAGCCACTGCAGTCACCTGTCAGGTTCTTACTTTGGAGCATCTCTTCTTGCAGCCCTGTTGTTCAGGCCGTTGCTGGTCTAGTTCCACTTCAGCCAGACCACAAGAGCTGAGACCACACTGTAGCAATTAGGGTCTTTACTAAAGTCTTGTCAATAATTGGAGGAAATTACATCACAGATAATTTATACATGGATATGTTGCTCTTAGAAAGAGACTACAGTTCTAAGACCCTCATCGCTGATCCCCTACTATGCAACTTCTTGTTTAGCTGCGTGTGATCTTGCTGTTTTTAAAGGTCAGCCAGGTTATTTAATTTCTGGGTGGCAGCTGTGATAAGAGGCAGCCTGCTTTCCCCAATGGGAGTCCCTGTAATCTTACTCCCTTCTCCAGAATCCTAGCCCCATCTCCTTGAATCCCAAAAGGAAAATAGTTTTCCCCCCTCCCTCAATCTAAATCCCATCTCCCAGTCATTCTTCCCTCCTCTAGGATGACTGTCATTGGGAATGTAATTTCCCTGGAGAGGGAATCTCATCTTTAAACATACGTCCCATGATTTTAGCCCTTTTGACCCCAAATACATCAGACCATAAGATATCTTGTAATTTCTGTAATTTTTATCAACATATGTCTCAAATACATGCATTCAGTCAGCATCAGTATAATTCTCAAGGTCTAGGTTATTTCATCTTGAATAACACCATCTGTCAGCCTTTAGTTCTTCAATTATGTTCAGCAACAATATACTTCCATTTCAAGACTACTCTCTAGTATGATGGTATGACCAGGCCAACAAAATCTTCTAAGCCTTTTGAGATTTTAACCTGATCTCCTATGAGCAACAATTTGAATAATAGCATACACATCTACCAAGACCAGCAATAAATATATAAGCATAAAACAAATTTACATAATTTGGAATGACAAATATCTATTAAAAAATAAATCCTATTTATGTTAGTAATGAGAAACTTAATTGCTTGATCTGAAGCATCAGTATTTGGGCTACTAAAATACTCATGAAAAAAACCAATAATAATGCATGGATTCCTGTCCCATCTAGTAGTGGGACACTTCCTCCCCACAACCAAGAAGATCCCCTCCAGGATAGTTCGAACCTCCATGCCTTAGAAAGCAGAAATACTCTGCATCTTAAAAATAACATTTTTTCCAGTTCCACTTTGTCAAATGGTTGTAAAAAAAAGTCTATATACCTTTTTAAAAGATGATTATTTTGCTTATTTTGTTGGTTGGTTTGGTTTGTTAATTTGGTTTGGCTTTGGTCTAAGAAATGCACCAAGAGGTGGGATGATTATCTAGGCAAATTTCTACCGTAAACTATTGTGCTAATTCTGCTCTCCAGAGTTAATCTCTCTTTGTCTCCATTTTCCCAATTGTTAAATGAGAACAAGATAATACTTGCCAAGTGCGGATTAATCCATGTAAAGCATTAGTCAAGTGCTAAGTAGTTTTGCTCTTGCTACTTATCTTCAATAAGAAATTATCTTAATGCTATGTTAGGTGACAGTAATTTGTTGAAGTCTGGTGAGAAATATCATAGTAACACATGAAACTGACATGTAACAGTAATAAAAACATCATGGTCCATTTCTTAGAGATTGCATATTTGGATTGGATATACATTTTGGAACTCTCTGATATGCTGAGAGTGGTTTGACATTTAAAATAATGAGATTATTAATTAGAAAAAATATATTACCTTGAAAGTTTTGTAAATTTCCATTCTTGGGATAATGAGTTGAAATTTGAAATATTCCTTTTATGATTCAGTTCATATCTCTGTTTACATTTTATCTCTCTCTCTCCCTCTCTCTCAGTGTAGAGCCCTGTTGTTGCAGAAACAGGAAAATACCAATGTACAAAAAACCTCTAAACTTCAAAATCTGTGGTTTTGGTACTCACAGCTGATGTATTTCCAATTTTTTCTTTGCTTCATATGACTATATGAAGTGAGTATATCCTTTTTTAAAAAATTTTTTTAATGTTTATTTATTTTTGAGAGAGAGACAGAGAGACAGAGAGATAGAGCAGAAGCAGTGGAGGGGCAGAGAGAGAGAGGGAGACACAGAATCAGAAGCCAGCTTCAGGCTCTGAGCTGTTAGCATAGAGCGCAGCGTGGGGCTTGAACTCACAAACTGCGAGATCATGACCTGAGGTGAAGTCAGATGCTTCACCGACTGAGCCACTCAAATGCCCCCAAGTGAGTGTATCCTTTGCCATGTTAGCCTAAATTTATTTTTTAACTCCCTTTTTCTATCTACATGACGTTCAGTAAAATAGAATTAAGAATAAATATATAGTCCGGACAAGTAAAATTTTACTGATCAAATAGTTCCCAAATGAAATTAAATTAAAGATTGGAAGTAAATTTAAAACATGAATTAGAGGGGCGCCTGGGTGGCTCAGTTGGTTGAGCATCTGACTTCGGCTCAGGTCATGATCTCACAGCTCATGAGTTTGAGTCGCATGTTGGGCTCTGTGCTAACAGCTCAGAACCTGGAGTCTACTTTGGGTTCTGTGTCTCCCTCTCTCTCTCTCTCTCTACCCCCCTCCCCACTTATCCTCTGTCTCTTTCTCCCTCAAAAAAAAAAAATTAAATTTAAAAAAACATGAATGAGAAAGAATCAACACTATCTACATTCTGAATTCCTAGAGAACACAGAGAAGCCCTGCTCATTATATAATCTTATTCCCAGAAAGAATGTCTTTCTTGCATTTTTATATTCTTTCTCACCCATGCAATTCAGAAAACAGTGTACTCGTGCTTACAGATAAAAAAGGAGCAGCTTCTATTAGACTGAAATGTATAGTTTTTCCCTGCTAAAAACAACTATAAAAGCTGAATAAAATACACAACCACAGATGTTGCAAAGCACCAGGGAACAACAAAAGCAGCCATGATGTGAAGGGTCATGATGATGGAGAAAAACTTTGGAGGAGCCCAACACACAATTTTCCACTGAAGCATTTGATGATTGCCAAGTTGCACATGTGTGGGGAGACCAACCACAAAGCAGCTGCTCAAAATGCTAACCAGAGTGTCTGGTTATTGGATTGGAGAGCATTATGGACTTGATGTTTGTGAACCCCCAAAATTCGTATGTCAAAGCCCTAGGGCTTTGGGGAGGAAATTAGGGTTAGAATAGGTCACGAGGGTAGGGCCCTCGTGATGAGATTAGTGATCTCATCAAAACAGAGAGAGAAATATTTCTTTCTGTTCTTATGATGCACGGAGGAAAGAGCATGTGAAGACAGGAAGATAGGTGTCTGGAAGCCAAGAAGAAAGCCCTCACCTCAGTCCAGCCATGCTAATCCATCCTAATCTCTGACATCCAGCCTTCAGAACCATAAGAAAATAAATCTCTATTGTTTAAAGCACCAAGTCCATGGTATTTTATGATAACAGCCTGAACTGACCAAGACAGAAAGAAAAAAAAATGGGGGGTTAGGGTCTGTCGAAGAGAAGGAGAACTTGAATGTATCCAAGGCTTTTGGTTGGGATAACTGAAGAGTAATGTCCTAGATATCAAGACAAACTAAGAATAGAAAAGCTGTCAAAAAGCCTGAAACACAACCTCAAAACATATCAAACCCAATTGGACCATGATGCTCTATTTGTTTATGCTATATCTGCCACCCAGAAGAAAATTAAACCTTCCCTGGAGAAAGAGAACATCATGCAGAGATGCAAAGATTTTGTATTTTCTTTATATATAATATTCAGCATTCACTTAAAGTAACAAGGATATAGCAGGCATACCAAGACAAAAAAAAAATCATAAAACCAAAAACTCAAAGTTGAGGATGGGGGTCAGGGGTGAACAGAGAAACGACAGACTCTTAGGCTATCTAGAAGTTGGAATTAAGAGAAAAAGACTTCATTGTTTATTGTTATGCAGAATAAAATAGAGGGGGGGAAGATAAATTACACAAAAAGATGAATAATTTCTTTGAAACACAAAGTAAGAATGGAAAATAAAGAAAAGACTGTAAAAGAAATGTGAGTCACAGTCAGAAAGTAGTAGTTGCTTTCCCAAGGAAAAAGGAGAGAATGAGGCAAATAATATTTGAACTGACACTAGATGATGTCTAAAAATTTTTCAAACTGATGAAAGATACTGACCCACAGATTGAAGATAGCCTAAAGATTCCGAGCAGGATTTTTAAAAAGTCTCCAGCCCCCACCTGGCATCTACACACATCATAGTAAAACTGCTGAGAACAAATAATATTTTTAAAAAAGATTTTAAAGGGAGGCATAGAAAAGAGAACGATCACTTAAAAGAGCAACAAGTAGATTGGCAATTGACCTCTCAACAGAAATAGTGAAATCTGGAGAAGAGTGGTAGAACAACTTCAATATACCTAAAGAAAATACTTAGCAATCTATCATTCTATGCTCAGCAAAATTTTTCTTCAAAAGTAGAAGATAAATATATTTCAAGAGAAAAATAGAGACAAAATTTATCACCAGCAGTCTTCACTAACAGAAGTAATATGGAAGTACAGAAGTACAGAAGGAAACAAGAATAATGGGAAGAGAAATCATATGAGCAGATTCAAATGAATATTAACTTCACAAAAAGGGTAAAAAGAATTTTTTTAAAAATTTCTTTAATGTTTATTTTTGAGAGAGAGAGACAGAGGGTGAGCAGAGGAGGGGCAGAGAGAGATAGAGACACAAAATCTGCAGCAGGCTCCAGCCTGCTGAGCTGTTAGCACAGAGCCCAAAACAAACCCATGAGCTGGAAGATCATGACCTGAGCCAAGTCAGATGCTTAACCAACTGACCGACCCAGGTGCCCCCTAAAGGGTAAAGTTTCATGAGGCCTAAAAATACATATGTAGGATTAAAATTCATGACAAAAAATAATGTAAAAGGCAAGAGGAGGAGAAATGAGGTTATGGTTCTAAGGTTCTAACAATTCTGGAGAAGTAGTAAAAAGTAGTAAATTGTTTTAGATTCTAGTAAGGAAATATGCAGTGATATCTAAAAGAATAAGAAAGATATATATAGCTAACCACTTACTGGGGAAAATTATGTTATAATAAAATGTTTGATTAATGAAAAAATGGCAAGAAGATGAAAAAGGAAACTGAAATGAGTCCAATAGAAAATAGAGAATAATTGTGGATTTAAGCCCAAATACATTAATATATTTAATTTTATCCTATACATTAATTACATTCAACATAAATAGACTAAATGCTTTAGTTAAAGAAAATATTGTTAGAGTAGATTCAAAAAACCATGGTAATATACTATTTATAAGATGAATATTTGAAATACAAATACACAGGTTCAAAGTGAGAAAGAATGGGAAAAGATACACCATATAGACACTAACCAAAAAATCCTGTGAAACACTACTAATGTCTAATAAAAGGAGATTTTATAGACAAAAACATTGCTAGAGACAGATGACAAGACATTACATAATGGTCAAAAGTCAATTCACCAATAAGTTATAACAATTCAAACTTTCATCTATCTGATATTATAGCTTAAATATATAAACCAAAAGTGGGAAAAACTAAAATAAGAACTAGAAAATTTATAATCATAAAGGGAAATTTTAACACATTTCTCTCATCTGATAGAACAAGCAGGCAAGGATAAAATAAGTAAGGGTGTCGAAGATTTAAAAATAATTACAAACTTGGCACAAAAACAGACACTCAGATCAATGGAACAGAATAGAGAACCCAGAAATGGACCCACAAATGTATGGCCAATCTTTGACAAAGCAGGAAAGAATATCCAATGGAATAAAGACTGTCTCTTCAGCAAGTGGTGCTGGGATACACTATACACAAAAATAAACTCAAAATGGATGGAAGACCTAAATGTAAGACAGCAAGCCATCAAAATCCTCAAGGAGAAAGCAGGAAAAAAACCTCTTTGATCTTGGCCGCAGCAACTTCTTACTCAACATGTCTCCAGAGGCAAGGGAAACAAAAACAAAAATGAACTATTGGGACCTCATCAAAATAAAAAGTGTCTGCACAGCAAAGGAAACAATCAGCAAAACTGAAAGGCAACCGGCAGAATGGGAGAGGATATGTGCAAATGACATATCAGATAAAGGGTTAGTATCCAAAATCTATAAAGAACTTATCAAACTCAACACCCAAAAAACAAATAATCCAGTGAAGAAATGGGCAAAAGACATGAATAGACACTTCTCCAAAGAAGACATTCAGACGGCAAACCGACACATGAAAAAATGCTCCACATCAGTCATCATCAGGGAAATACAAATCAAAACCACGATGAGATACCTCCTTACACCTGTCAGACTGGCTAACATCAACAACTCAGGCAACAACAGATGTTGGTGAGGATACGGAGAAAGAGGATCTCTTTTGCATTGCTGGTGGGAATGCAAGCTGGTGCAGCCACTCTGGAAAACAGTATGGAAGTTCCCCCCAAAATTAAAAACAGAACTACCCTACAACCCAGTAAGTGCACTGCTAGGTATTTATCCAAAGGATACAGGTGTGCTGTTTTGAAGGGACACAGGCACCCCCATGTTTATAGCAGCACTATCAACAATAGCCAAAGTATGGAAAGAGTCCAAATGTCCATTGATGGATGAATGGATAAAGAAGATGTGATATACATACACAATGGAGTATTACTCGGCAATCAAAAAGAATGAAATCTTGCCATTTGCAACTACGTGGATGGAACTAGAGGGTATTATGCTAAGTGAAATTAGTCAGTCAGAGAAAGAAATATCATATGACTTCACTCATAGGAGGACTTTAAGAGACAAAACAGATGAACATAAAGGAAGGGAAACAAAAATAATATAAAAATAAGGAGGGGGACAAAACATAAGCGACTCTTAAATACGGAGAACAAACAGAGGGTTACTGGAAGGATTGTGGGAGGGGGGATGGGCTAAATGGGTAAGGGGCATTAAGGAATCTACTCCTGAAATCATTGTTGCACTATATGCTAATTTGGATGTGAATTTAAAAAATAAAATTAAAAAGAATTATTACAAACTTGACATAATAAAGAGAACACTGCATACTACAGTGACACAATGCACACTCAAGTGTAGTTGGCACATTCACCAGAAGTGATCATATTCTAGGTCATAAGGTAAACTTTGAGAAATTTCAAAGTTTTGAAATCATTCAGAATAGTTCCTCTGACCACAGTTGCACTAATCTATAAATCAGTCCCAGAAAGAGAGCTAGAATCGTCAGCTGCTTGGAAATTGCATAGCACACTTTAAAATAATATGTAAAAATGAAGTAAGAACACATATTTTTAACTAAAAAATAATAAAGGCATGCCATATAAAAACTTACACGCAGTGCTAATTGGGATGCTTATAGGGTTAACTACATATATTAAAGGCTGAAGGTCTGTGTTCCAAGCTTCTATCTTAAGAAACTTGAAAATGAAACAGTAAATTTAACCCAAAGGAAGGAGAAGGAAAAAAGTAATAAAGATAAGAGATCAATTAAGTAGAAAATATATGTATAATAGAGAAAATAAGTGTATCCAAAATTTGATTACTTGCAAAGATTAATATCAATAATTCATTAAGGAAATTGATCAAGAAAAATTGAGAGAACACAAAATTATTAATAAAAGAAGTATAAAAGAGGACATCACTTTAGATGCTACAGATATATAAACAGCATTATGGATATTATAATGGATGCTACAGATATTTAAACAGCATTAAGGATATTATAAACAGCATTATGTCACTGTTTCACAATTTAGATGAGATAGCCAAATTTCTTGATAAATACATCTTGTCCAATATGATCCAGAAAAAATAATATACCTAAAAACTCTTTATCTGTTAAATAAATTGAACCTATTTTTAAAATCCTACCATAAAAGAAAACTTCCAGATCAGATGGCTTTATTGGTGAATTTTTCCAAGTGTTTGGAGAAGAAAAAGCAATCTTACAAAACTCAGACATGCAAAAATTGGTGCATTCTTTCCTATTCTTTATGTGCCAGCATAATGTTGATTCAAGAGCTGGACAAGAATATTACCAGATTGGAAAAATAAAGACCATATGCAAAAATCCTGAGGACAAAAATACAGAATATAGATATATCTTAAAGAACATATTAACAATTGAAAGCAACTCCTATATGAAAAAGTATACATCATAATCAAGTAGAGTTTATTGTAGGTATTAAGGATAATGTGACATTAAAAGTCAATTAACATAATTTAGCACACTAATAGAAAAAAAACAAAATTTATATGATCTTATTAGATACAGAAAATTATTTGATAAAACTTATCTTCAATTTATGATAAAAAAAACTATCAGCAAACTAGACATAGAAGGGAACTTCCTTAACCGACAAAGAATATGTTATAAAATGCTTGTAGCAAATATTAAATTTAATGATGAAATATTAAAAACGTTCCCCTTGAGATATAAAACAGCACAAGGATGCTGCTATCACTTCCACTTAACATGGTACCAAAAGTTTTATCCAGGGAAAGACAAGAAAAACATAAAAATTTATATATACCTAATAACATAACTTCAAAATATAGAAAGGAAACTTGATACTACTAGAAGGAAAAATGGAAAAGTGCACAATTATAGTTGGTGCTTTTAACATACTTTTCTTAGCAACTAATGGAACAAGTAGATTTTAAAAAATAATAGTAAGAATAGAAGCGATTTGAACAACATGATTATTTAATCTGACAAAACTGACATTTGTAGAAATTGCATCCATCAACTGAAGATACACATTATTTTTCCATGTGCATGTGACATTCTTACCAGAAAGAGACCACATGTTATGCCCTAAAGCAGGTCTTAACAAATTACAAAGGTTTAAAATTAGGTAGAGTATATTTTTAGACAACAGTAGAGTTATAATGAAAATATGATGTATCAAAATTTGTGTGACAAAGTTAGAAAAATATTTAGAGAGAAATTCATGGTTCTTGATGCATATATTAGAAAAAGATTAAAAATATGTTTTTAGCTTGATAAATTAAGAAAAGAATAGCAAACAAAATAGGGGCACCTGGGTGGTTCAGTCAGTGGAGTGTCCGACTCTTGATTTCAGCTCAGATCATAATCTCATGGTTCGTGATATGGAGCCCTGAGTGGGGGCTCAGTGCTGATAGCTTGGAGCCTGTTTGAGATTCTCTCTCTCCCTCTCTCTCTCTGCCCCTCCCTCACTTGTGTTCTCTCTCTCTCTCTCTCTCTCTCTCTCTCTCAAAATAAATAAACTTAAAAAAATACCTAAACAAAATAGAAGGAAGGAAATAATAAAGATAACAGCAGTAATTGATGAAATAGAAAATAGATGCACAATACGAAAAAAAAGCCAGTAAGTTATTAAAAAAAATAATGCAACTGATAAACTTCTAACAAGACTGATCAAGAAAAAGGGAGAAAATTCAGGTTACTGATATTAGGAATAAAACATGAGGGCATGGTTATAAATCCTACAGATAGTAAAAAATAGTAAAAATATTATGAACAACTTTATGCCAGTTTGACTATTTCATTGAAATACACAAATTCCTTGAAAAATATAACTTGTCAAAACTAACCCAAGAAAAATGAGAACATCTGAATTCTCATATCTGTCAAGAAAATTAAATTCATTTTCAAAAGGTTTCCCACGAAGAAAACTACTAACCCTGATGATTTCTCCGATAAATCTTCCAAACATTTATGAAAGAAATAACAATCCAACTCAGCATCTTCCAGAGAACTGAAAAAGAGGAGATATTTCCTATCTCATTTTAATGCAAGGATATTACAATCAAAGAAATGTACAGCTAATCTCTCTTATAAATATAGAAACAAATATCTTAAGGAAATCATTAGCAAGTTGAGAGAAAAAAGATAATCATAACCTAGTAGGATTTATTTCAGGAATGCCAGGGTAGCTTAACAATAGAAAATCAATCGATGCAATTTACTACATTAATACAATCACAGAAGGAGATTTTAATACATTTTAAGAAATCAATAACTCAGAAAGAAAAAAAAATATTAGCACTGTAGTAATATGAATAATGCATTTAATTAGCTTGATCCAGTACCTATATAGAACTTAGCATCAAATAGAGGACCTGAATTATTTTCAAGTATTCACAAAATATATTTTCCCAAATAATAGCACAATGGGACTCCCAAAAGATTCCAAAGAATTGATATCATACATTGTGCATTCAATTACCAAAAACAAATAAGAAATTAATTGAAAAGTTTTAAAAAAGAAATTTATTCATGGAGCGCTTGGGTGGCTCAGTCGGTTGAGCATCCAACTTTAGCTCAGGTCATGATCTCACAGTTCATGAGTTCAAGCCCCACATTGGACTCTGTGCTGACAGCTCAGAGCCTGGAGCCTGCTTCAGATTCTGTGTGTGTGTGTCTCTCTCTCTACCTCTTCCTCACTTGTGCTCTGTCTTTCTCTCTCGCTCTCTCTCTTTCTCAAAAACAAATAAACATTAAAAAAATTAAAAAAAATAAATTTATTCAAAAGCAAGGTGGAACTTAACAAATGATAAGTTAAAGAAGTAATCATAATTGAAAACACAAAATATTTTGTTTTGAATAAAACAGAGGAATTGCATATAAAATTGTGTGATGCTGTACTTATTTAAACAGAATAATGAAAATAAATGGGATAAGGTTTAAAGTCAAAGAGCTGAAAAGAAAAAATTGGGGCAAACAGAGAGAATATAGGAAAAGGATACAAATTAGTGAAATTAGTGAAATAAAGAATAAAAGAGAAATTACCAAAAGTAAAAATCTGATTATTTTGAATAATAAAACAAACAACTCTGAAAAAAATAATTGAGAAGAGAAAGAAAATCACAAATAAATAGTGAAAGAAATATGAAAGGGAAAACATCACAAATAGAATTGAATTTTTAAGATTCATGAGCAATGAGCAATGAGCAATTCATGAATACCATGAGCAATTTTTGCCAATAAACTAAAAAATTTGAATGAGGTGAAAACTATAAGTAAAAAACAAAACAAAACAAAAACAAGACGTTTAAAAAGTAATAGAATGGAAACCTAAAAATTGGATTAATAGTAAAAAATTATGACAACATAAGGCAGTTATATAGGAGAAATAAATCATCTCTTTCATATGCAAACTGTTTCAGAGAATAGAAAAAAAGAGATAAGTTACTGAACTCATTTTTAAGGCTATAATGATAGTCTAATATTGTTAATGAACACAAATACACAAATTATAGATGATATCATATAAACAATTTAACCCAATACTATGCATGCATATATATTTGAACAAATAAAATTTATTCTAAGGAACAAAAATTCAACATAAAGATTTTATTAATGTACTTTGTAAGGTAACAGGTTTAATGGGACTGTAGGGAGATGTGGGTAAAAAGGGAAATTCAGTTTTAAAAATAATGTTTAATTTATTTTATTTTTTTTAAAGATCTGAAGCAACTAAGGCAAAATGTTATTCCATCTAGGTGATGAGTGTAATGCCTTTATTATGTTATCCTCTGCACTTTTCTGATTTTGGAATTTTTCACGTAATTCTCTAGTAGATTACAGCCAAGTTTTCTATGTTAGCAATAGATAAAGCTATTTCTTACTGAAAAAAGCCCATAAAAATCAACCTCCTACTCCTTTGATTTATTCAATTACAGTGGGGCTTTTGCCTTTGCTTATAAAAAAACAAAAGCCATCTGTGTTGCTGTGAAGAAGAAAATCAGATAAACCTCAAAGGTCATGATTGACGTTCTCTAAGGTTTCTTTGTTCTTAACTCTGTTCAGGGATCTGAACTGATGCCTTTCTGGGGGAAGAGCCTATTTTCCATCCGGGAAAGTGCCTCTTTGTGTGGTGTGAGGAAACAGCAGTCCATAGTACCTCAGGCAGCTTGTGAGGTAAGGTGCCCCGGCTTCACGGCGTATAACTCCTGATGCTTTCTCTTTTAATGTAAGTATTTGATTCCATTCGAGGCCACTGGCCTCATATAAAGCTGCCTCTAAGCCAGTGTCAGAGAGATTCATCTCCCCATGATCTTCTTTCTCCTGACACACCATCTGTCTCTCTCCTTAGAGAGACACAGAGGAGAAACAGAGGTGGAATTTAATCACCGAGGTCTCTAGGCTACTGAACTCCTGACTTCTAAGCCTTAGCTCAGCTCTTGAATCCCTCTGCTGTGGAAAGGAAGAATCATTTTTACACTTAATTAAAACCGTACTTTTTAAAGACGATCGATTCTTCTTTCCATCCTTGTCATCATCAAATTAAACCAAAATGATGCTGTTGATGATACTTTCAGCAAACACAAGAGTGCTAGACTCCTTCCTGTCTCCAGACTCCCCAGCTTTGTTTACATGACTTGGGTTTCTGCCCTTGACAGGAATCGGCCTGAGGGGGTAGAATAAGGTAGAAGCCTTAGCTTCAGCACAGTGCCTGACTCAGAGTAGGTGTTCAGTATATGGCTTCTAGCCTAGCCCCATTCAAATCCTCTTTGATTAGGAGGAAACCACAAAAGGCAGGATAGAGGATTTGTTCCAGGGTCACTGAGGGATTTTGGAGGAGGAGAGTCGACTTTGAATTGTCTCCATGGTAGTTTTAGAAGGATCTGGGTAATGTTGCCCTTAGATCAGAGAGAAGAAATCCTGCCTTGAGCCTTAGAGTAGGCGTAGGCAAAGCTTTTTTTGTAAAGGGCAAAATAGTAAATATTTTGGGATTTGTGGGCCACGTAGAGTCTCTATCACATACTCTTTCTTTGTAATTTTTACAAGCTTTTAAAACCACCAAACTATCCTTAGCTTTAAAGCCATACAAAAACAAGTTGTGGGCTGTATTTGACCCACAGGCCATAGTTCACTCATCCTGGCCACCAGCCTGTGTGAGATTCTCTAGGGCCAGGGAGGGGTCAGAGGATGTTGTCTAAGGGGAGAGAGGTGAGGGCACAGCTTGATGTGATGGCCGATGTCCACATAAATGTTTGTGAAGCTGTGTGTGGTTAAAGGTCCACACTGCATGGGAAGAGATGAGGCGGGCTGTGGGGGAGGGTCTTGCAACCAGTTCTCCACATGCTATCTTGCTCTGATGTAGAACTCCAGAGTGAGAATTTTAAATTTAAAACTAGACTTCATGTGGGGCACCTGGGTGGCTCAGTCAGTTAAGCATCTGACTTCGGCTCAGGTCATGATCTCATGGTTCATGAGTTGGAGCACCACATCGGGCTCTGTGCTAACAACTCAGAGCCTAGAGCCTGCTTCAGATTCTGTGTCTCCTTCTTTTTCTCTGCCCCTGCCCACTTATGTGCTCTCTTCCCCCCCCTCCACCTTCTCTCTCTCAAAAATAAACTTAAAAAAAAACAAAACTAGACCTCATGTAATGTGGATACATTTGTCAACAATATAGATTCCCATTTTGCTGAATAGTCTGTGAGCCTAAATTGGGAACTTCTAACAAATTTAGACCTAGGGTACATGGGCTGCTATTTACATTCTTACTCAAGGCCTCACAAATGTAGAGAGCAAATCCGTCCTAGATTACCCAGTGCTCTCTCTTTGAAAACACAAAAACAAACACAAAACAAAACAGAAAACCACCAGTTCCTAAGTATGTCCCTAATAAACCTGTTACTGATAGTCCCAGCAGATTTTCCTTTGCATAATTCACATCCAACCAGAAAGGCTAAGAACTGAGCCAGCATCCAGGCTTTATACCTCTGTCTCACTAGTCCCACCTTGATACAGACAATCTACAGAGTCAGCACTGCCCGGTCCCCTAGCTCAGTGCACAAACTCAAATGCCTGCGAGGGTCTGGGTAATTAAATGAAAGAGGCAGATCAGGTGCCAGAAAAGAGTACACACTAAAAGAAGGAAAGGCCCTTCTAGACAGGACAGCCACCACTCACCTCTGGTGACCGCTGTCATGGAAGAATGCTGACCCAGTGTTGCCAAAGTTCTAATTAAAAACAAAAGGGTGGGGGGCAGGAAATCTGAGTTTCCATATAAAATCTCAAACTTTTAAACATTTGGGAACTAATTTAAAATCTTTAAAAAAATCCATGTTGGTCAAGAAAACGTGTCTGTGGGGCTGCATTTAGTCCATGGAAGGACAGTTTGCTACTTGTGCCCTAATTCTTTCTAACTGAATATGAGGTGTCCTCAGAGTGGAAGCCCCTTTCCTGTTTGTATTTATCCAGAGTTTAACCTCCACATACATGCTCTGGGCACTATGGAAATAATGCAAAGAGCACGTGATCGTGAGTCAGGAGACCTGGCCTCTGCGTCCTGAATTGCCTTCCCTATTCTGTGAGATTTGGAGCAAGCTGATTATCATAGTCCTTTGTTCCCTCAGCTGGGAGAATTAGCTAGATAATATTTTAGTTCCCTTCCAACTTGCATATTTTAGGTTTTTTAACATTGTAATCAGAGATGTGACCTAAGTAAACTTGGTATAACATTGTATCACCACAAAAGTTATTATAAACCTGTAATCTGTTTCTATTTTTTCAGATCTACACATGGCAATAGGAATTTATTAAAAATGTGAGTTTTCAAGGCATTTGCAACACAATATTATTTTTATTGAGTGTCAATAGGAAATACTACCTTTATGTTCTCATTTCACACATATGAAATATCCTTTAATATAAGCAGTCTTTAATGCCCAGAAAACATTATCATTATCCTATTTTTTTTTTCTGTCTGATGAGGAAAATGCCCTAAGGATACACAACAGGTAAATTATGACAGTTCATATTTTGTTTCTTGTATTTTGTCCTTGAAAGTAACCCATGCACAACACCTCCTGATTTCTCTGCTTCTAGAATAAATTGTCGAGTTTCAAGTGATCCTGCAAGTGTAATGGGGTTGATTATATTTACGAAAATGTGGTAATGCATCACAGGGGATGCTGCCACACTTTTCCCAACAAAGGAGGAGGCACAAGGTACATTTTTAAAATTCTGAGCTAAGTGCCAGGAGACGCCAGAGAACACCTTTTGAGATAAGAGATTTTAGCAGACACACGCGAGGCCAGTTTCTGTCAGTTATGAGTGATGTCACGAGCTAGTTTTTTTCCAAGGAATATTTTTCTAAAAGCAAGTTATTGAGATACAATTTATACCTCATAAAAGTATCCCATTTTTAAATGTACACTTTAATAAATTTTAGTATATTTACAGAGCTGTCTAACCATCACCAAAATCAAATTTTACAACATTTCCAGCAACCAAAAGAGAAACCTCATGCCCATTCACAGTTACTCCCCATTCCCAGCTGCAGTCCTAGGCCAACCACAAATCTACTTTCTGTCTCTCTCTATATGCTTTTTCTTGACATGCTATATAAATGACATCATATATTATATATTCTTTTGTGTTTGGCTTCTTTCACTTAGCATAATATTTTTGAGGTTCAGCCATTTGAACTACCCTGTTCCTTTTTAATACTGAATAGTGTTCGTGGATATAGTACCATGTGTTGTTCATCCACTCATCAGTCAAGGGACATTTGGGTTGTTTCCACTTGTTGGCTCTTGAGAATCATGTTGTGAACATACATGTCCAAATCTTTGTGTGAGAGAAGTCATTCCTGACTTGATAAAAACCTAAGGTTTGCAGCCACACTGCCCTTTTTGGCCATCATGTAATAAATTTGAGGGAAATCAACAGACATCCATGTAACATCGCTCTCACCCACTTGCATCCTGTTTTGCAAAACTGAATTCCCAGAAATCACACAGGGAATTTAGAGGAGACTTGCGGGTGGTCATGGGAGTTTGCCAGGCACATGAACATCGTTTCTCAAGTGTGTTGTAGAAGGAAAAGGCTCTAGTCTATCACTAACTCTGCTACACCCGTTTCTTTCTTTCTTTCTCTCTCTCTTTCTTTCTTTCTTTCTTTCTTTCTTTCTTTCTTTCTTTTCTTTCTTTCTATATGAAATTTATTGTCAAATTGGTTTCCATACAACACTCAGTGCTCATCCCAACAGGTGTCCTCCTCAATACCCATCACCCACCCTCCCCTCCCTCCCACTCCCCATCAGCCCTCAGATTGTTCTTAGTTTTCAAGAGTCTTTTATGGTTTGGCTCCCTCCCTCTCCAACATTTTTTTTTTCTCCTTCCCCTCCCCCATGGTCTTCTGTTAAGTTTCTCAGGATCCACATAAGAGTGAAGACATATGGTATCTGTCTTTCTTTGCATGACATATTTCACTTAGCATAACACTCTCCATTTCCATCCACATTGCTAAAAAAGGCCATGTTTCATTCTTTCTCATTGCCAAGTAGTATGCCATTGTGTATATAAACCACAATTTCTTTATCCTTTCATCAGTTGATGGCCATTTAGGCTCTTTCCATAATTTGGCTATTGTTGAAGGTGCTGCTATAAACATTGGGGTATACAAGTGCCCCTATGCATCATCAGCACTCCTGTATCTCTTGGGTAAATTCCCAGCAGTGCTATTGCTGGGTCATAGGGTAGATCTACTTTTAATTTTTTGAGGAACCTCCACACTGTTTTCCAGAGCGGCTGCACCAGTTTGCACTCCCACCAACAGTGCAAGAGGGTTTCCATTTCTCCACATCCTCTCCAGCATCTATAGTATCCTGATTTGTTCATTTTAGCCACTCTGACTGGTGTGAGGCGTTATCTGAGTGTGGTTTTGATTTGTATTTCCCTGATGAGGAGTGACGTTGAGCATCTTTTCATGTGCCTGTGGGCATCTGGATGTCTTCTTTAGAAAAGTGTCTATTCGTGTCTTCTGCCCATTTCTCACTGGATTATTTGTTTTTCAGGTGTGGAGTTTGGTGAGTTCTTTATAGATTTTGGACACTAGCCCTTTATCCGATATGTCATTTGCAAATATCTTTTCCCATTCCGTTGGTTGCCTTTTAGTTTTGTTGATTGCTTCCTTTGCAGTGCAGAAGCTTTTTATCTTCATGAGGTCCCAATAGTTCATCTTTGCTTTTAATTCCCTTGCCTTTGGAGATGTGTCAAGTAAGAAATAGCTGCAGCTGAGGTCAGAGAGGTTTTTTTCCTGCTTTCTCCTCTAGGGTTTTGATGGTTTCCTGTCTCACATTCAGGTCCTTCATCCATTTTGAGTTTATCTTTGTGAATGGTATAAGAAAGTGGTCTAGTTTCAACCTTCTGCATGTTGCTGTCCAGTTCTCCCAGCACCATTTGTTAATGAGACTTTTTTCCACTGGATATTCTTCCCTGCTTTGTCAAAGATTAGTTGGCCATGCATTTGTGCTGCACCCATTTCTGCAGGGTTTGTTTCTGAAGGGACAAGGGGATGTTTCAGTGGACCCTACAAGGGAAAGGCCTTGGGCCCCCAAGTTTCTTTGTTTCATTCAAAGCCAGCTCTTTCTACTACCTGTATTTTCTCTTTCTGTATGCTCAAGGGAGTTAGCATTCTGGTCTCTTCTTTCCAGAGATAATACCTAGAGATTCCTCTGTCAACCTTCCAGGCCCACCCACACCCAGAGACAGTGGTGGAACAGTACCAGCTTTACTCCCTCTACCTATAACTTAAGGGCTTTATTACTAACCCCTAGGAGTGAACAGAATGAAGAACAAAGCATCATGGGGCAGTGGCAAAACTTCCTCAGACCTCAGAGTTATTCCCTGATCTACAGTGAAATAGAGGGAATCCACTTCCTGTGCTATTTTTAAGTATCCTTGGAGGCTCAGGCAATCAGTCTTTCCTGAGGTGGTGTCTGGCCAGTGTCCTCATTCTTACTCCCTTTTCCTGGAAGTGGAATATCCCCCTCTCCTCCCATTGTTCTTTCAGCCTTTTACTTCCTAATAATTCCTCTCTTTTAGCACTTAAGACTGAAGAAGATAGAAGTAAGGCAGATGTGGGAATCAGTCTGAGACTTCTCACCTCGAATGGATTTTTAGGATCCTAAATCCCACTCCTCTGGCTTTATTGTTCCCCCTGCCCATCTCTGCTACCTCTCTGGTGAAATGTAGGATAAATCAAATAAGGTCATTCTCTGACTGCAATACAAACATCTTTGCCCATCTGGTTAGCAGCCTATATTGTGAATGTTGCTCGAGGTTACAGTGATTTTTTTTTTTACAGTGATTTGAAAAGCTCAGACTGTCCCCTCCAAAGTCCTTTATTAGGAAGGCTTTGAGCAAATACTGAGTACAGCCCTGATGATATGCGGTGTCTGGGGTCACTGCCCGTTGTTTCTACCCTGTGCTCCAAGTCATTCTAGGCACAACACAGAAATCAGAGATTTCTCTTTGCCTTGAAGAACACCAACCTGCAAACTTTCCAGATATTAATGGTCATAGTGACATCTTTAATAGGGCAGAGAAGCCAGTTAACTAAGTATATTTGACATGGCAGATTGGATTTCTTTTAAATCTAAACCCAGACCGTAGGAAGAGATTTTACAGTACTATTATCTGATTATGATACAATGGCATCAGCAGAGAGGTTTTATGGTTCCTCCTCTCTTTTTTCTTATTCATTTAATTATAGTCTTTGGTTCTTTTTTCAGCCTGATCTGAGTTTGAACCTTGGCTCTACTTAGCTGCTGCATAACCCCTCTAAGATTCACTAATAAATAGGGTAGCCAGCTGTCGTCCCATTTGCTAAGGACTGAGGGGTTTACTGGGACATGGAACTTTTTGTACTAAAAGTGGGAGTAACCAGGATGAATTGGTCACACTATTTTAAGGGTCGCCAGGTAGGCTTAAATAATACCTACCTGAAGGTTGCTGTGAAGATTCTGAGTGAGAAGAAGGCCTAATCAAAATAAAATTTAAATAAATGAAAAATATTTGTATTTGGTTCATTTCAACAGTATTCTTAGTTGGTTTTGTCTCCACTTGATATCTGCTTCATTTGTTGAATCAGACCTTCCAGAAAACCAGAATCAAATAGGTACGGATTGGTGCTCTACCTCTTCCCCCTCCTCCTCCTCCTCCTCCTCCTTCTTTTTTAGTGAAGTGTTTTTTTAATATGGAAAAATATACATAACATGAAATTTATCATCTTAACCTTTTAAACTTTTTAGGTCAGTAAGTTAAGTACATTCACATCATTGTGTAGCCAATTTCCAGAACTTTTTCCATTTGAGTTGAAATTTTGTGAACCACAGCTCTTCATTCCCTCTTCCCACTGGCCTCTGGAGGCTACCATCCTACTCTTTGTCTCTGTGATTTGACTCTAGGTCACACGGTATTTGCCCTTTTGTGATGGCTTATTCCACTTAACGTAGTGTCCTCAGGTTTCATTCATGTTGTAGAATGTGTCAGAATCTCCTTTTCAAGACTGAATAATATTCCATT
This sequence comes from Panthera onca, assembly GCF_046562875.1. NCBI lineage: Eukaryota > Metazoa > Chordata > Mammalia > Carnivora > Felidae > Panthera > Panthera onca. Next base: position 75,407,533 of record NC_138347.1, on the reverse strand, counting down.
TTAAATGTATGTACCACATTTTGTTTATCCATCCCTCCATTAGTGGATGCGTGTTCCCACTTTCCAGCTATTGTGAATAAAGCTGCAATGGACATGGGTCTGCAAATATCTACCCACAAGTAGAATTCTTGGGTGAGTTAGTACTTCTTAAGCTTTAATGCACATACAAATAACTTTGGAATATTGTTGAGCTGCAGATTCTTATTTAGGAGTTCTGAAGAAAGACCTGAGTTTTCAGAGCTGCCAGGTAATGTCAATGCTGCTGGTGGGCATGCCACTTTGAAGTACAAGAGCATAGAGAAAAGTGAACTAGCTTAGGTGTGAGGTCTGACCATTGGTAAGTTACCTAATTCTCTGGGTCTGATAGGTCATTTTCAAAAAGGGGAGTTGGACTAGATGACTTCTAAGGTCATTTCCTTCTCTGATATTCTGTGTTGTCATGTCTACTTAGGAGAAGTTTATTTCCTCCTACACTGCTTGTGATGGAATATATGGAAACCAGTAACTCCTGTGTTGCAGAACTGGAAGGATTGCCTGCAGGTTTGGAGAGCCATGAAAATTAGACCAATAAATCTAAGAGATCAATAGCTCTAGAAATTATCAGAACATTGATCAAATGAGGGTAAATAGACTTGCATAGAAAGTGAAGCCTTCTCCTCAACTCATAAGTAGGTCCCTATTTATGAAAGTATTCATCAACTCTTATGGCAGCAATAGTACTAGTCTTTTATATTTCTATTTAAAAGAAGAGGAAGCAGAAATTTCATAGTAAACAATAGGAAAAAAAACTTTGTTGAAATGATATTAAAAGGAGAGTGCTTTTAGTTACACAGAATTTGACTCAAGGACAAGGAAGGTGGAAGGGAAATGAACAGAAGGCCAGAGCAGCAGTGTGCTGGTAACAGTTCACGGTCAGCTGGGGAGGGACACCCTGATTTGTAGTATTGGCCAATGTGTACATGCTCCTATGTGACCACTCAGTCTACTAATGTGATACTAACTGGCTAGGAAACTTTCTGAAATTTTGACAGTTTTCTTGAGCTGGTACAAGCCAACTATAGCACACCACAGAAGAGTTAAGTTTCCTATAATTGAGTTCTTGGGATTAGATAAAAGAAACTGTTCCAATAATCTCTTCTTTCCCTCTATTGCAGTGGGTTTCAGCTCTAGCTGCATATTAAAATCATCATGGCAACATTTTCACAAACACCAATGGTCAGGCCTCCCAACTCAATTAAGTCAGAAATTCTTGGGATGGCGGCACAGGCACTGCAAAGGTTTTAATGGGGAGCTAGGGACGAAAGCAGCAACATCCTGCTATCGATGCCATGCCATCAAATGATCTCATTAAATTCAGTATCTCGGGTTCTTCCTCCTGCCAGGAGAGTATTAACAGAGCCAAAGAGTAAAATCTGTAGAGGTGAATGATGCTTTCCCAATCTATCAGCTCAATTTTGTGTAGGCTACAGGGATTTCAAACCCACTGAAGGATGTATTATCTGGATTAAGCCATGGCTGATCAAATGTGCTTGGCCAGGCTGTCAACATTATTTTCAGGCTGAGCAACCAATAGGAACCTGCAGGTCAAAAAAGGTAAGACCCGAAGAGGCTGGTGGCAGTTTTATGTCCATGGAATGTCTACTGGGATTGTCAAGTGAGAGGGGAGGACAAAAGGAGGCTGTGATTAAAGAGGTGGAATTCACAATGACAAATTCTAGAAATCTGTTGCATTCAGGAAATGATTTGGAACTGAGTGGGGGGTGCTAGGGAATAGAGTGAAGGATCACTGGAGTAATAGGGTCATCCAAGGCCAGAGAAGTCGATGGAACACAGGATGTATGAGTGGTGGGCATGACAGGGGATTGGGTGGAGGAAGGAAGAGGGTGAGAAAGAGAATGATGATACAGTTTGCCGTAAGCATCTACCAGGTGCCCAGGTACATCAGGAGGCACTTTGTATTTTCTCATTCAATTCTCGAATCAATCTTATGAAGTAGTGACTATTATTATCATTTCTGTTTTATAATCGAGAGACTGAGGTTTAGGAGGTTGAGTATCTTACCCAAATGTGATTATATGTTAAAACTGTAAGTTCTTTCCAAAATCAAGTCTCCTGACTCCAGAATCCACTCTTTGAAACCTCCCGCACCACTGCCATTTGTTGAACATCGATCATGTACTTGCCATTGTGCTAGGTGGATTATGTCATTGAAATCCTACAAAAATTCCAAAATTTTGTTGTCCTCATTTATCAGAAAGGGAACTGAGGCAGCAGTTAAGTGACTTCCCATGGTTAAAATAAATAGAAATAGTGCTGATATTCAAAGTTAATCATGGCTTTAAAGACGATGTTGAATCCACAAGTCCTGGTGACAAAGTTTTTGAGGGTTTAAGAGAATGCCACAAAGGTCAGTAGATGATTGTGTTAAAATGGGAAATCTGTGTTTAAAAAATGGATAGTATTGCTTTCAAACAGGGGGAGCTGTCATGGAAATACCATTATTTGTCTGTTGACCCTACACTTTTACTCACCTGAAGACTCTGAAGATCTGAAAACCTCTAAGTTCTTTCTCTGAAGTTCTCTGTTCTCTAGTACTCTGCTTTTTGCACCCTAGCAACCTTAGCCTTCCTAAAATCCCAGCCCAGAAAGTTCATGAGACTCTACCTGGATTCACCCACCAGTGCTACAGTCTGGAAACTCTTTCTGGGTTGTAAGATGGGGCCATCACAGGGCTCATCTAATTTTTTTTTCCCATTCTCAGGAATCACTGTCCTTGGTTGCCTGATGTCTAATTACTTGAAAACCATTGCTTCACTTCTTGTACATATTTTTTTCCTTTTTCCCCCTATTTTCCTTTAAAAAAACCTTTAAAAAATTTTTATTTATTTATTTTAAGAGACAGGGAGGGGCAGAGAGAGAGGGAGAGAGAGAGAATCCCAAGCAGGCTCCCTACTGTCAGTGCAGAGCCCCATACATGGCTCAAATCCATAAACTGTGAAATCACGACCTGAGTCAAAATCAACAGTTGGTCGCTTACCCGACTGAGCCACCCAGGTGCCCCTTTCTTTCTTTTTTTTTTTCTAGGAAAAATAATAAACTGGTTTCTATTATTTCATCTTGGATGTTAGCAAAGGTCCTCTCAATATGTACTGGATCAGAATTGGATCTTCTCTAACTTTCCAGCTAAGTCTCAGTTAAGCAACCAAATGACAGCGTTTTCATCCCTGGGGCTTCTCACAATCTTACAGTTTGGTTGAAAGTAATTTTGTTACACAAGCCCCCTGTTCTAAGGTGAGTATGTGTCTGTGAAGGCTCTTCGTTCTGACTGCTCACGTGTTGCTTGTAAGTGGTTATGCTTTCTGCCTTGTGTCTGGTACAGCAACAGGATCTACTCAGCATCAGACTGTGAGTACATGGTCACTGCCCAGTGACTGTGTTCCTGTCCTAGTTTCTAGTTCTAGTTCCAGTCCTGCCTTTAATAAACAGCCTGATCTTCGACATTTTCCTTCGTCTCTCTCAGCCTCAGATTTCTCATTTATAAAATGGCTTGGGATTGGGTGGAGTAATAGACTTGAATTTCCTTCCAAGAATAAGATCCCTTATTTCTAATGTGTGTCATGTCTCAATCATTTTGATGTAGGTTCTGAAAAAATGAGGACCCCAGTCATCTCAATACTCTTATCTGCTGTGAGCCCAGGCTGACAGTTTTTGAAGGACGCTGGGTGATTCAATCCATCCTTGTTTCCTGTACTCTCTTCTGCTGTCTGCAAGGAATTGTGGTTTATGGCAGCTTTTATCACCATGGTCCTCTGGGGACAGAAACAGAAGAGGCCAGAGTTAGCAGGAAGGATCTCTTTTGTGGCTTGCTTCATTGAGAGTGACGGGCTCTCCATTTGTCTTTGTTGAAAGAGCCAATCAGCAGGCTTAGGACCCTGGGTTTGTTCACATTCTTCCTTGGCTGATTGGTGATTCATAGAGTCCATTAAAATGCCTAGATGACCGAGAGCTCAATTTTCCCAGATGAAGCCTGTTTGGCAGTGAAGAGGCTATTTCTCCCCTTTAGCAACCACTGAAGAGTCAGCATTTGTAGCCTTGGGGGAAGTACATCTCAGCACACTATATTAACCTCTCTGGCACTGCCTGGTGGCCCAAGTCCAGCAGCTAGCCAGCCAGCATTAGGGTTTATGATTGCTCAGGCATTGGTAAGTGACCATGCTGACGGTGCAACAGTGCTTATTACTTCTAGGCTCTCTAGGAGAACACGTGAGAGCTATTTGTTGTGGGTCTTTTTCCCACAGGTTGGAAATCTGGGCAACTATATGCTTTCTTTTTCTAATATATGGTTAGAAGTATAGTGAGGTGATTTCTTTTTTTTTTTTTTTTTTAACGTTTATTTATTTTTGAGACAGAGAGAGACAGAACATGAACGGGGGAGGGTCAGAGAGAGAGAGGGAGACACAGAATCGGAAACAGGCTCCAGGCTCTGAGCTGTCAGCACAGAGCCCGACGCGGGGCTTGGAACTCACGAACTGCGAGATCATGACCTGAGCCAAAGTCGGATGCTTAACCGACTGAGCCACCCAGGCTCCCCGGTGAGGTGATTTCTAAAACATGAAGGTTACAAATTTATAGATCAGTGGGGTTTTCTGGTTTTTCCATTTTCTAAACAGTGAGACTGTGGGCATAGTACGGTCTTGATGATGGGTCTACCTCACCCCCAATTCACGGTTGTGAATGTGCTATGAACCTGTAAAGTCCTCGTGTGAGTGATCAGTGTTACTGCTGACTTCCCTGCTTTGCTATATTCCCTAGTTTCTGATTCTGCTAACAAAGAATTTTCATTTTATTATCTTACCATGCCTGGTGCCATATTCAGCTCCATTTCTTGATGTTGATTTGATTTCCCCCCCTTCTCTGACATTTCCACCCCTGTCACCTCAGGGCTTCGGCTTTAACCTCTCCTTTCTGCCTCTTCTCTGCCTCCATGTAGACAACTCCATCCATCTGTAGAGAGATGGCTTCTGAGAGCTCCCCACTCCATTGTTCTCTCTTGCTCAGCTGTCACTTGCACAAGAACACCAGTTTCTGGTCTGTCACTGCTGACTTGTTAACAGCTCAATTCTAGCCACATACTGACAACAGCAATAGCTGTTGTTACCTGAGCCCCAACCATGGATCAGATCCATGTGTACCTTCCCTCTAAACCTTACAAACAACACTGTGGGATAGGTACTCTGAGTATAGTCATTGCATAAACCAGAAAACAAAAGCTCGGGAAAGTTAAGTAACTTTCCTTAGGACACAGAGTTAGTAAACAGCAGAGCCAGAATTCAAGCCAGAATCCATTAGTTTCCAGAGCTTACTGGATTTCCAAAGTGTTTCTGGAGGTGGACATTTTGTATCTCACAGATTAGTAACCAATTATCTACACCATGGTAAATAAGAGTGGGCCAGGGAGAAGGAATTGTAACTAAGAAATATCTTCATAGGGGCGCCTAAGTGGCTCAGTTGGTTGATTGGTTGATCAACCGACTCTTGGTTTAGGATCAGGTCATGATCTCGTGGTTTCTTGAGTTTGAGCCCTGCTTTCCTGCTTGGGATTCTCTGTCTTCCTCTCTCGCTGCCCCTCCCCGACTCATGCTGTCTCTGTCTCTCACAAAATAAATAAACTTAAAAAAATAAAATAAATATTAAAAAATAAAGAAGTATCTTCGTAATAAAGGTAAAACTATTTTCTGAACAAAGATAGGCAGGCCTAAGGAGAATGTTCTGTATAGTGAAGACAAACTGGGATTTACTTCACTTATTTTCGGCATAGTTCTCACCTATTTAAACATAAAGTAAATCCTAACAGAATGTCACTGGCTTCTGTGAGCAAGGCCAACAGTGTGGAGCCTGCTAGGGATTCTCACTTTCCCTCTCTCTCTCTCTCTGCCCCTCCCCTGTTTGTACTCTCTCCCTGAAAAGAAATAAATAGATGTTAAAAAATATATATGTACATAATCAGATGAAAATAGTGCTGTATATGGGACACACAATATCATTCAACAAAGGATACTAATTCAATCATGTTTCAGCAGAAGGTACAGAAAATTTTGGGTGAAAATCCACAAATACAGGAAAGATTTCATCATTTAAATAACAATCACTAAGTAACTTGGTCAAGACACTGAAACCCTGTGACTTTGATGACATGTTTTCTGTTCAATAATTCAAGTAGACTTTAACCTCTATTCTAAATTTTGTATATACATGAAGTGTCTCAGAAATACGCTATTAATAGAGCAAGGGCAATGATAATGAAATCTACATAACTATATTTTTATGGCACCTTTCACAAAGGCATTTTTGTTTTCTTAGAAGAGTGATTATTCAGGCTATTTTGGAATAGGTCAAACTCTCTTCACCAAAGGGCTTCCAGAGGTGAACTCCTCAGTGGAAAAGTTCTGATAAAACTGTGAGTTTCTTTTTGACATAACTTTGACATTATGTTATAACCTTGATTCCTAATGCCACAGGACAAAATTTGCTGAAGAAGGTAAAATGTTTAATGGCTAACATAAAGATGTTTACTTATTTGAAGGGTGCATAGTATCCAATAACATAAAGTATTTGCTTTTTCTGTTACTATTATCCAATGGACATTTCCAGAAAGTCATCAATAACATTCAAAGAGCTCTTTTCTACTATTCTCTGTGGATATAAAATAAATGTTTTGGGTTTTGCTACCCTATGCATTGCTTTGCCCTGGATATAGAGCCTAAACAAAGACATTTTTCTTTAACCTTAACCTAGCAACTGCTTAATTAATCAAGTACAATGGTAATATCCAGATAAGATTTTTGAAAAACTTTGATCACTCTATAATCTCTGCCATCTTTCTCAAAGCCATTCTAGAATTAAAATTCTAGGAAAAGTAGTGTGTCTGCTATACAAATTAAACATCAAGACCAAGATCGAAAAGTCATTTTGTTATGATATAAATTCTGGAACTGCTAGCAGTCAATCATCTCAGATGTATTTATGCCTTTGAAAAGATTATTAACATTAACTTAGTAATAATGTAGTCTTCATTTACAATCAATATGTCTATAGAGACATAGCAGCAAGAGCAGTCTGTAATTCAAAACCAAAATATCCAATGTAATAAGACAGAAGTCCTAAATCATCATCACATATACTTTACTCTGGCATTCGAAGCTCTCCACAGCTGACCCTAATCTGGTTTCTAACAACATCACCCATGTTACCACACATCCCACACCCTAGTCATAATAGATTAACTCAGCACTCCAAAAATAGAGCTTATGCCTCCTGACCTCTCAGCTTTCACCATTTCTGTTCTTTCCACCTTTAATATCAGTACCTGTTGAACTCTTGCCAGTTCTCAGGCTCAGTTCCAAATCTACATAAAGTAGCACCCAACCCTCTTCCTCCCTGTGTTCCCTCCCCTAACTTTAGTGTGTTGAAATTAAATGCCTCCTTCCTTGGAGTTTTATTCTTTGCTTGTAACTTATTAATTTCCTTGGGAAAGAAATTAATATGATTTATTTCAGAGTATTTCTACCTCTATCACTAGATAGTAAGTTCATTGAGGGCAAGGAGACTGTCGTGAGAAATCTCTTTATCTCCACCCCCACCCCAGGCCTGAAATCAGCTGGTTAAACTGTGTTGAATTGATATAACTTCTAGTGGAAACAAATTCCTTAAGAAGCACTCACAGATAATAGCACAGAAGTATAAGAGCTTGGCAGATTACCATTGGTGTGTTAGATGCTTTTTTTTTAATGTAAACCACAAAATCTGTAAAGTCAGTTTCCTTCCTTTGAAAATTCCATAGTAAATATGATAATCAGATAACTCAAATTGGCCTGTCATCAAAAAGGTCACTTCAAGAAAGGAAACCTTTATCATAATTAACTTTAATGAGGCTTTATTGCTTTCTTCTGATTTTCTCTTTCTTTAATTTGTAATATTATTTAACTCTTAAAAATACAGTTTTAGCTCTGCTGGTCTTTTATAGATGAAAGCCTCTTATTAGCAATACTACTCCTTAACCTAGTTAGAGCTAAAAGGGACTTTAATTCTTATTCTTCTAAGTGGAGCTGTGGTTTGTTGGAGGTTAAGTACCCCATTGTCAGGAATGTTTATTTTGCACTCTCCTTTTAAGATTTAATCATTTTTCTCAGATTCTTCCTTGATTCTCTTGGATCTTTCCTCCATTTCAGGGGTTCCCAACTGGGAGTGATTTTGCCTGGGTTTTACTATCTCTGGGATTTGTTGCAGCCTCTCCTTTCTTCCTCTTCCATGCCACCATTTTGTCAACTCCATCCACCTACTCACTAGATGGTTGGTTTCCATGAGCTCTCCATCTGAATGTTCTCAGGCAACATTTGGAGACCATTTTGATGGTCATGTTGAAGTAATGTTACTATTGGCATCTCATGCATAAAGACCACAGCCAGCATCCTACAATGTACAGGAAAGCCCTCTGCAACAAAGAGTTATCCAGTCCCAAATGTCAATAATCTTGTTCTAATTGGACCTTCTATGATGACAGGAACCATTTAGTCATTATCTGTAAACTTTCTTTACAGTAACTATTTTATGGTGACTATTAGTGTCTGTCTTTCTGTCTGTCCATCTGTTTAATATTCTTAACAGAATTTCTAATAAGGATGACAGCTTCTTATAATTCCTACCTAAAAGTTATGGCTTTGGTCCTATTCTTAATATTTATAACTTTTTTTGTTACAAGTGTTGAGGTTTCTTCCTAATGGGTTCCTTAAAGGTAAAAGTAGCTATCCCATCACATGTCACTTAAACAAGTATACTTCCTACCTAAAAGCAATTTGTTATAGAAATAATACCATATGCTGATAGGTTCTTACTGTTGTCCTTTAGACTCACTGGACTTCCAAAGAAATCCCTCTTTTGTTGCCTCTGGGAGCCTATGGCCAGTCTTGCTGTAAGTAATCCCAGTGATGCAATAGCAAATATGTAGCAGGGCAAGAATTTCCTAATGTGTTAGTGGGTATACTGAATGCTGGTACTGCCCTTCCTCACTCTAAGCAGAAGAAAAGTGTCCTCATGCGTTGTTGGGCAGGCTCAGGTGCTGAGGTGATTCTCCCTCAGCCCAAAGGGAGAGAGCCAGGTCTCTGAGCAAATCTCGTCCAGCAGATTTCATGTTCTGCATTGGCTGCATTGATCACTGAAGTTGCATGAAAACTAGAGCAGCAATGGGAAGCCATGTCCACTCACTTGAATTCACATTTGATCTTTATCCATCACTCGGCTTGTTGTTGGTTCCTGGTACACTGAGACAAATACAATCTCAAACCAAGTCTAGGCCCTCATTTGTTAGATTCTGGGTCCCAGGCCAGGTTTTGCATTCTGTCCTAGACCAGCTGCTCTGCATAGACCACTTGGAATGTACATCTAATCTCCAGAGCACAGCCAAAAAGGACATTCATATTTCTAGCACTTTTATTTAGCGATCCCAACTCCTTCATTTGTATGAGCCAATTTTATAAATTTTGCAGAACTAGTAGTTGGCACTCTACAGGGTCCTGGAATATTTTCTTAATGCCATCTGTTTAATACCAGAAACAAGATTCATTTCCCTCATTATTAAGTCTCAACTAGTAGCATGAAGGCCGTGGTGGAGATGCCTGTCGGGATTCATGAAGGGAAATTCCACCCTTGCATGTGTTATGTGTGCTGGTGTGGATGCTTTTGGAGAAGGATTTGAAATAATGTGACTTCTTTTCTTAGGATTACAATAAACAGCTTTAAATCCACCCCCTGCCCACGCCGTATCCTTAAATTAGAGTTTCTTACCCACCTGTGCTTTGTTCATAATACTCAGCTACCAGAGAACTACAACAGAATATCCACAGTGTTCTCCTTGAATCCAACTATCTTTTATTATTCTTGTGTAGAGTAGACTCTTATGAATAAGTTCTAACCTCTGAGTCCAAGGGTAAATCCTATATGATTGAAACTCGATTTCCCTAAAGACTAGTTACTTGTTCAATAATCTTATTTGCTAATTTTATTTTCATCTTAAAGCATGCCTGTGATTGAACTAAAGAATTTTACTTTCATTTGAGAAAGAAGCAATGACTCATTGGCACTCAAAAGAAAGAGGAATAACCAAGAATTCTATAACTTTACCCCAGCCCTTAATTTCTGCCTCACACCACTTCCCTGCCCAAGTTCTCAGACCCACAGAGACATTATGCATACTTTTAATTCTATATACCAATCTTGTTTTAACTTTCCGTAAACAGAATCATGTAGTATGTATTTATTTGTGCCTGACTTCTCTGACTGAGTCAAATAAAAGAGCTATTCATGTTGTTGTTGCGTGTAGCTGTAGTTCATTTATTTTCATTGGGTGTAATATTCAAAGAAATAATTTATCCCAATGTATTTGTTTGCTCTATTGTAAGTGGACCTTTGCTTTGTTTCCAGTTTTTGTTTCCAGGTATTATGAATAAAGCTGCTATGGTAACAAAGTGGATAGTAACAAAGTGGAAGACAGTTATGAAAAGTGCAACAAGTCAGTCATAGAAGGACAAATACTGCCTGATTCCTCTTCTATGAGGCATCCAAAATATGCAGAGTTACAGAGATAAACAATAGAATAGTGGTTACCAGGGGGTGTGGAGGAGGGGGACATAGGGATTAAGACCCACCACTGCTGACATTAACTTGGATCACTTGGTTAAGGTAGTGTTTTCCTGGTGTCTGCAAAGTTCCATGTCTTTCTAGCTTCCGTTGTCTCCACTGAGAAGTCAAATGCTAGTCTTTTTGTAGCTCCTTTGAATGTGATACTTCCTTTTTCCTTTATTTTGAGGGGTTTCCCTTTGGTTTTCAGCTTTACTTTAATGTATATATGTTTAATCTACAATATATTTAACTTGATTGGGTTTCTTAGTGCTTCTTAATCTATGATTTGATTTTTTATCAATTTCAAAAGTTCTCATTCACTATCTCATAGTTTCTTTGCCTCATTCTCACTCCTTTTCTTCTGGGATTCTTCCTCCCTACTCCCGGCATTTGATAAAACCTTTTTTTTCTAGCTTTGCTGAGAAATAGTTGACATGAATCACTGTATAAATTTAAGGTGTACAGCATGATGTTTTGATTTACACATATTGTGAAGTGATTACCTCAATAGGTTTAATTAACAGCCATCATCTCATACTGACACAAGAAAAAGAAAAGAAAAATTTCTTCCTGTGATGAGAACTATTAGGATCTACTCTCGTAACAACTTTCCTGTATATCATGCAGCAGTGTTAGCTATAGTCACATCTCTACTGCTTAGTTATCTTGTAACTACAAGTTTATACCTTTGGACCACCTCCCTCCAGTCTCCCCTCTCCATAACCCGTACCTCTAGTAACCACAAAGTCATCTCTTTTTTTATGAGTTTGGTGGATTTGTTTTTGTTTTTGTTTCTTTAGATTTCACATGAGTGAGATCATACATCATACCGTATTTGTCTTTCTCTGTCTAGCTTATTTCCTTCAGCATAATGCTTTCAAGCTTCATCCATGTTGTCTCAAATGGTAGGATTTCCTCATTTTTAATATTCCTGAGTAATATTTCATTACTTTATTCATTCATCGACTACTGGACACACTTTTTCCATGTCTTGGCTATTGTTAATAACGCTGCTTTGGATATGGGGGTGCAAATATCTTTTTGAATTAGTGTTTTCATTTCCTTTGGATATAGTCCCAGAGTGGGAACCCTAGGTCATATGTTAGTTCTATTTTTAATTTCTTTAGAAACTTCCATGCTGTTTTCCATAGTGGTTGTACCAATTGACAGTCTTACTAATAGTATACAAGGATCCCTTTGTTCCAACGCGTGTTATCTTTTTGATTACAAATAGGAGACATTTTCCTCTCACAGCTCCAAACAGATCAGCTTCCTTGGATTGGTGCAAGAAGATATTTTAATTCTCCTTTCACTGAGAAATAAGTCACCTATGGTGCTATCTTGATCTCAGTTGCAGCTCCCCGTCTTCTGCCAGTTTGTTTATAATGAGCGTTAAAAACCTATTCCCAAGAAATTACAACTTAAATCAAGATCCAACTTGGAGTTACAGCTCACAAGCTTACTTTTGACAATATTGAACTTCACCAGAGCCTTGTGCTTGTGAAAAATAGGTAATTGGTAAAGAAATCCCCTCTCATTTGTTTCCTGAGAAATGGCTAATCCACAGAGGATGCCCAGCTCTCCCTCATTTCAAGATTAGACCTAGTCTAAAAGGTGGAGACCGTTTCTCAGTGACTCAGATAAGCCCCATCTTCATCCTTTCTTATCATTCTCATAAGACCCTGGATGACTCCTTTGTTAATCTGTATCTTCCCAAGCCCTCTTTATTTTCTTTGAGGTGATTCTCATTAGTGAACATTCCAACAATTACAATAGCCTGATTAAGATCATCTCCTTAACTGCCAGGTGCATTTTATCTTTGAGAGTTTGGTACTGTGACTCAGATGAGATTGATCCTCACCTTTAGATCCCTGCTTACTCCATCCCTGTAAATGGGTCTTCTCGGAGACCTTGGCATTCTGTTCCTGACTGGTGGTCTGGGCTCTCCTGGTATCTCTGATATCATAGTAAGGATTTGATTTTTATTTAGAGTACTCACTTGATTTCATGGTCGGACCACTTGGTGATTTCTGTAAATGGATTGATGGTTCATAGAGATCTTGTTTCTTTTATGTGAAAGACAATAAAAAATCTAATTTGTTAATCTCTTTTGTTTGCTTGTCCATTTGTCTATTTTGACCTCCAGTCAATTAAAAATTCATATCCACTAGGAAAAGAAGAGTTTGTTTATATAAAATCATGAACTTTGTCTATGTTTGTTCTTGATCCAGGACTGAAATTTTGTAATGAAAGCATATGCACTTCACCTGTGTATGTCTGTGTGTCTATATATGAAATTCAGTCATGTCTTTACCTTTCATTGTGTGATTGTGTAATATTTTTCTATCACTGGATGGTATTAATAAATGAATTAAATCTCTTAACAGAGTTTTATTCTGATAGACTTAAAGACAAATAAATTGTATAAATTGAATATGCCCAAAATTACCATAAGTTAAGAAAATCGAACTTCCAACACTTTTAATGTGCTAAAAAATTCTTATAGAAATCAACGCAAATGTTTTAAGAAATCAAGATTACATAACTTTGGAAAATATTTCCTAATAAACTACTTTAATGATTTGGCTTAATAAAAAAACTACTGATTTATCAGTATATATTATACATCTATATTTTGTTCTACTTGGGTATGTTTTCCCTAAACTTTTACAAGTTTACTGGTCAGATAAGGTAACATAACTTCTTTTTAGTGCTTAAGATGATGCAACATGTGTATTTGTGCTTAATCAAATGGAATCATTATTCTGACAAATTTTATTTCCTTTTGTAATTTTTTTAATTTAAATTTCAGTTAGTTAACATACAATGCAATATTGGTTTCAGGTGTAGAATTCAGTGATTCATCACTTATGTACAATACCTAGTGCTCTTCACAAGTGCCCTCCTTAACACATAACACCCATCTAGCCCATCTCCCACACACCTCCCTCTGTCAACCCATCGTTTGTTCTCCATTATTGAAAGTCTCTTATGATTTGTTTCCCTCTCTTCTCTTTTTCTCCCACTTCCCATATGTTCATCTCTTTTGTTTCTTCAATTCCACATATGAGTGAAATCATAAGGTATTTGTCTTCTCTGATTGACTTATTTTGCTTAGCATAATACATTCTAGTTCTATCCGTGTCATTGCAAATAGCAAGATTTCATTCTTTTTGATGGCTGAATAATATTCCATTGTGTGTGTATGCCACATCTTCTTTATCCATTCACCAGTCAGTGGACATAATAGCCATAGTTTGGCTACTGTTGATAATACTGGTATAAACATTGGGGTACATTTTACCCCTCCCAATCTGTATTTTTGTATCCTTTGGGCAAATACCTAATAGTGCAATTGCTGGATCATAGGGATTTTTCTTTTAGTGTCTTGAGGAACCTCCATACATACAGTTCTCCAGAGTGGCTACAGCAGTTTGCATTCCCACCAACAGTGCAAGAGTGTTCCCACTCTTGTGCAAGATGTGTTCTCCACATCCTGACCAGCATCTTTTGTTTCTTGTGTTGTTAATTTTAGCCATTATGACAGGTGTGAGGTGGTATCTCATCATGGTTTTGATATGTTTTTCCCTGATGATGAGTGTTGTGCACCATTTTTTCATGTGTTTGTTATCTACCCATCTGGATGTCTTGTTTAGAAACATGTCTATTCAGGTCTTCTGCTCATTTCTTTACTGTGTTATTTGTTTTTTGGGTTTTGAGTTTGATAAGTTCTTTACAGATTTTGGATACTAACCCTTTATTAGATATGTTGTTTGCAAATATTCTGTAGGCTACCTTTTAGTTTTATTGATTGCTTCCTTCCCTATGTGGAAGATTTTATCTTGATGAAGTCCCTTCACATTTGCTTTTGTTTCCCTTGCCTTTGGCAATATGTCTAGTAAAAGGTTGTTCCAGCTGGTCAAAGAATTTGCTGCCTCTGTTCTGTGGTTTTCTGTCTCACATTTAGATCTTTCATCCATTTTGAATTTATTTTGGTATGGTGAAAGCAGGTGGTCCAGTTTCATTCTTTTGCATGTTGCTGTCCAGTTTTCCTAACACCATTTGTTGAAGAAACTGTCTTTTTTCCATTGCATATTCTTTCCTGCTTTGTTGAAGATTATTTGACCATACAGTTGTGGTGATAAATTTTCTTTCAATCTTAATTATGTTTTATAGCCTGTAGCTTGAAGATAAGTTCCAAAATCTTTAGGTAACTTAAAGTCTTAGACTGAAACTAAATTGAATTAATTTATCAATATTCTTTACATAGTTAGATCATTTCTAAACAAGATGGAATATTTACTTAAATATATATTAATTCCTAAGCATACTTTTGAGCTTATACTTTCTGATTCTTGTTTTTATATGGTTCAGAGAGGACATATATACTTGAATTTGTTAACAAAAGTGTTTATTTTTGCCATCCTGAGAAGTTGTTCTACAAGGGATGTTCATAGAAAGCAGTAGGAGGTTATGGAAAGAGAACTTTGTTATGGTCAAAGCTAAAATTTGATAAGGTTATTTGTAATAATTTTTATTATTTTTTTACATTTTATTTATTTTTGACAGAGAGAGAGGGAGACAGAGCACAAGTGGGGGAGGGTCAGAGAGAGAGGGAGACACAGAATTCTAAGCAGGCTCCAGGCTCTGAGCTGTCAGCACAGAGCCCGACGCGGGGCTCAAACTCACAAACCATGAGATCATGACCTGAGCCAAAGTCAGATGCTTAACTGACTAAGCCACCCAGGCGCCCCAGTTTATTTTTAATATTTTCAAAAAAACGATAATAGCAAGTATTACACTGATGCACTAATAGAGTTTGGTTTTCTTTCTCTTGAAGTGACCTTTTCCCTGGAGTGTTGGTCTATTCTTACTGAAAGGTTATAAAAGATTATTTTCTTATTTTCTATAAAATCTACCTAAAAAGCAAAGATTCTGTGTCTGACTAGGATCACTTCTATGGTCTGTATTGATTTTTTTATGTTCTTGATTATTTAAGAAAGCAAAAATTTTCCACGGTGAAAAAACTAAAATTCTTTATAATCATATTACCTACTGGGTTTACTTTTAAAATATTTGATTGCCACTTAATTTAATAGGTAGCTAAGTATTGTTTCTCAATCATACAGGGTTCTTTTTTTTTTTACTATAATTTTTTAAATTTTATTATGGGAAGACCCATGATCCTATCTTCATCAAGCTCAAATAAGCTGACAATCTTGATATTTTACCTTTACAAAATTGATTCTAACTAATGTCTTTTGGACCTAAAACTGTCTCTGATAGTTTCCAGAAGCTTCCAGAATCACAAAGGATTTGTGCTTCCACCTTATAGAGAGAGAGATGCTAGAAATAACTAGGCTTATTTGGTAAGTTATTATTGATGAGTTTCATGGGAAAAGTTGCCAAATCAGGAGAGATGTTTAGCCCTCCCAAGGTCAAATTTATATGGGAAAAAATGTTGTTAGTATGAATATTTCAGAAATTGTATGCTGTGTGGTAATTTCCTAGATATTTGTCCATCAGTGATGTGCCATCACTGTGCATGATGTTTCCCTTCATCAGAGCCTTAGTGCTGTGTTCTCTAATAACAGACAACAACAATGTAATGAGTCATTATTTTAGTTGTCTTTTAAGATGTTAACTTGATTTCAATTTATTTCATTAATTTGAATATAGCATCTTCCAGGCTAGTGGTTTTCAACTGGAGTTCACAAACTTATTTAATATACAGATGTTTAGGATTCAGTCTAGACTTAGAGAATCTCTTCACTTGACATCCTTGGTATATTCACTTGATATATTCCTTGTGTATTATTTCTCAGGATTATTATATGTTATCTCTGAACCTGTTTTTCTCTATGAAAGATTATATTCATCCATTTTAATAAATTAGATGCAATAGTCACTCTTCTGTAGAAATAAGGTTAATCATTACGCGTTGATATATTTTGTCCAAACTTTTTATTGATTTTATTATCTTATTTTGCATGCCACAGAAACAACCAATTTTCCTTGCCAGATGCATTATTCTTGAAATGAATACTCATCAGATCTTTTACTTTTGAAAATTGTTAGTAATAAGCACAGCTGTTTTACATCTTTTGTCATCTATGGGCAGTCTTTTGTTTTATTCTGATGCTTCCCTGAAAGCACTTGCAATCAGCTACAGGCCAGAGGGCTTGGTCTTCAACAAAGAAAGACTTGCTTAGAGCTAAATGGAAAACGACTATGCCAGAAGATACTTCTGAGTCCAGGATTCTGGTGATATCCTATCACTTAAACAACTTTGGGACCATACCAGTGGACTGAGTCAGGATTTCCAGAACTTTAGTCAAGAAGCAAGTGGGTTCACAAGACTGCTAACCCAAGAATAAGCATAACAAGAATCAATTCATGTCAGTGAAGTGATGAAGGATGACTATGGGTTTTGTTCGGAATATTGTTGATGTTTTAATGTTTTATTTTCTGGATATATAAGTAATCCTTTAATCTTTTCTCTTCATGTATAATTTATAACAATTCAGTAGACTAAACTTCTATAAACTGAAAGAAATACTTGTGAATGTTATCTTTTTCTCCCTCATTGATACCTCCAGGATTTGGAAGTTTTCATTCAGTATTTTTTTTTTCATGGCCAATATACTTATTTGCATAAGTTCTGCAGAAGTCTGCTCTCCTTGTCAGCAGGTATTGGAAATATTGGTTTTGCCACCAACGACTTGCTTGAAATATCATAGTTAAGAACCATGCTCATTTAATTAGATATGACCAGTTACTTAGGAACTGAAGTTGACACTATGGAGTCAGTACTTATAAAGCCCCCCTTGGAAAAACTAGACTGGTACCTGACTCAAAATTTCCTGAGTTATGGATGAATAAGGAAGGCCATTTCCTCAAAAGCTCAGGAATCTTAGGACATGTGGGGAACTTGAAGAAGAGAGGTATATACCCCAATTTATAGGTACCAATGGTGAAATCTGATGATTAAGTTCATGACTTGACTTCATAATCTCAAAAGGCATTTAAAATTCCAGTTTGAAATTCCTTTATGAACATTTCCAGCAAAACCAGCTTAAGACGGTCTATATGCTGCATCTATGTAAATAGTGAAGCCAAACAAAATGAAGCTAGTCTCATTTTGTGACCAAGAATAATCTTTCTTTGACATTATTTTTGATCAAAGGAGGGGAAGCTATGAAGAGAAATTTTGTATTTCAACAGAAAGTTTTCATTAACAGCATTATTTATAGCACAATCTTTCAAGTTGCCAAATTCTAACTGTTCACTCTGAGTATTTTTTGCAACCTTTTTGAAATTATGGTAACTAATGGATGGATGTGTACATTCTGTCATCTTGTCCAATAAAAATTTATGCCACTTTCCCCACCATGGGAAAACAAATTTTGGCACCTATGTGTAAATTAGACTGCATGCACATTGCTCAAATTGTTAATCCTTACCAAATTTTCAATTCTTCCCATTTCCTTCAATAGCTGATCACAGTCCTCCAAGATAACATGTCTAATTTCTTTTCCTCCTGCTTGACCCTATGTCATGGAGGACAAAGACTAAAACATGACTCAGATCCTTCTTGAGACTCTAGATTGTCTTGAAGCTTGCCCTTTTCCCCAGGATCTGAAGAATCCCTATGAACTGATGCCTGAGAATGGATTATAAACCTCACTCTCACAGCAGGCCTTACATGGGCTGGATGTCCCTTTGAGCAAGCAACTGGCTTAGCCACAAAGGAAGTCCAGTAAAATGCTTGGGGCTTGCAAGCCCTCATGTAAGAGGTAGCCAACATTGTGGACATGGTCAGTGAGAACATGGACTTGTAGCTCAAGAGAATCAAGAAACTCTGTGATATATATCGCATAAATGAAAGATTTTTCTCCACTGACTTCTTGGAATCCGCTGTACCAGTTACCCTCAGGGTTAAACTCCTAGCTCTTACTTTGAAACAACCTTTTATGATAATATTTCTCCTTTCCATTGTGGACATCCTTCTTTTAAGATGCCTGATCAGCAGGACTCTAAAACAACTGACCTTTGCCACAACCTCTAAACAGCTAATTCAACTGATTTGCAGGCACAATGCCAACAGCCAGAGATTATTTGTTAGACCCTACTTCCCACAATCAGAAGGTTTCTGATTACTTCTGAATTGTTTGGAAAGGGAGTGCTGACAAGGTTGAAATTTGCCCAGCTCTGAGCTTCCAGAAAATAATTACAGTTAAGAAATCCTCCCAATACTTTTATGTTCTGAGAAAAGTCAACCCTAACCAGCTAACCACAAAAGACTGGCAGCAGGTTCTGGCATATTTCAAGATATAACCCACCTCCACCTTTCATCAATGATTCAGATTAGAGCAGATTCCACCTTCTCATGACCCCCATAAGACAGGAATAACTCTTTGTTTATGAGCTCTATAAATCCCTGATGTCTTTCCTTTCTTTTCCTTTCCTTTCCTTTCCTTTCCTTTCCTTTCCTTTCCTTTCCCTTCCTTTTTTTTCCCCCCAAGATGCTTCCCATAAATGAACCTTATTCCTATCACAATAGCCTGAATAAAATTCTCTTCTTAATTGTCTGATACATTTTGTTTTAGATATCCATCTTATTTTAAGTTTTGTCTTTGTTTCTGAATGTTGGAAAGTACACTTTCTTTTTATCAAGTTCAGGTAGATATTAAAAATGTTATAAATTTATATAACATTTTTATATGCTTTTAGCAGGAAAGAGGCCCTCAATAACCCAGTCTTTCTTGTGATAGGAAACTGATGCCACCTCTATTCTCTTTTCAGTCTTTTGTTGGTGGATATATTTTGTGCCCAGTTCCATTAGAGCTTTGCCTTTTGATTCACAAAAACTTATCTTTCCCTTTAAAATATAAAGAACTTGGGGTGCCTGGGTGGCTCAGTTGGTTGAGCGTCCGACTTCAGCTCAGGTCACGATCTCACGGTTCATGAGTTCGAGCCCTGCGTCAGGCTCTGGGCTGATGGCTCAGAGCCTGGAGCCTGCTTCCGATTCTGTGTCTCCCTCTCTCTCTGCCCCTCCCCCATTCATGCTCTGTCTCTCTCTGTCTCAAAAATAAATAAACATTAAAAAAAGTTAAATAAAAATAAATAAAAATAAAATAAAATATAAAGAACCAAGCTTTGGCTTTCATAATTATTGCCTCTGAAGTAGGCATCAAGAACCTCTCTTGGAACTCAAAATCTGAGTACCAACTCTCTTTGCATTTCTGTTACAATTATATCAATTTCCCCCCAAAGTAATGGATGCCTCTGGTGAATAAAGGGAAGATTTTGTATGAGGGAATGTAAAGGAAAAACACCTTGATTCATTTCAAGAAGTTATCTCAGTATAGTTTCAATCATTCATACCTACCATCCAGCAGAATATGCTCCCTAAAAATGTGGTACTTGGCTTCCCATTGTGTGCGTGTAGCCACAGATCAGGGTTCCCTTTCATACACACTTTTCCACAAGTCCTGAATCTCTTGAACTGACCCACACTTCAGGCTGTGTCTCCTAAGGGTTGGTTAACTTTGCTATTTCTGTAGTCTTTGCCTTGTTTGATTCACTGTGTTGCCCCTGTGTTACAATTTTGATTTCTCTCTTATGTTATCCATCTTTAGACAATACAAACAAGATCAGTCTTTGTTGGCCCACCCCTAGCACAAACAAATCCAAATATTTCCACCGAATTCACCTAATAGTATACCTGGATTAAATAAACAAAAATGTTTAATAGATCCTTTCCAGGGAAAAGATTTTGAATGGCAGAAGGGAAGTGAGATCTAAGGTTAAGAAAGTTGTCTAAATGCACATGTGTCCAGTCTCTCCAGTTCTGGAAACTTTATATGTGTATGTATATGTCTGTGTATACACACATATACAAAATTTTCCAGGCCAAGTGGCAAAAAAAAAAAAAAAAAAAATTGGCATTTAGCTTTTCTTTAAAAAGACAAATTTTAAGTACACTAACATTTTGCTTACAGGAAATAGACACTGATGAGTCATTTAACATTTCACATAATTTTTTTTTTAATCTTACAGCAATCATATAAAGTAAGCAAAAAAACCATAATCAGGGCTAGTTTAACATCTTTCGGATCACTATGCTCTCCATGATTCAGGTACTTATCAGTCCCTCATCCTCATGTAGCCTTCGATGTGAAAGCATTTCTAAATATAGGCTAGGTATAAGAGAGTCTAACAAGTTCTGAATTGTCTTGTAAGTGCGACAATTTTCTTGATAAAATCAAATATTTAAATTTTCATCTCTCTCTCTCTCTCTTTGGTGTTTGGTAGCCTGTGAAGGCATCTTTCCTTTCCTGTTATCTCAAGTACACGAGAGATATTGCTGTTATCTCAAGTACACGCAAGACTTGAGTCTGTGCGTGGCACAGAGCCGGCAGTGGGCATAATTACTGTCATTTTAGAGACTATCAGAGACCATGAGAGACCCAAGCCCTAAGCAGACTTGCCCACCTGGCAAGAGGTAAAGTGGAAGCAGATGGAGCTTCCACTTTTCCTGCCCAGGGCCACTCAAAGCCTGTTCTGCAAATGACAGTAGACAAAGTAGTTGTTCCTGGTCCAGGGTATGTAAGTGTAGAAATTGAGAGGAAGTGCTCAGAAATGTTTATACCAGTTTGACTTTGTTCTGATACCCAAGCATATGGGTACGTCTCAATAAAGAGGATATTGATCAGCTGTCCTTCTCAGTGGGGAGTCACACAGGTGCAAGCTATTTCTGGCCGTGCACAGTCATTTCATTTCTTCAGGTATTGTTCCATGATGGACTGGGGGTTCCATGATGGACTGGGGGGAGGAAGGGGTTTGTCCCATAAAATTCAGGATGCCCAGTTAAATTTGCATGGCAGACTACAATGAATAACATTTTAATATCATTCTATGTCCCAAGAATTTTTAGAGCCATATTTCTCCTAAAAATTATCTCAGGTTTATCTAAAATTCAAGCTTATTTGAGTGTCCTTCATTTTTATTTGCTAAATCTGGAAACCCTTAATGGGGGTATTTGACAACTGTCCTCCATCACAGCTCGGGGCCCAGAATGACTCCACCTCATCGTGGGTGTAGGCTGAGACTAGATCCTTGGTATCTTCCTCTGCTGCACTCACTTGTTCTATCGCCCTGTGGATTAAACCCATCCATGCTCTCTTTTGCTAATCCCCTTAGCTGTTTTTCAAATCTAGATATTCACAGTGATACTCTCTTTTTCTTGGCTTTCAGTCGCTTTAGGAAAGTAGATGTTTCTGAGTAAAATTTTTGGACTGCTTTGAGGATTAATAAGTTAATGCCTGACAGCACTTTAAGAGATGCAAAAGTGCTCTCTCCACAGTTCACTAAACAATAAAATTGTTTCTGGTGTGCCTTATTGTTACTGTCACCTAAGCTGTTTTGCTGTGTTTTCCATCATTATTCAAATCCACCTTGGAAATTCTCTACTTAAAGATTTATGAAAAAATACCCACTGTACCTTGTCCAGCAATTTGTGTACAGACAAAATGAGCATGTTTTGCTTAAAAAGGATATTTAAGCAGCTCAAAAGGACGAGTTACCTCAATTTCCTCATTTAAAGAATTGGGTTGTTCAGTGAGGTGGTCCCTGGGGTTCTTTGGCCGCTTGAATGTTCTGATTTAAAAAGCCACCAGAGAAAACCAAACCTGTGTAGAAAGGAAGGGCAGTGGATTGCCTACTTCCTTACTGAAGGGAGAAGATGCACAGGCTGATAAATGCCCATGAACATCAGCTGGCAGAGACACTTCCCTCTCTACCTCGTCTCTAAATCAGCGTCTCAATATAAAGCTCTCCCAGGTTATGGACTGCATCAAGCTGCATTGCTGGAAGTATTGGACTGGGAGTCAGGAGGACAGAATTTGAAACTTGGCTTTGCCACTTACCAACCATATGATGAGGGAGCAATTCCTACATCAAATGATCCCAAGTACTTCTGCCCTCTACAAGAATGGCACAATCCACGTCAAGATGGATAAATTCTATTGAGGAAAACATCTTGAAGATCTCAATAGGCCTTTTTGGTTATAAAAGGAGGGGGTGGCTGGTGCTAGTTTGAGGGTTGCCTCAAAAAGAATTACATGCTTTTCAAGATGGAACACAGGAATGCTAGATTGTTTGCCAGAGAAAGAAGGAAACTGGAGAGCAAAATTTATAAGCGTTCCTGGAGCCCATGCTGGTACAGAGCTGAGTCAGCTGATGTGTGAGGGGTGATGGCTCTACAGGAGCAAGTCCTGGTGTGGCCACCACTCAGCTCCAGCCAGTCATCACCATGCTTAGGTGGGACATCAGCAACCTCAGGTCTCCCAGTCTTCCAGGGAAAGTCAGAAATCTGAAAAAAAGCTCCTCCTTTTAAAATGTTGGAAACTAATTAAAATTTTATGTTATTTCTGTCATGGCCAAACAAAACGTGCCCATGGACTGACTGCATTAGGGCCATGAATTGCCTGTCATTTTCAAATATCTTGCCTTGGGAGAGAAAGGGTCTCAATAGAAGAATAAAAAATAATTTTGGTTAAGTCAATCCTTTCCTAAGTGTTTGTCATAAAGATCTTAGGTTGCTTCCAACTTTCAGTAGAATTTGATACATACAATAGCTTGAATTTGTGATCTTTTTAGAGAATGAAGGGAGAAAGGTGTTGCCTACATGGGACAAAGTGGTATAAAAGGGAACAGCAATTGCAGGAGTGATGTAAGATTAATAATTGAGAGTTCAAGGGAAGAAATTCAAAGACATGAAGAAGAGAAAGCCTCCCAAGGACACGGACAGAAACGTAAACCCCTCCTGAGAAGAAGAATATTGGTGTGATGTCCTAGGCTTTCAGAATAAATGGAATGGTGGTCGGGGTACTTGTAGTTTAATGTGAAAAGAAAGAGTGATACCAGAAAGCTGGAGAACTTGTACATATCCAGCGGCAGACCCTTCATTTACCAAAGGAATAAAATGATATAAAACCTCTCAAAGAGTAATGTCATGCACACAAATATATCTGCTGCTGGAATGTTCTGAGGGTGTGGGAGACTAGAAATGAAAGGCCATAAGGTTTGCTTCTGAGGAGCACTGGGGCAGGTAGAAGGAGCTTTGGTGGCACTCCTGCTCCAAAGTTGGCTGCCTGAGGGAAAAGGGAGAAGCATTGTGACTAACAAGGCTGCAGGGCAGTTCCAGAACCGCATGTCCACAGAAGCTCAGAACAGCTAGGGAAAACCTATAGTGATCAGGGCAGAGGCTTGAAGAACCTGGACAGGAGAAATGAGGAAGAGTTACGGAGACGGGTGAAAAGTCAGGATCTCCAGGGTTTCAAGGCAAATCATTGTCTTTTTGACTGAGAGGTATGTATGCAGAGTTAATCATGTATTCATGACATTCTGGAGAGGTGAGGCTGTGACCTGAATGACTGTAATGAGAATTCCTTTCTCTTTCCTTGGGGATTGTTTCAGGTATTCTGCGACTCAGCAGCTGGTTCCTCTCTTTGTTCTCTTTCCTTTTGTGTAGAACCTGGGGCATAACATTATTGACACTCCCAAAGCCAACATGGATTTTTCTTTCTCGTGTGATATGCATTTCAGCCTAATCAAGCCAGAGTATGTTCATGGCTAACAAATTCAGAGAAAGCAGCATTCCTTTTCCCTGTGCAAGTGTCAGGGGTCGAGATGGTTTATGGAAGTGCTGTGTTGCTCAGCACATTTGTACATAAGGAGATAAATTTTTCTGCTGCAGTGCCTCACTGCCAGAGAAGAGACTATTGGCCATATCATCTTGCTGGTCATCATGTAATTAGCATGCCCTGAATGGAGGCTGTGTGCTCTGCACCATTCTAGGAAGCTGGAAGAGTGCCCTGCCTGGTCAGGGCCATTTAACTGTACAGACACCAGGAAGAACAAGGGATTGGGATCATTGGAAATCTAGTACTTTATTGCTAAGATTTATGGAGCACCACACTGAATGCTTGACATGAATTATCTTATTTTTAATTCCCCATATCTCAGTGAGATAGAAATGGTTGCCATCATCATTTTATGGATGAGGAAACTAAGGTTTATAGAGATTAGGTAAAATGCCCAAGGCCACACAGCTAGTCAGTGACAGAGCTAGGACTTGAATGCAGGTCTGTTCCAAAGCCCAGGTGCTTAAGTCCCTGGAAATGCCATGGGGGTGACCACTGACCTGTACATGGCTAAGGTTATTGGATTCAAGTCTCTGTGGAAGCAGAGATGCCAAACCCACAAGGCAAGCTGCTAGTGCACAAGGCTCACTACACCACCGTTATCCTTGGACTTTCCTCTGTTCATCTCCTGATTCTTAAGTCTTGCTTATCCTTCTTTCTCAGTGTTCACCCTTGTTTGGTGGTAAACCATCATGCAGTTTCTTAATGGCATCTCAAGAGGAGCATGTAGTCAGACTTTCAAATTTAAGCAAAATACCTCCAGTGACAAGGAACTCACTCACTCTCTGTCACAGAGACATTCTGTTTATTCCACCTAAACACTAAAATGTTATTCATTCATTCATAATACCAAGGCAGTTTAAATCACCAATTGCCCAGAAACCTGTTCCTATGTGTCCTCAAGTTTTCTAGCTTTCATTGTCAACTTTACACATAATATCCAAATGAAAAGGCTGCAGTTCCCATCTGGCATACTGTGGCAAGCCCCTTATGGTCCTTGGCTGCCAATATCCTCGAAGTTAGACTCTGTCTCAGCCTTATGCTATCTCAGCTCTGGATAATGAACCTCGGCTCCTCACAGGCTATTCTGATTCCTCACCTGGAGCCAACTGGGGGTCAACAGGTTGGTGTGCCAATAACCTTCCCCCTGTGGATTGGTGGAGTTGCAATTAATCTCAACACATGAAGTTCAGTAGCTCTCTAAAGTAGAAATCTCCCCACTGCTGAAAAGTTCCCATGCCTCCTTCTGTTTTAGTCTCTTGGGAATGTGGGTTTTCTCCATTCCCTCCAAAGCACTGGGGCCTAAAATGAAGGACTATCCTCTACCCAGATCAGTTGTTGTGCATCTCTACTTTCACCTTACTCCTAAACCCCAATTCCTATCATCTCCCCTCATGCTTAGATGGAGTCTTTGAGTGAACCAATTTCACCCCATATTCCTGAATGTACATCTTTTATCCCTATCCTCTTCCCATAGGCTAACCTCCTCTTAGTTCTTGCCTCATGCCTTTGAACCAAACAGGATTCATGAACCAATTCTCTTTGAGCATGATGTCTGCTCCCTCCTTTAAGATTTATTCCAATGCCTACCAATTCTTCCTTGTCCTTGGCCAGGGCCAACTGGTGGAATGCTTTAAGCTCCCTCCTAAAAATCAGCTGTGAATTTAATTCTCTTTCCAGAAACTCCTGAGGATGGAATCAGAAAGTCTCTCATGTTAAATCTTATAGTCTTTCAGCAAAACTTATTTCGATATGGACAGAGTGTATAGTACTAGTTGGTGTGTATAATTTTAGGGGCTCTGGAAGAGCCTTGCCCAAAGGAATGTTAATCATTCAGTATTCACAGTGCTCCAAAACCCAAACAGTTTTTAACCAGACAGTGGTTCCCAACCTGGCTGAAATTCTGAATCTCCTAGAGAGGTTTTAAGCAATGCTAATACCCAATTCCATACCATGAGATTTAGATGTAATGAAACACAATGGGGCCTGTTCATCAGTAGAATGATATCTGGTGATTCTAATGCATACTGAGGGCTGTGAACCACCTAACTAAAGGATAAGAGTAAGGCTTAAAATGTCAATCTCTTTTCAATAAAAAAAATACCCTGCCAGTGATGCTAAAGTACAAGTAACTGATGTCTCCTCTGACTGAGGGCTACAAAGGAAAACAAATGGGAAATATCATGAAGAATAAACTTGGCAAAGGGTGAGTCCTAGTCTCCACCTAGAAATTACACATATTTTCTTAACTATTTTAACTTATATGGCTTCGGGGTACTAGCTTGGGAGGGCTCCTGTTATGAGGCCAAGGAAGAGGAGAATGAGTTGGAATTGAGTGAGGGGTAAGCATTGCCTTAGGACTGTCCTTGGGGAGGAGAGGATCTGGCCAGGAGCTTGAATATAACCTCTGGAGCATGACAACTTGTGTAGAATCTTGACTTGCTTTGTTAACCAATCTGTAGGTGATAAACTATGTTCATCAAGCAGGGCAGCGGGGTCTTGATTTATGATTCTAAGCAATAGAACATTTTTGAAGTAGGATCCTGGCATTGATCATAGATTCTCAGAGCTCCAGCAAGTGGACTGGAGTTTAAAGATGGTGCCAGTCCCAGCATGGAAGTGGAGTGCAAATGGAGCAGAGCATCCCATTGTCTTATGGATGGGGCAAACCCAGGAAGAGGAAGAGTTATCACTCTGGGTAGAGGATGGTTTGGGAAAGAGGAATAATAGGACTTGGGATGGCAAGACAAACGAGAGTAATACTCTCATAAGCTTCCCCTTACTTTAAAATGTCCATATGTATAGAATGGGTCTCTCCACAGTTTAAAGTTATAGTAGGTCTAGTGGTTTTTTCTGCACTATGTCTCAATTTCCCTCAGCATAAAGTGATGACATATTCAGATAATCTCTAAGACTCTTTCAAATATAGCAGTCTCTGAATCTGAGTGTTAGCAAAACAGAATGGCAAATGCATGGAGAAGGTTATAGTCATGATCAATCCTGGCTGTTCACAGACTTCTCCCATTCAGCTGTAATTCCTTATTATCTATGCTTATAGCTTCTTGCCGGTCCCTTTTTAAACCACATAATGCAATAAAAATACCCATAGTATATATAAATTTTGTTGGAGAGGTATCAAGGACTTTGGCTTTCTAATTCAGGAGAGAAAGCTAAGCAATCAAAAGACCAATGAATCATAATTAATTGCAAAAAAAGAGAGGAATTCTAAGTAGTAAAGGTGATCTCGCCCTCTTCTGGACAAGAGCCACGGGAGTGCTGGGAAGCAGGTTAGGCCAGAAAGAGGAGGGAAACCAATTTCAGAGAAAAGATTTTGCAAGTGAATGTGTGGGGGTAATTAGCTGAAAATAATGAAAGATAATCAGGACAGGTCATTCTTTAACATGCACAAATTAGAGACAACTACGGGACCATATCTGTGTTTTCTCTCTGATGCCTGTGAGGATCACAAAATCTGAATGGCAACAAATAATATTCTTAAAGGGATGAGGCAAGACACAAATTATACTTTCCTGCTTTACCTGCAACACTTGGGGTACAGATGGAACCATTCAGAGGGATCTGTGACCTCTGGCCTGCGATAGCCCTAATATCCCAGGCTATGTGATACTGCCATGCCCACACCTCACCCAGCCCATAGCACAGCAGATATTCCATAAATGAATGAATGAATGAAAAACTAATCCCATGAAGTTTGCCTTAAGGAGGGTGAAGAAAGGGGAAAGTTTGACTATAATTATATTATGGGTAATATATGAATGAGCCAGATTTTAGAATATGCTGGAGGCACTTTTTCAATCTTAGCCACATGGGTGGATTACCATCCATCAATCTGCTGTGTGGGGTGGGAGCCCAAGGTAGGAGAAGTTGGAGCAAAGCATGTGACTTGATGACTGTGACACTTCCTCATCCCCTAGTCTTTGGTGTTCACTGGCTACTTTCCCAAAGCAATCTGTCAAGCATATTAGACTTCAGGAGAAATTCAATAATGCTAAATATTCAATAGTAACTTCAAGAGAATATTTGTCTTAAGGCTAAACCAAAGGCTTTCAAAGATTTAGAGTCTCCTTCCAGATGGGCCCAAATAGTTGTAGGACTTCCCATAATGGGGGACCTCTTGGGTGCCCCAGGGAACTCATCTACTATACTCATGGGAGTATAATAGTCATCTGCTGCTGTAGTTTCTTCCTTTGTGTGTTTATTTCCAGTTCTACCTTCAGTAGAGAGAGAAATAACCCTAGACTAGGACCCTGAAGACTGGAATCTTGCTGCCATATATCCTTAGGTAAATCTCCAAACATCTTCAAGTTTGATGATTTGCAAAACAAAGATAACATCCACCTCACAGGTTATTGTGGGAAATAAAATTTCTTAAAATCCTTCCAAGTCATCCCATAGCAATTAAAATATAATCCGAGCACAGTAGCGTAAAAGGCCCCTTTTGATCTAGCCCTTGCTAGATCAATTGCATCTTCCATATCTCTCTTCCCACTCATTCAGTTCATGTTATATGGGTTTTCTGTCTATTGCTTACATATCAATATGTCTCTTACATCAGGGCTGGAGTGATCTTCTCTTTGACATCCCTCGCTTCCAAGTCTCAGCTCATATGACATGTTAAAAAAAAAAAAAAAGCTTTATCCACCTTATCAAATATTCCGTTACCCCCCCCCCCCATACACTCCATTTCTACCACCAACTGGTCGTGGCCTTTCACTTTATTCTATTTAATTTTCTTGATAGCAATGATCATTATTTGAATTTATTTTATTGATTTGTTTGCTTCATTAGTTGCCTCCCTCCAACCAATAATCTGAACACTAATAGAGCAGGGACCTTATACCACTTGCACTGAGAATAATGTCTGGCAGGCACATAGTAGATGGCAATAAATATTTGAATTGAAGTAGAGAACTCAATAAAGGTTTGAGGTCAAATATTTTAGTGAAAGGAATTTATAACTGAAGTGCTGTGCACATATAAGGTGGTATTTACTTCCATTGAGAGGGTACTAGAGGGGAAAGAGCAGAAGGTAAGGGGTCAAAGAATACTAGATTTACATTTCTCCCTTACTGCTTTTTGGTTGTGTAGAGTACAGCTAGTCACTGTTGGGCCTCTTAGTCTGTGGGAGAGGTAGAGCTCCTCCCTAAGGAATGTGGTGGAGGCCTTCTCAGAACAAAGGAAGTCAATGTGGTCCAATCACCTCCTATACATGTATGCATAGCTCTGACAGGACTCTGTAACTTGGACTGTGTCCAATCAGACTGTATGTCTGTATGTTACCATGTATGGGAGACAAAGTAGTAGAAATTGTATAAAAGGCTACACCCTGCTGTACTCGGGGCTCAGCCTTTTGGGTCTTAGCCCACTGAGCCTGTGCTAGCACGAATAAAGCTCCTCCCTGGAAAGAAAGACCTCAGTGTCTCGTCCCTCTGTGCGAGAATCCTGCTGCAAGTCCATTGGTTTCCTTATCTGTAAAAGAAGGAAGGTGGCATTTACCTCCTGGGTTGTTCTGAGACCCAGATCTAATGTGGAGAAAATCACTGTGCATACTGAAGATATTCATGTAACTTTTTTAATCATTCTCCAGGGTAGGATCCTAAACTAGAGGAATGAGAAGTTCTTACCCTTTTTTTTTTTTTTAATTTCAAAAAAGCAGGAGTTTGGGGAGGCATTGGTGAGAAATTGTGGAGGGAGTTTATTTTACCCAAACTCTTCCCCAAAGCATCAAAAATCTGTGATCCATGGCTTCATTTGCATAAGTATATTTGCATGTCCTAATTAGAACCTTTGGCAAAAATCCGAGGGAAAGAATTTAGGCTTTTGCCCTCAAGGAAGAAGAAAATTCTTTCCAAAGAAGCCGCCACATTTTCATTCTGCAGAAGATAGGTGGCAAATGCATTAATGTAGCTTACAGAAATTAGACTGAGCAGTCGGATTAACATCAATTTACAAATGAAGCAGGATAAGCCCGTTCAAACAAAGCCCATTATATTTTATTTAGTAACAACTCCTTACCTCTTCTAGCTCTGTGTAATGGCTGTTCTAATGCTTTCACAAAGAAGCCTGTCTGAACAGAAGGAAGGAAAAAGGATGAATAAACCCATACTTGATCTGAGTATGCACACTGCACTTCTCTGCCAAGGTCCAGAGACTCTTCAGAGATAGCAAACCCAACACAAACCTTCAGGTCCACCCTTGACTTGGGAGCAGGGGGTGAAATGAAGGGCTTGATTGACTCACAACCTTCCAAGCGCAGGGCGTGGAATCAAAAAGTCTGGGCTTGGGTAGTGAGGCTGCCATTTATTATCTATGTGGGACCTTGGGGCTGACCATTTTACATTCTCTTAGCCTTTAATCCTTCTGCTGCAAAAGGGAGATAAAATTGACATCTGCCTCATGGAGCTGTTGCAGGGATTAAATAAGATCCTACATGGAGCAAACCCTTTGTAAAGGGCAAAGTGCTATATAAATGTCCCACATTCTAAATCCTGTCCTTATTCATCCCTGAACCTTCTGCCACAAGGAATTATTATGTTGTTTCTCTTGGTTGATAAGTTTGAAACATACACGGCCGCGAGTGCTCACCAGAAAGGTATACAAATGGCACAGGTACAGCCTTTCTCCTTCCTGTACCTGCAGCTAGCTTTGCTAATGAAGCACAATTTTTCCTACTGAGTCTGGGCCCAATCTCAAAATCCCCACCGTGACTTCCCAGCAGCTACCATCAACTGTTGGATTTGGGTATGTGACATAGAGCTGATTGTCCATCCCTCCGAAGCCTGTAAGGCCTGTGGCCAAAGCATCCCACACTCTTCTATTGTCCAGATCGAGTAAACACAGAATGCAACACAAGTTCATAGAGATGACATCCCGCGGGGACAGACCCCATTCTTAGTACACACATACACAAAGCAGCACCGGCTCAAACATTCGTTTCTTATGTCTGAGTTAATTTCATAGTGGAAAAGAAAAACAAATGTTCGGGGAAATGTTGGCAACAGTACAATTTATGATAAATCAAATCGCCTGAAGAGATGAGTAAAAGGATTTTGGAGAGAACAAAGACTCTGGGACTGAACGGCCAATGTCAAGTTAGTTATATAACTGTGTAACTGGATCAATCCCTTAATGGCTCTATGTTTTCCTATCAAATAGGATAATTAGACATTTTGATTCTCAGTTAAATCAATTCTTTCCTTAGGCTTTGAGAAGAAGTGTGTCTTACAGAGACTCCAGGTGTTAATATTGAAATCTCTTCCTTCTGAGATCCTGAAGGAAAGGTGTAGTTTCATTCTGTGGATGTGATCACAGGTCTGTCCTTGGCGATCCAGATGTCAGGTGGCAGTCCTAAATGAACTGAAGTGGACCGGAACATATCAAGCTCCCCACTTGCAGACAGAAAACTATTTTTAAAATTCAGTCCCAGCATGAGTTTGCTGGATATGAACTGACCTGCTCTATTATTTTACCAAGGTCAAGCAGTCTCTCATTCCGTGGGAAGCAGCACTGGTCCATCGCCCAAGCTCTCTGCTTTGTGTCATCAGGGCTTTGGCCAAAGAAAGACATATATAGACATGTTTTCTTAATTAAAATAAGAAAATGAGTTTTGCATGCAGAAATACAACCAAAGTCTTACACCTTCAGCTGCCTAATTTTCAAAAAGGCAATTACGATGCTAACCAATATTTCTTTAAGTCCTAGAAGTAAAAAAAAGTTCATAATAAATCACACTAAGAACAAAAGTGGCAAAATCCTGGTTTTCCTGAGCCTACAGACTGTTGCTTCCATTTGCTTTAAGGGTTTGGCATCAGGGTCCAATTCAAGAAATATATCTTAACGGATCTTTGTTTTAGACAAGGGAGAAGATGATAGCTCCTTTTCTTACTTGCTGACCTTCTTATTAGCCATCTTTCATTTCAGTTTTGAATGGCTAACTTTACCCTTGTAGTTTATATTCTTCTTTTTTTGGGGGGCATTTTTTGTGTCTTATTTGATCCTCGTATAATAGTTTTAACAATATCAACACCAATTTTCTGAGGAAATACAGAGACTCAACTGGGTTAAGCCACCTAGCCAAGGCCACATAGCTGAAAAATATAAAAATTGGGATTTGAATCCAGATAAGCTGACTCTGGAATGATGTTCTTTACTGCCACATACATATCTCAAGAATGATTTAGGACAGGGATTATGTTTTCCATGAAGCTAGAACAAGGGATTTTTAATTTATTTTAACCTAATAGAAACTCCTGGGGCTGAGACAGTAAGCCAAGATGAGGTCAACATGAGAAATCTAAGAACTAAATATTAGAGAGAATAAATCCAAAGGAGCCAAAGATGAAAATTTGGGGTTGGGTGAAGGTGATCTGAGAACGAAAGCAGTTGAGAATAAGCAAGACATCAATCTGCATATCAGCTGATATTTGGAAACCAGAAGCTTTGTGATAGCTGTGTTAGTTGTTGATTTCACAGGCCAGAAGCAAAAAGGGCAACTTATAGTCTGCCCATGCTGGTGGAGAAGAAATACCTGAAACCCTTATAGGCTGGACTTCTACTGGTTCTGTGGTTTTCTTACAATGGGCTGGATGACATATATAAGAAACTGAACAGGTCAAGGGCTGCTGCTGAAGCAGAATGAAAGATGACACCTGTTAGTTTGTTGTTTCCAATAATACACTACATATCATCACACTTAAATTCTAGTTGGCGAAGAAATGGGAACTGGCCATCAGGACTGATCATGTTTAAGAATGAAGGGAAAATGTGTACCAGTAGCAGAGGAAAGTAAAATAGTAAAGGAAGCCACTGCCAGGACATGAAACAAAGGGAACAACGTATACCTGCAGCTGACTCATGAAGAAAGACAGCCAGAGACTAGCCCAGTAGGAAATGCTCAGGTCCATCATAACAGCAATTGCTATAATTTAGTGTAAACTTACTATGTGTCATGTACATATATAGTGATTTCTAAGTATTCTTTTATTAATTTTCAAAATACCAGGAACTGGTTATTGTTAAGGACATTTTTGTAAATGAGAAAGCAGTGATTCAGAGGGAGTTAGTGGCTTGTTCAAGGTCAGAGAGTAGAAAAGCCTATACCCTTAGCCACTATGCTGAACATCCCTACACCTAGTGGTTGGACAGTAAGTTGATTATGGTGAACTGCATTTAATCATTTTGCTCCAAGTCATTTTTAGTTATGTCAACTAGATACATTGGACTTTGCCAAGTGTTTTATGTTTATATATTGCCCTTCTGGGTTTTAGCTCCATTGGCAACAATTGCAAAGCTCCTGTCCTTCCACCCTGAGTTTTAAGGACCTTCACTTAGTAGCTGACAACTCCCTGGGTACCAGTATCTAGCTAGCTTATATAATCTTAGGATATTTTATTGACCTCCTAGTGCTCATTGAGCATCATGAGAACAAGCAGTTCAATGTCTCAAGCATAGATCTAAGGAGAGATCTTTT
Source organism: Panthera onca (assembly GCF_046562875.1). Taxonomy (NCBI): domain Eukaryota; kingdom Metazoa; phylum Chordata; class Mammalia; order Carnivora; family Felidae; genus Panthera; species Panthera onca. The sequence goes on along the minus strand of NC_138347.1, from coordinate 75,373,660 downwards.
GTAAAGATTTACATAGGCTATTGTCCAAACTAAGACATCTTTAATATTCCTTTCCAACTCATTCCCCTCCCTCCACCACAACTTTCTACATCTCATGAGGGCCCAAACAAAGGAAAAAAAAAGCCTGAAATTTCAGCTGTAATTGATGGCCGGTTGGAAGATAGCTATCTTTGGGGGTCTCATTTTGATCTGTATATCTTTCTGTGGCTATTTGGCATCACATCCTAAAAAACCTTTAGATGACTCTGCCTGCTTTCCTTACACTGAAGCCAAAGATATATTGCTTTGCTAGTGTCTAGTAAACCCTAGGATTATAAAAATGTTAAGGCATTTCTAACTACCCCCCCCCCCACCGCTAAAAGGAGGCTGTAATATATTCTAGTAGAATGGGAATTTGGAGATCATCATCATTTGCAGGATTTTACAATGAAGAGCACAGGGAAGGGCACTACAGGCTGATATGTCCTGTGTCCCCTAGGCTCAATTTCTAATATAGCTCACTGTAATTCTTTTTGATAAACTCCATCCTACCCCAATAGTAATGTATTTGTGGTTGGAAGGGTTGTTATTAGAGCGTAAGCAGTATTTTAGCATTAGTCAGTGTTTTCAGTTTTAAGTAAGAAAAACTGAATCTGATTTTGAATCTAATTCATAAAAGAAGAAAAACTGGGGGGAATTAACAGGAAGTCTGGAGAAGCTGACCCAGAACAAAATGTAGTCTGGTGAGGATACTGCTGCTATGCGTGCCACAGATGGTGCTAGAATTCCTCTTCACTATGGTCACTGGATCCCGGATGCAGCCTCTGGCCAGCCTGCCACTGCCACCTGTGAAATGGATCCTCCCCAGGTTTTACTCTTTGCATCCCTGATTCCTGATCTGAATTCTCACGTGGGTGAACGTGACTGGCCAGCCTACATTACATGTTCATAGTCTAGCTGCAAAGGAGTCTGGGAAAATTACTCTCTGGTCTTATTGGCTTATATAGACAAAGGCTAGCTCTGCTTTCCTTCAAAATTCATAAAATAAGAAATCCCCCAAGTCATGGACTTGGAGATGCTATCTAGCCAAAATTGGGACACACTTTGTCTATGCTATCTGCATATTTTCCAAATGGCATTATCTTCTTCAAACTCTGACATAGCCTTGCATTTAAATATCATTACTTGTTTCTTTAATTTTTTTTCAGGTATTTAAAAAAAGTTTCTAAGATTCAAGATTATTCTTATACCATTCTTAAAATCCATTTCAAGACTTTTTCTGGGTAATCAGCATACTCTTAAAGCTAGGTAAGTCAAACTCCCCACCCAATAAACTTTATTTTTGTTTTGGGGTCATTTCTCTTTTAGCTCAAGCAGTCAGAAAAGTCCACACTTGCTAAAAATAAATAAATAAAAAATAAAAAGAGCAAGCAAGCAGATACAACTGACAAGATACCAACTACTTAAATATCTACTACACAGCTATCCCTTTGTTTTGAATTGCAGCTGTCTTGCAATAAATAGTACAAACATAAACAAATCCAATAGAAATTCCAGAAAGAAATTGCTTAGAATAGCAGACACTGTGCTCTTAATCCCCAAAAGGATCATTCAGAGTATGCTACTTTTTGTTCAACCCCATGGAATCTGTTTAGAATCGAGCTTCTGATTAAACTCCTGATAGAGATCCTGATTCCTCTGCCTAACTGTCTACACTTTGGTGTAGAAAGAATTCTGTTTCTCCCAAGGAGTTAAAATTAACATACACGTGTGTGTGTACAAATAAATTTTTCACGTGAAAATACAGGAAGGGAAATAGTGGAGAGCAATGGGGCACAGGGTCGTGGGCAAGGAGAGTTGTTTTATATAGCGTATCATGAAAGGATCGAGTCACCTGCATGTACATGTTATTAAAACCAGGAAGTAAATAAGACTACATAAGGAGAGGGAGGTTAGAGAAGAGAAGAGATATGGGGGGGGGGGGGGGTGCTGAGTCCTGTTTTAAATAGTTAAAAAAATTTTTTTAAATGTTTTATTTATTTTTGGGAAAGATACAGAGTGAGAGCAGAGAGGGTCAGAGAGAGGGAGACACAGAATCTAAAGCAGGATCCAGGCTCTGAACTGTCAGCACAGAGCCCGATTCAGGGCTTGAGCTCACAAAACTGTGAGATCATGACCTGAGGCGAAAATCGGATGCTTAACCAACTGAGCCACTCGGGCACCCCTAGAACTAAATAGGTGAAACATTTAGACAAAGTAAATAAACAAAAACATTTAGACAAATAGCTACATGTTTTTAATAGTTAAAATATTTAGAGGTTGAAATGAGAGGTAAAAGAGATGGAGAAGGAGACATTGCATCCAGAAAAAGAAAAGGAAGCTCTAAAGAAAAGAATATACAGATCATAAAAGTTCTGGTAAAAAGGACTTTTGAAAATTAAAAATTGATAGCAGAAATAAAAAATTCAGTAGAGAAGTGGGAGATAAGGCCAGAGACTGTCAGAGAGGAAAACAAAAAGAAAGAAATAGGAAAATGTGATAGAAAAAATCAGGAATGTAGACAATCAGATCAGTGGCACCAATGTCCATGTGATATAAGTTGCAGAAAAAGAAAGCATAAGACAGACAATAAATAAATAGAAGGAGGAGGAAAATAAAGAGAAGATACAATGAAATGTCCCAGAAGGCAAGACACAGTTTGCAGACTAAAGGGATCCCGGTGGGTTCCCAGCACACTTAATATGTATATCTGGTTGGGAAGGATCTCATCAAAGTAGCAGGGATCAAATGACAGTAATTATCTCAACAACAAACTGGGGAGAAAAGAAAATGGAGTAGTGCCTTCAAAATTCTGAAGGAAACTGAAATGTGAGCTAACCCACCCGTCAAATGTGGGGAGAAGAATAAAGACAATTGTAGCACAGGAAAATTCTTCCTTTCTTCCTTTCTGGCTTCTTTGGCTGGTCTACCCATTAAATTGACATAAGACAGGATCAACAGGGGTAAAAAACAATTCGACTTTGTATGTATAAGAGCTCATAAAAATACGAGGCACAAAGAAGTGACCAAAGCAGGCAGCTTCTCTATCTTTTAGACAAAGAAACAAGGCATTTATTAAGAATTGACAAGATAAAGTAGCTTGGGCTTGGGGTAGCAACTTAATGAAGTCACAAGTCTTGTTCCTATAGCCATCTTGGCCTTGAATTCCCTATCTCTGGTGATGAGGATGCCTTTTATCCTCCAGGTGTGGAGAGGGTAACCCTTCACATAGGGAATTTATTTCTTGCTTTCAGGGAGAGAAGGGACAGTCAGCGCATCCTTCTTGTATCAGCTATCTCTCATGTAACCTTAATTCCAAATAATATGCCAAGTGGCACAGTTTGGGGAGGCCTTCCCTGAACCCCATCAATATCATCAGACATGTAAGACCTCAAAAATATTACCTTTTTCACAACACTACTGGCAGATTTGTTCCAACAAAATTGGAACATAAACCATGAAAGTGGAAGACATTGGACTCAGGAAACAGGGACCCATATATAAGAGAATCAAAAGACAATTTCAAAATGATAGTGAAGGGACATTTTGCATACCAGGTGTGAGCAGGTCTAGCAGGCAACATGCAGAGATTAGAGAGAGAGGTCAAAGGGCTCCAAAATAATGTATCTAAAGGGAAAAAATGTGTAATAGAATACCTGATATATAAAACAGATATTAACAATTCTGTCAGAGTTTGGGGATAAGTTAATAATAAGTAAATAAAAAGTAAATTTTCAAAAGAAGGAAAAATTTTAAATTATACAAGAGAATGTAATCTAGAATATCAGACTCCACCATGGATACTATTTACTTAGTCTCAAAAATAAAACACTGAATATTGATTGTATGTGACCCAGTTTATACGGCTCTAGATTTGTTCCTCATCTCCTCCCACCCCCATACCCTGGCTCCTTGCTCAGTGGAGAGCACTGGCCACTGGCCACCAGGTAGTCACCTCATCTCAGCCCGCCCCAGGGGGAGAGCTGGGCATCACATACCTCTGTCACATCCCTCCAGGAAGGCCTGAGTAATACAACCTGGCCGCATGGAGTAGTGAAGACCCATCTGCGGAAGCCTCGATGACCCATGAAAAACAGGAGATGGGAAAGAGCTAACAAACTCTTTACCCTTCCTTCTCTAGAACAGACAGTTCTGAGGTTAAGGGGTTCTCGTCTACCATTCTGGAGGGTTTGTATAGGGTCAAGCAATTGGTTAGTGTTCTTGCAAGGCTTAGCTGCTCAGTAATGCACCAGCCCTTATGTTTGCTTCCCTTGTTTATAACCCTGCCTCCCCACTCTTGCATCTCAGGGTTGTACCTCCAGTAAAGTATTAGCCTATCAACTTTGCTTTAGGTACTGTTTTCTGGGAAATACAGACTGAGACATTTTTTAAACCAAAAGCAAGGTCCTATAACTAACCATATCAGGGGAGAGAGAGAGGGAGAAAGAGAGGAGAACAAAGAATAAAATTCTTGTCTTATAGGAAATCAACATATGTTAAAACAGAAATATCAAGAAATAGCACCCTAATCTCATGATTTAGAAAAATGGAGATATGATCTAAAATAAATATCTAAAAAATTAAAAAAATTGTTCTCTCTGGAGAGTGAGATCAATGTGTGGGGAGGTATTCAAGAAACCGATTTTATATGTGTGTGTGTGTGTGTGTGTGTGTGTATGAAGGAGGTACATATATACTATTAATTAACTATACATTATTAACTATATGTGTTTATAACTATATATTATACTAATGATATATGATATATATTATATATAAGCTGAGAAAATAAATGGGCAAAGATTATGTTAAAATTGAGACATAAGCTTGTCAAGATGAAGAACTATCAATGAAATAGAATGATGGATGAAGGGAGTAATGGAATCCTTCACGTCTGTGATTGGTGCCCAGACATGTTTGGTCAAACATTATTCTGGGTGTGTCAGTGAGGGGTTTTCTGGTTGAGATTAACATTTGAAGTGGTAGGGTGAGTCAAGCCGGTTGCCCTCCTTTTTGTGGGTGGGCCTCAACCACTCAGTTGAAGGCCTAAATGGAACAAGAAGGCTGATCCTCCCATGAGTAAGGGGGAACTCCTCTTGTCTGATTGTTGAACTGGGACATTAATCATTTCTTGCCTTTGGACTTGGACTGGAAAGATCAGCTTTTCTAGGGTCAGTTCTCTGGGTCTCCAGCTTGCTGCCTGCAGATCTGAGGGCTTCTCAGCCTCCATAATCATGTAAGTCAGTTCCTTGTAATAAATCTCTTCCTTCTTCTTTCTCTCTATACATTCTTTTGCTTCTAGTTCTCTGGAGAAGCCGGACTAATTTAATGTCTAATGTCTATTGAGTTAAGTCAATATGTATCATTTTCTTTGTGACCCATGGCCACTCATGTGTTCTGGTATACAACCTACTTGTCATTATCATTCTGTCTTTATAGATTGTTCTAAACAAAAAAAACAAACTCTAACTTCCTGTATTTTCAAGGGTAACACTGTAAAAATACTTCCTGTATTTTCAAGGGTAATATTCACAACTGTGTGAATAAATGTCTCTGACAAACAGATATTATCCTTACCCAAACTGTCTGGAGAGCAATTTGGACATTGGCAGGATAAATAGCTCTAGTTTATCCATTCAATGCATAATCAGACATTTAGCAAGCACCTACTATGTACAAAGCATTATGCTAGGTTTTTCGGGGAGTTCTGAGATGAATCATCTCCTATGTGTGCCTGTGGGCCACTAAGGCTGAGAATATAGAATTGGATATTATGATGAGTTATGCTGCACTTATATTTTTGACATGCCATCTTTATAATCTCTTTTCCAATGCATATGGCTGAGGCATGATTCATAAATGTCTTTCTTCTCCAGAAAAAAAAAAAAAACAGCCTTTTGTGAAAGGACAAAGAACTATGAGCATCAGTTTCAAAGTTAAAAATGTAGATATCATGGGCTTGTGACTGCAGTCAATTTTTATTTGGTGGAAATTGTCCTAGTTTCTCCAATAGGCTTATCATAGTTATGAGTAATCAAGGAAAAAAAAATTTCCCTTAGTTACAACATTTTCCGACACACACAAAAATGAGAACCTTGATTTTGCAATTTAGTAAGTTAGTATCCATCACATAAAATATTGGAAAGTTTACAGTTGTAAATGCAGCCAAACAACCCCCACCCCCACATACAGGTCATGGGCTCATTCTCCATGTCATAATGTATTTTGGAATTTCTTAGGTTCCCAGTCAGAGTAAACAAAGTGATTGTGTGATGGCTAATGTTGGCACCACTTGATATTTTTCTCAGTACCTGAATATTTGGTTAAAATATATACACACTAAAGAAACTTGAGTAAGTCTAATTAAAATAAAAAGCAAACAAAACCAAGAAACACAGATAAAGGAAAATATAACAAAACAAGCTGAATTCTGTTCTTTATTATGTTTTATTTGGCTTCTGGTGACTTACAGTTGGAGTTCAGTATCTCTTTAACCCAAGGGTATAAAATTGGTACAACCAGAGCACCAAATTCAGGCACTGTTGACCAGTCAGCTGCTCCAGCCTAGTAACAGAATACAAACAGAAAACTGAATTAGGGTGGGGAAGTCCCATTTCTATTAGTCACGCTATGTGCATATCCATCTTACTTTCTCAACCAAGCTGTAGGCTTTTACCTCCCAAATGTAGACATGACAACAAATATTTATTTCTTTTGTTGATTTTTAACTTTAATATGCATTTTTTGCACAGGAGGGCAATCAACACAATGAGACATCCCTGGTAATAGTTTTCTAGGCATATTGAAAAATGGATAGAGCTATTTTCTACTTTTTTAGCAAAAGGATTTTTTTTCTTTAATAAACAATATGGGGATAATTCTTGGACAGTGCGTGGCTCTCACTGAATCAATCCTACTAGCATTAATATTTTTGTAAACCACACTCCATGCACAAGGCATCTTAATTATCAGTAGATTTGAACATGAGCATCATTCACTTATATATAATTCTGCATGCAGGTGTTCTGCCTACCTTAAAATAAAATTAAACCTTTACATACACACACACACACACACACACACACGTATGATACGTGAATATATGTGTAATTTATATAAGATATACATATATGTGTATATATACATGTGTATATATGAGAGAGAGAATAAATTGATACAGATTTCCAAAGCCTTAAAGTTTTTATTAATATCCTTAAGAGGGATAAAGAGTGTTAGCAGGAAGAATTAATGACAGGATTCTTTCCATCTCGTGTTGTCGTTCTTGAAAGAAGATTTATGCTACAGTATTGGTTATTTCTTTTGATGCCCTCTAATGTCACACATACAAAGGAATCTCTTCCTTTTCAAATTGTTCATGTCTTATTATTAGTCTGTGTATAATGCCAAGTATGCTAGAATTGCAATCAGAATACTGTGTGACTCTGGAAGAGATCCTTAGCACTTCTATTTCTCTTTCTTTATTTAGGAGCTGGGGATAATAACTCCTAACTTTCAGGGTTGTTATGGGACTTGACTGAGTCCATGAGAGTGCTTTGTACATCTCAAGCAGGTTCTAATATAGTTAGAGATATTACTATGAATTTTCACGGTGGTAAGTCATCTTGATCTATTTATGACCAATAATAGCATCGTGTAGGTTAGCATCTTATGGGCTAGCTATTACCCCAACAAGCATGGAAAATAGCCCTTTGGATATTTGCATCTCTTCACTGTTTGGGGCAGAAGAAAATACAGACAAGCAGTGAAAGGGACTAATTCAGAATCAGAAAATTCTAGGGACCTGAGAGGCTATTGTGTCTTTGGCTCTAGAGTAACAGGCAGATGATTTTGAGAGTGGCTACTTATAAGGCTGTGACTTCAATTCAGATGGAAAGTTTCTAGTCATTGTTATAATATAGGTAAAGAGCCATTTTAAAATATGATTATAATTTTTTCTTCTCTCTTTTTTTTAGATGAAAAAATGTTCTAAGCAAATAGCCTCAAGATGCCTTCGTTTCCACTTTCTCATACCACCTCTGTCATTTTCCTACCCCATCTCACCCCTCTGTATAGGATGTGTTGTATGTTTCTTTACCACTGAAAGAACACTAACATTGATTCAAATCATAAGTAGCTGGTTGCTGGATCTCATACTTTTCATAAACTTTTCAAGATTATTCTATAATAATGGGTAACTTTTATTTGGAATGAACTGGATGAGTAAAATTAGTTTCTAAGTAATGAAAAGTTTAAATAAAAGTTACAGTTTCAAAAATATTTCACAATATAGCTATAGAATTGTACTATAGAAATATTAAAGACCGTGTTGTATCCATCATGAAAAATACAAGAGTGTAGGGAAGCTTTGAGCACCTGGGTTCAAATTATGCCTCTACCAATTCCTAGCTTTGTGACTGTGGTCTCAAGTCTCCTAACCAGTGCCAGTGATAGTTAGTCTTAGAGTCTAACAATATATAGGACCTAACTGACAAAGCCATTGTGAGGACTGACTGGACTAATACAAGCACTAAGAAAATTATCATAATAATTCGAGGCTATTTACCCTAATCCCCTCCACCTCTTCCTTTTTAGAAAGAAAATTCTTTTTAAATCCCCAAAATATAGGGGAGCCTGGGTGGCTCAGTTGGTTAAGCGGCCGACTTCGGCTCAGGTCATGATCTCCCGGTCCGTGAGTTCGAGCCCCGCGTCGGGCTCTGTGCTGACAGCTCAGAGCCTGGAGCCTGTTTCAGATTCTGTGTCTCCCTCTCTCTGACCCTCCCCTGTTCATGCTCTGTCTCTCCCTGTCTCAAAAATAAATCCCCAAAATATAGACTAATCGTCTTATTGATCCTTTGGCCAGCCTTTTTTTTTTTTTCCTCCACAAATAGGTTGAGTTTCAACCAAATAACCTTTTATATAAATAAGAAGCCTTTTCAGGGGCACCTGGGTAGCTCAGTCCGTTAAGCATTCTCTTGATTTCGGCTCATGTTATGATCTCACGGTTTGTGAGTTTGAGCCCACATCAAACTCTGCACGGACAGTGAGGAATCTGCTTGGGATTCTGCCTCACTCTCTCTCTGCCCCTCCCCAATTCATTCTCTCTCTCTCTCAAAAATATATATAAACATTTAAAAAAAAAGAGGAAACCAGTTCAATGACAGGAACATACCTACTGATCAGTTGCACTATGTCCCAGCACACTGAGAAAACAGAGTAATGGTAGTAATGGTCCTGGTTCATTTATCTAGGCAATATTTACAAACTCAAAAGCAATATACTGACTTGTCTTCAACTAACAAAAACATTTATGTAAAGGACTCAGACCAGGAATAGGGCCTAGCAAATAAAAACTGGAGTACCAGGCAGTCTGAGAAGTAAAAATGTAAGCAGATACCTTGTACTGTAGGGAAGTCAACAATAGTAACTGTAAAGAGGATAGAGAATGGAACATGAGAAGTACATGGAAACCAGGGCTCATTCTGGGGGCCCAGAATTTTGGGTCCATCCATGAGGTGCTAGGAGTTTGGGTACACTACCTCAAGTCTGATGGGTCACTAAACAGCCTTACACTTTCCCTCCAGACTTGTCATTCTGTGCTCCTGTGTTCTCCTGTGCTGGAGAGGTGGTCAGCATTGCACTAAATATGGCTAGATATGGCTCTACATCAAATACAGACCTTAGGCTAAATGTTAAAGGCAATATGAACTCTAATCCAAAGCTGAGGCTGCATCACCATCATTAGGGTGACCAACTCATTCCAGAGGGCCCTGGGCTTTCCTGATGTTAGCACACAAATCCCACGCCCGGGAACACCCTCATTTGCACGAAAACCAGCATATGCTGGTCAACCTAATCATCACAGAATGGATAACATAGAATAATATGTTACAATCAAATCTTATAAAATTTGTAATGGTTCAAACTTTCAGGAGTCAACCTTTAAGGGTGTGGGAACTAGTGTGGGAAAAGCAATTTCTCAGCACAGATGTGTGGTCCCTAAACTGCACATCTGGGCTGTGAACAGATGTTTATTTTCAGCCGAAGTGAGTAGAGGAACAAAGATATTGGTGGCTAACTCTGCCAGTTTAGGCAACAATTCTAGGTGGCATGACAAGGTGTCCAACTTTATCTATTTTCTTACAGTGATGACAGAAGTGAAGCTTTCCTTCCTCTTCAGCTCCTGCACTTAATAATTTAGTCAAGGATGATGAAGCAATTTCAGTAAGTTAATCCCATGAACTAAATACTTAACTATTTGAAAAACCCTTATTTTATGTATAAAATGAACATGTTGTTCACAATCACCATTCATTATTGCAGCAGCATCCTCTGAACTCATAAATAAATATTTATACTTCAACTGAATCACAAAGAATCTCAGAAACCAAAACACACAAGGAAATTTTAATTGCACTTACATCTAAAATGCTTTACTTGTATGTGAAAGTGAATATTCTGACAATCACAAGCCATCTAAATGACATGCCCCTGTTTATGCAACTGATGTTGATTCATGGATTAGACCCAAGGGTAACTTACCCAATCTCACGGTCACTGATCACACACACACATCGTTTCAGAGACACCAGGAATGACACTACAGTTAGGCATTCAGTTATTTGGCCTTCCAAAGGCTGAGGCTGAAGTCAAAGCAAAGGGCAGATATTAGACTTTGGAGACCAAAGTCTAATGTTGCACCTTGCCTATTTGGAGACCACTGAACACAGGCTTAAGGAGGTGCTAAGGCCGAGTGCAATGAGCTTGCATTGGCCCTGGCCACTCTTGATTGCTTCTAGTGTTGCTTCTCCCATTGACTTGTCCACTTACACATCATACCTGAGGGCATTCAATAGGGCATGTCCTTGTCCTCAAGCACAAGGCTAAATGAGCGAAGGCTGTACTAGGTGCAAATTCCCAGGGCTATTAGGATTGCACAATTAGGCAGGAACAGTATGCATGTAATGTCTGTGTGTGTGTGTGTGTGTGTGTGTGTGTGTATGTGTGGTAAGCATGTTAGCAGGCATTCGAACAGATCAGATAGGGTGCTCTACTCAATACAATAACTTGAGATTATTTGTGGAACCCTTGCACCTATGGCTGGTAGTTTGAGCCAATATTTATAAGGAACTGAACCCTGTTAACTTTCCTCTGTCTTCTTTTGCCCGTCACAACTGGATTCAACAACAGCTTCTGTCTACACTCTCAGGGATGATCTTTTTTCCTTTAGGGGATGGGGTGGATATTAACATCTCTGCAGTCACTCCTCCCACACCCCACTGGTCCCAAGTCACTTTTTTTTCTTTCTTCACTTTTTTTTTAATGTGCTACAATTTGCATAATATAAAATTTATCAGTTTAACCATTTACAAGTGTATGGGTCAGTGGCTTTCAGTACAATCACAGTGCTGCATAATCATCACCATCATGTATCTCCAAGACTTTTTAATCTGCTCTCACTGAAACTCTGTACCCATTAAGCAATAAATTTCTTTTTTGTTTTAAGTTTATTTATTTACTTTGAGAAAGAGAGAAAGAACAAGTAGGGGAGGGGCAGAGAGAGAGAAAGAAAGAATCCCAAGAAGGCTCTGTGTGGTCACCACAGAGCCGGAGGCCGGGCTCAAACTCATGAACCATGAGATCATGACCTGAGAAGACGATAGCCGCTTAACCAACTGAGCCACCCAGGTGACCCTAAACAATAACTTTCTTTTTTTTTTTAATTTTTTATTTTTGAGAGAGAGAGAGAGGAGAGAGAGAGAGAGAGAGGTGGAGACAGAGCATGAACTGCAGAGGAGCAGAGAGGGAGGGAGGCACAGAATCTGAAGCAGTCTCCAGGTTCTGAGCTTTCAGGACAGAGCCCAATGTGGGGCTCAAACTCACGAACCATGAGATCATGACCTGAGCTGAAGTTGAACGCTTAACCGACTGAGCCACCCAGGCACCCCTAAACAGTAACTTTCTATTCCCCCTCCTCACAGCCCCTGGCAACAACTCTTCTACTTTCTGTCCCTCTGAATGTGACTATTCTAGGTACCTTATGTAAGTGGAATCATTTGACATGTGTCCTTTCATAACTGGTTTAGCTCACTTAAAATAATATCTTCAAAGTTCATCCATCTTGTAGAACATGTCGGAATTTCCTTCCTATTTAAGACTGAATAATGTTCCATTGTATGTATCGGCACCTTTTGTTTATCCATTCATTTGTTGATGGATACTAGGTTGCTTCCACCTTTTGTGAATAATACTGCTATGAACACGGGTCTAGAAACACCTATTTGAGTCCCTGCTTTTCATTTTTGGGGGAGCATATACCCAGTGGAATTGCTGGATCCTATGGTTCAACTTACCATTGATGAAACTTAGAATTGTCAGGTTCCTCTACGCCAGGATGTAGGATCCCAGACAGGATTAGTGGGCTCTTGGTCTGCTTTGTCTCTTTTATAGAAGAATCTGCTACATTCAGGAAGAATTCAGGGGTATCCTTGTGTACCCCAAATTTAACTTTTTTTCCCTTCTCTGTGATCTCTCTCCTTGAATCCCATCCACAGGACCAGGCTTCTTACCAGATCAAGTTTTCACTCCACAGACCTGCCTTTCTCTTGAGGAACCCCTCCAGAGTGGAGCCCCACCCTTCCCAGCTTGGGTTGGTTCGTTGCGTGATTCTGCAGGTGGATTAGCAGGAATAATGGACTTAATAGCCGGCACCTATGTGCAAGGGTCTTTGGGACTACGTTGGACTGATTGAAGTGCCTACCTCAATTGGCAAATGCAAATTGCAATCAAGAAAAGAATCCAGAACTCACGGCAAGAGATGCAGAGACAAACATCAGAACAGAGACATGAGGCAAAACCAGGTATAAGAAATCATTCAAGAAAGAAAAGAGAAATCATTCCGTGTCAGAAGCCAATATCATCAGAAGCAGGTGAGTCAGACCAGTGAATGATGAGTTGAGACAAAGAACTGAAAGGCCTAACAAAGTCAAGTTTTGGGAGGTCTGGTTTTATTGGGTGCTGCCCCCGTGTCTCAGCTTAGGCTGCTCCTTTGAGCTTTGTGCTTGCTGACATGTCCCATTTCTGTTGTTGGGGGTAGGGGGGATCTTACTACCATGAATGCAGAGAACTCTCTGGTGACAACTGCTCCCTGCGTGATTCCATTCCACAACTTCAACCACTGCCTGACACTACTGTTTCTGTAGTCGAAGAGTATCATTAACATAACTCAGTGACTAGAAGCATCTATCTTAGGCCTGCTTCTGACTAGAAAGAAGTCTGCCCTAAGCATTAGTAACCAGTGATGTGGACCTTACCTGGTTCAAATGTATGCCACCTCTGTAGTCTGGACACTTTCAACTAAAAACTTATATTAAAACATAATCACCCTTTGCAGAAACAAATGCAAAATCTCAACCTGGACTACTCAAGATTCCTCACTGCCAGCAGGTGATGTTCAGTGAGACAGTGGCCTGAGAGATTTCAGGATCTGAAGAAAGCATTTCAGATTCACAAAGAACGATATTTTCCACTGCATTGCTAAATGTGCCACATAAGATTCCCACAAACAAATATAATCACAAGGGGAAAGTCACCACAGACAAGCTTAGAGATCTTTTGTGTCCCCCACCTGAAACAACAATGGTTATATTGTCTTTTTGTTTTAGCTACCAATGATTTAAGCCAAACTCTTTGCTCAATTACAGTTATTAACTCCTACCAGGTAATGGTAACATCTATTAATCCTGCTCTTTTCTTCTTAGCTCATATATACTGTGTCGTTTTTCCCAGGGAAGGAACCATGAAGGAAGGGGAATGTCTGCTTGGGATTGGAGCTCTTGATATTCCTGTCCCTTCTCATGTTTAAGGTCCTGGGACTAAGATCTGAGACTGCAGTCCGGGCCTCAGGAAACCTCTCAAGATGCAGATGCAGTCCCCACCATGTGTCCTAATTGTCTTGCTCTGGTGACCCTCGTTACCTCTCTGCCTCTTCACTTAGATTCTTCAGGTCAGTTGTCCAGCTGGACTTTCTATGTGGCTTTGTGCATAATAAACATGGTCTGTGTCATATAATTTTGGGATCTCTGATTTAGTATATCCTGCTTCAGCCCAAAAACGCTAATATCTAGGTGTTTATCAAAGAGGAGAGTTAAAGTTATAAAAAAGAAATGACAAAATGAATAGAGGATTGATTACCTCCTTGTTACTTCCTTAAAATGGTAGAATGCATTTGCAGAGTCACACTTGCAGTTATCATGATCAGCGGCAGTTAAAATGGCATAATGAACCCACAACTTTATGACTGTAGCTCCAGATGAACATGATAGATCACCCTACTGTACAAGAAACAGCACCCAATTCAGCTGTGGTTTCCACTTACAGAAATCTTCCTCAGAAAAGGAGCGGAGTCACTGTAGGGAAATGCCATTAATGCTCACCCAAGTGAGAAGAATCTATATCATGGGGAGGGAAATAGCCACAGAACACCAGATGTTTGCTAATTATTTTCAAATGAAATTGACTAGACTAAGTTTTAAACAAAGATAATCTGAGAGGGTAAAATAATGTTATTCTTCCCTTGACTTTTATAAGTAGGGGTAATTAATCTAGCTGCAGTATTGTCTCTGTCCAGTCCTATCTCCAGTAATTAAATCCTTGCTTTTGACACAGGAGTTATATTCAGTGTCTGTATGGCTGGGTACTGGTTAGCTCGGGAGTTTCTGCAAAGCTTCCCTTTCCTACCTCCCCTCTGTTCTCTCTATGTATAAGCTGTTCCCCATCTTACCTCCTTCTTCTTGGCCTGCTATGTTTGAATTCAATGTAAAGTGGCTTAGAACTTCCCACCTCAAGACTAATTGAAGGGCACATCAGATGATGTCTCCAGGAATCTCCAAATTATTTGAGCCTGCAGGCCTCTAAAGGTTTGGGCAAGAACCCAGCAGTTTTGACAGGTGCATCTCTACTCTTCTTGGGTTATAAGCTAATTCTGGAAAGCATAGACCTTCATTCACGAGGAACAATAAGTGAAAACACTGAAGCAGAGCAAAATTAAAGCTGTGTTTCAAAGGAAATGGAGCTCACAGGAGAGTTAAGATGGCTCTCCACCTAAAACACACAAACCGTGAGAAACAGACACATGTAGAAACTATTTTGTCCATGTTCTAAACACAACTCAGAGGGGTGCTCTACTTCTAAATCTAAAACAGACAGGAGTAAAAAGGGAACCACCTGATATAGGTATGATAGTATAAATATGATTTCCAAATTAAAAACTGTGTTGCAGACAATAATGTGAAATGGATCCTGCTAAACATTGCATTTCTAAAGTATGAAGACAAATACAAGAATATATTCTCTTGATCTCAAGTATGGCTTGGTGTGGCATAGAGTTTGAGGGATATAATATTTTCCCTTATCAACTCTGTTGACATTGTCCCAAAAAGTTAATATCTTTTCTATATAAAACATTCATGGAAAACAATGAAAACAACGACAAAACCAAAAAGGTACATCCAAAGAACGGTTTACAGTTGCCTTAGCCTCTTAAAACAGAGGAAGGAATGGGAATTTTGTGTCCCCAAATAATTTATTTGGGGGAGAGGGGATGAACGCAGAAAAGAGAAGTGAGGAGCTGAGCAGATTAAACTGGGGGAGGAGGAAAAGCTAATACAATGATGTGTGGTTGACTTGGCCACCACCTTGGGCAACTGAGGCTGGATCCCACTGGGATATTCTTAGGAGTACAGAGAACATGCAGAATCACCCACACAAGGATGGCTGGGGAAAAGCACCCGCTCACCGTCTTCCATAGCCCATTGGTTGAAAGTTGTCCTGGGGCTGCTAAATGCCCCACACTTCTGAGCTGGGCAGTCTCAGAGAAGAGAAAAGAAGAATCCCACCAACACACTGAGAGGACTGCTGGGAACAGGACCACAGCGGGTACTGAGTGCCAAGTGAATTAGTCCCTTGCTTACAACTCCCACATCTGAAGTCTGAGGCTGAGAGGCATCTGGTACGATACAAGATTTTTCTGTGAGAAAAATACACCAGAAAAGTGTTTACCTTCACTACTCATCAAAGGAATGCAAATCACAACAGCAAATCTCTTCCTCAGATGAATTTAAAGTGATTTTTAAAATGATCACTCTTTTTTTACTCAATTTTTTTTAATGTTCTTTTTTTTTTTTTTTTTTTTTTTTTTTCAGAAAGAGAGACAGAGTGTGAGCAAGGAAGGGGCAGAGAGAGGGAGACACAGAACTCGAAGCAGGCTTCAGGCTCTGAGCTGTCAGCACAGAGCCTGTGTAGGGCTCAAACTCAGGAACCGTGAGATCATGACCTGAGCTGAAGTAGGATGCTTAACTGAGCCACCCAGGCACCCCTAAAATTGTCATTCTTAATGTTTTAAAGATGTAGTGAGAGAGGAAAATTTTCTCCCCCACAGCTAATAGAAATACATTTTATAAACTTTCTCGGACCAACTTATTATTATAGATTGTTATGGGCTGAATTGTGTCCCCCCAAAATTCGTATGTCCTTAACCCCCAGTACCTGAAAATGTGACTATATTTGGACACAGGCCTTTATTTTATTTATTTATTTTTAACGTTCATTTATTTATTTTGAGAGAGAGAGAACGTGAGCAGGGAAGGGGGAGAAAGAGAGAGAGAGAGAGAGAGAGAGAGAGAGAGAGAGAGAGAGAAAGAATCCCAAGTAGACTGTGCACTGACAGTGCAGGGCTCAACCTCACAAACCTTGAGATCATGACCTGAGCCAAAATCAAGAGATGGACACTTAATGGACTGAGCCACCCAGGTGCCCCTGGACAGAAGCCTTTAAAGGGATGATTAATTTAGGAAGGCTGGGTGGCTCAGTTGGATAAGTGACTGACTACAGTCAGGTCATGATCTCACAGTTTGTGGGTTCGAGCCCCGCATCAGGTTCTGTGCTGAGAGCTCAGAGCCTAGAACCTCTTTCAGATTCTGTGTCTCCCTCTCTCTCTGCCCTCCCCCTGCTCATGCTCTGTCTCTCTCAAAAATAAATAAACATTGGGGCGCCTGGGTGGCTCAGTTGGTTAAGCGGCCGACTTCGGCTCAGGTCATGATCTTGCGGTCCGTGAGTTTGAGCTCTGCATCAGGCTCTGTGCTGACAGCTCAAAGCCTGAAGCCTGTTTCAGATTCTGTGTCTCCCTCTCTCTGACCCTCCCCCGATGCTCTGTCTCTCTCTGTCTCAAAAATAAATAAACCTTAAAAAAAAAATAAATAAATAAAATAAAATAAAATATAAAATAAATAAACATTAAAAAGTAAAAGAGAGATGATTAATTTCAGAATCAGTTAGGGTGGCCCTAATCCAATGTGACTCATGTCCTTATGAGAAGAGGAGACTTGGAGACACAAAGAGACACCAGGGATGGGCACACATGGAGGAAAGACCATGTGAGGATACAGAGAGAAGGCGGCCATCTGTCAAGGAAGGAGACCTCAGAAGAAACCAAACATGCTGACACCTTAATCTCTGATTTCCAGCCTCCAGAACTGTGAGACAATAAATGTCTGTTGTTTAAGCTGCCCAGTCTGTGGTATTTTCTTATGGCAGCCCTAGGGAACGAACGCATAGATCATAAATTAAAAAAATATCTTCATACATGGTGGCTGCTTCAGTTAGTTCCTTTCAATATGCATTTCCTGCTCCTGACTTTTTTATTTGTTTGGTTTTTTTTGTTGGTTTTTTTTTTTTTTGGCGAGTAAAGCATTCTACCCAGCACTTGGACCATGATTGGTCTAAGCCAATTCTGAAAATCCTGTTCTTTGTTTTCCCAGAATCCCCTGAAAGTAGGGTTGAGCACATGACCAAGTTCTGGCCGGTGAGACCAAAAGAAAATCTGCAATTGGGCGTCTGAAAAAGCTTTTGCTTTCATGGTAAAAAAAAGACAGGTACGTCCTCACCCCTTCTCCTACGCCTCAGATACAGATGTGATGTTGTATCCATGTTTGCAAATCTCCAGCCTTACATTCTGCTAGCTTGGCAATTCCAGTGCATCAAAGGGGCCTCTCCACAAATGGTTTTGGGCATGTGGCCTTGAAATCAGCCTCACTGGCCTTGTTTAGGTCACATGCAAATAACTAAACCAATCATGAGGACCAGAGGCATGAATTGCTCTGACGGATGGGATCTGAACTATGCTCTGAACCCTGGAGTTTGGAATTAACATCAACCCTGTCCACACCACATGGGTGTAAAGTGTGTGGGGGGGGAGGTAGTTGCCCAAAGGGAAATCAGGGAGCTGTACCCAAAAATGTAGGAACGGGTGCTGATCGACAAAATGACAAGCAACATCCCCTCCACCTAACTCCTGCTTGTCCTTCACGTGTCAGCTATGCAATTACTTTTCCTGCAAGGCTTTCCTGGCCATGCCCATGCCAGCAACTCTAGACAAGTTGCCCCTATTCTTCGTTCCCAGACCATCTGAACTTTCTCTATCACAGGACTTTACATTGTATTGTAATCACCTATGTGCTTCTCTTTATTTCTCATTAGACAACAAATGCCATGAAGACAGGGAACCTGATTTTTTTTTTAATTAATTATTTTTTTATTTTTTTTTCAATATATGAAATTTATTGTCAAATTGGTTTCCATACAACACCCAGTGCTCATCCCAAAAGGTGCCCTCCTCAATACCCATCACCCACCCTCCCCTCCCTCCCACCCCCCATCAACCCTCAGTTTGTTCTCAATTTTTAACAGTCTCTTATGCTTTGGCTCTCTCCCACTCTAACCTGTTTTTTTTTTTTTTTTCCTTCCCCTCCCCCATGGGTTTCTGTTACGTTTCTCAGGATCCACATAAGAGTGAAACCATATGGTATCTGTCTTTCTCTGTATGGCTTATTTCACTTAGCATCACACTCTCCAGTTCCATCCACGTTGCTACAAAAGGCCATATTTCATTCTTTCTCATTGCCACGTAGTATTCCATTGTGTATATAAACCACAATTTCTTTATCCATTCATCAGTTGATGGACATTTAGGCTCTTTCCATAATTTGGCTATTGTTGAGAGTGCTGCTAGAAACATTGGGGTACAAGTTCCCCTATGCATCAGTACTCCTGTATCCCTTGGGTAAATTTCTAGCAGTGCTATTGCTGGGTCATAGGGTAGGTCTATTTTTAATTTTCTGAGGAGCCTCCACACTGCTTTCCAGAGCGGCTGCACCAATTTGCATTCCCACCAACAGTGCAAGAGGGTTCCTGTTTCTCCACATCCTGTCCAGCATCTATAGTCTCCTGATTTGTTCATTTTGGCCACTCTGACTGGCGTGAGGTGATATCTGAGTGTGGTTTTGATTTGTATTTCCCTGATAAGGAGCGACGTTGAACATCTTTTCATGTGCCTGTTGGCCATCCGGATGTCTTCTTTAGAGAAGTGTCTATTCATGTTTTCTGCCCATTTCTTCACTGGGTTATTTGTTTTTCGGGTGTGGAGTTTGGTGAGCTCTTTATAGATTTTGGATACTAGCCCTTTGTCCGATATGTCATTTGCAAATATCTTTTCCCATTCTGTTGGTTGCCTTTTAGTTTTGTTGGTTATTTCCTTTGCTGTGCAGAAGCTTTTAATCTTCATAAGGTCCCTGTAATTCATTTTTGCTTTTAATTCCCTTGCCTTTGGGGATGTGTCGAGTAAGAGATTGCTGCGGCTGAGGTCAGAGAGGTCTTTTCCTGCTTTCTCCTCTAGGGTTTTGATGGTTTCCTGTCTCACATTCAGGTCCTTTATCCATTTTGAGTTTATTTTTGTGAATGGTGTGAGAAAGTGGTCTAGTTTCAACCTTCTGCATGTTGCTGTCCAGTTCTCCCAGCACCATTTGTTAAAGAGACTGTCTTTTTTCCATTGGATGTTCTTTCCTGCTTTGTCAAAGATGAGTTGGCCATACGTTTGTGGGTCTAGTTCTGGGGTTTCTATTCTATTCCATTGGTCTATGTATCTGTTTTTGTGCCAATACCATGCTGTCTTGATGATTACAGCTTTGTAGTAGAGGCTAAAGTCTGGGATTGTGATGCCTCCTGCTTTGGTCTTCTTCAAAATTACTTTGGCTATTCGGGACCTTTTGTGGTTCCATATGAATTTTAGGATTGCTTGTTCTAGTTTCGAGAAGAATGCTGGTGCAATTTTGATTGGGATTGCATTGAATGTGTAGATAGCTTTGGGTAGTATTGACATTTTGACAATATTTATTCTTCCAATCCATGAGCAGGGAATGTCTTTCCATTTCTTTATATCTTCTTCAATTACCTTCATAAACTTTCTATAGTTTTCAGCATACAGATCTTTTACATCTTTGGTTAGATTTATTCCTAGGTATTTTATGCTTCTTGGTGCAATTGTGAATGGGATCAGTTTCTTTATTTGTCTTTCTGTTGCTTCATGTTAGTGTATAAGAATGCAACTGATTTCTGTACATTGATTTTGTATCCTGCAACTTTGCTGAATTCATGTATCAGTTCTAGCAGACTTTTGGTGGAGTCTATCGGATTTTCCATGTATAATATCATGTCATCTGCAAAAAGCGAAAGCTTGACTTCATCTTTGCCAATTTTGATGCCTTTGATTTCCTTTTGTTGTCTGATTGCTGATGCTAGAACTTCCAGCACTATATTAAACAACAGCGGTGAGAGTGGGCATCCCTGTCGTGTTCCTGATCTCAGGGAAAAAGCTCTCAGTTTTTCCCCGTTGAGGATGATGTTAGCTGTGGGCTTTTCATAAATGGCTTTTATGATCTTTAAGTATAATCCTTCTATCCCGACTTTCTCAAGGGTTTTTATTAAGAAAGGGTGCTGGATTTTGTCAAAGGCCTTTTCTGCATCGATTGACAGGATCATATGGTTCTTCTCTTTTTTTTTTATTAATGTGATGTATCACGTTGATCGATTTGCGAATGTTGAACCAGCCCTGCATCCCAGGAATGAATCCCACTTGATCATGGTGAATAATTCTTTTTATATGCTGTTGAATTCGATTTGCTAGTATCTTATTGAGAATTTTTGCATCCATATTCATCAGGGATATTGGCCTGTAGTTCTCTTTTTTTACTGGGTCTCTGTCTGGTTTAGGAATCAAAGTAATACTGGCTTCATAGAATGAGTCTGGAAGTTTTCCTTCCCTTTCTATTTATTGGAATACCTTGAGAAGGATAGGTATTATCTCTGCTTTAAACGTCTGGTAGAACTCCCCTGGGAAGCCATCTGGTCCTGGACTCTTATTTGTTGGGAGATTTTTGATAAATGATTCAATTTCTTCGCTGGTTATGGGTCTGTTCAAGCTTTCTATTTCCTCCTGATTGAGTTTTGGAAGAGTGTGGGTGTTTAGGAATTTGTCCATTTCTTCCAGGTTGTCCAATTTGTTGGCATGTAATTTTTCATAGTATTCCCTGATAATTGTTTGTATCTCTGAGGGATTGGTTGTAATAATTCCATTTTCATTCATGATTTTATCTATTTGGGTCATGTCCCTTTTCTTTTTGAGAAGCCTGGCTAGAGGTTTGTCAATTTTGTTTATTTTTTCAAAAAACCAACTCTTGGTTTCGTTGATCTGCTCTACCGTTTTTTTAGATTCTATATTGTTTATTTCTGCTCTGATCTTTATTATTTCTCTTCTTCTGCTGGGTTTAGGCTGCCTTTGCTGTTCTGCTTCTATTTCCTTTAGGTGTGCTGTTAGATTTTGTATTTGGGATTTTTCTTGTTTCTTGAGATAGGCCTGGATTGCAATGTATTTTCCTCTCAGGACTGCCTTCGCTGCGTCCCAAAGCGTTTGGATGGTTGTATTTTCATTTTCGTTTGTTTCCATATATGTTTTAATTTCTTCTCTAATTGCCTGGTTGACCCACTCATTCTTTAGTAGGGTGTTCTTTAACCTCCATGCTTTTGGAGGTTTTCCAGACTTTCTCCTGTGGTTGATTTCAAGCTTCATAGCATTGTGGTCTGAAAGTATGCATGGTATAATTTCAATTCTTGTAAACTTATGAAGGGCTGTTTTGTGACCCAGTATATGATCTATCTTGGAGAATGTTCCATGTGCACTCGAGAAGAAAGTATATTCTGTTGCTTTGGGATGCAGAGTTCTAAATATATCTGTCAAGTCCATCTGATCCAATGTATCATTCAGGGCCCTTGTTTCTTTATTGACTGTGTGTCTAGATGATCTATCCATTTCTGTAAGTGGGGTGTTAAAGTCCCCTGCAATGACCACATTCTTATCAATAAGGTTGCTTATGTTTATGAGTAATTGTTTTATATATTTGGGGGCTCTGGTATTTGGCGCCTAGACATTTATAATTGTTAGCTCTTCCTGATGGATAGACCCTGTAATTATTATATAATGCCCTTCTTCATCTCTTGTTACAGCCTTTAATTTAAAGTCTAGTTTGTCTGATATAAGTATGGCTACTCCAGCTTTCTTTTGGCTTCCAGTAGCATGATAAATAGTTCTCCATCCCCTCACTCTCAATCTAAAGGTGTCCTCAGATCTAAAATGAGTCTCTTGTAGACAGCAAATAGATGGGTCTTGTTTTTTTATCCATTCTGATACCCTATGTCTTTTGGTTGGTGCATTTAATCCATTTACATTCAGTGTTATTATAGAAAGATACGGGTTTAGAGTCTTTGTGATGTCTGTATGTTTTATGCTTGTAGTGATGTCTCTGGTACTTTGTCTCACAGGATCCCCCTTAGGATCTCTTGTAGGGCTGGTTTCATGGTGACAAATTCCTTCAGTTTTTGTTTGTTTGGGAAGACCTTTATCTCTCCTTCTATTCTAAATGACAGACTTGCTGGATAAAGGATTCTCGGCTGCATATTTTTTCTGTTTAGCACACTGAAGATCTCGTGCCAATCCTTTCTGGCCTGCCAAGTTTCAAAAGAGAGATCAGTCACGAGTCTTATAGGTCTCCCTTTATATGTGAGGGCACGTTTATCCCTTGCTGCTTTCAGAATTTTCTCTTTATCCTTGTATTTTGCCAGTTTCGCTATGATATGTCGTGCAGAAGATTGATTCAAGTTACGTCTGAAGGGAGTTCTCTGTGCCTCTTGGATTTCAATGCCTTTTTCCTTCCCCAGTTCAGGGAAGTTCTCAGCTATTATTTCTTCAAGTACCCCTTCAGCACCTTTCCCTCTCTCTTCCTCCTCTGGGATACCAATTATGTGTATATTATTTCTTTTCAGTGTATCACTTAGTTCTCTAATTTTCCCCTCATACTCCTGGATTTTTTTTATCTCTCTTTCTCTCAGCTTCCTCTTTGTCCATAACTTTATCTTCTAGTTCACCTATTCTCTCCTCTGCCTCTTCAATCCGAGCCGTCGTGGTTTCCATTTTGTTTTGCATTTCGTTTAAAGCGTTTTTCAGCTCCTCGTGACTGTTCCTTAGTCCCTTGATCTCTGTGGCAAGAGATTCTCTGCTGTCCTGTATACTGTTTTCAAGCCCAGCGATTAATTTTATGACTATTATTCTAAATTCACTTTCTGTTATATTATTTAAATCCTTTTAGATCAGTTCATTAACTGTTGTTATTTCCTGGAGATTCTTCTGAGGGGAATTCTTCTGTTTGGTCATTTTGGATAGTCCCTGGAGTGGTGAGGACCCGCAGGGCACTTCCCCCGTGCTGTGGTGTATAACTGGAGTTGGTGGGCGGGGCTGCAGTCCGACCTGATGTCTGCCCCCAGCCCACCGCTGGGGCCACAGTCAGACTGGTGTGTGCCTTCTCTTCCCCTCTCCTAGGGGCGGGATTCACTGTGGGGTGGCGTGGCCCGTCTGGGCTACTTGCACACTGCCAGGCTTGTGGTGCTGGGGATCTGGCATATTAGCTGGGGTGGGTAGGCAAGGTGCACGGGGGCAGGAGGGGCAGGCTTAGCTCGCTTCTCCTTAGGTGATCCACTTCAGGAGGGGCCCTGTGGCAGCAGGAGGGAGTCATATCCGCTGCCGGAGGTTTGGCTCCGCAGAAGCACAGAGTTGGGTGTTTGCGCGGAGCGAGCAAGTTCCCTGGCAGGAACTGGTTCAATTTCGGATTTTGGCTGGGGGATGGGCGGGGGAGATGGCGCTGGCGAGCGCCTTTGTTCCCCGCCAAGCTGAGCTCTGCCGTCAGGGGGCTCAGCAGCTCTCCCTCCCTTTGTCCTCCAGCCTTCCCGCTTTCTGAGCAGAGCTGTTAACTTATGACCTCCCAGACGCTAAGTCGCGCTTGCTGTCGGAACACAGTCCGTCCGGCCCCTCCGCTTTTGCCAGCCAGACTCGGGGGCTCTGCTTGGCCGGCGAGCCGCCCCTCCGCCCCGGCTCCCTCCCGCCAGTCCGTGGAGCGCGCACCGCCTCGCCGCCCTTCCTACCCTCTTCTGTGGGCCTCTTGTCTGCGCTTGGCTCCGGAGACTCCGTTCTGCTAATCCTCTGGCGGTTTTCTGGGTTCTTTAGGCAAGTGTAGGTGGAATCTAAGTGATCAGCAGGACGCGCGGTGAGCCCAGCGTCCTCCTATGCCGCCATCTTCCTTTTTTCTCTTAATTAATTTATTTTGAGAGAGGGAGAGGGACACAGAGCACATGAGCAAGGGAGGGGCAGAGAAAGAGGGAGAGGGAGGGAATCCCAAGCAGGCTCCGTACTTCCAGTGCAGAGCCTAACATGGGGCTCAGACCCACAAACCATGAGATAATGACCTGAGCTGAAACCAAGAATCGGACCCTTAACTGCCTGAGATACCCAGGTGCCCCAACAGGGAACTTTATTCTTATCCATTATTGCATCCCAGTGTCCACCAGAGTGCCCAGCACATAAACATACTTGATAAATATTTCCTGAGTGAATGAATGAATGAATGGATGAATGAAAACACACATCATGGAAGACAAATATAATTGAAAATGTTTTCAAGTACATGAATGTGATAAGTACTGTAGAAGTAATAGGCACCTTAGTCTCCTCCTACCACGCCCATATCCTTGTTAACCTCTCTCTTTTGAGGGAAAAAGAGTTGAGACATTGGTTAGAGGCTAGAATGTTCATTCGGCTGCATGTATCTATATTCCTTAAATATTAGCAACTTTGCTGCACTCTATTTTCCTTTGGTGGATATAAAGGGACTCTGCATCTTTGATATAATCCTAAGTAGGTTTCTTTCCTCCTTTCCATCCCTTGGAAATCAGTACCTGAATAGTAAGTATGTCAGGGCTTACCTTGCAGATCTCTCCCAATAAAGTATAAAATTGATCTCAGGGTTTAGAGTGAGGGTAAAGAATTAGAAGCCTCATCCTTATCTGAAAGTCAAGATGTCCTCCAGAATAGCTTAGGAGAGGGCCCTGACCTTGGAGACACTGAGCTCTCACATATCTGTAAAGAAAGCAATATTTTGTTTTTGATCTGATAATGTTCTTTGTATATACTTTTCTCTTTGGGAAAGCCTGTCAGTAGAAGTAATCATGAAAGAATAGAATTTGGACCGTTCTTTATTTGGGGATGTAATGAGCATTACAAATACCACCCTCACCTCACACTGATTCCTAAGAGGTACCAGCTCACACAGCATTTTTCGTTTCCTCACACAGTCCCAACCAGCACGAACGAAACTCTTCACTGAGCAGTATAGACTAGATGAGTCTGGCCTGAAACAGAGATTATCCTATTTATAGGGCACTGGTTTTCCTTAGTTTATACTGTTGGTGCCCAATACAGTGTTTTTCATAACAACCGTGACACTACTCCCATTAACTACTGAGAACAATGTGAGAATCACTTAGCCTTCACAGAGATAACAGATATGATTTTTATTTGAAAAATAATTATTTCTTTATTTTGACAGAGAAAGAGAGAGAGAGAGAGAGAGAGAGAGAGCATGAATGGAGGAGGGGCAGAGAAAGGAGAGAGAGAATCCCAAGCAGGCCCTGGGCTATCAGTGCAGAGCCTGGTGTGGGGCTCAAACCCATGAACCATGAGATCATGACCTGAGCTGAAACCAAGAGTCAGACACTCAACCAACTGAGCCACCCCGGTGTCTCTATTTGAATTTTTAATATTTCAACATGGCTTTTGGGATAGCTTTAGTGAAACTTCATTAAGTAACTCCTGTGTAGAGACTCCTGGCATTAAAATTGTGTAGGAGCCTAATAGCTGTCAATTGGTTTATTCAACAAATATTTACTGAGAACTTACAATATACCAGGTCTAAGCTAAAAAACTAATAAGATATGTCGCTCTAATGTTGCAAAATGTGTAAACCATGATCCCAGTTCTAGAGGTGCTAATATTCAGATGGAGGAGAAAGACACTTAAAAAAATCATTAACCATACAACGTGACTCTGGGAAACACACTCAAATTTGCCTCCACCGGGATTGCCTTGCCTTAAAAAATCCTGCAAATCCTCTAAATCCAGCTCAAATCCTACTTCCTTCAAGAATCCTTAATCCTTACTCTGTTCGGCCAAAATAGGTCTCTCTTCCATCTCTCTTCTCCTCCAGTTTATGTAGTAACTAATATTTATGTGTGTATCTCTTTCCTCCATTTGATTTCATCTTCTTGAAGGACAGACGCTGTATCTTATCCATCTCTCTATTCTCCAGTCTGGCTAGGACAGTCATTTTCATGTAAGAAGCACTGAATATGTATTGAATTGAAATAATCTTTACGACATTAATTAGATTAGTTCTCACTGAGTTTCCAAATACAAGTTTCTTCTCTTACAGAACAGGAAGAGTAACAGATGCAATAGACTTCTAGTTAATAGTCTTAATTTTGGTGAGATATTATTTGCCTGGACTCTGAGAAAAGACGATATGGAGGTTTTAATTGTAATATTATAGTAAGGGTATCTTATTTCCACTGAAAATAAGGAAAATGTAAAGATTTTTAGACAGGATTCATTGTCACTTGAAACTTAGAGCATGGATTATTCCACACTACCTATAAATAGAGTTCAAGCAATACTATAATGTTAACAGAGTATTTTAATTATTTTTTAAGTTTATTTAGTTATTTTGAAAGAGAGAGAGAGAGAGAGAGAGAGAGAGAGAGAGAGAGAGAAAGCACAAAGAGGGTAGGGGCAAAAAGAGAGTGAGAAAGAATCCCAAGCAGGCTCTGCACTGTCAAAGCAGAGCCCGACATGGGGCTCAATCTCACCAACTGTGAGATTGTGACCTGAGCCAAGATCAAGAATTGGATGTTTAACCTGAGCCACCGAGATGCCCATCTACAAACTATTACTGGCTGCGTCTGGGGAAGTGTGGGTAGGGTTACAGTATAGAAAAGCAGGAATGTCAGGGATAGGAGTTGAGATCATGGGAAGTAAAGATGGAGTAGGAGAGCCGTGAATGGGAGGACGATTTGGCACTGGATGCAACATAGAACAGGAGCCGGTGCAACTGGTCATTGAAAGTTCTAGCTGTCTGTGGTTACAGCTCTTTCATGTCCCCTTCGTGGGACATAGTTTGAAATGAGGTCAGGCCTGGGACAGTGCCGTGAAGACTCTACATCGAAATTAATCATTTTCAAAAATAAAATGATAAAAATATGTTCTGGGAAAACAAATAAGCTAACCAATGGATTAAAAGGAAGAGAGCTTGGCTCAAGAAACAGTTAGGAGCAGCTCTTTCTGTTCCAGTAAGGGGGGGGGGGGGGGGGTGGCAAGGCGGTGAGAGTAGATAGTAGGACAGAAGAAAGGAGAAGGAACAAGAAGTTCAAGCCCCAGACAGCTGAAACTGCTCCATTGGCTGAGAGGTCAAGTGCCCTCTGCAAGCCTTTTCATTTACCAATGACTCCGGTGCTCCTTTGGACGGTAAGCATGCTTTGATGGGGAAGGTGCTATTCAGAGTACTGAGGTATGAAAGATTTCTTCAGTACTTTGCAAGAGTTTCCACACAATGACCGGAAAACATGTTCACATGTGCCCAAGCCAAAGGCTTTTAATCTTTGGCCCAGAAAAGCAAACGAGGGATATCAAATAGTACCTGAAGAACTGGCTCTTCCCTTCTAATGAGGGAGAAGCAATAGAGACCGAAATGTTCTCACCACGTTTTGTAAATTTCACATTTTAGTACCAGATGGCATTAACTTGCTAGAAATGTCTGAGCTAAAGTTCATTTGAGGTAATGTTTTTGGATTTATTTCATTTTAGTCCATTCCTTTGTTTTCAGAAAACAAAAAATATTGAAATACATGGAAAAAAAGAGAGAGAGAATATTCAAGACAACAGTAAAAAACAAGCAGCTGCATTCAATTTTGGAATTAGGATCTTAAAAAAAGACAAGCTGTTAAATTCTAGTTGTTTTTCTAATATAACATGTTGAGAAATAGAGTCTGGTCATTAAATCCAGACCTAAAATTATTTTCAAATAATTATTCTTCCACTATACACAGTTCACTGAAAATATGCTTTAAGCCTGATATTTCCCTAGTAACAAAAGGTGAAATGGTAATATTCAATAAAATGTGATCCTGAGGAGTATCTAAACAGAATATATTGGCCTCACCATTGAGGGCTTTTTCTCTCACATCAATACAATTTTCCTCCAGCAAATATCCTTTGTCTGGGTTGATGGAACATCATTCTGCCATTTTTCATGAGTTGCTAGGGAGTCCGTTGAAGCACACAGACTGTATTGTGACAGACTCGTGTTACTTATACAAGGTATAAATTAGGGAAATTGTAGACTTGGGCATTTTAAGATTCCACAACCCATTACTAATTCATCCTTATTTCTTCTCCATTCCAAAGCCAGTACTTTTCCTTCCACCACGGTTCAGGCTTAGTTTGTATTCAAATTGTCCCAAAATTCATGGGAATTTGCTTTTGTGGAATCGCCTCTTAAAAATCTTGAAGTTTATAAATTTTTCAATGATAAACGGTCCCAGGTCCTGTTCCCTTTGGCTTTCATACACGTTTTTCCTATTCTGAATCTACTATTTCCCTAAAAATGGCAAACATTTTATAAGCTTTCTTATAATTCTCTTGCCAACTCTTCTAATCCCCCATAATGAATACATTTTCCTTAAAAGGACTGTTTGACTTCATCTTGGTAACCTATTATGTTCTTTAGAAGCCAAAGAAACATAAATGTAAGCATCTTAAATTTCAGTTACTGCAATCCAGAGGACTCTGGTGAACTTTATTCCTGCAACTCAGTTTGATCTCACTTGGCATTGCACAGCCCATCTAAAAGCAGGCTAACTGTCCAGTCCACTCTAATAGCGCCAGTTCAGTGTGGGTTAAAATATTATCAGTTCAAGATTCTCCTTTCCTCTCCTCCTCCTATGGGGATGGCATTTGGACTTCAGGAGAAGTTCACTGCAGGGAGCACTGAAGGTGAGCTTGTGGTCCGTGACAACATCCCCATGGTATCTTTTACTAACATAACACATAATGTGTCCTCTCCCGCTGGGTCTTTCACGGTGACCACTCTGTGGTGCGTTGATACTTAAAAGATTTCAGCGCCTCAGTCCCCAGCCAGTGGCTGAAACCACACCTTTCTTTAGTGTATGTTTCTTCACTTCTTTGAAGGAACTTTTTGGCAGATAATGGCTCTCGCTTTCAATAAATTTCCATATTCTATTCATGAGTATGAAATTTTGGATCTCTTTCTTACCGTCTGTGAGATACCAGGAAAATTTAGGAAGGGGCTGTCCTTAGGAATCTGCTGTCTGTATTCATTTCTGTCACCTTACTGCTCCCTCCCATGGCCAGGTGATAAGGGGACTTGCCAGAAAGGAAATTGTTCTCAAAAATCTTCAGCTGGAAGCTGGTCCTGGGATTCCCCAATTTTTAATTTGTTTTTTTTTTTAATTCTGTTATTTTTAATTCTGTTATTTAAGCACCTAACCCTCTCCTCGACTCTCTGCTACCAGGGATGTTTTTAATAAAGAAGGTGAGGAAAAAGTAACAGAAAATAATTAGTTCAACTGGATGCAAACTATTTTAAAATCTCCACCTCACATCAAAATCATGGACTGTTTACCAAAAACTTCTCCCTCCCAAATTTGATGTTTTTGTCATTATTCTTGCCAACTTCTTTCTCATCCATCACAGGGGCCCAAGTGCTTCTGGGTTCAAAGGAGAGAGGTCATAGAGGAGAACTGCATGCTAATTAGTGTAGTCAGAATGTATACTCTGCTCCCAGCTGGGGTTTCTAGTAGAATTAAGGTTGAGGTACTGGTGGTAACAATGGAGTACCACAGGATTCAACTGAACGTCCAAGAAAGTAAAGGTTTCTCAAGGTGTATGATGAGTTTTGACTACACTTGGGCCTAATTAGGAGAACATAATTGTTGTTTGGGGGAGCTAAACTGTGTCTCATACTTTAAAATGTCAACCCAGTGTAAGCTGTTAATCAGGGAAGTAGGATAGCATTTTGCGTAGAACACCAGAGCAGACTCTAGCCACACAATGGCAGAAAGACTGTTTGCATGAGAGGACATCATAAATCCACTAGGTACTAATAGCATGCGAAAACTCCTTTCAGAAGAGCGATTTTGCACACAAAGAGCCCCGAGGGAAGAGATGGAAATGGAAGCATCCATCAAGTAAGGAAAGGGTGTTTAGAAAATTGCTCTTCCGACTTCATCTATCATACTATCAGAGACTGCTGTGTTAATCCATTTACCACCACTGAGTATGAGCCCAAAGACGAAATGCAGAAATGCTCCTTGGGGAGAGCGTTCAGCAAAACTTCTGCAGAGGCTAATGTGGACAATGGGGATCATCCCCATATCATATCCAAGGAGTATTGACTGCAACTTACACACCAACATGCAGCTGTGTGTGGTTTTTCAAATGAGTCATTTCTTAATTCTTTGGCTTAAGGAGCATGTTTTTGAATATATGTGAATACATATATTCATGTGAATACATGCTGTAGTTTTATCCCTGACTCTTCCATGGTGTTTGAACTTGTTAATTCTCCAAGGGTTAAAAACCAAATAAGGTCTTATTTCTCTGAATGCTACTGTGATGTATTAGTTCTCCATGTATATATAAAAAAAAAAGAGTGTTAATTAAAAATGTTACAATGATTATGGAGAAACTTTTACAATGTTACTCTCTTAGCTTTCATAGTTGCCCAAAGGA
The DNA here is from genome assembly GCF_046562875.1 of Panthera onca. NCBI lineage: Eukaryota > Metazoa > Chordata > Mammalia > Carnivora > Felidae > Panthera > Panthera onca. Next base: position 75,342,570 of record NC_138347.1, on the reverse strand, counting down.
AGAAAAACAAATGCCAAGTGCTCACTGTGCTGCTATATGTTACCAATTTCAATATTAACACCTTGATAATGAAAATAATGTCTTTTGTTTTTACAGTACTTTTCTCTTTCTGTAGTGCTTTCAGAACTTTTATCACATCTGGTTCATTTTTATGAACATTCTGAAAGCTAAACACTTCCTTACCCTATTAACTATTAGTTCATTCAAATGATTGAAGAAATCCCAGTTTTTGTGAAGATCATGTGAAATTACAAGACGGAAACTGTTTTTAGGCCCATTATGCTTTGGTGGTTTCATTGGAGCCTTAGTGACGTGTGATTCTGAGTGACAAAGAGGCCATCCCCTGTGGAATGACCAGGAGTTGCAAAGGCAGCTTAAGAGAGCAAACTGTGCAGCCAGTGTTACACTAAGAAGGATCATTCCCTATAGAGAATGGTCTAGGAGAATCATTCATTTATGGTGAGTGCTGATGACCAAAAAGGAGACTTAGCTTTGAATCTCTTCAGGAAATGCATACACTACTACAATTCACTTGTGATAAGGATTACAACACACGTTTATGTTAGTGATTTCAATCTTTTCTGAGCAGAGCCTGTTTTGGACATAAAATATTACACAGATGGGGTGCCTGGGTGGCTCAGTCAGTTAGGCGTCCGACTTCGGCTCAGGTCATGATCACTTTCGTGAGTTCGAACTCCATGTCGGGGTCTGTGTTGACAGCTCGGAGCCTGGAGCCTGCTTCAGATTCTGTGTCTCCCTCTCTTTGCCTTTCCCCCGCTCGCACTCTGTCTCTGTATCTCTCAAAAATAAATAAACGTTAAAAAAAATTTTTTAAATATTACACAGATAGAATAATACTTGCCTTTATATTATTTGGACCCAAGTCCAACGTTCTCAGGGAGAAGGACCACATCTTTTTAATTCAGCGATCCATACCTTCATAAATATTTGGGTTTTTTTAAATCATCACACCATCATCTACATACACTTTAGGTAAAAGTACCGTGTCTTTGGCTATGCTTGGTTAACATGCAGATTCTTATTATAGATCCAAAGACCTCAGAGATTTTCGACTCATCAGCTCAGAGCCTCTATCGTTCAACATCAAGTTTATATCCACATATCGATTCATGTATTTATTAATGTGTTCTTTTCACAATTTTAAAGTATTTCTTTTTTTTTTTAATTTTTTAGTGTTTAGTATTGACAGAGAGAGAGTGAGAGAGACAGAGCATGAGTGGGGGAGGGGCAGAGAGAGAGGGAGACACAGAATCCAAAGCAGGCTCCAGGCTCTGAGCTGTCAGCACAGAGCCTGAGGCGGGGCTCGAACTCACAGAAAGCGAGATCACGACCTGAGCCGAAGTCAGACGCTCAATCGACTGAGCAACCCAGGCACCCCATAATCTTAATGTATTTCACATGATATACTTTGCATTGCATGATATTGGGTGCCATGGAGGATAGAAATTGCAGATTTAACATAAATGGGGGGAAAATCAGTAAACAGCAAGTAGAAAAAAATATTCAAATGCTTCTCAGAGAGAAAAATAGAAGTTCTGAGAGTGTGAATAAGTGATATGGAAGAGAGTGAACAATTTGGCATATGTCTACCTGAAGTTATAAAAGAAGAGCATAGACGCAGCAGGAGAGAGTCAATATGTGAGGACTTAGTGTCCAAAAGTATTTCAAATGTATTAAAAAACTAGACCTTGGGGCGCCTGGGTGGCTCAGTCGGTTAAGCGTCCGACTTCAGCTCAGGTCACGATCTCGCGGTCCGTGAGTTCGAGCCCCGCGTCGGGCTCTGGGCTGATGGCTCAGAGCCTGGAGCCTGCTTCCAGTTCTGTGTCTCCCTCTCTCTCTGCCCCTCCCCCGTTCATGCTCTGTGTCTCTCTGTCCCAAAAATAAATAAGCGAAAACAACAACAACAACAACAAAAAACTAGACCACTAGACCTTATTTCAGAAAACTGAACAAATGTTGAAGAGTATATATAAGGATAAAAAGAAATCCACAAGTAAATGTAGTACAACAGAAGACAAAGACAAAAAGAGAGAAGACAGATTATATCCCTATAGAGAGAAAAGGCAGATTTTCTAAGAGGAATTAGTAGTGAACTGGAAGCAGCTGGAAAATTTATATATATATAATATCTTCAAGGTATTGAGAGCAAAAACCTATCAATCCAGAATTGTATACTTCATAAAAGTATCTTCCAATTTAAGGGGTAAAATTAAATAATTTTAGGAAAAAGTCCTGAGAAAAGGTGCCAATAACTGACTCTTACTAAAGACATTCAAAAAGATAGAAAGGTTAAGGTGCAAGAAGGAATAATGAGCAAAGACAGATAAATATATGAATAAATCTAGACAAAAATCAACAGTATAAAATAATAGTTATAATGTCTATTTTGTTGAGTTAAATAGGTAAAATAGAACCAAAATTCTGTACAATAGTAGCATGTAAATTGGGAGCACCTGATCAGCATTAAAGTCCTCTGAGGTCCTCGCATTGCTTATGAAGAAGGAAAAAATCATGACTTACTTTAAACTTTGCACATTGAAGTTTTTAGAGTGAGCACTAACAGAATAAAAGTATAACTTTCAATTGCTAGAGGGAGAAGTGAAATGAAAGAAAAAATACAGCAAACCCCAAACATTTTGTTATTAGCTATGTAACAAATGATCCCCAAACGTATCCCCTTAAAACAATCATTTATTGTCACTCATGAACCTGTGTATTGCTCATCAGGCAGTTCTGCTAACCCGTGCTAGTTTAATGGTTCTTGGGTGGGATCATATATGTGACATCACTGGGGGCTTGGTCTCTGGGGGCTGGCTAGTACGAGCTGGACTTATCCAGGACTGTTCATCTCTGCTCCACATGGACACTCATCTCCCAGTGGACTTACCTGTTCTCATACACATGGCAACTGGACAAGTTCCAATAGAATGAGTGACAGTCCTCTTGAGACCTACACCACAGGTTGGCACACTTTTTCTGAACAGGTCCACACAGTAAATATCTTAGGCTTTGTGGGCCATACTACTGAAGAGTTGGAACTACTCAACTCTACTATTTTTCAAGAAGCATTCATAACCAATTCGTAAATGGATGAGTGTGGCTATGTTACAATAAATCTTTACTTACAAAAATGGCATGGCAGATCTGTCCTATGGGCTGTAGTTTGCTGACTCCCAGCCTAGACTTAGAACTGGATTAGTTTCTCTTTCACCTCGATGGAAGGAAATACAGTCTTACTGCCAAAGGGATTTGCATACAGGGAGAGAAATAATTGCATCCCATTTTTAACAACAGCAACAACAAAATCCACCATAATGTCAATAAATCAGAAAGAAATCTAGGAAAGAGGGGGAAAGTCCACAGAAAAAGTAAAATAAGACAATATAAGGCAATATAAATAAATCCAAACATCATTATTCACAAATTCACAATGAATGTGAGGGGAATCATCTCTCATTTTCAAGCTATAAAGCGAAAATTGCTAGAACTGCAAAGAGGAATTTTAAAATTCATCATCACTGCGGGAGATTTTAGCTCATTTCTCTCAGTAATTGATTACGCAAATGACATTATGGAGTGCGGCTGAAAACATACACCCTGCATAACTCTGCAGTTCTTGTCCCAGATATATATTCTGAAGTTATTCTTATCTGTGTTCACCAAGATTCATGTACGAGGTGCCCCACAGAATCAGTGCACGTAAAGCAAAATAACTGGAAAGAACCAAAATGTCAGTCGAAAGGAGAAAGAACGAAGAAAATAGGCTTCAGGCCTAAACTAGAATCCTGCATGCTAGGAAAAATGAGCTTCACCGCACAGATGAGTCTCAGGAACTGAGACTAGAGTGTCCAAAGCACGTTGCAGAAGAACACACACTATCTGATGTCATTTACCTAATGTTCGGAACATGCAAAACCAAACAATGTATCTTTAGAACTAAATACATGTATGACAAGACTATTAAGATGGCACCTGCCTTTGTAGGTTAGGGATGGGAATGGGATGGGGGGGCATGTAGAAGGCTTCAAATACCTCTTAAGGAGAGGATCCATGTTAGATTATCTCTTTCCAATATAAAACAAGTAGGTTTCTCTGAGTTTCCTCTCCTCTCATCCATTACTTCATTTGCATAATACAGACCCTGTGAGGCTGCACTCCTCTTACTGAAGGAGGCAGAGAAAGAGGTTATGTGGCCTGTGACAGAGGACACCATGGGTTTTCATATAAAAAAAATTCTCTTTCACCTTGTAATTACATTATCCAGTTTTTCTGCTAAGCAGAAAAACTTTAAATACCGTTTTTCAAATCTCATTACAAATTATATTTACGCTCAGTAAATATAATTTGATTTTTATCCTTTGTTACTTCTGGTCTTTATATTTGACTTTAATAAATGTGTATTTATGAATTTTTGTACGACTTAATTTAGACTCTTCAAGCTAAAGTCTACCAACCACGTGTGATTGTTTAATCTACCAGGTAAAGTGTGTTACTGTAAAATTTACTCTGGTGTGGGTATTTTCCCTAACCTGACGCCATTAAATCAAGTGGTCCACCTATGAACCCCTGAACCCTTCAGGAAATAAAATTGAGTCCTGGGCACGCCAGCCCTCCCCCCTATTGTTTGTCTGGAATCCTCTTACTCACTCATTCACTCTTATTTGAGTGGGGTGGAAGGAGAGAAGGAAATTTTTCTAATCTCAACCAAGCCCTCCCTGCAGAGGTGACACCTAGGAACAGAGGGACAGGGACCACTCTCCTGAGAGATGATTGAGTTCACTCCTTCCCTTGTTTTGTCCCTAGTACCGACACAGCTTTATTTTTTTTTAATTTTATTTTTTATTTTTTAAAATTTACATCCAAGTTAGTTAGCATATAATGCAACAATGATTTCAGGAGTAGATTCTTTAGTGCCCCTTCCCCATTTAGCCCATCCCCCCTCCCACAACCCCTCCAGTAACTCTCAGTTTGTTCTCCATATTTGTTTTGTCCCGCTCCCTGTTTTCATATTATTTTTGTTTCCCTTCCCTTATGTTCATCTGTTTTGTCTCTTCAAGTCCTCATATGAATGAAGTCATATGATTTTTGTCTTTCTCTGACTAATTTCACTTAGCATAATACCCTCCAGTTCCATCCACGTAGTTGCAAATGGCAAGATTTCATTCATTTTGATTGCCGAGTGATACTCCATTGCACATATATATATATACCACATCTTCTTTATCCATTCATCCCTCGATAGACATTTGGGCTCTTGCCATACTTTGGCTATTGTGGATAGTGCTGCTATAAACATGGGGGTGCATGTGTCCCTTCAAAACAGCACACCTGTATCCCATGGATAAATGCCTAGTAGTGCAATTGTTCGGTCGTAGGGTAGTTCTAGTTTAATTTTTTGAGGAACCTCCATACTGTTTTCCAGAGTGGCTGCACCAGCTTGCATTCCCACCAACAATGCAAAAGAGATCCTCTTTCTCCACATCCTCGCCAACATCTGTTGTTGCCTGAGTTGTTGATATTAGCCATTCTGGCAGGTGTAAGGCAGTATCTCACTGTGGTTTTGATTTGTATTTCCCTGATGGTGAGTGATGTGGAGCATTTTTTCATGTGTCAGTTGGCCATCTGGATGTCCTTTTTGGAGAAGTGTCTATTCATGTCTTTTGCCCATTTATTCACTGGATTATTTGGTTTTTGGGTGTTGAGTTTGATAAGTTCTTTATAGATTTTGGATAATAACCCTTTACCTGATATGTTATTTGCAAATATCTTTACCCATTCTATCAGTTGCCTTTTAGTTTTGCTGATTGTTTCCTTCGCTGTGCAGGTTTTTATTTTGCACAGCTTTAAACCTTGTGGCCTTGACCCTAGTCCTGATTCATGCTTGCCTGTGGGAGTTGACATCAGAGGTGAATTTCCTGGGCTTGCTGCTCAGCACTCCCTAGCCCAAGGTTTTCACCTGCCTCGGGGTCCTTCTGTATGTGATATTTCGAGCACCACCCTGCCTGACATGGATCTCCCAGTGAGTCAGAGCTACTGAGAACCCCTGCAAGTGAAGTTTACATAATATTATGGCTAAATCTTCATTTATTTGTTCACCCATTAAATTACCACGGATGGTTAAGAATGGTGCCTCTAGAGCAAGACTGCCCTTGGGTCCCAATCCTAGCTCTATTACTTATAGCTGTGTGATCTGGGACAGGTTTTCATGTCTTTCTGCTTTGGCTTCTTCTTTGTGAAATGGATAGAATAAAAGTACCCATTTCATAGGTTTATCTGAAGGGATTAAACTAGTTAAAATATTATAAAGCATTTAGGGCATGCCTAGAATGTAGTAAACACTCAAGTAGTCTTCACAATTCTTACCATTGTGTTTTAAAGAAAGTTCTAGGTACAAAGCGGATTTTATATCTAGAGGTCAAGTATGAATTTGAGAGTGTTAACATTAATACTGAGCAGTAGTTCTCAAACTTTTCATCCCAGGAGGCTTCACATCCTTAAAAATTATGTAGGATCCAAATAACTTTTGTTTTTGTGAGCTATATCTATTGACACTTATTAGAAATCAATACAGAGCGATTTTTAAAATATCTATTATTTAAAATATTAATAATGCCCTTTGTATAAACATAATGTTTATTAGTATAAAGTAATAATAACTGTTTTACAATAATTTTGTAAAAAGTAACTGTTTTACAAGGCAAAAATAACACAGTGGTAAAAGTGGCATTGCTTCCCATTTTTTTTCAAATCTCTAACATCTGGCTCAGTACAAGACAGCTGGATTCTCATACCGGCTTTGGAATCAGCCTGTTGTCGTATCACAAGTCCTGTCGCCTTTGGAAAACACTGTATACTTGTGAAAGAATTAGTATGAAAAAGAAAAAAATAATGACTCAGCGTTAGTATGAAAAGTGTTAAGACCTTGTGGACTCCCTGAAAGGGTCACGGGGAACTCTGGGGTACACAGATCATACCTTGGAAACTGTTGTGCTAGAGCATGTAAGAGTAGGGAAAACAAAAACAAAACGACAAGCTTAAGGGTTGGTCAGAAGTGCTGCAAATCCTGGGGCTTTCCTGCTTTGCAGCCAAGGGACCTCAGGGCTGTTGTGCTTACCGGAGCCTCCACCTGGCACATTCCACTCTTGCGTCTTTGCATGGAGGGCCCCTTCTCTTTCTTCTTCGTAGCTTAAATACCACCTCCTTAGGGAGATGGTCCCTGACTGCCCTACTGAAAGAGATCCTTTGTTATTTTGTAGCATAGCACTCTGTTGTTTCCTTTTTAGTACTGATCACAAACTGTAATCACATATATTTGTTTGCTGGTTTATTGGCTGCCTATCCCACCAGTAGATAAACCCCCTAAGGTCAGACCCTTGTCTGTTCTGTTCATCATTGTAAGAGACATCTGACCCCTCTCTTTCTTCCATATCTCATATTCAATCCATCAACAAATCCCGTTGACTCCACCATCAAACTATACCCGGAATCAGGTCATTTCTCACCTCCTCCATCCTGCCACCCTAGTCCAAGTCCATGACCTAGTCGTGATCTGTTAAATAGCCTTCTGAATGAACTCTCCCACCCCTTTCCTTGCCACTTGCTATCTTATCAGCACAGCCAGAATGATCCTTTCTAAACAAAACTCCCTGCTCTGCTTAAATCTTTCCATTACACTTAGAGTCAGATCTAAAATCTGAATCATGTTCTATAAAGTCCAACCTGATCTATTTCTCACTTCTTCCTTTACGTTAGTCATACGTTTTTCAAACACATCAGGCATACTGGAGTCATTGTACTTACTGATCCCACTGATGAAAATACCATTCCTCGAAATGACTAATTGCTTCCCTTCCTTTAGGCCTCAGTTCAAATCTCAGTCATCTTATTAGAAAGATCTTCCACAGCTACTCTCCATAAAGCAGCAACCCCACACTCCCCAACCTTAGTCTATATACCTCTTCACCTGTTTCCGTCTGCTTATTAGCGCTTATTGACACCCAGCATGTTATATATGCTTTTGTTCAAATCTTTCCTCTCTCATTAAAATGTAAAATCTCTGAGCACAGGAATGTTAACTTTTTTTCATTACTACCTGTTTCCTGTGCCAAGAACAGTGCCTGATTCCAGTAGGCCATCGCATTCTTTCGTTGCATGCATGAGTGAAAAAGAGGTCGCTTGAATGCTATGACACTTGATTTCTTGTTCTACGTGATGCGGGAAGGTCAAAGGGGTCTTGTAGTTTTGTTGCAGAATCAGGACAGAGAAGTCATTTTGCTCACCTCCAGGTCTGGGTCAGAGGTTCCCCGAAGAACTCTCCCCGCACTCTATTATGTTTGTGGTGACATTTGGTACAAAGAGCTTGCTTGCTTTTTTCTGAGGACTGTCATAGCTCCGGTGCCTAGCCCAGGGCCTTACCACATAGTGGATGCTTAAGCAGAGTTTGACAAATGAATTATTGCATGAGCAAATAAATAACATGGAAACCAAGGTTTCTAAAAGTAATACATGGTAGCATCTGACTCTTGATTTCAGCTCAAGTCATGGTCTCACAGTTCATGAGTTTGAGCCGCATATTGGGCTCTGTGCTGACAGTGCGGAGCCTGCTTGGGATTCTCTGCCTCCCTCTCTCTCCGCCTCTCTCTCTCTCTCTCTCTCAAAATAAATAAAGCACTTCAAAAAAAGAAAAGCAATACATGGTTCTATGCATATTTAAGCTGTTGTATGAGGAAAGAGGGCTAACCTCTAAAATCAGACTCAAACTGGGGGAAGTAGAGGAGAAACAGAGACCATAAATAACAGCGGCAGTCGCATTTCAACTGATGAAGACTGGAGTAGAAAACCGAACAAAACACTTAGTAACTACAAACTATTTCTGGTCCCAGTTACATAGCTGATCTATAGCAAGTGCTATCATACCATGAGTCACAATTGTTCTTTTAGGAGCAAATCATATTACAGTTCTTTTAGTTTTTACTTGGTATCGATAAATAACAAATTAAAACCCACAGCAACATCGCTTGCTCTCAGCAATATATATTCTTTCCTAATGAACTGAACTGGCTAAGGAAGACTCTCCCCCCACCCCCTGCCACCCCAACCTGTGCAAGATGGCTCTGTGAACACACTTCAGTGAGAAAAATCTGGCTGGATCCAATGTAATCTACACTTCTTTATTGAGAAGAGATCATACAATGTCCTCAGTCGGCAGTTCTTAGCCTACCAAACTATCAGTCTATTTTGGGAAAACATGTCAGATTTGCTTTTATTCTCGTAAAAAGGAAAAAAAATGCATTTTTAAAATTTGTAATGGAAAACCTACTAATCCTGGAGAGAATACTCCTGTCTAGGCTCTGCGATTTACTAGCCATGTGACCTTGGTTAAATTATAACCACTCTGACTGTAATTGCTTCATCCAAAAAAAAAAAAAAAGAGGAATTGTAAGAGATAACTCCTGTGGGTCTCTGGCCCACCAGTTCCTTTCCCCAGCACCTAGAAAAGTGCTTCAGACCCGGAGCAAGCTTGATGAATGTTTCGAGAATTAGGACATGTGATACAGAGAAACTGTGATCTTTCATCTTGTGAATTTTCAGAGTATCCACTCCTAGCACATCAGTGGAGCTTAGAACATGTTTATTAAAAAGGAAATGATTTTTTAGTAGTAATAAAAAGATTAAGATGATGCAATTCAAGTTGTGGGTAATTGAGCCCAAATCATTTTTAAAATATATTATTTGAAAGAAATAAGTAGATGTAGGCAAGTCAGTAAATGTGACTTGCTCTTTCCCAATCTTCCCTGGAGAGGCTGGCCAGGTGGTTTTCAGTAACATGCCTTAGTAAGGGATTTTCTTCACACAGAGGAACACCCCACATGAGCTCAAATCTGAAGATCTCAGGACATAGTTCTCAACATGGAAATTGGTGGGAAAGTGAGGTTTTGGGTCACTTGCTTTCGGATTCAATAATACACGTGTCACATCCACAAAGAAGCTCTCGCACCAGCAATAGAAGGAAGGAACTCCCTTACGAGGTACTATCCTCCAGGAGAAGAGCGACTCCTGTGGCATTGGTAAAAGGCATCTACTGTCCGGCCCAATCAGAAAACTTGACAGCCCTTCAGGTAGACACAGCACAGCTAGAAGGTTGTGAGCAGAAGCACTAATTAACAGTGGCTTCATAGATACAAGAGTTTTTCCATATATCTTGATCTCTAGATAAGACATATGAAAACTCTGTTTATGTCAATCTGCTACACAAACGTGTTTTCCCCAAGATGACCTTCTCACTCACGGATATAAACCAGGTGGGATCTATGAGGCCCTCAGCACTAAACCATTCATCTTGCTGAGAAAAGAATACTCCGAGAATGTTCTACAGATGAAGCGTGTCATTCTCATGTATGAGAAAGTCTATTTCTGTGTATCCAACTGCTACTCATCATTCAAGGCCCAGCTCTCTGGTCAACCCTTTCTGTGAATCCTCTCCTAATCTCCCAGCTGAAAATGAGTTTTCTCTTCCCTTAGAACTCTGTTTCTCAGGGCCCCTGGACAGCCCAGTAGGTTAAGCATCCAACTCTTGATTTTGGCTCAGGTCATGATCTCATGGTTCCTGGGATTGAGCCCCGATCGGGCTCTGCACTGACATCATGGAGTCTGCATGGGATTCTCTCTCTCCCTCTCTACCCTTCCCCCACTCTCTCTTTCTCTCTCTCAAAATAAAATATTAAACATTAAAAAAAACCTCTTTCTCTCTTGTGGCTTTGAGAATTCCTTCTTTTTATTACAGACAGTGTTTCCTTTTTCTTTCCAGTTTTATGAGATATAATGGACACATACATTGTATTAATTTAAGGGGAACAGCATAATGATTCAATATTTGTATATATTGTGAAATAAACACCACAATAAGTCCAGTTAACATCCATCACCTCATAAAGTAACACATTTGTTTTTCTTCTGACAGGAACTTTCAAGATCTACTCTTATAGCCACATTCAAATATGCAATACAATAGTCATATCTATAGCCACCATGCTGTACATGACAACCTCAAGATTTATCTTACAACTGGAACTTTGTACATTTTGACCACCCTCACGCATTTTGCCCACTCTCCACACCTTCCTTTGGCAATCAGCAATTAATTCTTCAGAATTATGTGTTTGTTTGTTTTAGATTCTATATGTAGTGAGATTGGGCCTGTGTTTTTATTCCTCCGCTATACCAAGGAGCCTCCTCAGCAGAGCCAATTGCCTGCCAAAGGCCTGTTTAGCATGCAGTTAATAGTGAAAAGGGAATGAATGAAACATTAATCTAATATTCAGAATTAACTATTGCCTTCTCATTTGGATAGAGTCTATTTGATACAGCTTTAGGAACTAATTATACAGAAGCCCTACGGCTTAGTAGCTGAAGTTAGACCTGGAAGTTGGGAGATAATTCTTACTGCTCATTTACTAAGGACCCTTGAGGAAAATACATTACTTATCATTTCTCTCCTGGAATACTAGAACTGAAGGTGTCCATAAAGGTTATTTAGTCTATTTCCTAAGACACCCAGAGGAAGAGAGACTTACACAGATCAGCATTGTATATTAATGATCCAGTCAGAGCAGAAGCCTGCTCCAGACCCTAATCTATGCAATACAAAGTGGAGGTTACTTTGGTGAGGGATTGGCTGGTGAGAGGGGCAAGGAAACTATCTTAGGGGACAGAAATACTCTCTATCTTGACCGGAATGGTGCTTGCTGGAATGTATACACATCCCCCCAGTTCTACACTGAAGATCTGTACATTTTACCAAGTGTAACATTATACTTCAGGCAAAAAAAAAAAAAAAAAAATTAAGCATTTTAATGAAACTGCATAGTTCCTCATCCATTATTTCACTATTGCTATTCACTTCTTTTTTTAAAAAGTTTATTTATTTTTGAGAGAGAAAGAGAGAGACAGAGCGTGAGTGGGGGAGGGGAAGGGGTTTGAACTCGGAATGGGCAAGATCATGATCTAGACCAAAGTCAGATGCTTAACCAACTGAACCACCCAGGCACCTCCCTCACTATTGCTATTTCTTACATGTTCACAATTTTTTCTGATTACAAAATAATACATATTTAGTAAAAATTCCAATGTATCAGAAATGTAAAAACCTAGAAAATGATTACCTTTCAAAGAACCACTCCCCACAGAAAAAACAGAAAACATTGTGTTTACTATACAACCCAGGTTGTATTTTTATATTAAAAAAAAAAAACAGCTCTTTTGAGAGCTTGAAAGTGCTACATGTTGTCACCTGCTCCATAATCTATAGGACATATTGAATAGTTGTGACATGCTATTATCTGTGACCACACTGTCCCCCTGCTTCTTAAGCTTCTTAAACCCAGAGCTCCTTTTAATCCTGGACAAGCTTCGGTTTGCTCGTTAGTTTTTCCCCATTTCCAAGATTTGGGGCTTGTTTACTTTTTGGGTGACCTCTCTAGGCTACCTTTTTGTGTGTGTGCCCACCTCCCCAACTCACATTAGGAAAGTATTAAAATGTCACCAATTCTTTGGTTACAGAAGCTCCTAAAACAGATCCGTGTTACTGCTCTGTTTCACAAATTCATTGCCAAGCCCTACAGAGGAATGAACAAAAGGTATAACATAAGTAATCAACCCAGGAACCAAGGAAGTCTCAGGTAGGTGTAAAGACAAGTCTCCCTGATAATAAACATATGGCGAAGTTTTAATTCCCTCATGCTGCCACTCATATCATGGAGGGGAAGCAGTGATTCTGTCTCCTTTTAAGTCCTACACAGTGGATAAGGAGGTAAGGGATATCAAAATTAACTTGTCTGCTTTAGCTGGAAACTTAGCTCTTCCTCTTCCCTCTCTTGAACATTTCAGCCCTGAAACCATGGGCGGGGGGTTGCTGAGCACAGTGGGTGGCAAAGCCTGAGGCATCTGGTTTTGCCATAAAGCTAAGAGCTCAAGGCACAGTCATATCAAAAGGACACAACATCAGAATAAACAATGATAATAGGGACACAGAGCATCAAAACAAGCAATGATAGCAAAGGATTATAACCCACTGAAAAATAGGAATTTGAGTCAATAAATAAGCCAAAAGTGTGGGGGAAGAACAGGATATTTACATAGTTTCAAAGTAACTCCCCACACAATACCTGTTAATGAAAAAAGGGGGAAGCAGAACTTTACAGACTTGAACTGAGTGATCAGAGTAAACATCGTCAGTAAGCAAACTGAAAATCATATGCCACCTGATCAGAGGCAATGAGAAGAACACGGCATGACTTCTGTGATCTTCCTGCCAGAGATGAATAACCTGGATCTAATTGTGAGGAAACGTCGGGAAACCGAGATCCAGGAATATTCTACCAAATAACTAAGTGCACTCTTTAGGAGCTTCAAGGCCATGGAAGCATTCCAAATAGAAATAATTAAGGATGTGTGATTCTGAACTGTATGATTCTGTGTGATTCCTGTGTGATCCTGTGTGATTCTGAACTGTATCTCTTTGCTATAAAGGACATAATTGTGACAATTGGCAAAATCCGAATGGCGCTGGAGGATGAAATAGAGGTCCTGTATTGATGTAAATCTCCCTATTTTAATGTTTGTGCTGTGATCATGGGGGAGGATTTTATTTCTTTCTTGGAAATATGACATGTTAAAAGTATTTGAAGGTTAAAAGGTATCATGTCAGCAACTCCTTCTCAAATAGTTCAAAGGGGGAGTTCTTGTAGCATATGTGAAACTGTCCTATAAGTTTGAGATTATTTCAAAATTAAAGAAAAAAAATCCTTTTTTTCTTTTTTTAAGTTATTTTATTTTATTTTAATTATTTTGAGGGGGAGGGCAGCGAGGGGGAGAGAGAGAATCCCAAGCAGGCTCCTCACTGTTAGCTCCGAGCTCAATGCAAGGGTCAGTCCCATGAACTGTGAGATCATGACCTGAGCCGGAATCAAGAGTTGGACTCAACCAACTGAGTCACCCAGGCGTCCCAACAACAACAACAAATCTTAATGTGACACAATGATTTAGATAGTCCCTTCAGATGACATTCTGCTATAAGGCAAAATACCTTACCTACATCTCCCTTCTGTTTCTCGAAGATTGTATGGGAGTTTGAAGGGCTTGTCTGAATGGACGGAACCAGATTATGGGACATCGTGATAGTGAGAAAGGCAGAGAAATCAGATCCACAAGAATTCCTTGGACCATCTCCTGGTCTCTGAGGCATTGTCTCATCACTGGTTGCAGTTAATGTCTATAGTCATCTGGTCTCTGGGTGTGGTTAAACCTAGTGATGCTGATGAAGAAGCATAAAGCAAGCTGACAACCCCCTCCTTGTCACCCCCACAGTGGGATACGTGTGACATTCCTCAGGCATTGCTGGCTACCCAAGAACAAAGGAAAGGGGAAAACCAATGGTTGACTGATAGAGATCACAGTCATGCAGCACATGAGTCTCCATCAGTTTACATATGTCTTAGTGAATTACAAGAAAAAGGCAATTTTATCAATAGCTTAATCCCCAGAAACCTATAGACTCAGTTTCCTAGAGCCCTAATGTCACCCTCTCCTCCATAGTGATGTGGAGAACAAAGGCAAGGAGAAAATGTAAATAACATTGCATTTCGTTAACCTGCAGCCCACTGACAAATACTTGAGGCAAATACAGAGTATAATATGTCTCCAGTAACTCTGTACTGACTTAATGTTAATGCCTAACTAGAGGGAAAGTAGCCTTAGCTTGACAGTACAAGACCTCCTATCTTATGAATCCTCTTTAGCATATGAAAGTCCTTCTGGAGGCTTCCCTTTTGCCTTTATCTCCCCCAACTCCGTAGTATATAACCATCACTCTTCACTGCCCAGTGCAGCTCTTCCTGCCCACGGATCCTGTCCCAATGCTTTAATAAAATCACCTTTTTGCACCAAAGATGTCTCAAGATTTCTTTCTTGGCCGTCAGCTCCGGACCTCCACCACTCCAAAACCCCATCAATGGTCCCTGGATGTCTCCACCTTATTTGAGCTCTCACTAGTATTTTAGACTCTTCTGGATCTCTCCTCTGCCGTATCTTCTCCCTGTCCTCTGAAACAAGCAGTCCAGCCTCTACTATGGAGTTTTGCCTTCTCTTGCTGTATGTCATGTGCCCTGAGAATCAGCCATTTCTGAGATTTCCCTCTAAGAAGCAGTGCAGGTCTGCATGCGTATGGGCATCTGGCCTCTTGAGCTTCTTCAGATCATCTAAAAGTGCTTAACATTTAGGCAGAAATAATGTGGTGTGTTCTAGACCTGTTTGGGGGAATTTAGAGCTGCTTAGGTACAACAAATATCAAGGCCTCCTCCTATCTAAGCACGTTGCCAAATTTATTTTGACATGGTTGGTATGGAGAGTTCAGCCCACTGGAGATCTCTTTCCAGAGTCTTATGTGGGAATGGGACATTTGCCCTGCTCATCTAATGCACCTCCTTTCTACAGCCTGAAGTCCAGAGTGAGAAGCCAGGACACTTGGCCTGTCCACTACCTCCACCCAACTGTGTCTCTGCCTTGATACCTTCCTTTCCCCCACCATCCCTTTGGCCAGAGAAGAGCAGACTTTCCTCCAGGTCACATTCTTCGGTCGGCCCACTGTTGCCACAGACTAGCCATTCTTGGTGGGCCAGAATCTTTCATCCATGCAGGAGTCACCCCTGGGTTTAGCTGCTAAACCCTTTGGTATAGAGCTTAATTTCCTGCCCTGGGGCAATTCAACTGCAGCTTGATCTAAGATGTTTAAAGCAGCAAAGGAAAGATACCATATATGAGTCTGTTATCCCTGGATGTCAAATTCTCTGTAATTAAGACTTATGGAAATCAATAATCCTGTTAGAGTCCAGAGTCCAGGTTGGCCATATGGTGCAGTAAACAAAGGATGGGCCCCATGTTCTAGTCCCTGTGCTATCATTGAACCTTCTATCTTGTCAAGCTGGTTAACATTCCTGAGCTTTGGTTTTCTTACTGACTAAATGGGAATATTAAGGATAAAAATCTAGATTTACAAAATACCTTTCTCGATAGTCTCTTGTTAAAAAGAATAACTTGAATAGACATTAAATGATGTATCATGATTCAGTTAAAAAAAAAACAGAGTTGGGCAGTAGGAGAATCATAGTCACCAACAAACTTTGTGACTTTAAATAATTACTTTCTGGACCTTAGTTTCATCATATGTCAAGTGGCAAAATATCCATCTGTGTCTATAAGGATACAATAGGGTTATGAGGTTTAAATGAAATGGATTTTATTTATTTTTTTAACATTTATTTATTTTTGAGACAGAGAGAGACAGAGCATGAACGGGGGAGGGTCACAGAGAGAGGGAGACACAGAATCTGAAACAGGCTCCAGGCTCTGAGGGGTCAGCACAGAGCTCGATGCGGGGCTTGAACTCACGGACCGTGAGATCATGATCTGAGCTGAAGTCGGACGCTTAACCGACTGAGCCACCCAGGCACCCCAAATGAAATGGATTTTAAAATGATTTATTTGCCATAATAATATAACATTATTAAATTTACCAATTTTTTCTACAAAATCATCCTTCGGGTCTATGCATAACACTTTGTCTATTGAGAATGATTAAAAATAGGGCTCTATAATACAGATTAAAGCCCCTGGGTAGAGTCAGACCCTTACTGAAGTCTGCTCTAGAGCTAAGAGTATAAGAGGACTACTGCAAATTGACTCTCAGATGTCTGATTAAATTGAGGATGGCCTATGAAAGTAATAAGCAAAATATTCAGGGAATGGTATATGATGTATGTATGTGGTGTAGGTGCAGATGTTGGGCAGTGGAAGAATTTTAAGACAATATTCAAACCAACCAGAAGTCATTTTTTATTATTACCATGCACTAATGATGGTAAACCATGTTAAGGGGAAGATATTACCCCTTTCAGGATGGACCACGGCTCTCCCCAACACCCCCCCCCCCCGACTTGTTGTGTCTGTCTCTGTCCAAGAATAAAGATAGAGGGGCGTCTGGGTGTCTCAGTTGGTTAAGTGTTCAACTCTTGACTTCTGCCCCAGTCACAATCTCATGGTTCATGAGTTTGAGCCCCACATCAGTCTCTGTCCTGGCAGTGCAGACTGTGCTTGGGATTGTCTTTCTCCCCATGTCTCTCACTGCCCCTCCCCTCCTTTTCTCTCTCTCTCAAAATAAATAAATAAAAACTTCAAGAAATTTAAAAAAAGAATAAAGATAGGACTTCTTCCTGCAAGGAGAATCCACAGGCTATTGATACAATTGCTCTACAGACACCCACAGACACACGCACGCACACACACACACACACACACACCATTTAGCAATACCTGTTTGACCTTCCTGACCCAAGATTTAGAGGACCTTACAAGATTTCTGATAGAAGCTAGTCCATGAAAGTTAGAGCTTCACCATTCTGACTTGCGGTGTAATACGGAAAGATTAAATCTAGAGAGACAAACGTCTCCTGGAAATGTGAAGAACTGGTTTTGATTGAAGACAAAATTATATAAAACTCCTTTTATGTGGGTGACCATCTTTATGACTTGTGCTTGCTTCATATTTTAGTTTTGAAATATTGTCTCTCATTGCTTCTCACTAAGGAAACTATTCTTTTTGACTTCCCATAGTTGAACCAGCTAATGAATCATTTATAACTTGCCGTTAACAGCCAAGTTCTAATTTTTGTATCTGTATATAATTTCTATGTCTTTTCCAGTCACACTTACAGGATCTTTTCACTGCTCTAGGGGTTCTTTCAAATCGTCAGAATCTGCAAAATGCAAGGACAAAACCTAAACATGAAGCTGTAAACTTTCTTATAGAAAGTAATTAATCACTAGATGTTTTTAAAGTATTTTTTGAAAGGAATATATATTTCCGTGCTTATTGGAGATTTCTTGGTTTTATGTCAAGTATTATATTTTTCGGTTTTTTCCATTTGTTCACTTATCATGTCCATCTTCCTTTAAATCTATAAACATATGTATGTTCTATAGCTGTTTTTTCTTTAAAAATTTTTTAACATGTATTTATTATTGAGAGACAGAGAGAGACAGAGCATGAGCAGGGGAGGGGCAGAGAGAGGAGGAGACACAGAATCCGAAGCAGGCTCCAGGCTCCGAGCTCTCAGCACAGAGCCCAACGCAGGGCTCAAACTCACAAACTACGAGATCATGACCTGAGCCAAAGTTGGACACTTAACTGACTGAGCCACCCAGGCGCCCCTGTTTTATAGCCGCTTTAGGCACTCATTTGCTAATTCCAGCACCTTGGTCATCTCTGGGTCTGTTCCCATTGTTCCCCTCCACACCCACCACCTCCTGTTATGGGTCACATCTTTTGGTTTAAAAAAAAAAAAAAAATATATATATATATATATATATATATATGGAGAAAGAGAGAAGAGAAAGATATATATATTATATGCTGGACATTGGAAATGCTTCATTTTTAAGAGTCTGGATATTTTTCTTTCTGGAAGGAGTGCTGAATTTTGTTATGGAAGTGACTGAGTGGCAGATCAGCTGGATCCTTTGGAGGCTGTTTTTTAAGCTTTGTTAGGTGGGATTTAGTGCAGCCCTTAGTGGAGAATGAGAGTCTGGCTGGCTCTCAAGGGAGAGCTCACAGCCTGCAGCAGGGTCTCCTCATAATGGTGGAGCTCTAGTCTCCCAGCACTGTGGGAAATCCAAAACCTTCCAGGAGCTCATAGCCACCCCATACCTCTTTTCTTCTGGGGTGGCACTGAACTCCCCGGTGCATAAGTATTGGATTTGGCCAACAACAAGAGGACCAGCCACTGGGTAGATTTCTGGAGGTCCTTCTCTGTGCAACTCCTTCCTTCTGACACCCTCTCCCACAGTCCAACGTGCCTACCACCAAGTTCAGTCTCTACTCCTCAGCTGAGTGAAACTGCTCTGTTTGGGTTCCCCTCCCTGCACTCTGTCCAAACAGGGTCCCAGCCTAAAGGACAGCTGGCCATGGACTCACTTAAAGCATTTTTCTTCTCTTAGGTGTCATACTCCTAGCTGCCTGTTGTCCTATGTCTGAAAACAGTTATACTTCCTATATTATGCTCACTTTTGTATCTATCGAAAGTAGGAGTCTAGAACTGTCAATATCAGTAACAAAGGCTAGTTTTCTTGCCTTTACCTCCGTTGTTTGAAATGTATGCATATTTTTTTCAATATTTGTTCTTGATTTTTTTAGAAAGTATTACGTATGACATTGTTTTCCAAAATATGTTTCATGAAAAATTAAAAAGACTCAGCATTAAAATAGCTTGGGAATGCATTTGTCTTGACAGCGGGACATCTCAGAACCATAAAAAGCTAATACGGATTGTAAATTTTCAAGGGACTATATTATTTGCATTTTTCAAATTCATTTGACCACAGAATCCATTTTTAACAGATTGTCTTATGGGATTACTAGACAATGGACCACTTTTGGGTAATGCTGCTCTGCAGTTGCTATTTATTAATTTTATCAAAAATGTATATGCCTTACTAAAAAGAAATCATGGTTACAACTATCTTTTAAATTAATTTTTAGATGGCAAATAAGCTTAGCTTCTCCTTCCTCTCCTAACACCCTTCCATCCAAAATTATTTCGGAAAGTCCTCAAAAAATACGTGGAGATGTATGTATACATACACGTAGGTTCCCAGTGGTGAGTTTGCAGGTGGGCCCTCCCATACTTTATGTGTCATGAAAAGAATTTTAAAGGGAGAAGTGAAACTGTACATTATGAAAACATGTATTTCATTTTGACTTTTTCCCCCCCAAAAGATAGAGGCGGGTAATTTTTTTTAGACACGGTAAAATAAAGTCAGCATTTTTCATTCTGCGAAGTTATCATCCTATCATGCTGTTTGATAAATGAGATGTCACTAAAGATGCAAGAATGATTGGCCGTCAGTAGCAGCAGCAGCTGCCAGATCTCGTCTTTACCATTAATAATTCAATTATTTTAAGTGTTTCTCGCGAGCACTCCTCCTCCTTCAACACACTCACACAAAGCTCTGGGTGCAGCTGGTTGGGGGCAACTGCCTGCCACCACATGTCTAAGAATTATACGGAACCAGCAGAGAGGCAACAGAAGGGAAGACAATTGAC
This sequence comes from Panthera onca, assembly GCF_046562875.1. Lineage (NCBI taxonomy): Eukaryota > Metazoa > Chordata > Mammalia > Carnivora > Felidae > Panthera > Panthera onca. The sequence goes on along the minus strand of NC_138347.1, from coordinate 75,322,397 downwards.
TCGGTGAGACTCCAGGTGTAGGGTGCCATTTGGCTCTTTCATTAATCTCTGTCCAGCAGCTCCCCTCTCTGGACCCTGGTTTCTCCAATGGGACAATGAGTTCTTTGGACTGAGTGATTTCAGTTTCCTTCTGGCTCAGTTCCTGCATTCTATAGATCTTGTGGAAGAGCACCCCATTAACCAAAAAGTGGTAAGAATGCCATTTCTGTAAAGCATTGCCTCTCTGGGCTGGGAGAAGAAGAGATGTGTTCTGAAAAACAATAGAAAATATGACTGTCAAGCAACTGATGGGTTTCTTTTAGCTTTAGACCTGGGAACCAAAAAATTCTTACCCTTCAAGTTTGGCCTTCAGGGCTTAAATAACTCCCCTAATCACAATCAATTGGTCATCTGTCAAAGACTCACGTTATAGTTCTGGTTGAGTGACAAAGGTGCTGGCTTTTCTCCTGGAACTTTATTCCATGTTATCTTCCTATAGATGGTAGAAGGTTATAAGGCAGGAGAGAGACATTCTCACCAGAGATACAATGAAATTTTGCAGAGAACCAGAACAAAAAGATTTCGAATCTCTAAATGAAACCAGGAGAAACAAATTAAGTCATTCTGATTTGGGTTGCTAACAAAGGCAGAAAAAGAAAAAGACAGTTGCTGTGTTACTTCTCCATAAGCCAAGCTCAACACAAAATCCAAAAAGATTCCCTGTCACAGCTCTACATTACCTTCCATCGCATTATTGATTTCGATTATAGCAGGAGGGAAGAACCGAAGATCAAAGGTTTTGTTTTACCTGGAGCTTTAAATGCGTCGGAGAGTGTATCTATCTATAGGACCATTGTATTTGGATACCCATGGGATCCTTTGTGCTCTTGTCCTACCCAAGGGCCAGGTGAACCTGGAGAGTTGCGGGATGTGGTCCCTGGGGTTGTACTACCTTAGCCAATGTATTTACCTGGAGCTATGGAGAGCAGTACTAGAAGGAGATCCAGATGGGAAACTGGGGCTCTTAGGTGGAAATACAGCACTAGGTGTAGGCCTGAAGGCAAAGCAAATCCATAAAGAGGAAAGGAGTCTAAAGCAAGGAAGATGGGGGTACTTGGGTGGCTTAGTCAGTTGAGCATCTGACTTTGGCCCAGGTCATGATCTCATGGTTCCTAAGTTCAAGCCTGGAATCGGCTGGCTGATGGCAGCACAGAGCCTGTTTCATATCCCCTGTCCCCCTCTCTTTCTGCCCTTCCCTGCTCATGTTCTCTCTCTTAAAAATAAATAAACATTAAAAAAAAAATAAAGCAAGGAAGATGAGGGACAGAGTGGAAGACAGAATATGAGGTGGGTTAGGGAAGGAAACTGTGAGGCAGATGCCCATTTTTAAGTATTGCCCCAGTTAACTAGTCATGGGCCTTAAGTGGGACTGCCCACTCTTCCTTCTACTCCTGACTTGCCAACCTCTTAGCCTTAGAAGGGGAAGAAGAGATGCCCTTTCCTTTTGCTGGGCGATGGGGCACAGCTTTCTAGTTGTGCAACTTTTATAGAGTACAGTGGCTCAGCACACGGACGTGGCGAGATAGCCACTTCCTAACCACATCATCTGGGACAAGTTGCTTAATTCCTTTGAACTTCAGCTTCTTCCGCTGTAAGATAAGGATCATACATTTAATAAAAATCAAAGAGGGGAGGATAGTAACCTTCACTATGGGGTGGTGATAAGTATTAAATTAATGAATAGAAGGAAGGCACTTAGCACCTGGCACACAACAGTTAAATGTTAGAGCTGCTCTAATTACCTCCTGCTCCTTGTAGCTCCGCCTACGTCCAGCTATCCTGAGTAGCTCCCAGGATACAAGCTCCAGGAGGGCGCAGATCATGCCTTTCAGGTTCACACCTGCATTGCCGCCCAACAGCGTGCCTGGCACACAGGAGCCCTTTATGAATATTTGTTGAGTGGGTAAATGATCAAACAAATAAGAAGAACTTCTGATAAGCACTCCCGGGCAGCCTGGCTCAGTCTCTGTGAGGGAAGTTTGGGCAGCCACCAAGCACTAGGACACTCCAAGGTGAAGGGTCTTGACCCTGCCTGGTTTGGCCGGGGACACTGACACATGCTTGTACGTTCACTTTCTATGGCTCTCGTTAGGCAGGTACACATCTTTGCTATTTGTTACTGTCTCTAGCACCTCAGTTCAAGTCTTTTTTATATGTGTGTAGGAGTGTAGCATGTATCCAGTTTTGGTATTCTCACAGAAACATTTTTAAACTCATGGTGCTGGGTCAATAGAGTAGTAATGTTACTTTGTCCCACCTCCCATGTCATTCCCCAAAGAGAGCAATTACAGCTGGTATTTTACTTCATCCGCTTTTCTATAATAGATAGTATATGTACACAGACAACTCATTATCCCGACACACATTTTTCCATCCTGAGAGTCAGCCTCTCAAAATCTGTTTTAAAGCCCTTCCCATGGAATGACTGACACATTTTAATAGATCTCTTGTGGGGTATCACTTGGTATGCAAGGAAAAGAGGGAGTAAGTGGGTGGATAAAAGGAGGCCTGTCGGTGGTGATGCACACAGCAGGCTCAGGAGCTGGAGACTGTGTTGGGGGAGAATGATGTACAGGATCAGAGGAATCACAGCAATGAAGGAGATGGAAAGCAAGGCGGCTAGTCGCCAGCCCGCTTTCACAACATGCTGTTTCTACTTCTTATTATAGCATACACCACATTTTATGCGATTTTCTTTTTTTAGAAGTTGTTCTCCACCACTATATTGTAGACTTGATGATGTAGACCCTGTCTTATTCCAAGAGTCTAGCAGTCTTTGGGGCATAGTAATTCTTAAAAATTTTGAATGGGCGATTGGCTAAGTGGATGGATGGTTGGATGGGTCTTAAGAAGAGATTATGAGAGGGAGAAGTTATGAAAGAGGGAGAAGAGCGAAGGAAGTTATTAAGCAGGAGTCCTCAAAGTATCGAGTACATCTAGCACTTCCTAGGGCTGAGTCTCCCTGTGATAGGACCGAGAGAACCTCTCCCCTGAGACGCAGAGGTTGGAGGGAGACATAACCTTCCATCGGAAGGCTGAAATCAGTAGGATAGAGAGAATAGGCCAAATATATCACTGCTTGGGAACCAGAATCAGCATCTAAACCTGGAATTGGAGGCTGTGGCCTAAAATAAAAGCGGGAAGCAGTTCAGGGTCCTTACTGGAAACAGATATTGTTGTCTCCTTAGATCTGATGTGTCTGTCTTAGAGCTTATCTTAGGGCTCTTTTTTATAGTCAGGTATGAGGGAGATGCTCTCATTCCCAGAAGCATCTTTCAGATTCATCCCAGGCATCGGGGATGGGAGGTACCAAATTTCAGAGCACATGTCCCATCCCATACATTCTCATGTCTAATTTCTGAGGCTGAACATGATTTTGGCAAGAGTCCAGAGGGTCTTTGACAACATATTCAGGTCACTCATATTAGATTCTGGGATCTAGGAGATGTACAAAACAGAGTCTTGACTAGGCAAATGGACCAGAAAGTGGTAAGAATGGGTGGACAAAAATAATAAGGGAGGGTGGCTAGAGTTGCAAACTGTAAAAACATAAGGTTGACCTCGAAAGACTCAAGGTCACAGGCCTCCAAGATTTAACAGGTCCAAGGGCTTCTTGTGTACCATCTCCCATCCTAGATTCTTTCCTGACACATTCTTTGTTCTGTTGTGCAAAGGAGACTATCTTTTACATCCTCTTAAGACTCTCAGGCTACTCTAGGAAATAGCTACTGAAGAGGTGGTCGTCTGGGCATAGGGAGTTTGGGGGCAGAATCAGTACTTAGTTTCAAAACAGGTAGTCTGTCTAGAGGAGGCCAAGCATGCACGGTCTGGATTGATTGGCCCGTCCCATTATCTGCAATGTTCTAGGGCCCTATTGACCATTCCAAGTTGTTGTTAGCCTAGGAGAGGTATGCGATGGACAGGTTAGTATGAATGCACAAGTCTAAGCATGAAGGACACTTTCCAAACCAAGAATTTAAACTGAGGGACAGTGTCGGAGATCAGATAGCTAAGCAGTCTGTGAACATAGATCGTTTTGCTATGTCTTTTTGATATAGATGGGTAAGGATAGGGTTTAATACCTACAAAATATGCCACGTTGATGAGAGCATTTAACATTATTAGGAAGGTTTCTTGGCCATTAGGAAGCAGAGTATCTGAAATGTATCTTTTCGACAGGGTCCTAGGATGTTTGAGATGAGGAGAAATGCAGGTCTTCAGGCCTCCCATTCCATCTCTGATTCAAGAGAAACTATTTCAAATACTTGTGTGTTTCTGAAGCACGCTGATAACAAGCTACCAAAAGAACTCAAGATCATATTTATAGCCTTTAATGGATTTTGATGGCCTGACTGGTTAGTACAGTGTCACAGCTTCTAGGTGGGGATATCTCTTATTGCCAGTCTCTCCTGAACCCCATCCTCTGGAGTTGCCTTTAGCGGCTATGCATTTACATCAAATACTGCAATACATATGTACAGTGGTTGTCTACTTTGGATGGTCTTGCTTTTTAGAACTGTCATGGGCTAGATGACTACAGAGTATTCTAGAAAAAAATAATTTCTCTAGGTGTGGCAGTCTCAGTCATCTTCCAGTTTGAGAGTTTTTGTAATGGGGTTTCTGTATAACAGGTTTGCTTGGAACAAAGACAATGGAGAATTTGAATCAAAGAACATGGACTGCTTAGGATAGGTGATTTCCATGGTCAATGCCTTATAGTCAAAGACCACCAGAAGCCTAACTGTAGTTGAACAAGTTGGGTTTATCACTTGAAGTGAGGAGGGCTGCCTACCATAAGGAACTGTGGGATGTCTCAGTAAGAGGGTGTCAGAGGGAACTCATAGGATTTGGGCTTTGGTGAGGCAATTTTGGAAAGAGTTTAAGGAAATGTGGGTTTGCTCTGGATTGTGTGTTGTCAGAGGTGGGCACAATTCTGTTTTTCTCTTTCTCACCAGGCTTGTCACAATGTTGCCACAATGTTGCGGGTTATAAGGGTCTTGTTTGAGTCAGGGAGCATAATTCACTCTGATATTTCCAATGAAGAGACTTTAATGAAGGTACTTCCAGACATATGGGCCAAGTTAAGGAAAAAATCAAGTGAGGCACCTGAAGACCAGCAACAATGGCAATCCATTACCACCACCACCACTGCCTTCCTCTCCAGAGTTGACAGATACAGGGAGTAATTACTTTCACTGAAACTCCATGAGAACTGGGACCCCAGGAGAGGGACTGACCTCTAGAAAGTAGAGTTTGGGAGACATAAAACAACAGTAAGTAATGCTTTAGTGAAGCAGGAGGGCTGAGGGAAGAAGTATCCAAACTTTTTTCTCTCCAGCAAGTGCCAACCAGTACACCAACGATGCCCATCTGTGGAGGAGCTTAGATTATGAAGCCAGAGCTTCTTAGAGCATGTAGTAGGGCATTAAAAAAGCAGACAATTGCTATGGGGGTGGAAATGGATAGTAGAAAACCAGAAGAGCTTCCATACCAAGAGATAGCAAGGTGGTGGATTGGGGTGGGCAAGGAATGATCAAGACATAAGTCAGTTTATAAATCATGGGTGTAGATACTGTGGAAGGACAACAGCAGGTATCCTCAGTTGTCGTAAAGGGATAAAGAGATACAAAGAATTGATGAAGGTCAATTATTCAGGTTCGAATGTATGACCAACACTGCCTTGCCAACCCAATGGAATTTTTAAAACAAAAACTTTGGGGTGAGGATCAAGTCTGAATATCATCTCCACAAAGTTCTTTCTTATAGAAAAGCTAGGCCATCGGAAGAGCCAGTTGATTATATTTGAAAGGTGCAGGGCATCGAGGGTTCAATATGGCTTCAAGATCGAATAGGAGTATGGTTAGGCCTCAGAGGGTAACTCTTCTTAGAGAAAGAGAAGCACGAAGTGGATGGTTTTGCCCTCATATTTGGGGTATCACATACCACTGGATTGTTAGTTAAAAATATGAGTCTCAAGGGCAAGAACTAGCACATCAGGGAAAGGGGTAAAAGGTGTTAACCTGTGATAGAAATGACAAGGATTTTTGATTCCAGATCTGAAATGGTTTTCGAGGAACAAAACTTTCACTGTAGGAAAAATACCAGAGCATCTTATTTAGGGATATTTTAGGGACACTTGGGATTTGTTTTAATCAGATATGGTAAGAAACACATGGTACAGCTATCACAAAAGAGATTTATTGTATTCTTAGATCCCTAGCACAGAATGATTAGGATGCCATGCAGGAGGACCACATGGAGAAGCATCAGGGTCAGTCAAGAGGCAGAGGGAGTGAAGGAAAAATGCAGACAAGAGATTTTAGTGTGATTTCTGTAAGAAGAAACAGGTGAATGAGGGTCAGCAGGCTTAGGCTTGGCTAGTTTGAATTTCAGTGAGCTCTGGGATTTAGGGGATGTTTAGTTACCTGGCTGTGATAGTTAATTTCATGTGTCAACTTGGCTGAGTCTTTGTGCCTAAATAGTTGATCAGACATTATTCTGGATGTTTCTTATGGAGGGTTTTTTTTTCCCCTTTCCTTTCCTTCCTTCCTTCTTTCCTTTTTGGTGAGATTAACTTTTACATCACTGGGTCTTGAGTACAGCAAATTTTTCTCCATAATGTGGGTGGACCTCATCTATCCAGTTGAAGGCTTGAAAGATTGACCCCCCCTGAATAATAAGGAATTTGCCCACACACTGCTTTTGGACTCAAACTGCAGCTCATCCTTAAGGGTTCAGCTTGCCAGCCTGGCCTACAGATTTGGATTACCAAGCCTCCATAATCAAATGAGGCAATACCTTAAAATAAAACAAGTCTCTCCCCCTCCCCTCTCTAATACACACATACATCCTTTGGTTCTCTTTCTAGAGAAGTCTAATTCCCTGGACCTTGGGTAATTAGGGCAGATGGGCAGTGGCCAGGAGTGAGAGAGCTTGATAAAGGAGGAGGTGGGGGATATGAGCTCTGGGTTGGTTGGTTTGCATTTGAAGTTATGGGTGTGAGAGGAAATTGGCTAACCTTGGGAACAGCAGTCCCTTGAGGATCAGCAAGGTCCCAGATGTCACAAAATACCAAAATACGAAGAATAAAGACATACGGTTAATATAAGTGAGAAAGGGGGAAGTTATGGGAAACTGGTAGAATAGATTGGGGACTGTACATATCTCTAAACAAAAATGCCTCCATAGTGGGGATGGAGAAATCTCTACCATGGGCAAGACAGGCAAGGCTCCTGCTCTCAGTGTCCTTACATTAGAACGAAATGAATGCCTGGAGACCAGCAGTGGGCATTTTCAAACGTACGAAGTCTACTAAAAGGGTGGCAGAGAAATAAAATGCCTGATCATGGACTGAGGCTGGTAATTAAAGTAGAAGGAGGCTTGGCCAGAGGGATCTAAGCACTCAAGAACTCTGAGCTTAGACCATTTATTTAGAACAGACCCTTTCGGGGCAGGTGGGACAGAGCACTCTTGAGTGACTCCCTCAGCACCATGCTTATCCAGACCAAGACGGACTTCCTCCAAATAAGCAGAGGAACAGAACACAAAAGAGTCCCTTGAGATAATGCTACCAGCACAGGGACCAGGTTGTGACCCTAGGAGGAGTGAGCCAAGTGGGTTGGGGGGTTGCACCACTGACTGGACACTTTAAAAATGCACTGCCTTTTAATGAATTTATCAACAGCTTCTATTATTTCATCGTGCTTTGTCTAATCTCTGGTACAGGTGGCTGTTTACCAAATTAATTTCCTCTAGCAATTAATATTCCTGGGCAGAGTGGGGCCACATTTTTCAGACTGTTGCAGGTACGTGTACCCATATGACTGAATCAATGGAACGTGAGCACAAGAAATTGGTCTTGTTTCTAGGCAAAGGCTTTTAAGAAACAGGAGTTTTCCTCCATGTTATTTTCCCATTTTATGGCTAACTGGGATGGCACCCGCCAGAGTCATCCTGTAAACCATAACTTGCAGATGGCGAATGCATTGTCAGCATGGGTCCTTGTATGATTGTGTGGAGGACAGCTGATCTGCAGAACAGGAGCACCTACTCTGGACTATTATGTGAACCAGAAACAAACGTCCACTGTTTTAGAGCTGCTGTTTACATTAGGTCCATTTACTATCATGACCCTAACTGATGTAAGGGTAAATGAAAATTATTTTCTCCATTTATAAAGGGCAGAGAAACCATTTCCCTCTTTCTCTCTTTTCTTAGTATTTCCTCGGAGACATGATAATCTGAGTTTTTGCTCTAACCTTTGGAATAAAGATAAATCTCAGTAGGGATTAAGCCCAGTCTCCAGATTTTATACTACAGAGATATTTCTAAGGTCAGGAGCCAAATAACCTCTACTTATGTAAAACCGTACCTTCAGAATTAGCTCAGAGGGGAGTTCCGGAAGATGGCGGCATAGGAGGACGCTGGGCTCACCGCGCGTCCTGCTGATCACTTAGATTCCACCTACACTTGCCTAAAGAACCCAGAAAACCGCCAGAGGATTAGCAGAACGGAGTCTCCGGAGCCAAGCGCAGACAAGAGGCCCACAGAAGAGGGTAGGAAGGGCGGCGAGGCGGTGCGCGCTCCACGGACTGGCGGGAGGGAGCCGGGGCGGAGGGGCGGCTCGCCGGCCAAGCAGAGCCCCCGAGTCTGGCTGGCAAAAGCGGAGGGGCCGGACGGACTGTGTTCCGACAGCAAGCGCGACTTAGCGTCTGGGAGGTCATAAGTTAACAGCTCTGCTCAGAAAGCGGGAAGGCTGGAGGACAAAGGGAGGGAGAGCTGCTGAGCCCCCTGACGGCAGAGCTCAGCTTGGCGGGGAACAAAGGCGCTCGCCAGCGCCATCTCCCCCGCCCATCCCCCAGCCAAAATCCGAAATTGAACCAGTTCCTGCCAGGGAACTTGCTCGCTCCGCGCAAACACCCAACTCTGTGCTTCTGCGGAGCCAAACCTCCGGCAGCGGATATGACTCCCTCCCGCTGCCACAGGGCCCCTCCTGAAGTGGATCACCTAAGGAGAAGCGAGCTAAGCCTGCCCCTCCTGCCCCCGTGCACCTTGCCTACCCACCCCAGCTAATATGCCAGATCCCCAGCACCACAAGCCTGGCAGTGTGCAAGTAGCCCAGACGGGCCACGCCACCCCACAGTGAATCCCGCCCCTAGGAGAGGGGAAGAGAAGGCACACACCAGTCTGACTGTGGCCCCAGCGGTGGGCTGGGGGCAGACATCAGGTCGGACTGCAGCCCCGCCCACCAACTCCAGTTATACACCACAGCACGGGGGAAGTGCCCTGCGGGTCCTCACCACTCCAGGGACTATCCAAAATGACCAAACAGAAGAATTCCCCTCAGAAGAATCTCCAGGAAATAACAACAGTTAATGAACTGATCTAAAAGGATTTAAATAATATAACAGAAAGTGAATTTAGAATAATAGTCATAAAATTAATCGCTGGGCTTGAAAACAGTATACAGGACAGCAGAGAATCTCTTGCCACAGAGATCAAGGGACTAAGGAACAGTCACGAGGAGCTGAAAAACGCTTTAAACGAAATGCAAAACAAAATGGAAACCACGACGGCTCGGATTGAAGAGGCAGAGGAGAGAATAGGTGAACTAGAAGATAAAGTTATGGACAAAGAGGAAGCTGAGAGAAAGAGAGATAAAAAAAATCCAGGAGTATGAGGGGAAAATTAGAGAACTAAGTGATACACTGAAAAGAAATAATATACACATAATTGGTATCCCAGAGGAGGAAGAGAGAGGGAAAGGTGCTGAAGGGGTACTTGAAGAAATAATAGCTGAGAACTTCCCTGAACTGGGGAAGGAAAAAGGCATTGAAATCCAAGAGGCACAGAGAACTCCCTTCAGACGTAACTTGAATCAATCTTCTGCACGACATATCATAGCGAAACTGGCAAAATACAAGGATAAAGAGAAAATTCTGAAAGCAGCAAGGGATAAACGTGCCCTCACATATAAAGGGAGACCTATAAGACTCGTGACTGATCTCTCTTTTGAAACTTGGCAGGCCAGAAAGGATTGGCACGAGATCTTCAGTGTGCTAAACAGAAAAAATATGCAGCCGAGAATCCTTTATCCAGCAAGTCTGTCATTTAGAATAGAAGGAGAGATAAAGGTCTTCCCAAACAAACAAAAACTGAAGGAATTTGTCACCATGAAACCAGCCCTACAAGAGATCCTAAGGGGGATCCTGTGAGACAAAGTACCAGAGACATCACTACAAGCATAAAACATACAGACATCACAAAGACTCTAAACCCGTATCTTTCTATAATAACACTGAATGTAAATGGATTAAATGCACCAACCAAAAGACATAGGGTATCAGAATGGATAAAAAAACAAGACCCATCTATTTGCTGTCTACAAGAGACTCATTTTAGATCTGAGGACACCTTTAGATTGAGAGTGAGGGGATGGAGAACTATTTATCATGCTACTGGAAGCCAAAAGAAAGCTGGAGTAGCCATACTTATATCAGACAAACTAGACTTTAAATTAAAGGCTGTAACAAGAGATGAAGAAGGGCATTATATAATAATTACAGGGTCTATCCATCAGGAAGAGCTAACAATTATAAATGTCTAGGCGCCAAATACCAGAGCCCCCAAATATATAAAACAATTACTCATAAACATAAGCAACCTTATTGATAAGAATGTGGTCATTGCAGGGGACTTTAACACCCCACTTACAGAAATGGATAGATCATCTAGACACACAGTCAATAAAGAAACAAGGGCCCTGAATGATACATTGGATCAGATGGACTTGACAGATATATTTAGAACTCTGCATCCCAAAGCAACAGAATATACTTTCTTCTCGAGTGCACATGGAACATTCTCCAAGATAGATCATATACTGGGTCACAAAACAGCCCTTCATAAGTTTACAAGAATTGAAATTATACCATGCATACTTTCAGACCACAATGCTATGAAGCTTGAAATCAACCACAGGAGAAAGTCTGGAAAACCTCCAAAAGCATGGAGGTTAAAGAACACCCTACTAAAGAATGAGTGGGTCAACCAGGCAATTAGAGAAGAAATTAAAACATATATGGAAACAAACGAAAATGAAAATACAACCATCCAAACGCTTTGGGACGCAGCGAAGGCAGTCCTGAGAGGAAAATACATTGCAATCCAGGCCTATCTCAAGAAACAAGAAAAATCCCAAATACAAAATCTAACAGCACACCTAAAGGAAATAGAAGCAGAACAGCAAAGGCAGCCTAAACCCAGCAGAAGAAGAGAAATAATAAAGATCAGAGCAGAAATAAACAATATAGAATCTAAAAAAACGGTAGAGCAGATCAACGAAACCAAGAGTTGGTTTTTTGAAAAAATAAACAAAATTGACAAACCTCTAGCCAGGCTTCTCAAAAAGAAAAGGGACATGACCCAAATAGATAAAATCATGAATGAAAATGGAATTATTACAACCAATCCCTCAGAGATACAAACAATTATCAGGGAATACTATGAAAAATTACATGCCAACAAATTGGACAACCTGGAAGAAATGGACAAATTCCTAAACACCCACACTCTTCCAAAACTCAATCAGGAGGAAATAGAAAGCTTGAACAGACCCATAACCAGCGAAGAAATTGAATCATTTATCAAAAATCTCCCAACAAATAAGAGTCCAGGACCAGATGGCTTCCCAGGGGAGTTCTACCAGACGTTTAAAGCAGAGATAATACCTATCCTTCTCAAGGTATTCCAATAAATAGAAAGGGAAGGAAAACTTCCAGACTCATTCTATGAAGCCAGTATTACTTTGATTCCTAAACCAGACAGAGACCCAGTAAAAAAAGAGAACTACAGGCCAATATCCCTGATGAATATGGATGCAAAAATTCTCAATAAGATACTAGCAAATCGAATTCAACAGCATATAAAAAGAATTATTCACCATGATCAAGTGGGATTCATTCCTGGGATGCAGGGCTGGTTCAACATTCGCAAATCGATCAACGTGATACATCACATTAACAAAAAAAAAGAGAAGAACCATATGATCCTGTCAATCGATGCAGAAAAGGCCTTTGACAAAATCCAGCACCCTTTCTTAATAAAAACCATCGAGAAAGTCGGGATAGAAGGAACATACTTAAAGATCATAAAAGCCATTTATGAAAAGCCCACAGCTAACATCATCCTCAACGGGGAAAAACTGAGAGCTTTTTCCCTGAGATCAGGAACACGACAGGGATGCCCACTCTCACCGCTGTTGTTTAATATAGTGCTGGAAGTTCTAGCATCAGCAATCAGACAACAAAAGGAAATCAAAGGCATCAAAATTGGCAAAGATGAAGTCAAGCTTTCGCTTTTTGCAGATGACATGATATTATACATGGAAAATCCGATAGACTCCACCAAAAGTCTGCTAGAACTGATACATGAATTCAGCAAAGTTGCAGGATACAAAATCAATGTACAGAAATCAGTTGCATTCTTATACACTAACAATGAAGCAACAGAAAGACAAATAAAGAAACTGATCCCATTCACAATTGCACCAAGAAGCATAAAATACCTAGGAATAAATCTAACCAAAGATGTAAAAGATCTGTATGCTGAAAACTATAGAAAGCTTATGCAGGTAATTGAAGAAGATATAAAGAAATGGAAAGACATTCCCTGCTCATGGATTGGAAGAATAAATATTGTCAAAATGTCAATACTACCCAAAGCTATCTACACATTCAATGCAATCCCAATCAAAATTGCACCAGCATTCTTCTCGAAACTAGAACAAGCAATCCTAAAATTCATATGGAACCACAAAAGGTCCCGAATAGCCAAAGTAATTTTGAAGAAGAAGACCAAAGCAGGAGGCATCACAATCCCAGACTTTAGCCTCTACTACAAAGCTGTCATCATCAAGACAGCATGGTATTGGCATAAAAACAGACACATAGACCAATGGAATAGAATAGAAACCCCAGAACTAGACCCACAAACGTATGGCCAACTCATCTTTGACAAAGCAGGAAAGAACATCCAATGGAAAAAAGACAGTCTCTTTAACAAATGGTGCTGGGAGAACTGGACAGCAACATGCAGAAGGTTGAAACTAGACCACTTTCTCACACCATTCACAAAAATAAACTCAAAATGGATAAAGGACCTGAATGTGAGACAGGAAACCATCAAAACCTTAGAGGAGAAAGCAGGAAAAGACCTCTCTGACCTCAGCCGTAGAAATCTCTTACTCGACACATCCCCAAAGGCAAGGGAATTAAAAGCAAAAGTGAATTACTGGGACCTTATGAAGATAAAAAGCTTCTGCACAGCAAAGGAAACAACCAACAAAACTAAAAGGCAACCAACGGAATGGGAAAAGATATTTGCAAATGACACATCGGACAAAGGGCTAGTATCCAAAATCTATAAAGAGCTCAGCAAACTCCACACCCGAAAAACAAATAACCCAGTGAAGAAATGGGCAGAAAACATGAATAGACACTTCTCTAAAGAAGACATCTGGATGGCCAACAGGCACATGGAAAGATGTTCAACGTCGCTCCTTATCAGGGAAATACAAATCAAAACCACACTCAGATATCACCTCACGCCAGTCAGAGTGGCCAAACTGAAGAAATCAGGAGACTATAGATGCTGGACAGGATGTGGAGAAACAGGAACCCTCTTGCACTGTTGGTGGGAATGCAAATTGGTGCAGCCGCTCTGGAAAACAGTGTGGAGGTTCCTCAGAAAATTAAAAATAGACCTACCCTATGACCCAGCAATAGCACTGCTAGGAATTTATCCAAGGGATACAGGAGTACTGATGCATAGGGGAACTTGTACCCCAATGTTTATAGCAGCACTCTCAACAATAGCCAAATTATGGAAAGAGCCTAAATGTCCATCAACTGATGAATGGATAAAGAAATTGTGGTTTATATACACAATGGAATACTACGTGGCAATGAGAAAAAATGAAATATGGCCTTTTGTAGCAACGTGGATGGAACTGGAGAGTGTGATGCTAAGTGAAATAAGCCATACAGAGAAAGACAGATACCATATGGTTTCACTCTTATGTGGATCCTGAGAAACGTAACAGAAACCCATGGGGGAGGGGAAGGAAAAAAAAAAAAAACAGGTTAGAGTGGGAGAGAGCCAAAGCATAAGAGACTGTTAAAAACTGAGAACAAACTGAGGGTTGATGGGGGGTGGGAGGGAGGGGAGGGTGGGTGATGGGTATTGAGGAGGGCACCTTTTGGGATGAGCACTGGGTGTTGTATGGAAACCAATTTGACAGTAAATTTCATATATTAAAAAATAAAAAATAAAAAAAAAATATTTTATTAGGAAAAAAAAAAAAAGAATTAGCTCAGAGGCCTCACACAAGATGAACAGAGACTGTCACAAGCTTCAGCCCCCTTGTCTCTCAAGGAGATAAAATAAGTCTTCAGTTCTCTTTCTACCACTTTACTGTATAATTTGAGTTAAGTGCTGTGCATATTTGGTGGTCACTTTTCTCTACCATGTGTGCATATAAATCTATTCATGGTTCCTAGGTAATAAATTATGTTTTCCCCCTCTATTCTATATTGGTATAAAAGGGTCTGTTGTTGGCAGGTTGAATTATTTCTCTATCACTAACTAGAAATTGATTCTAGAAGTGGGACTTTGCCATAACAAAGGCCTAAAATATTTAGATTTGATTTAGTGGTCAAACATCTGCAGGGGAGGAAACAGCAGAGGCTAGAAAGACAAAAACCCATGTTACACAACGATGAAACTTTGGTAATATTGTTGCCTTCAGTAACTTGGAAGCCAGAACAAGAGTCTTCTAAATCCGCAGGTTAGAAAAAGCCAGAATGTCTGCACATGCATTGTATGCGTTAGTGCATTTAGCAAGGTATTATAAAGAAGACATAAACATGCAAGGATTGGCTAGGTTGAAAGTACAAATAACAGTGATAGGAATCTAGAAATTTGGGTCTGAAAAGCCCACTGCTTCTGGACTTTAAACAGCAAGAAATATGGGGGCATTTGGGTGGCCCAGTTGGTTAAGCATCTGACTCTTGATTTCAGCTGAGGTTGTGATCTCATGGTTTGTGAGATCAAGCCCCGCATTGGTCTCTGCGTTGACAGTGCACAGAGTCTGTCTGGGATTCTCTCTCTCTCCATCTCTCTCTCTCTCTCTCTCTCACTATACCCCTCACCCCATTTGCACACTCTCTCTCTTAAAATAAATAAATAAACTTTAAAAAAACAGGAAGAAATAAAAAGGCTTTTAGCGAAAAAGCTCTATAAAAATTCTGGCTAATCAAATGAAGAATTTCAGTCCTGTAGCACAGATCATATTAAAGATGTTCCTTTCTTGCCAATGCCTATTGTTTTAGAATGCTATTCTAACTTGAACAAATTCAGCAACATTCTTAGGAAGTAAAGAAACACAGCCAACTGGAAGGAAGAATTTTGGGTTTGGTCCTTGGCATATAGAATTGACAGGCAACAAACAGATCAAAAAGAAACTTATTGTTTGTGAGGAAAATGCTTTGCTAAAAAGAAATAACCCCAGGGGCACCTGGCTGGCTCAGTCAGTTGAGCGTTTGACTCTTGATTTTGGCTCAGGTCATGATCTTATGGGTTCATGAGATCGAGCCCCACATCAGACTCCTTGCTGACAGCATGGAACCTGCTTGGGATTCTCTCTCTCCCTCTTTATCTGCCCCTCCCCTGTTCAGTTGCACACACACTCCCTCTCAAAATAAATAACTAAACATCACAAAAAAGAGAGAGAGAGAGAGAGAGAGAGAGAGAAATAAGCTTAGCTTTAAAAACTCTTTGGCTAGAACTTTTTGAGCCTCTAACTTCCCAGACAGCAAAGCCAGGGGCATGGAAAACAATATGTTAGGGAGTTCTTCCCAGAAAGCAGGTCCAAGGTTTATTAAGAATTTCCTCCACGAGAGAACAAGAGTTCTTTATAAGACCCATTCAATCAGTATCTCATCCCGGCCACAGACCACTGCCTCTGGAGTCGGCCATATTTCTTCATCCCAAAGGGGAACTTGTATTTGGATGTCCTGTCCAAGCCTATATGGTGGTAGGAATTCGTCACCCAACCACAAGGTGCCATATCCAGAATGGCTGGAGAGCACCATGTATCACTAAGGGATCCTGACCTTGGAGATGGTAAGATGGGACTTTGGATTGTCTCCCTTGGGAAGAAGGCAAGTGGAACTTTGAGGAACAGATGGGTCAAGAAAATTTTAGCAAGTTTTGCTCTATGTGTCCCATTCAATCCTATTTTTTTCCTTCTTCAAGTTTTCACCAAATACTTAGAATATTTTTCAAAACTTGCAGAGATGGCTTTGCTTTTATTTTTATTTTCTTCCCCAAACACAAGTACATTTTAAGGTGAGAACACAAGTTTGGGATAAACTGAGATCAACACATCACATTTGGGCAACTAAGCACAGCATAGGAAAGACACCACTAGTAAAGCACTCTTTTTAAGTGAGCATCATGCTTTAATTTCTTACAATTGGGATTTGACTCTGAGTCCTGATAGTAACTGATCTATTTTCCCCATTTTCTTCTTCCATGAAGGAATCCAGTTTACTCAGTATATACGTAGACTGTTATTTATTTTCAACTCCAGTGTATTTATGCAATGAGCTACAGAGCAAAAGAAAGCCACCGTGTCCTCGCGGAAAATGCATTCTGTTCTTCTTCCACTGTGGGGATGGGGCGATCCACAGTTGTGCTGGCTTAAGCATGCCTGCACCTGGCAATCAATCACTCTTCTGGAGACTGCATCCCATCAGGCATCGGCACAAAAAGGACTCTTGCCAGGTAGAATCAGGGGCAGAAAATGCAATTCCAGTCTCTGACAGTGATTGAACATAGATATGCCAGGGCTTTGCCTGGTATCCCTGGACCCGAAACATGCACAGAAAAGTTGCCAAATGCATGGCTCATACTTCCTTCCGAATAAGACTGCCATGCTATTTTAAAGTTCTTACTACACAATTTATCCACAGCTAATACATGGCAAACAAAACTAGAGTTATATGTTCTCTGGGGGAGGTATATTACGAGAAGTAGACTGCAAGTAGACAGTTCAGTGACAAATAATTGGGCCCTGAATGCCCCACCCAGTGCAAGAGTTTTCTAAGAGGAGAAAAATTTTCACAAATTTAAGCCTCTCCTCCTGTATGTACATCATCCCTCAACTGCCCACCTCATTTTGTCCTCTCCCCAAAAGAATTCATGGAAACCTTGGTCCAATCTAAATAGATCCTTCCTGGCTCACAAAATCACAGGACTTTGGCATAGGAAAGCTCCATGAGCAATTTTACTTCATCCTCTTGTTGTAGGACTGGAAAACTAAGCACAAGAATGGTGAAACTATTTATCCAGGTTCAAACAGCTAGTAAGTATGGGATTCGGGATTAGAACCCCCACCTCCCATCTCCTGGTCCAGGGCCTTTCCCTTGTTTAAAAACACTTTTCCAGTCACATTCAGATTCCTGAATGTTGGTAGACATTTTATCAACTGAATCCATTAGGTATTAACTACAATTCTAAATTTTAACACTGCTGAAAAGACACGTAAGAGGCAACCTCAGTGCTCTGTTTGAAGAGAAGCAAAGAGTGCTCCTTAATTCTGTTATGAATTGCATCCTTTATACTTGCAGATCTTCCCCAAGCAAAGATTTGTTGGCTGATAATCTGGAATGAGAAGTATTGCCTTGTCAAAAGAAGGAATTTATCATGGAGAGAGGGATATAGTAATTACAGACCTACACATAAATGACAGTTGTGTGAAGACTGTTAAGGTTGATAATTATTCACCCAGTTATTTCATTCTTCATTCATTTTATATGTATATACCTGTGATGTTTGCAAGATATTGTGCTAAGGTTTATAGGGAACACAAAAGCAAATAAGGCCATGTCTCCCCTCAATGAGCTAGCTTCTGGTCTGCTAAGAAGAATCAAGTAAAGGATATTAAAACATGGTTTTGATTCTGTAGGAGGAGAGAAAACTCCGATGTTTCTGTAGGAAAAGGTTAGCTGGCATGTTTTCCCTATGTATCCCTTTAAAAAATAGCTTTATATATTTTTACAGGAAACAATTTGATACATTTTCACGTGTGTAGGCATCCATGAAAACATCACCATATTCAAGAGGGAGAACATATTCATAACTTCGTAAACTCGCTAATGCCTTTTTTAATATCTCCCTCTTGTCACTCCCCATTCCCCAAACCCAGGAAAACCTTGACTGCTTCCTGTCACAGCTATAGATTAAGGTGAATTTTCTATGATTTTATAGATAGATTCCATTTAAAATGGAATCATCAGATTATTTTTTTCTTTGGCTATTGTCATTCAGCATAATTTTTTTTGAGATCCACCTATATTGTTGTGTGTATCAACTAAGTAATATCACTAAGTAATATTCTACTGAATATGTATATTTATATTATTATATGTAATATTATATAATTATTCAATGCAATGATTCTATATCTACATATCTGCATATCTATCTATATCTATATCTATATCTATATCTACCACAATTCGTTTATGCATTCATCTGTTGTTAGAAAATTGGGTAGTTTCCAGTTTGGGGCTATTAAAAATAAAACTGTGACCATTCATGTGTAAGTCTTTATTTATGTGGACATACGCTTTCATTTATATGAAGAAGTGAAATGACTGGGTCATAATGTAGGTGGATGTTTAATTGTTTAAGAAACTGCCAAACCGTTTTCCAGAATGTCTCTGCCATTTTGCATTTTCACCAGCAATGTATGAGAGTTCCAGTTGCTCCACATCCTTGTCAACACTTGGTATGGTGAGTCTTTTTAATTTCAGCTTTTCTAAAAGTACCCATTTATATCCACTGATTTACAGAAAGGCTGATAGCTTCTTTGGGAAAAAAACTTGAACCCCATCTACCATTTGTGTTCAGAAATATATGCCTGACACTGCATAGTAGAGAAACAAGATGCACCATTGGGGGGAAAATAAACTTAACATAAAGGAAAAAAGATTGTATCACAGGAAAGCAGACTTAGCAACAGAGTCCAAAGAGACTGGCATTCCTGAGGACTATGCGTTGGTGTGAACAGAACTGATCTTATTCTAGTTTTGCATATGCACAGGGGAAAGAGTCACTGCTTCCCTGAAGTCTGCAGTACCTGAGGCATGCAAGCCACCTTGTTAAGGGTCTCTCCTGTGCCCAAAAATCACAGAAAAGTGTCCTTTTCCCTTCCTAAAAGTGATAACAGGGATCTCTATGGCTGAGCTCTTCCCATTCCACCATCTTGGATATGGTAGTTTCCCAACTCTGCCAGGTCCCATGTGATGGCAGTGGTGTTGGTAGGAGCAGCATTCCAACTCCAAGTGACACCACTGAAGAACTATTGGGCTCAGGCTGGTTAAGGGGATGATTTCTAATCAAGACCTGATTATGGAAACATGACAACAGCCTTGAGGGCAATTGACTGTGATTTTCCTGTTGTGTTTCTAAAACAAAGGAGAGGGTCAGAGTCATTGACATTTGGTAGAATAAATGAGACTACCTTGATACTTACTGGATGTTGAGCCTAAGACACTCAAGTAACACACACAAGTAGCCGTAAAGCCAGGGAAAATTAAAAAGATCCATAAGAGATAGATAATGATAGCAGACACTTTGTGAGAACTTAATGATGTGTCAGGTAACATTCAGAGTGCTTTAAGTAGATGAACTCATTTGGTTTCATAACACAGGGCCTTTATATTATGGGTGGCAAAAGCCAAAAAAAGAAGACAAAGTGTCTTCACAGAAAATCTGTGTTCTTCTTCCGAAACTTTGGGGATGTACTAACACAGAGATGTATTCACTTTATCATGACTGTAATTGTGAGTTGTTGTCAAGATTATCACCATTTTACTGGTGAAGAATCTGAGGCTGACCAGCTTAAGTGAATCGCCTAAGGTTATATAGCTAAGAAGTGGCAGAGCCAAGATTAGGATCAGGGCAGTCTGGCTCCAGAGCCCCTGCTCTTCAGCACTCTGCCATATTGATTCTAGAAAGAAATGCAAAATTCTCCTCTCACTTCAGAGAAACGTAACGTTATTTTTTACAGAATAAAAATGGCTTCATGCAAGGTACAGTATTCTAAATTATCTCTTTGAAGAATTATGAAAGTAGAGAATTGGAAGTTTGTAAGAATTAGAACAGGATGGAGAGCATTTCTGTCTGACATTTCAATTGTGCCAATGATTTTGTATACATCTTGTTCACTCTGAATTTGATCATAATCACAATGGAAGCAACCTGTACATACAAAGCTGGATTGACTTATTAAGGATACATATGTATTTTATGAACTCTCATATAACACATATTTGAGTTGTATCCTTCTCTCATTTGGGCCAGCCATTTCTTTACTACAGCATGGTGGGAGAAAGCACATACTAGGGAGTAGAACTCCCCGGGCGGGACCCCTTTCTGGCTCCCCTACTTTTTAGCTGAGAGGCCTTGGATATGCTGTTAATCTCTTATTAGAATTATGAGGAGCCTGAGAATTTACCTACTTGGAAGCTAACAAGTTAGCCTGGGACCATTTCTTGGATTCTAGTAGAACACATGAGACTCATGAGTCAGAGACAAAGGACTTCATTACTCTCAGCAATAGCAGTAGCCAGAGCCTCAGCTTTTGTGCCAGGTCCTGAGACCCAGTCCTTATGGGGTGATGCAGAGTATAAGAGATGCATGCATGTGCTATGGGTTGTTAGAGGAGAGCAAGCTTGAGTGTAGAAAACCCAAATGTTTTATAAGGGGCAATAAGCCTGCCTAGCCTTTGCCCTGAAAGGGGAGTTACCTATGTTATACTGGGCGAAAACAAACCTGCCTTTGCACTTGAGGGAGACACTATCCCTATTTTACAAGCCTGTTTGCTATACAAACGTCCTTTAAAAGACATCTGGAAAAATGGCAGCCACTTCCTCTGTTCACAAGATGTACAGGAACACGAGAGACCCATGGAGAGTTGTCTCCCCATACATCTATGTGCACAATTTATTCCTCTGTAAAAGGGGATAATTACCAATCTTCACAGGGTTGCTGAATAATAT
The DNA here is from genome assembly GCF_046562875.1 of Panthera onca. NCBI lineage: Eukaryota > Metazoa > Chordata > Mammalia > Carnivora > Felidae > Panthera > Panthera onca. The sequence goes on along the minus strand of NC_138347.1, from coordinate 75,301,230 downwards.
AATCAGATTATATTTGAAAAGAATTTAGAAGGGTATCTGCCATATTTCAAGCACTCAGTCATTGTAGCTCTTGTTGCTATCCATTAGTATTATTCATTAGTATTCACTAGTATTATTAGTGTTATTCATTAGTATTCATTAGTGTTATTTTCTCCTCATCCCTTCAAAAAAAAAAAAAAAAGTTGGCACAATCTCATGTGATTGCAAGAAGTCCTGCAAAGGATTCCTGGGGCTTGTCTGTTATCCACCACTCTAAACTCTTGCTCCCGTTCGATTTTCTATACCTTAAGTGTTTCCTTCCATATTCTCCAGCCCTCTGTGGCTTCCTTTGTTCCCAAAACATGACCTAGTCCCATCTCATTTGCTCCCCAAAGAACAACAAATGGAATATTCTCCCCATAACCAACTTCCATTGAAGGTTTGGCTAGAATAAATCCTGCCTAAATTTGACTATTGGTCATTGTCATTCTAAAATTCTTCAGCTGTGCCTTTCATCAGGGGATTACTTTCCTCCAGTACCAGCCCCACCCTATTCTACCACCACCAGTGGAAAACCCTTGCTTTTACTTTATTATGCAGGGTAATTTACTGCCTTTTTGTCCCAAGTCTAGCCTGGGGCCTCCTTTTGTAACTAAAGATCCATTAATGTGTTTCCATATGAAAAAGTGATTTATTCCTCTCAGTTAAATTCTGCAATTTCCCTAGGACATAGAAGTGGTTAAGGTCAAATTAAAAAAAAAAAAAACAACATTATTTTTCCTTCTAACTCAAAAAGAAGTCATTTAGAATTGCTGCAACATTTTAAAAACAATTCGGAGAGTTTGTTCAACATGTTTAGTCTCAGTCTTTCAAATAAAAATCCAGGGTTCCAAACATTTAATTGATTTGTTCAAGAAAAGTAGCAAATCATAATGAAACAACACCTGAATGATTCATAGTACATACAGCACTTTAACTTTTAAAGTTAAACAAAGGTACATAACTTCTAGTTCATATTTCTTTTTTCTCTTCCTTTCTTTAATTTTTTTTTTTAACATTTATTTTTGAGAGAGAGAGAGAGAGACAGAGCACGAGTGGCAGAGGGTCAGAGAGAGAGGGAGACACAGAATCCGAAGCAGGCTCCAGGCTCTGAGCTGTCAGGACAGAGCCCTACATGGGATTCAAATTCACTAACCTCCTGATCATGACCTGAGCTGAAGTTAGCCACTCAACCCACTGAGCCACTCAGGTGCCCCTCTAGCTTCATATTTCTAAATATGACATATGAAATAGAATATGAAAATATTCTATTCTATTCTATTCATATGAAATATGAAAATACGTTCTATCCTAAATCTAGGATAGAACAAAGTCTTCTCTATTTCTTCTTACAATATAATTGAAAGTAAAAATATTACTATTTGGGAATCAAAGAAGTAAAAACTACTTTTTTTATGTAAGGTACTTCTTTGTTATTATTCTTCAGTTACAACTAACAGAATAATAGTGTCAATTATTACTCATTAGTACACTATTTTAGTTTAGTAAAATGCAACATCCATTACTCTTTAAAACGGAATGCTTTCCTTTTTAACCTTCCTATAAAAGATACTGATATTTATTAAGTAGAGGCATTTATTTTGGCGTATTAAGGTTGGTTGAGTTTCTTCATGAAAATGTTCATGCCACCTACTCTTTTGAGTATTTAATGAATAAATTTAATTTTTCCTACTGTTCAAAAGCAATAAAAAAAAACCATTTTTTACATCACCATTTTAATGAGCTTTGCTTTAATGATTAGTTCAATGTGAAATTAGTCATACTTAACTGAGTTATGAAAATAGAAAATATTCAGATACCTAAGTTAGGGGTTCACTGGTATTCAGGTACAGCAAGATCCTGTTTAAAAAACTAATCTAATGGTAACTTTCAATTATTTGGGAATCAAAGTATTCATTATATTTTTTTGTTTTGGAAAATAAGGGGAAGGAAGGAGGGACTATTATCAGGTGACTAGAATAAAACAGTTTTAACCTTTATCCTTTGTCCTAAGAAATTCTAGGCCTTCTTTAACTAGTGGCATATATATATATATATACACACATACACGGAATATATATATATGGAATATATATATATGGAATATATATATATGGAATATATATATATGGAATATATATATATATGGAATATATATATATATGGAATATATATATATATGGAATATATATATATATGGAATATATATATATGGAATATATATATATGGAATATATATATATGGAATATATATATATATGGAATATATATATATATGGAATATATATATATATGGAATATATATATATGGAATATATATATGGAATATATATATATATATGGAATATATATATATGGAATATATATATATATGGAATATATATATATGGAATATATATATATATGGAATATATATATGGAATATATATGGAATATATATGTGGAGCATATATATGGAATATATATGTGGAGCATATATATGGAATATATATGGAGCATATATATATGGAGTATATATATGGAGCATATATATATGGAGTATATATATGGAGCATATATATATGGAATATATATATAGAATATATATAAGGAATATATATAATATATATATAAGGAATATATATTATATATATTTATATATTATATATAATATATAAATAATTATATATCTATATAATTTATAATATAATTTATATAATATAATATATATTAATATAATATATTACATATATTAATATATATTATATATAACATATATATAAATTTATATATTTATTTATATAAATACTTATTATATACATTTATTTATATAAATAAATAAATATATATATATGTATATATAAAAGCTGCTAGGTAAGGAAGGCCCAGAATATACAGACACATACACATACACATACACATACACATACACATACACATACACATACACCTGCATATGTACTTTGATAATTTACGTAGACCAGGACTGGTCTCTTTGGTGCCATATTCCAAAGTGGACAATCCTAACTCACCTAAATTTCACATATCTAATAAGGGGCAAATTAATTGTCTACTTTTCTCCTTTTTTATCTTATTTTTTTTTTAATTCCAGTTGGTTAACATACAGTTTTATATTAGTTTCATTTGAACAATATGGTGATTGAACACTTCCATGCATTACCTGGGCTCATCCCAGCAAGTGCACTCCTTAATCCCCATCACCTATTTTCATTCATTTTTCTACCCACCTCCCCTCTGGTTACCATCAGTTTGTTCTCTGTAGTTAGTCTGTTTCTTGATTTCTCTCTCTCTCTTTTTCTTTCTCTTCCCTTTGCTTGTTCTGTTTATTAAATTTCACATGAGTGAAATCATATAGTATTTTCCTCTCCCTGAATACTTGTTCACTTAGCATTATACTCTCAAGTTCCATCTATGTCGTTGAAAATGGCAAGTAATATTTTTTGTGGCTGAGTAATATTCCACTGTATATACACACCACATCTAATTTACCCATTCACCAGTCAATGGACACTTGGGCTCCTTCCATATCTTGGCTATTGTAAATAACACTGCTATAAACTTAGGGGTGCATGTATCCCTTTGAATTTGTGTTTTCGTATTATTTGTGTAAGTACCTAGTAGTGCGATTGCTAGAGCCTAGAGTAATTCTATTTTTAACTTTTTGAGTAAATTCCATACTGTTTTTCACAGTGGTTGTGTCAGTTTGCATTGCCATCAACAGTGCATGAGGGTTCCTTTTTCCTCCACATCTTTGCCAACACCTGTTGTTTTTTGTGTTGTTGATTAGCCATACTGATAGGTATGTGAGGTGGTATCTCATTGTAGTTTTGATTTGCATTTCCCTGATGATGAGTGATGAGCATCTTTACATGTGTCTGTTGGCCATCTTTATGTCTTCTGCATAGAAATGTCTATTCATGTCTTCTGTCCGTTTTTAATTGGATGATTTGTTTTTTTGGTGTGGAGTTGTATAAGTCTTTATATATTTTGGATACTAAGTCTTTATCAGATGTGTCATTGGCAAATATCTTCTCTCATTCTGCAGATTGTGTTTTAGCTTTGTTGATTGTTTCCTTCACTGTGCAGAAGTTTTTTATTTTGATGTAGTCCCAAATAGTTCATTTTTGCTTTTGTTTCCCTTGCCTCAGGAGATGTATCTAGAAAGAAGTTGCTATGGCCTATGTCAAAGAAATTACTTCTTGTGTTTTCTTTTGGATTTTTTATGGTTTTAGGTCTCACATTTAGGTCCTTGATCCATTTTGAAATTATTTTGGTGTAAGAAAGTGGTCCAGGTTCTTTCTTTTCCATGTAGCCATCAAATTTTCCCCACATCATTGGTTAAAGAGATTGCCTTTTTCCATTGGATACATTTCCCTGCTTTCTTGAAGATTAATTGACTGTATTGTTGTGGGTTTATTTCTGAGTTTTCTGTTCTGTTCCATTGATATATGTGTTTTTTGTTTTTTTTTTTGTTTTGTTTTTTGTTTTTGTTTTTGTTTTTGTTTTTGCCAGTATCAACTTCTTTTGATTACTACAGCTTTGTAATATAACTTAAAGTCCGGAATTGTGATGCCTCCAACTTCGCTTTTCTTTTTCAAGATTGCTTTGGCTATTTGGGGTCTTTGTGATTCCATACAAACTTTAGAATTGTTTGTTCTAGTTCTGTGAAAAAATGATGTTGGCATTTTGATAGGGATTGCATTAAATGTGTAGATTGCTTTGGGTAGTATACACATTTTAACAATATCTGTTCTTCTAATCCATAAGCATTAAATGTCTTTCCATTTCTTTGTGCCATGTTCAATTTATTTCATCAGTGTTTTATAGTTTTTAGAATATAGATCTTTTATCTCTTTGGTTAGGTTTATTCCCACGTATCTTATTTTGGGCACATTGTAAATGGGATTGTTTTCTTAATTTCTCTTTCTGCTGCTTCATTATCAGTGTATAAACATGCAACGTATTTCCATACATTGATTTTGCATCCCATGACTTTAGTGAATTTGTTGATCATCTCTAGCAGTTTTTTGGTGGAGTCTTTTGGGTTTTCCATATATAGTATCAAGTCATCTGTAAATAGTAAAGTTTTTCTTCTTCCTTACTGATTTTGATGCCTTTTATTTCTTTTTGTTGTCTGATTGCTGTGGCTAGAACTTCCAGTGCTATGTTGAATAAAAGTGGTGAGAGTGCACATCTTGTTGCACTTGTTGAGAGGAACATCTTGTTCCTTACCTTAGGGGAAAAGCTCTCAGTTTTTCCCCATTAATGATGATGTGAGCTGTGGGTTTTTCATATATGGCCTTTATTATATTCAGGTATGTTCCCTCGAAACCTACTTTGTTGAGGGTTTTTATCATGAATGGATGTTGTACTTTATCAAACACTTTTTCTGCATGTATTGAAATGATCATATGGTTCTTATCCTTTCTCTTATTGATGTGATGTATCACATTGATTGTTTGCAAATATTGAACCACTCTTGCAGCCCAGGTATAAATCCCGTGAGATCGTGATAAATGATTTTTTTAATGTATCGTTGGATCCAGTTTGCTAGTATTTTGTTGAAGATTTTTGCATCTATGCTCATCAAGGATGTTGGCCTACAGATCTCTCTTTTGGTGGTCTTTATCTGGTCTTTATGCTGGCCTCATAGAATGAATTTGGAAGTTTTCTTTACTTTTCTATTTTCTTTTTTTTTTTTTTTTTTTTTTTTGGAATAGCTGGAGAAGAATAGATATTAACTCTTCTTTAAATGTCTGGTAGAATTTGTATGTGAATCCATCTGGCCCTGGAATTTTGTTTGTTGGGAGTTTTTTTTTTTTAATGTTGTTTCAGTTCCTTTGCTGGTTATCAGTCTCTTCAAATTTTCTATTTCTTCCTGTTTCAGTTTTGGTAGTTTATATGTCTCTAGGAATTTATCCATTTCTTCTGGGTGTCCAATTTGTTGGCATATAGTTTTTCATAATATTCTCCTATACTTGTTTGTATTTCTGTAGTATTGGTTGTTTGTCCCCTCTCATTTGTGATTTATTTATTTGAGTGCTTTTTTTTCTTGATAAGTTTGGCTAAAGGTTTATCAATTTTATAGATTTTTTTCAAAAAGCCAGTTCCTAGTTTCATTGATTTCTTCTATTGTTTATTTAGTTTCTGTATCATTTATTTCTGCTCCAATCTTTATTATTTCCTTCCTTCCGCTGGCTTTAGGCTTCATTTGTTGTTCTTTTTCTAGCTCCTTTTAGTGTAAGATTAGGTTTTTGAGCCTTTTTCTTGCTTTTTTGAGGTAAGCCTGTATGGCTATAAACTTTCCTCTTATCTACTTTTCTCCTTTTAACAGGAAATTGGAAATCACTCCAAGGCCTAATAGATACACCTAACACAATCATCTGGGAATAAAAGGAACAGAAAGGGGGATATTTGCAGCTATTACACTTGACAGCTATAAGGGGTAAGAACACATGTGAGCTCCTTAGTAAAGTTATTATAACTTTTGGTAATTAATCACAGGCCTCTGTAGTATTCCACAGTGATGTTATTTAACCATATTTAACTACTTCTTTAAAGGATTTAGGAAGCTTTCAGTTTACACACACACACAGAAAGATAAACATAAGCACTCACATGGATGAATATGCACACACAAATACCATGGAGCAGCTAAAAATAAATTCAGATTAAAATACCAGAAAGTACTAGATATAAGAAGGAAAAGATGAGGCGTCAAGAACGTGAGTGGTGGTGGAGGTGACAATGATGATGTACTGATGGGGATGATGGTTGTTACTGTTTAGTTGCTTACCACAGTTGGTCATGATACTCAGAAGATTACCTCAAAGGGGCTTACTACATTTGAACATTACATTTATTAAGCTCTAAGATTCTTGTATCCAAGTCAAAGGAAGGAAATGAAATAGGCCAAAGGTGAATAGGATTTAGAAATTTAAAAACAGAATTGGAATTTGTGGCAAGAAGCAATCTGCCTAAATGTGATTCAAATACCACAGACTCTCACCTTTGTTACTGAATTTTCATAGATATTCTTGAAAAGATAGTTCTTCATTTCTTGTTTTTCCTTACAATCACTTACAGAAGCTTTAGTTTTTTTGTTTTTTAATAATGTTTACAAATTTCACTGGGAAGTGTATCGCTATAGCTACTCATGCTGTCACACCAGAAGTCCACCTTCTCAGAGCACTTTTTAATGAATATACGGTTGATCCTTAAACAATTAGGGGGTAGGGCCACCAACCTCCCATGCATATAACTTTTGACGCCCTCAGAATTTAACTACTAATAGCGTACTGTTGACTAGAAGTTGACTGATAACATAAGCAGTCAATTAATGAATATTTTGTATGTTATATGTATTAGATACTATATTCTTACAATAAAGTAAACCAGAGAAAAGAAAATGTTGTAAGAAAATCATAAAGAAGACAAAATACATTTATAGTACTATATTTATAAAAAAAAAACTCCATATATATGTGCACCCAAGCAGTTCAAAGGTCAACTATATTTTGCAATGTTCTATAACATACAAAAGTTGAAGGTGTTTAAGAAATATACTGGGGTTTTAGAAATGTATTGATTTATTCCAAGCCCAGACAAATTCCATTTGGACTTTTTGGTTTCAGTAATCAATCTACACAATCAGGCTCGGCAAGGGTGATTCAGGTAATTTATTACAATAACACAAATCTCCCACCATGTGCCTATCTTGGAGAGCAATAAAGACGAAAAAAAAGGTTGCTTCCCTTTCTTTTTGTTCAATTCAAATCCAAATGCTCTTGGCTAGTTTATTTTAATTAAAGCTAGAAAAAAACTCTGAAATCTCCAGATTTCATTTTAATCAATAAACTCAACATTTTTTCTACTTAAAATTTATTTTTCTGAGTTTTATTAAAAATAAAACAAAGTGAATGTAATTAATGACACAACTTTCTGTAGTTGGGACACTAATCTAGAGTGACATGTCTGTGAAACAGAGATGAAACCAAAAAAAAATTTCAAGTAATCTTCATGTCAGTTAGGATTAGTTTTGGCTGCTTATGAGAGGAAAACCAAAATAATATCTACTTAAACACTTGGGATTTGTTTTTTTTCTAATGCAAAAGAAGGTGGAGGAGGTTGTCCAGTGTTGACATGAATGCTCCAAAAATAATTAGGATCTCAGATACCTTCTCTCTCTGAGGATGAGGCTCTCATCCTCAAAGCCATTGGCGATCCAATCCAACTACTGGAGCTCCAACCTTGTCCAAAACACACATAAAAGAAAGAAAAAAAGCAAAATGAAAGAAAGGTGCACCTACCAGTGGTGTTAACTCCCTTTTCTGGAAATGCCACAAAATTATAATAGGGTAATGCTTCCATTATCATCATATTGCTCAAAACATAGTTACATAGCTACACATAGCATCAGGGGATGCTGGGAAATGTAAGTTTCAGATGGACATATTTCCAGTTCAAATAAGAGTGGGATTCTTTTACTGAGAAAGAAGTAAAGGTTTTTGGATAGGCAATTAACCATTGTACGACAATCTGAAAAATAGATAATCATCCATACAGAATAAATGTACAGCTGAGGTTTCTTTTACCCAAATAACTCTGTCAATAAACCTCTGGGAATTTTAGCTGCTGGTAGACCTCACACAGGCCAGGGCCCAACTGAGAGTTAAGCAAGCACTCAGGCTGTCGAGTCAGGCAGAGTTGGGTTCGCATTCTCTGTCTATGCTCGGTAGATGTGGGAGTTAATTTTCCTCAACTGTAAAATAGGGCTATCAAGGGAACTTGCCTCAAAGGACTGTTGTGGGTGAAGAGAATGTAGGACAATCCCTGAGGACTGTGCCTAGTACAGGGTGAGCCCTCTAGGTATGTTAGCCACTGTTATTCTCTACTACAGCTTTCTTTGTCATTTAACCCATGTGGCTTTTAATGACTTGAGTCAAAATAGATGTCTAGTCCTAATCTAAGCAGAATAAGACTATGTGTCCTATTCTATGTCTGACATAGAGCCATTGCATTGCTCAAGGGATAGAACCAGAAGTGTCCATGCAGGTTAGTTACTCACCTCTCTGAGAGGTGCACAGACATTTCTAGAACATGGTTTCTATTTGGCCTATAGTCAATGCTCAGTAATCCTCATGTGGATAAACAGAGTCCAGACATGTGGTCTCACTTATAAATGGTACCAATGGTAGCAACTGGTCAATACAATTTGGGGACTAGCTTCGAAATGTCCCCGGTTACTGGCGGTAGAGGTTGGTCTTTCATCTGGAAAACAGACTATGTCTGAAGCATTGCATTTAGTTTGATCTTCCTGAAGAGATTCCTCTACTTTAGACATTGTATTTAATTTTAATTTCCGGAAGAAAACACAGTTGTAGAAAACCTGAGACAGCCAGGATTAAGGAATAAATAATGCTGTATTACTACCCTCTATCCTCCCCAGTGAATTTTCTATTTTGGAAAGTGATTTCAAATTCTTTACAGCCTCTGAGCTTCATAAGAATCCAGCAAGTTCGGCAGGGCTGGGGAAAGGATCATTTTCCTTGTTTTGCACACGAGGAAACAGACTCAGCTCTAAGTGGCCTACATTGAGTCATATGGATTTCAAGGTGCAGAGCCAAGACCAGAATTCAGGCCTTCTGAGTGCAAGCCAGTGCCTTTTCAGCTCTGCCAGAAAGCAAATCAGCGGGGAGGCTGCTGAACAGCTTCTGAGTTGTCAGAAAGCAGAGTTTGCAAGTGGCTTCTGAAGCAGTACAGGTGACAGCAGGTGAGATGGGGCAGCTGTTTTTATCAGATTATAATTTTGTGTTAGAAGCAGCCATAGAACATCCTTCATTTGCCCTCGAGGAGTTAGCGAGGTGCACCTTCCTTTCATTCCTATCTGAGGTCTTACAGGGACATGGTATCAGAGCAGTGTGAATTGGCACTTGTGATTAGCAAAATGACTCCCAGGTGCGAAGTGTCAAGTGATCGTAGGGAGACAGAGAATAAAGCAACGGCGAGCTTGTTCCCTTTTTCATTCCTGCAACAATGAATCCCATATGATTAAATATAACCACCCGATACCTGTAATCCTGAGTCAGCCATTAGGGACAGGAATGTGAATAATAGGCCACAGAAGTATCAACCGTTTCGATACTGAGGAGGCCACAGAAGAGAGAGAAGCACTATGACAAGCATTGTTCTAGAAATTTACCGATAAAGTGGAATGAAAGGAGAGAGAAATGCTGTTCGTTTTCAGAACGGTAATATTCGAACTGGGCCTTGAAATATGAGGAGCTTTTTCCATTGAAACAGGAGGCAAAAGGGCATAATGGACATGGAGACAAGATGACATCTGTCATGGTCAGGGAATTTTAAGTAGTTCAAAGGAGCCTAGAACATATGGTGTAGGACTGGAGGTGGCAGGGGAGGAGACGGGGGAAGAGAGCTGGAAATGGGAGGTGAAGTCTGAAAGCTGTAATGGGATCTAATAGCAAGGCCAAAGTGAAGGGCTGGGGAATTTACACTTTATCTCGCAGGTGGTAGAGAAGTGTTTAATCAGGGGAGGGACGTGATCATATCTGCGTTAGAAACAATTCTAAAAAATGGATGCTTCTTTGGTAGCAAAGCTCTTTTTGTATTTCCTTTCCCTTAAATTTGCTTCTACTTGTTTATGTATTTTTTTCAGTAGTTTCCAGGCATTCTGGAGATACCAGTGCTCTTTCAAACCAGTCAGTGAGTTATCTACAATGGTTAACCTGGATATTCATGACAGACCATTAAATATCAGTGCAAAGAGCACTGGGCCATGCACTAAGCAGTCACTCAAGTGCACATGGAGGGGACTGCTTTGCAGCTGCCATGCCACAAGCCAGAGCACTCTCAGTTATGTCCATGTCCCTGGGCCCTCATGGGCCAATTTACTGCAAATAACCTCGCTGTGCTTTATATGCAAAATCCTAGGCTCTGGCCTCCAAGCTGACAGTATTAGCTGGGTAAGACAGATATTGAGAATCAGTAGCAGAAGGATCCTTAAGACTTCTTATAGCAATAAGCTGCAGAGAATCCCTACTCGAAGTTTAACATTAAGAAGCTGTGCTTCAGATGGCCCTGGGAAGAGTAAAGGTTAGTTACTTGTTAGGAGGAGGAGGAGGTGGAGGAGAAAAGAAAAAAGGGCTGCTTTAAGCAGCCTAGAAGATAGAAGATACCTGTTCAACTGGTTCCATGGTCCAATTGAATCAATCAGTTTGGGCAGAGAAAGAAATAAGATCAGCTGAGTTAAAATCTTGGTTTCGGGGCGCCTGGGTGGCGCAGTCGGTTAAGCGTCCGACTTCAGCCAGGTCACGATCTCACGGTCCGTGAGTTCGAGCCCCGCATCAGGCTCTGGGCTGATGGCTCAGAGCCTGGAGCCTGTTTCAGATTCTGTGTCTCCCTCTCTCTCTGCCCCTCCCCCGTTCATGCTCTGTCTCTCTCTGTCCCAAAAATAAATAAACGTTGAAAAAAAAAAAAAAATCTTGGTTTCAATGATTTAGTGTCCTGGATTGAATGACTGATTTCTGGCTAAATTTTCCGGCCAGTTTAGTGATGAGTTGAGTTTTATGTACAGTCCAAACAAGACAGAAATGGGCATCTGTGATCTGTTTTATGCAACGCAATGTCTGATTTTTTTTTATGTTTACTTATTTTTGAGAAACAGAGAGAGAGAGAAAGAGAGAGAGAGAGAGTGCTCATATGTGAGTGGGAGAGGGGCAGAGAGAGAGGGAGACACAGAATTGGAAGCAGGCTCCAGGCTCTGAGCTGTTAGCACAGAACCTGATGTGGTGCTTGAACTCATGAACTGTGAGATCATGACCTGAGCCAAAGTCGGACACTTAACTGACTGAGCCACCCAGGTGCCCCGTAAGGCAATGACTTTTATATATTTTGAGATAAATCGCATTCTACAATGTCTTACTGACGGGGTTTCCTATCCTCTTTTACTTAGAAAGAAAATATCTACATGTTTTCTATGTCCTCAAATCGACATTGTCAAAGTTTTGTTTCCACCGTGTTCATTCAAGTGTCCACTCACTGACCACTTAATCTACTTTGGGCAACAACAACAATAACTAAATCTATATAGCATTTGCCAAGCATTACTCTAAGTATTTATTATTTACTAATTTGTTTAATCCTCCCATTAACCTAAAGGATATGTTTTCATAGCAAATAGGAAAATTGGGGTACAGGGAGGTGAAGGAACCTGCCCCAGTCACAGTGCTATGCACGGCAGCACTGCAGTATGAAGCCAGGCATCTGGTCCTTCCAACTTCTCACAGCACATCCTGGTCAAAGGTCAGTACATGACAAGCACTAGAAATTGGTGGAGAATCAATTATCTCAAGGGCAACGTGTTCACCTTTATTGTCCAATCTCTTTTGATTTTCTTTTTTTGATAACTCAACTGAAAGCCCTTTTTTAACAGATTGGAGAAAGTGCCAATTTGATGTTAAGATGCACTATGTGTGAACAAAGGGCAACCAGCCTGTGTCCTTATCCCAGATGTCACACGTGACAAAAGATTTCACAGCCAGGGGTGATTTTCATTAATTCTATTTTACCTGTTTCTCATCCACGCTTTGTTGCAAAAGATATCTAAGTGGCTAAGCATTTAAATGTCATTTATTTTAAAATGTCTGCCTCACATGTCATCCTAAATGTCATGACAAAGAATGTGAAATACTCTTCTTCCTCCTTGAAAGGCTACAGAAGGAAACAGCAGGATCACACACTGTCTGAGTGATCACATCAGGCGGGGTTTACATGTGAGTCTGCTAGTGCTGGAATCTTCTATGCTTTCAGACATTCCGATTTTAGGGCTCTGGGACTCTGAGCCATTATTCTCTTCTGTGCCAGAGAACTGGAATCCCGTGGCACAGAATGATTGAGATTAAAAGGTAGGGAGGCTCTCCTGATCTCCTCTCTCCTGACCTGGAGTCCTGTACATGTGGCTTTCTCATCTACTGCCCCAGACTTCAAACCTACACTTCTTCACTCTGTGGTTGAGATATTAAGCCACTAATACCTCATGAAAGATGTGAAGAGGGGAGTTTATTCAAGTATGGCAATCTTAGTGTCTCTTCCACATTCCCTTCAAACTAGGAGTACACTGTCCCGGGCCACAGCATCAACTTCCCAGAACCAGGCTTTGGTAAGCTATTTGAGAAGAAAAATAAATTCCTATGGAACATTCTGAATGTACGATTTACAACGTTATGCAAAAAGCCAGTCTTGGTTCTTTTGCAAAGCATGGATCAAGGGAAGTGAAATCAAGTAGGAAATTATCCCCTCTGGCTCCTGTGCTCACCCCAGAAAATCCCGCCCTCCAGCCTCATTAGCAAACAGCTGTGTCAGTCCCTCAGCACAACGACTTTTTCTCAGCTTTTCTTCTTTCGTCCTGTTCTGAGGTATGCATGCCTTTGACCATTTTCCTTCATCTGTCTACCCAGTTCTCTCCTTGGTGTACTCACCCATCATTACATAAGTATTTTTCCCAGTAGAATTACATAAGTGTTTTTCCCCATAATGATTTATAAATGTTGTTGTTAATGAAACAGTGATTAAAATGGAAAGATAAGTCTTATAAATGGCTACACTTTCAAGATGTGAAAGGTGGGGAAAGCAGGAGCATGACATGGTGAAATTACTCTATTGATTGCCTCTGGATCTCATGGTTTATCAGTCAACCATGCGATATGACCAGGATGTACTAAGCATGCCATTTTATTGGCCTGGTGATTTTATTAATCACACTGTTCTCCCTTGCCTGTCTCTCTCTCTCTCTCTCTGAAGGCTAAAAATGCCAAATAGTTTCTCAGTATTTCTCAAGTACTGTAGATTGTGGTGCCCTTGACCCAATTCTAGTCAGTAAAAGGTGAAGGTAGTCTACTGGAAGATTCTAGAGGAGATACTTGTCTCCATGTTAAGAAAGAAGTACAGAAAGAAAAAGGTACTGTCCCTACTTCTACCTACTTCTCAAGGTGGTTGTGTGATGACATGATGGTTGGAGCAGCTGCAGCCATCTTGCAGCAAGGAGGAGAACACCAAGGGGATTTCAAGATCACTGACAGAGGGACTTAATATCATTCAGTTGCTGAAGTATTCCTTCAACCACCATTTATTGGATGCTTGTGTGTGTGTGTGTGTGTGTGTGTGTGTGTGTGTCAGGCACTGTACTAGTGCTGGGATTCATTTGTTCACATATATGAAATAAACAAAATCCCTGTTTACAGGGAACTTACATTTTAGTAGGAGGAAAGGCAGCCAATATTAAACACATGTCAGCTGAAGTTAAGAGCTGTAAAATGTTAAGAAGAATAAGGGATCTGGAGAGTGATGGGGGTGAAATTTTAGATAGGTTGATAAAGGAAGGTCTGATAAAGTGACATTTGAGAGACCCAAAGGAAGCAAGGGAGGTAGTTATGCAGATATTTGGGGCATAGGAAGGAGTGCTTCAGGAAGAGGGAATAGCCTATGCAAAGGCCCTGAGCAGCAGGAAGACCAGAGAGGCCAGAACTGAGTGAGCAACAGAGAAAATGGAGGAATGAGGTAAGAGATGGCTGGCATCTAGATCATTTAGAGGCTAGGAAACTAAGGTAAGGATTTTAGATTTCATTCTGAAGGACATAAATCTTGGGAAGGTTTTGTGCAGGAAAGCAACATAGTACTTATATTTAAGCCACTTTTTAATATGGTGTTCTCTTACTCACAGCTGAAACTCTTTGAAAGTATTCCTGATGTAGCTGGAAGCAAAACTACTATTTCTTCATATGTTCTTTTCTTCCCAGTTTTACAAGTTCAAACCGAGTCATTACAGTCCTGAACCACTGTAAACTCTTAGACAAGGATTTATCTATAAAATTTGCCTAATTATTGAAGTCCATTACAAATAGAATAGACTGAAAGAAAACTGAAGCCCAGAGAGCTTAGATAATTTGACAAAAGTCACACAGCCAGTTGAGTATCGATATTGTAACTCAGGTTGTAATCTGAGTTCAGTTTACAGCAAAAGAAGAAGATAGTAATACAAAATGGCTTCAGCTATTTTTCCATTATAGTTGGAAGTGGCAAAGCCAATTCCTAGATACTTAACAGGCTTTGTCTCTAATCCAGTGTTCTTTCCCTGGCAAACTGTGTATCCTGCATGGTTTACCGGGTCTCACAGCACGGGTGCTCTGCCTCATTGCCTCTCTGGAAGCCAAGATAAAGAACGGGGTCAATTTACTTACTGGGATTTTGCCATGGATTTGGATTGGAGAAAAGGATAGAAATCTGGCCTGGAAAAAGAAGGATAATGTAAAGCATTTTTTTTTTTTTTTTAGGAAAGAATCAGTGCTGTTAATTTCTTTATTCTGGTGAAAAGTATGGCGGGCCAATTGTAAGACTGAGCCAATATGGTGTACAGGAAATGATGAGAAACAGATCCCTTGTGGAGACTGTGGATAGCTTCATTAGAGCAGGGCCATCCAGTAGTAATATAACGCTAGCCACATAAGTAATTTTAAATATTTTTGTAAGCATATTAAAAAAGTACAAAGAAACAGGTGAATTAAAGTCATATACTTAGTTTAACTGAATATATTCAAATATTATCATTTAAAAGTGAGACAAACCACATTATAAATGCCCAGCGGTTGCATGTGGCTGAAAGCTACCACACTGGACAGCACATTTTCAGAGAGCTAAACATGAAAATATTTTAAAGGAGAAAACTTCCGTGATGAAACACAAAGGATAAAACACAAAGTCTTTTTAAGAAATCAGTAATGCGGGGTACCTTGGTGGCTCAGTTGGTTGAGGGTCCGACTTTGGCTCAGGCCATGTTCTCGCGGGTTCATGAGTTTGAACCCCACATCAGGCTTGCTGCTGTTAGCCTGTCAGCAGAGAGCCAGCTTTGGATCTTCTGTTCCCCTCTCTCTGCTCCTCCCCTACTTGTGCTCTCTCAAAAATAAATAAACATTAAAAAAAACCCTCAATAATGTTACCTGTTTCAATGCATTTCAACAAAAACACAGACCATTTCTAAGTCATTAAAATCTAGAATACTATTCGAGAAAGAATCCAGGACTTGGCAGTAAAGAGGAAACAGGGGCTAATAATAAGCCATCAAGGTTGATGTAAGGACCAAATGAGATGATATGGATGTTTTCAAAAATAGAACACTGTAAATATGCCTCTATAAATAGCAAAACTTGCTTTTATTTTATTAGAATATTGGTCTTTGTTTATGTAAACACTTCAAATATCTTTAGATGATTCTTCCCTTCTGATATTTTTATGCTCTTTGCTTTTGAAGCACTTATACATTTGGAAGCATTGACCAGGAACACATTCAAATTCCCAGGAATAGTCAGTCTGATAAAAGCTTGTAACATTTTCTCCCACCAATCAAGAACTATCTGAATGTGCACACATGGAAAATCTAGAGACTTTCTGAATGTAGCCAAAAATGTGGAGTGGGGGAGGGAAATGCTAATGGTTTCTCAAGTCTTTTCTGGTCAAATATCTGATTTAAGGACACTGTATTCTGAGAGACAGAAATATAAATATATATGTTTATACATATATAAACATGTTTTTTGTCCATAATGTCTGAGATTCTGCATTTTACTGTAATTACGTTTAGCAAGAGAAAAACATCCACGCATGTTCTGAGCGGCTCCCAGCAATCTGTCAGCTTTTCACAGCGTAGTAACCTACTGATCGCTTCCTCAGCCCTTCAATAAATACGTAGGCTGCGTGCGTGTGTGCTTACAGAACTTCACAGGTTTCCATGGATACAGGAATTTTAGTGCTAAGGCGCATTTACTATCGCTTTTCTTGTCACCAAGAGTCCTGTAAACACTTGTGTTCTAAGATTTTGTGCAGAAATTTAGCATTTTATAGAGGACCAAGTCAGAATTACCTTTTCCCAAATGCATTGTCTGATTTCCCCTTAGGGCAAAGTCCCTGAAATCCTTTATATTTGTGGCCTCTTTTTAGTGATGTGCTTTCATTTATTAGACTAATAAAAGGCAGTAAAGGCTTAACTGCATTGTCAGTATCACTTTTAAGTGGCAGATATTTATACTATGTAAATGTTACAATTAATAAATAAGACAACTGGCTCTGAATTGAAAATGGAAGAGGAAAATAGGGAAAGCAGAAATAGGAATATTATGTATATATTAAGCCATTTCTCTGGCTGAATATGGTGAAATTTAAGTGTCATTTCCAAGGATACCCTGGTATATCTATTCACCAAGCATAGTTTGAATTTACTGTTATTTATATTGTTTTTGTATATTTTAAGACCTTTCCACAGATCTGATGATGGCAAGCTATGTGTTATTTTTCCTGTTTTGCACATGTATAGCTCAGGCTTAGAAGGTTTCAGGAACCTTCTGTGTGTACTATGTCACACAGCTAGCAAGTGGCAGAACTGAGATTAGAACCCAAGACTCTTGTCTTGACTCACCGTCCAGGGCTTTTCCATTGTCTCTTTTCTTGGGTGGAATGCAGGCAGCTTCTTCTAGAAGGCATGCCCATTTACTTCCTTCCTTGACACATGCTGATAGGTTTCTGTGCCTCTGACCTGGTCCCCGTTAAACCATTCTTTTCTCTACCCATCGTCTTGATGTCCCCAGCGACTCAGTTCAGCCTAATTTACCAAGCTTAGTCATTTCAAATGCACACTACCACTCAGAAGCAGTAATCACAGACAGATCACATAGCCTGGATGTGCACTACATGAGGGGTCTTTAGGGAAACAAATCTCTAGATCCATTCATACTGACCAAGAATGTACAAGGCCAACTGGATGAGAGGCTTGGGCAATTTGTGTAAAAATCTAGTCTGAGTAGACACGAGCCTGGATATTCCAGTCAAGAAAAAAGTTTTTACTTTAATAGCATGGGTTTCGGGGCACAGGGTCGAAACTATTTGAGTGACTGTCTCAGCTCTCACTTGCCATGCTCATGTAGCCAACAGCCTCCAATATCATCATCTTAGGAAGTATCTCAGGCAAGGCCACAAGATCTTTTTAAGACCATCTTTTTTGCACCAGGCCTCATTCACCTCATATTTGTACAGGCCTTTTGGTTTTGTGGGGTTTGGCATGTGGGTTTCTTTCTAATTTTATTTTATTTTTTTTATCTAAAAGGAAAACTCTGCTTTTGCTGTCTAATAAAGAGAAAGTCTGGGTAGAGGAAGACCTCTCCACAAACAGGCCTGATCTTGGTCCAATCTTCACAGACACTGAATAAGGAACTTCATGGCTTAGGTCTCAGGGCAACTGCCAGGACCTGAGTAGTCACGGATTTGTTATGAGGATCAAATGATACAAAGGATATGAAAGTACTTTGCTGATTGTGTGTGTGTGTGTGTGTGTGTGTGTGTGTGTGTGTGTGTGTAAAATATCCACACAGAAAAAAGTTGTCTCAAGCATTCTGTCTGACATCACACAATGCCAATCGGTTTTAGCCTTTATGTATTACAAACGCAAATAATGATTCGCTTTGTCACAGCGCTTTCCCTGGAATGTGAACTTTATTCAACAACCAACATGACTAAATCATCTTCTTTGTAGTTATTTCAACGTTTTTCAACTCTTCCAACCCAGTTAGGCAACAACTGGGGTGCCGTGCACGTGGTGCCTCACTTAATATAACAGCCAAAATAATGGCAAATGGTCCTTTGGTTGTAATCTGACATCTGTTCCCATCGTATGCCACGTGCAGCCCGTGAGATCCCAGGATTACAACCCTAGATTCAGGTAAACTTTGGCTATAACTGCCCACGGTTCATTCCTCATTCTTTCTGACTGGAAATTTGAATTCTGGGCTGCTCATCCATAGAGTACCATTGAGTGATTAACCATCACTCCAGTCTGTAGAAATGAAGAGAGAACTCCGGGTTCTCCTGAGCTACAACGCTTTCTCTGTTTTTCCTACAAATCTCATTCAGATGTCAAATTGAATTTACCCTTAACCAAATGCATTTTCTCTATACCTGGCAGGGATCTGGAAGTAAAATCATAAGATTTATTTCATTTTAATTCTATTATGATGCATTTAATCACAAATACCCCCAAAATGAAATGATAATTTATCATTTTGCCCTGACTGGAGCAATCTTCTTTGGTTCACACTCATGAATCCATAATACAGAGAGGAGACTGGATGATTAAGTGTCCGATTAGAGAAAACAGATTAACCTGGCAAACATAATAAATTTAACTCATAAGCAGGATGGCTTTATAAATGCTCACAATAACTCTCCTGTAGAAAATCATGAACCACTTCCTTCAGTGATGACTCAATTGAAATATTTGAGGAACATAAAGTAAATGCATGTTTATGGCTTTCTCTCCGAGACCTTAAACGAGGATTGAAAGGCATATCTGATTCAGTTTAGGACTCTAAAAATATATTAAATAGGGAACATGTAATAAAAATATAAGCTTGAAAAAAACCCACGAAGCCACAACCTCTCAAGTGTTCTAGTTTCCACTTTGCCAGTAATTGTACCCAGATCCCTGATGCTTTCGATGTCTTTTTTACCTTCTCTATGTCTCCAAAGTTGCCAAACCCAGACTCACTTTCAAACCATGCAGATTCACCCTTAATCTTGACAGAACCTGATTCCTTTATAAAGGCAGCTGCATCTTTACATAATTCTTATCCCACTGTGGCAACACACACAAAATTAGCAAGTTATTTCAGCCTCTGAATCCTGCCTTTCAGCTGAGATTCCATTTAATTCAGAGTAAAAATCTAGGTTCTGACTTGTTTGCAGTAAAGTCCTGTGCAGAGCTCCAAAAAGTTCATTTAGCAGTCCGCCTGGCTTTCCTTACTTAGTTGGCTAGTATTCCTGGCCTCCCTTTTCTTAGCAGTGAGAAAGAGGATACTCTTCATGCCCAGCTTTATTTTTAAACTCACACGGTTTTATTTCTGGAAGCCTCTGCTGGCCTTCCAGGCCTGAAAGAGAGTCAGTTAGGCCCTGCTCTGTCACGTGCACCTAAGTCACGCTGAATAAGGGACTTGCAGAACCAGACCTTTGGTAGGGGAAGGGCAGAAGAGGTGAGGGGGAATGAATGGGCTGCCTGAGAGAGAGAGACTTCTGTCTTTAAGGAAGGCCCCACCCCATCAGGATCCAGGTAAATTTGCCCCTGGGAGAAACTAATACCTGGCTGTAGCGGGAGGGCACACTCTTCTTTCTTTTCTCCTTTCTCTCCCCTTCCCACTCCGAAGTTGATCCTAGGCTAGAGGGTGGTAACAGAGAGGGGTCCAAAGGGAACGGGGTCCATGTGTGTCCTCACAGTCTTTGGGCTCTGGATCAGGCTCACAAGCGCTCACCGTGTGGGTAGGTGTGTGTGTGTGTGTGTGTGTGTGTGTGTGTGGCGCGAAGCCGGGAGGGAGGGTTTCTAAGGCCACTCCCTTTCCCCACCTTTGCTGAGTTCAAGACCCAGCTGCTTTCTTGGGGCGCAGGGACTATGGGTCCTTTCCTGGGTAAAGGAATTTGTGCCGCGCTAGAAGGGTGTGTACAGCTAGCGGTGAGTGTGCATTCATGACGAGTGTCTCCACAAGACAAGTTCGCAACTGCAGCCCCTAGCACAGCCCTTGGGACCATCAAAGTTTGATGTAAGAGTGTCCTAGGGGCTGGGAGCGGAGGGCTGCAGTCATTGGTCGGATTCCATTCTGGGGCTGCGCTTTGACCGCTGTGTGCCTGTGAGTTACCGCGCGCGCGCGCGCGCGCGCGTACGTACAGATCAGGTGTTCTGTCGGGCTCCTCCAGGTGAGGGTGGGGACCCAGGCGGTGGCGCGGGCGGGTGCGGAAGACTTGAGCGTGCGCAGCAGTGTCCGAGGCGCCAGGACAGCTCCTCGCGGTGGGGTTGGCGTTGGCGCTGGAGGGCTGGCGCTGAGTGGGGGGGGTGAGCTGCTGTGGCCTTGACCTTCCCAGGGAGCAGATGGAGTGGGCCCGTGGCCAGTAGCCGGAGAGGCAGCAGCTGCGAGGCCAGGGAGACCCCAGGACCCCAGCAGCTGCCGCTGGTGGGAAAGACGACCCGGACCCCAAGCAAGGTGTGCTGGGGGTGGTGGGGAGGACCTCTAGGCTTCCAGACAACCTTGTTTGCACCACCTGTCAAATACCCCTCTTTGTTACAAATTGGAGAACTGAGTCCACAGGGAGAGACTCAGTCTCCAAGTCACACAGTTATGAAGTGTCCGAATCATGACTAGAAAACTGGTCCTGCCCAAAAAGGCTTTTTAATTTATTTTTTATTTTTTTATATGAAATTTATTGTCAAATTGGTTTCATTCCAAAAGGCTTTTTTAAACCCACCGTCCTCACTGGATGAATGTGGATTATAATACAAGTAATTAGCATTATAAGATATTAGGTGATATTACTTTGGCTTTCAAGACTATTAATATGATTTATGTGCTGGAAAAACCCAGCCACTCTGTCCTCCCTGGGCTTGGGCTTCTCATTCCTTCATTCATTAGACATTTACTCAGCAGTTATTTGTGCCAGGCGCTCTGCTAGCAACTGAAGGTATAGAGACAAACGAGAACCAGCAGAAGAAATTATTCCCGGGACACCAGTAACTGACGCAGGTGTGGGAAACACAATGGGTGTCAGATAAAACGCACCGCGAAACTCCCAAGGTGATGTCATTTCTGGCCGACTGCAAGAAGATCTTGGAGAGGAGGTGGCATCTGACCTGGATCCCCAAGAGTGGGGCTTTGGGGGGCATTTGGAAATGGGCACTGCACTCCAGGTAGAAGGTGCAGTGTTAGCAACGAAATTCCAGGGAAGTGTGAGGAATAATGAATAGTTTGGTTTTCCTGGGATGCAGTGATGAAAATATGGAGGCAAGGTGGGGAGTCAGTAGTGGGGAGCCTTGGAAGGATTCCAGGCAGTGGCTGAGGATAGTTCATCTGGTTGGGAGGATGGTTCACTTGGCAGTGAGGTGGAACCCTCAGCTGCAGAGTGAGGATGTCTGACCAAAGATCCTTAGAGCTCTGAGGGGCTGTGAAGTAGTCATTCTGAGACTGCAGAGCTTCATGGAGCCATTTCAGTGTAGGAGGACCAAGGATGGAAAAATGCAGCTGAAAGGGTTCAAATCACATTGGGAGACTGTTGGACTAGGGATGATCTGTGGTAGTATTTCAGACTTCCACAGCATTCTTGGGAGTAGTTTGTGAAAAAGTGCTCTTAGTATTCCTGTAACACAGGTGGCCTCATGGACACGAGCAGAAGTTAATCAGCCTGTCCCTATCTGTTCAGGGGGGCAGTTATATCTTTTGGGACCAACAGGGAGCTATGAACAGGGTAGCCTGTTTCTTGTACAAAGATTACAGACTTACCTTCATGCCCCTCTTGATGATAAACTAGATAAACAAATCTGGGCAGATGAACTGTTAAAGTATTTTTTTATCTTAAAGGTGACACACACAGATCATAGTAGAGGACTTCATAAATGTATCTTTAATGGGTTCTTGTTAACTCATGTTTATGAAGCACAATATTATCTCGTGCCCAAATGAAATGGGTAGACGTGGTCCCTGCCTATCGACTTACCCAACCAGATGGGTTACAGCCATTTCCCTAACGTCTGAGTCTAGGTACCTTCTAGATGCTTCTAGCCCCACCTTGACACCTCTCCTGCAGGACAAGAGCAGGGATTCCCCAAGGTCCTTTTCCCATCACTCACTAGTTCTGCATATAAATGTTTAAACACTTCCTGTATTGTTACATGAAATGTTTATTCTTTGTGCTTTTGCAACTTCTCTACACAATGGGTTTTTGAGAAGAGGGAAAAATGAAATGTCGTTTAGTAATAATTCCTTTGGTTAGTGATGTAAATCAGTGGTATAAAGCAGGAACATGCAGTCTAGAATAAGAAGACAGACCTGGGATTGAGCTCTATCTCTGTCACTTACTACCTTTGTGACTTTAGGCCTGATGGTTAACTCATCGGAGTCTCAGTTTCCTTATCTATAAAATGGTGATCATAATAATTAGCTCACAGTTGTTACCTGGTCCAACAGTGTTCAAAAAAGGGCCACAGATGTGTCAGCAATGGAGGCAATGCAGTAAGAATGGGATTAGGAACCTCGTCTTGGAGGTAGGCTTATCTGAGTCCTGGCCCTTTTCCCCTGTGTGACTTTGGGTAAGTTCCTGAGCTGCTGTAAACATCATATGCCTCATCTGTAAAATGGGGGAAATAATTATCTCTACTTCATGGTGTTGATTTGAGGATCACACCTTGCACAGTTCCTGGGAAATAGAATGAGAGAACATTAGAGCTTATAAGGGAACTTACAAGGCCTTCTTACTCTAACTATTGTCCCTCCCACCACCACCATGGAAATGTTATTTTCATCAACCCTTACTGTATTTAAACATTCCCAGTGACAGCCTACTATCTGCACAAGGTACTCTATTCCATTGTTGGATCACTTTCAAAGAAGTTTTCCTTATGCACAGCTAAAATCTGCCTCAGTATAACTTCCACATATTTATCCTCTTCTATGTTCTATATTAAAAAAAGCATTGGTCTGTTTTTTTAACTAATGTGTATGTTTTTAGGCAATTGTAGATTTACATGCAATTGTAAGAAATACGACAGAGAGCCCTTGTATCTTTAGCCAGTTTCCCCCAATAGTAACAGCGTGCAAAACTATAGTATAATATCACAGGCAGGTTATTGAAATTGGCATGATCCAGATGAAAACATTTCCATGATCTCTAGAATCTCTCAGGTTGTCCTTTTATAGCCACACCTACTTCTGTCTCACCACTTTTTTTAACCCCTAGCAACAACTATTTGTTCTCTATTTCTATAATTTTGTCATCTCGAGAATGTTCTATAAAAAGAATCGTAGAGTATGAAACGTTTTGGCATTGGCGTTTTTCACTCAGCCTAATTATCTGGGATTCCTTCAGGTTGCTGAATGTATCAATAGTTTGTTGCTTTTTATTCCCTAGTAGTATTCCACGGTATGGCTATACCACAATTTATTTACACATTGAAGGTCACCTGGGCTATTTCCAGTTTTTGAATATTGTGAATAAGCTGCTCTAAATTCTCACGTACAGGTTTTTGTGTAAATATAAGTCTTTATTGTCTTCAGTCTCTGGGGTACGTGTCTGGGAGTACAATCGCTGGATTGTATGGTAGTTAACAAGTTTTTAAAGAAATCGCTGCATTGCTTCAAGAGTGGCTATACCATTTTATATTCTCACCAGCAAATGGGTGATACACTTAGTGTGCATCCTTGCCAGCATTTTCTGTTGTCACTATTTTTTATTTTAGCGCTTGTGATAAGTGTGGAGTTCTATCCCATTGTGGTTTTAATCTGTACTTCCCAAGTGGTTAATGGTGTTTAACATGGCTTACTTGACATCTGTGTCATTTCTTTGGTGAAACGTCTTTGTGTCTTTTGAACATGTTCTAATTGTATTCTTTGCTCTTTTAATCTTCAGTTTTGAGAGTTCTTTACGTGTTCTCAATACTAGTCCTTTCTCAGATATGTGTTTTCCAAATCTTTTCTCCCATTTTATAGCTTGTCTTTTTGAGCTTTTAACAGGATATTTTGCAGTGCAAAAGTTTTAAACTTTGAGGATGTCAATTTGTCAGTTTTTTTTTTCTTTTATGGGTAGTACTTTTTGTATCAAGACTAAGAACTCTTTGTCTCCTCTAGATCCTGGGGAGTTTTTCCTATGTGCTCCCCCCACCTCTGTGTTTTATAGATTTACATTTAATTCCATGATCTGTTTTGAAATATTTTTTGTATAAGATGTGAGACTTATGTGGAGGTTTTAGTTTAGTTTTTTTTTTTTTTTTGCAATGAATATTCAATTGCTCTGGCAATTATTATTTTTTAATTTTTTAAAATGTTTTATTTGTTTTTGAGACAGAGAGAGACAGAGCATGAGCAGGGGAGGGGCAGAGAGAGAGCAAGACACAGAATCCGAAGCAGCTCCAAGCTCTGAGCTGTCAGCACAGAGCCCGATGTGGGCTCACAAACCGTGAGATCATGACCTGAGCCGAAGTGGGACACTCAACTGACTGAGCCACGCAGGAACCCCTGCTCTGGCAACTATTGAAAATCTTTTGTAAAATAGTATATGACCTTTGACAAGTCAAATTACCTGCCTGTTTCTATTTCTTCTGTCTTGAAAATGAGGGGCTTCTGCTAGAACTAGATGGGTGTTATTCAAGCTCCATTCCTAGAATTTCTGGGGCCCCAGACAACCTCAGAAGCAGCCACAGTGAGGAGCAGATGGGGCTCTCATGCTCTTTCCTGACTTCATCAAGGGCAGAGCTACTTTTATGTTTTATATTTTTGTGGGCCCATCTGATATTTGGTTTAATTCAGGGCTCTGATGCTAAAAACAAATTTGGAGAGCAGTGGATTAGGTAATGTCTAAAGTACTTTTCTGCAGTAAATTGCTGCGATTCTAAGCACTTGGTGTGGGCACTCACTTTCCCCGTACATCTTAGCCTCCAGTCTCTTCCCTTAGTTTCTTGAGTGGTAACTACAAGAACTAGTTTCCTTGTTATCTTGTCATCCTTCATTATAAATAGGATAGGCTTCAGGAAATCAATTAGCTTACATTTATAAATCAGTTTGCAAACCATATGTCGGAATGGAAAATGTGTTAAATATATTAAAAGTGGGCAGTGGAATTACCCATTCCACAAAGGCTGAAAGGCTAAGGAACCAAAATCACACAAAAGCCATGAACCACTGTGGCAACATGTACAAAGAGCCACTGCTGTTTTACCGTCCACCTGTCTAGCTCTGGCCAGTTCACAAAGCACTTGTGACAGCTTTTAGCCCGTCCATTTGGGATTACTTGCCACAACCTTTTGACATAAACTGATATTCTTATACGTGCCTGCAAGGTGGGGAAACTGATGCAAAATATGTCAGTCAGAGAAAGACAAATAGCGTATGATTTCACTCGTATGTGGAATTGAAGAAAGAAAACAAATGGTCATGGGGGGAGAAAGAGAGAGACAAACCAAGAAACAGACTCAACTATAGGGAAAAAGTTGACTGTTACCACAGGGGGATGAGTGAACTAGGTGATGGGGATTAAGGAGACACTTGTCGTGATGAGCAACGGGTGAGGTATGGAAGTGTTGAATCACTAAACTGTGCACCTGAAACTAATACTACTTTGGATGTTAACTAACTGGAATTTAAATTTTTTTAATGTTTATTTCCGAGACAGAGAGAGACAGAGCATGAGTGGGGGAGGGGCAGAGAGAGGGAGACACAGAATCCGAAGCAGCCTCCAGGCTCTGAGCTGTCAGCAGCTCCAGGCTCTGAGCTGTCAGCCCAACGCGGGACTCAAACTCACGGACCGTGAGATCATGACCTGAGCCGAAGTCGGATGCCCAACCGACTGAGCCACGCAGGCGCCCCTAACTGGAATTAAAAAAAAAAAACAAAACAGGAAACTGTGACACAGACATTTTGCCCAACTATTGCTATTTTTTAATAGCAAATAGACGACCTTGAGACAAGAACTCACATCTTTAACACCCATTTCCATTATTCCCCCTCTGTAGTTATAATATAAATGGTCCCTGACTCAGCGATGGTTTGGTTTATGATTTTTTTTTTTTACTTAAAATAGTGCAAAACTAATATGCATTCAGTAGAAACCATACTTTGAATTTTGACTTTGGATCTTTTCCCGGGCTAGTGATACATCCAATCCTGTCTCTGGCTGCTGGGGCAGTGGTGCCGAGCTGTAGCAACTACAACTGATATGCTTAGAACCATTTTGTACCCTTATAGCCATACAACCACATTTTTCATTTTCAGTACAGTTCTCCATACATTACATGAGATGTTCAATACTTTATTATAAAACAGGCTTTGTGATGATTTTGCCAACTGTAGGCTAACATAAGTGCTCTGAGCATGTATAAGGTAGGTTAAGCTAAGCTAAGCTGTTTGGTAGGTTAGGTGAATTAAATGCATTTTGACCTATGATATTTTCAACTAACGATGGGTTTATTGTGATGTAACCCCAACATAAGTGATCTGTATGAAGCTTTCAATGGGTATTTTCCAAAAGTTGGCATTAGCTACTATATCCTTTTTTCTATACAATGGAACGATAACATAAGTAGTGGTAGGTTTTAAAGAAGTTAAATAGGGTTAATTGCAATAGTGCATTTGAAAAAAAAAGTTATACTACAAAGTGCTCTCTGTTCAAAGGGTGATTATTATTGTAAGTTTGGCTAGGTCGCTGAATTCTAGTAGGCAGCTGTGTGTGCTTGCTGAATCCCATTCATGGGAAATGTGTTTGTTTATTTCATAGTATATTATCTATTTTTCCTTTTGGTGCCCATGTGGCCAAATTCTGAACCCCATATTAATAAGACTCAAACATATTTGAGAGAGTGGTTAGACTTAATGGTTCCTATAAAGTTGTTTTAATAGTTATTTTTCAACAGATGGACAGCGTACATTTGGCCAGATTCCTGTGACAGTGTGGTGATTGAAGTTTTCAACAGATGGCATACAAATACTTGGGAAAACACCCTTCCAATATTAAGTGTTGTAAAAAAAAAGACTTTTAGGGTGCCAGCAAAATGATAGTCAGTATTCCCAAGTCCTTAGTCTGTGCTATTATGAATATAATTTAGATGGTTTGGAAATTTCCCTTTCTGGCACTTGGATTTATTTTGTAATTGAGCGTACATATCTACATTAGAGTGAGAGATGATGAGAAACTCTGCTGTCAATTAGAGATTCAACATGGATATAGCACTAAATCTCCTTTTGAATACTGATGAATGTCTGTAACTTCTGCCTGCTGAGTCATTCTACTCCCATGTAGAAAATGTAACCTTACATAAAAATCGACCATCAGAGACTTATATGTTCTTTCTGAAAAATAGTGACTTAAAAGGAAAAAAAAAACTCACCACGCTTAGAATTTTCAGACATATTCATCAACATGACGAACTCCCCAACCTTCCAAGTTGTCTCACTTCTACGGTGGCCACCTTAACACTGTTTCTGGAATCAGTAAGTCAGGAATCAGGCAGTAAATGGGGCAGTAGGGGAGGGGTGGAAATCTGTGTGGATATTTCTGGTTGTCACATGACAAAGAGCATTTACTGATATTTAGTGGGTAGAGACTGAAGTACCTAGATTGCACAGCAGTTTGGCACAAGGAATAAATGTCCCGTGTATTACAGTATGACTGAATATGTGACTGGCCACTCCTCTGAGTCTGGAACTTCTTTCTGCTTAAGTTAAATGAGAGAGTAAGTTTTGCAATACAAGGTATTTTTTCCACATATCAGTGTCAGTCCTCCCATACCCTGTTCTTTGATTTTACTTATTTGAGAGGCTGAAAGGCTTCTCATCTTCTGCCACTGACTGTTGACTCTTTCATGCTAAGTAAGTGCACACTTATGGACATTTTATTGTATCTTTTTGTATAGTCATGGACCGACTATTTACATAAGTAAAATACGTACTATTGTATATTTACTTCCCCTTTCTGTTCCAATAGGGCACCATATTACTATTTTTGAAATTTTGTGTATGGGTAAATCATATTATCTATGAATATCTGGATTTAAAGAGAGAACTATAAGATGCTGATTATCGTAAAGGAGCCCTGGGGTTGATCAGGATGAGAAGCATTACTATAGAAAATTAAACAATTAGCAGAAAAATTCTTTCCCACTTGTTTTTTCACTTTTGCACACATAATTCAGTGTTGGAATCATACAAAGAATGATCATACAAAGGACAGTGGTGTGAGTTTAAGTCTTTAATAAGGAATGCAATCCCAATAAACTCTGTATCCTTATACTTCTGTGGAAGTCTTAAACTGATTTTCTTTTGGCAAGTCATGTCAGCTAGATCGTCTTTGTGTCTGTCATTGCAGATGGCGTTTAATGATTGCTTTAGTTTGAGCTATCCTGGTAACCCCCAGCCAGGGGACTTGATTGAAGTGTTTCGTTCTGGCTATCAGCACTGGGCACTGTACCTGGGTGATGGTTATGTTATCAACATAGCACCTCTAGGTAAGTTTTGTTTCCCACAACTCCTGGAGGTTTTGAATTCTCTTGTTATAAGAAGGAATCATGAATGAAATCATAAAAAAAAAGAAATAAAATGTAGAAAGTAGATAAATCTATCTGAAATAGGTTTAATGAAGGACATAGTAAGACCAAAGTGGCTTTGGCTAAATCACAAAGACCAATTAACATTAAAATGTTAACCAATTAACATTAGAATCCAGTAAAATCTCTGGATTAAAAAAAACATAATTAAAAAGGAAATAATCCACTGGGGAGAATATTGCTCACAAACATAAGCGTCAGTGTCTTTACCTATCACACAAATCATTTCAATTTGTTCAACATCTATTTATAGATTACCCAGTATGTGCCAAAGGCTATTCTAGATGCTGGGGATACATAAACAGCAAAATCCCAACAAACATATGGGTAAAGAACTATGAACAGTATGTAGAAGAAGAAAAGAAGTCAATACCCATCTTTAAAGGGACTGATCTAGGAATTGTACAACAGAATAACACATTTTATGCCTATCACATTAGCAAACATTTAAAAGTGATAAGTCAGTGTTGATAAGGGTATAATGAAACCAAAGCAAGGATATTGTTGAAGGAAATGAAAGTTGATAACATCATTCATGAAAACAATTTAATATGGCACAAAAACAGACACATAGACCAATGGAACAGAATAGAAACCCCAGAACTAGACCCACAAATGTATGGCCAACTAATCTTTGACAAAGCAGGAAAGAATATCCAATGGAAGAAAGACAGTCTCTTTAACAAATGGTGCTGGGAGAACTGGACAGCAACATGCAGAAGATTGAAACTGGACCACTTTCTCACACCATTCACAAAAATAAACTCAAAATGGATAAAGGACCTGAATGTGAGGCAGGAAACCATCAAAACCCTAGAGGAGAAAGCAGGAAAAGACCTCTCTGACCTCAGCCATAGCAATTTCTTACTTGACACATCCCCAAAGGCAAGGGAATTAAAAGCAAAAATGAACTACTGGGACCTTGTGGAGATAAAAAGCTTCTGCACAGCAAAGGAAACAACCAACAAAACTAAAAGGCAACCAACGGAATGGGAAAAGAAATTTGCAAATGACATATCGGACAAAGGGCTAGTATCCAAAATCTATAAAGAGCTCACCAAACTCCACACCCGAAAAACAAATAACCCAGTGAAGAAATGGGCAGAAAACATGAATAGACATTTCTCTAAAGAAGACATCCGGATGGCCAACAGGCACATGAAAAGATGCTCAACATCGCTCCTCATCAGGGAAATACAAATCAAAACCACACTCAGATATCACCTCACGCCAGTCAGAGTGGCCAAAATGAACAAATCAGGACACTATAGATGCTGGACAGGATGTGGAGAAATGGGAACCCTCTTGCACTGTTGGTGGGAATGCAAATTGGTGCAGCCGCTCTGGAAAACAGTGTGGAGGTTCCTCAGAAAATTAAAAATAGACCTACCCTATGACCCAGCAGTAGCACTGCTAGGAATTTACCCAAGGGATACAGGAGTACTGATGCATAGGGGCACTTGTACCCCAATGTTTCTAGCAGCACTCTCAACAATAGCCAAATTATGGAAAGAGCCTAAATGTCCATCAACTGATGAATGGATAAAGAAATTGTGGTTTATATACACAATGGAATACTACGTGGCAATGAGAAAGAATGAAATATGGCCCTTTGTAGCAACATGGATGGAACTGGAGAGTGTGATGCTAAGTGAAATAAGCCACACAGAGAAAGACAGATACCATATGGCTTCACTCTTCTGTGGATCCTGAGAAACTTAACAGAAACCCATAGGGGAGGGGAAGGAAAAAAAAAAAAAAGAGGTTAGAGTGGAAGAGAGCCAAAGCATGAGACTCTTAAAAACTGAGAACAAACTGAGGGTTGATAGGGGGTGAGAGGGAGGGGAGGGTGGGTGATGGGTATCGAGGAGGGCACCTTCGATGAGCACTGGGTGTTGTATGGAAACCAATTTGGCAATAAACTTCATATATTGAAAACAAAAGAAAGCAATTTAATAGTGTGTATGAAGAGTCTTAAAAGAGTTCCTATGCTCTGACCCTGTAATTTTACTTCTCTGAGTCTATTCTTCAGAAGTATTTATAAAGATGTAGAATAACATTCAGCATAAAGGTATTCACTTCTATCTCATAAAAGTTTAAAAAACAGGCAATGGCAGAATAACAAATGATGGTGAGGATGTGGAGAAAAGAGAATATTCCTGCACTGTCAGTGGGAATATAAATTGGTGTAGCCATTGTGGAAAACAGTATGATATTTCCACAGAAAATTAAAATTTCCTCAAAAATACCAATGATCCAATAATTCCACTATTGGATATTTACCCAAAGAAAGTGAAAACACTAATTCGAAAAGATGTATGTACCCCTATGTTTATTGCAGCATTATTTACAAGGGCCAAGATAAGGAAGCAACCTAGGTGTCCACTGAGAGATGAATGGATAAAGAAGATGTAATATATATACTCGCTCACACACACACATGCACACACACAAATATATATATATATATACACAAGAAGTTATGTATATGTATATA
This sequence comes from Panthera onca, assembly GCF_046562875.1. Lineage (NCBI taxonomy): Eukaryota > Metazoa > Chordata > Mammalia > Carnivora > Felidae > Panthera > Panthera onca. Next base: position 75,269,536 of record NC_138347.1, on the reverse strand, counting down.
CACATACATATATACATAATATGTAATATATATATAATGGAATGTTAGCCATAAAAAAGAATGAGATCTTTGCATTTGCCTTAACATAGATGGATCTAAATGGTATTATGCTGTGTGAAATAAGATAAAGACAAATACCATGTGATTTCACTTCTATGTGGAATCTAAAAAAAAAACCACTCACCCACAAAAAAAACAAAACCCACAAAATCACAAATGAACAAACAAACCAGAAACAGACTCACAAATACAGAGAGCAAATGGGTGGTTGCCAAAGGGGAGGGATAGGGGGATAGGTGAAATATGTGAAATGGGGGCGCCTGGGTGGCGCAGTCGGTTAAGCGTCCGACTTCAGCCAGGTCACGATCTCGCGGTCTGTGAGTTCGAGCCCCGCGTCAGGCTCTGGGCTGATGGCTCGGAGCCTGGAGCCTGTTTCCGATTCTGTGTCTCCCTCTCTCTCTGCCCCTCCCCCGTTCATGCTCTGTCTCTCTCTGTCCCAAAAATAAATAAAAAACGTTGAAAAAAAAAAAAATATGTGAAGGGGATGAAGAGGTTAAAAAAAAAAAAAAGAAGCCAACAATGGCTTAGATTCAATAGTGGACTAGTTAAGTGAATTATGACTTTGTCACAGAATATTGACAGAATTCTTTAGTTGCAAGTAACGGAAACAAACAAAAGTTAGCATAAGCAAAAAGGCAAATTCATTGCTTCACTGAGGAAAACTACAAAAAAGGATAAAGATGGTTGGTGCTGGCTTCAAGGATGCCTGGATGTAGGGGCATAAACATGAGTATCAAGACTCACATCTGCATTTCCTTTCCAAGTATTGTCTTAATTCTCCCAGACTATGCCTCTCTAGGAGACTGAACTGATAGTCATCAACATCCTTAGGCTCTTATTCTTACAGTCTTGTGATCTAATAAGAGAGGGCCAATCCCTGCCTGTTGCAGTTAGAAATAGCATGGAGAACAATCTGATTTGGGCGAGTGTGGATCCCATGCCCATCACTGCACCATCGTTGTGCCCTGGAGAAGGAGATACTGTGATTAGCCCACACAAAATCATTTCCAGAAAGAAAGAGGCAGAGGTGGGATGGGGTGCTAGATAAGCCAAAACAATAGCTATTTAACGGCCATTAAAAATCATATTTCTGGACATGCTTAATTGCTTGAGAAATACTCTTGCATGATATTTACTTGAAAAAAAATCTAGATTAAAAATGCAGTGTGTCATATTATACCTACTTTGCAAAGAAATAATATATACCCATGTGAATGCACACATAGGCATGCTTCAATATACATGTGTTAATAAAAGACATAATAGAAAGATATGATAATATTATTATCAAAATAATAACATGATTATGGTTGGGCAGATAATGGGTGATTTAAATTTACACATTTATGTTGTTTTTTTATATATTTCCTAAATATTTAGAAATAAACACAAATTAATTCATTTTTTAAGAAAAAAACTGTATGCAAATAACAAGTAGCCTGGAGATTTTTTTTTCTTCAAGTTACATTTAGAAAGAAGTTTTAATAACCTTGGTCTTACTATCTTGGAGATGTCTGAGAATTTTTAATGTAGTGACTTTTGCAACATCTTGAGATATTTGCCTCTTGTTCTAGAATATTGGGAATGGAAATGGCAAATAAAGTGACATTTACGATACACACCCATTAGTTTCTGCAGAGTCTAGTGATTAACAGTAAGCAATGCTGCAATATCTCTGCAGTTTTCACGTCTGGAATACAATAAGAGATTTTTCTGCTCTTCCCTTATTTTCATGTGTTAAGCTCCATTTTAATATGGTTCTAGTACTGAGCTCTGATCCTGTAGACTGAAACGCAGTTTTCTGGTTCTATTGTTAACTACTCAGGTGGTATTTTGCAAGCCAGTTTACCTCTCTAAGCTTCAGTGTCCTCCTCTATAAATTGATAGCATCAGACTAGTGTAAATAAAACTTTAGTAATTCTAACTAGGAGATCTCTGCTCTAAGAACTTGTACAAGAACTTCCAATGTGTAAGATATTAACTGGAAATGCTGCTTGAAGGAAAAGGAACTTGGAAGGTAGGAAAAAAAAGGGAGTGGAAAAGAAAGTTAGCTTTTAGTTATTACAAAAAGGAAGACTCTCTTCACACCGGTTACATGGAGACTCTCTCATGATTGACTTGAACACATAGCCAAGCATAGCAGTCTTGGGCAGATGGAGAGGGACCAGGGCCAGGTGTTAGAGCTGAACACTGAGCAATCATCTGTCCAACCTCAGATACTGGCAGTAGCAGGCCAGGAGACAAAGGTATCTAGACAAAGGTAACTGTTTGCCAACTGAGGCAGTTAAAAGGGAGTTGCAGGGGTGGGACATGTAACAGGTGGGTATGGCATTGCATGGGGCTGCATCTGGTGGACAGGGCCTACTAGGTTAGATTCAGTTTCAGGACTTAGTTTCTTGGCCTAAAGGAACTGGCAAGATAAAAGCAGGGCCCCAGCTTGACCCCAGCTGACCCCTTGGAGGGGTTTCAAATTGGAACCAAATTGAAGCCAAGTTGAAAGAACAAGTGTAAAAAGCAGAGAAAGGGGTAAGGAGCACACTTAGACAACTAGGACGAGCTTATCAATCACAATGCACACAGCTGAGGCCCAAAGAGAGTAGCTGGGAAGGGTTCAGATGCTGAATAAAAGCATATTTTATAGGGAAAAAAAAAGGAGACAATGGTTTTATTTGTATTCTGTTAGGGACACATACCAAGATCTCTAATAATAATGCCAATTGATAGAGAACGTGTTTCTCAAGAATGGGTAGTTTTCTCACTCAATTTTCTCTATGGGCAGATACAGGTTTCTCTTCTATTTTCCCTCATTATAGATAAACTACCAAGTGAGTTATTGAGCCTGGTATGATTAAAGTGGCTTCTGGTTTGGTGCTAAGTTGGGAACCGAGCTGGGTTCAGTGACTCCATCACTTCCAAACATGTGGCATTGCAATACTCTGGCATTGGGGTTCTCTGAGCTGGGTCACCACATCTTGCTAACCAGAATTCTCCTTATAGAGGATGGCATTCCTGCAGCATTTACAAGCGCCAAGTCTATATTTAGCAGGAAGGCCCTGGTGAAGATGCAGCCCCTGAAGGATGTCGTGGGAAACGACACATACAGAATAAACAATAAATATGATGAAACTTATCCTCCTCTCCCCATGGAGGAAGTCATGCAGCGGTCAGAGATTGTTATTGGACAAGAGGTGGATTATGACATACTTGTCAACAACTGTGAGCATTTTGTGACTTTGCTTCGCTATGGAGAAGGAGTTTCAGAGCAGGTGAGTTTTCTTTAGAAGACATAGAAGTTGCTTACCTTGGGAAAATAAGCACTACTGACTATAAGATTCTCAGGCCTAAAACAAAATGAAAAGAATGGAGAAAAGGTGAGAATCCTGAAGGATAAGGACAGGAATTGAGGTGTCCAAGATCATGTAGCAGTTATGACCACATTAATGCGTGAACGTGGACATTTTGAATTTGGGGCTGGAAGGAGCTTGAAGCAGAATCAAGACCGTAGCTTTTCTGTCAGTCCTGTTGCGTTCTGTCCTTCAGGGTTCCTTCCTTCCATTTTTCTGCCATACAGCAGCCTCACATGCTGAAAGGGACATTCTGAAAAGAATGTTGAAATATTTAAATGGAAGTTCCTTTGCCAGAAATAGAGATGGTAACTCTGAGATTCTTCTCCATTACCTGACTGAGAGAGGCCAGCTAATGACAGACATATTTTGGTGGCTTTGAAAATTGTTTCTGTCTCCTTGCAATGCTAGTTTCAGAGGAATCTTGTGCTTTTAAGCAGGTCCTTTGATTGGTTGAGATTTTGGATGATTTCTTAAAATGGATCAATTACTTTATTTTTAAAGTAGCATGCAATGTTGTCGTCTCTCACACTATTTTGTAGCGTGGCAGATTCCTAACTAAAAGCATGCTTGGTTCATTTGCCTTCTTTCTACCTATTGTGGCACCAATCCAATTCCAACGTTGATGTTCTAACCTAAAGATTTATTAAAGGGATATTAGAGAATGAATAAAGGCTCCCAGTATCCTGAAATGGTTGAATCAGTTACAGAAACATCTGTTCTAAGGAATTAGTTTCCAATTCCCCTCACGGAAGCTTGGGAAGATGGGACAGGGAACATAAAAGGATACATTTGTTTTCATTAGGAAATAATTTAATTGGAAATGCATTTCTTTAGGAAATATATTAACATAATGAATGTGCTATTCACATGTAACAATAAATCGCTTGTGAGCCAGAGCACAGAAAATATCCACACAAAAAATCCTGTTCACCTTCGCATTAAAAACTAAGGGTGTAACTAGGAAGTGAAGTCCATTCCTCTCCTTTGTAAAGGATAAAGTTGTCCACTGTGTTCAAGAAGCAATTTTTTTGAATGTGGCTAAAAAAAAAAAAAAAAAAAAAATGGGATCAGAACCATCTTCTTGCTTTGGCTCTAATTTACCATCCCTCATCTTTTCCCCTTTCATACCCAGAATCAAGACCCATGAAAAATTAATCATTCCTCAACAACTAGAACTGTTCTCTAGCTGGTTCTGTTGCAGGAAGTACAGTGACAGCCCCAAGAACTCACCTAAGCTTTGAAATTGTGCTTACCTGAGCTACAACCACATCTTCCCCAGTTATTAGGTTGGTGGCTTGGAGAACATTGTTTATCAGTTTCCCAACCTATAAACTGAGGCTCTTTGGGGGATTATACTAGATATTTGAAGTCTCTTAGTGCACTGTATTATATATCATCCATCTCAATAAACAATGTGTCTTAGATGAATGTTATTTTTAATTATAGTAATTAAGAATTTTATAGCTCTGTATTGGTACTCCTCGATAAAATTTATGTTGATCTGATAGAAACTGTAGCACATTATTATTATTTTCATTATTATCAACAATTCATAATATTACTACCAACAATAGCTAGTGTTTGATTAGTTTTGGGGTCTCCTCAGGGATTAAGGGCCTTTTTTTTGAAAGTTTCAACAAATTTATTTATGTATTTATTTACTTATTTATTTATTTAAATCTAATTTATTGTCAAGTTAGCTAACATCAGCATATATAGTGTCCTCTTGACTTTGGGAGTAGATTCATTGCTTGCATACAATGCCCAGTGCTCATCCCAACAAGTGCCCTTCTCAATGCTCATCACCCATTTTCCCCTCTCCCCCACACCCCCCGCAAATCAACCCTCAGTTTCTTCTCTGTATTTAAGAGTCTTTTATGGTTTGCCTCCCTCTTTGTTAAAAGCTATTTTTCCCCCTTTGCTTCCCCCATGGTCTTCTCTTAAGTTACTCAAATTCCACATATGAGTGAAAGCATATGGTACAGTCTTTCTCTGACTGACTCATTTCACTTAGCATAATACCCTCCTGTTCCATCCACATTGTTGCAAATGGCAAGAGGTTGTTGCCTGTTTTCTCCTCTAGGGTTTTGATGGTTTCCTGTCTCACATTTAGGTCTTTAATCCATTTCGACTTTATTTTTGTGTATGGTGTAACAAAGTGGTCCAGTTTCATTCTTCTACATGTTACTGTCCAGTTCTCCCAGCACCATTTGCTGAAGGGACTGTTTTCCATTGGATACCCTTTTCTTGCTTTCTCAAAGATTAGTTGGCTGTACATTTGTGGGTCCCATTCTGGGTTCTCTATTCTATTCCATTGGTCTATGTGTCTTGTTTTTGTGCCAATACCATACTGTCTTGATGATTACAGCTTTGTAGTAGAAGCTAAAGTCTGGGATTGTGATGCCTCTGGCTTTGGTTTTCTTTTTCAACATTAGCTTGGCTATTCAGGGTCTTTTGTGGTTCCATACAAATTTTAGGATTGTTTCTTCTAGCTCTGAGAAGAATGCTGGTGCAATTTTGGTATTTCACTGAATGGGTAGATTACTTTGGGTATTATTGACATCTTAACAATATTTGCTCTTCCAGTCCATGAGCATGGGAATGTTTTTCCATTTCTTTGTGTCTTCTTCAATTTCTTTCTTAAGTGTTCTATAGTTTTAAGCATACAGATCTTTTACATCCTTGCTTAGGTTTATTCCTAGATATTTTATGGTTCTTGGTGCTATTGTAAATGGGATCAATTTATTGATTTCTATTTCTAGTGTTTCATTATTGGCGTATAGAAATGCAACTGATCTCTGTACATTGATTTTATATCCTGTGACTTTGCTGAGTTCATATATCAGTTCTAGCAGCTTTTTGGTGGAGTCTTTTGGGTTTTCCATGTACAGTATCATGGCATCTGCAAAAAGTGAAAGTTTGACTTGTTCTTTGCCAATTCGGATGCCTTTTATTTCATTTTGTTGTCTGATTCCTGAGGCCAGGACTTTCAACACTATGTTAAACAACAGCGGTGAGAGTGGACATCCCTGTAGTGTTCCTGATCTCAGAGGGAAAGCTCTCAATTTTCCCCCATTGAGGATAATATTAGCTGTGGGCTTTTCATATATGGCTTTATGATGTTAAGCTATGTTCCTTCTATCCCAACTTTCTTGAGGGTTTTTATTAAGAAAGAATGCTGTATTTTGTCAAATGCTTTTTCTGCAACTATTGACAGGATCATATGGCCCTTATCCTTTCTTCTTTTAATGTGATGGATCACACTGATTGATTTGTGAATATTGAACCAGCCCTGCAGCCCAGGAATGAATTCCGCTTGGTCATGGTGAATAATTCTTTTAATATACTGTTGAATTCGATTTGCCAGTATCTTGTTGAGAATTTTTGCATCCATGTTCAAGAAGGATATTGGTTTGTAATTCTCCCTTTTAGTGAAGTCTCTATCTGGTTTGGGAATCAAGGTAATGCTGGCTTCATAGAATGAGTCCGAAAGTTTTCTTTCCATTTCTATTTTTTGGAACAGCTTGAGAAGAATAGGTATTAACTCTGCTTTAAATGTCTGGTCGAATTTCTCTGGGAAGCCATCTGGCCTAGGCTCTTATTTGTTGGGAGATTTTTGATAACTGATTCAGTTTCCTCGCTGGTTATGGGTCTGTTCAAATATTTTATTTCTTCCCACTTGAGTTTTGGTAGTGTGTGGGTGTCCAGGAATTTGTCCATGTCTTCCAGGTTGCCCAGTTTGTTGGCATATATTTTTTCATGGTATTCTCTAATAATTGTTTGTATTTCTGTGGTATTGGTTGTGATCTCTTCTCTTTCATTCATGATTTTATAGGTCCTCTCTCTTTTCTTTTTGAAAAGTCTGGCTAGGGGTTTATCAATTGTGTTTATTCTTTCAGAAAACCAGTTCTTTGATGCGTTGATCTGTTCTACTGTTTTTTTCAGATTCTATATTGTTTATTTCTGCTCCCATCTGTATTATTTCTCTTCTTCTGCTGGATTTGGGGTTTCTTTTTTTTTTTTTTTTTTTAATTATTTTTTTTAACGTTTATTTATTTTTGAGACAGAGAGAGACATAGCATGAACGGGGGAGGGGCAGAGAGAGAGGGAGACACAGAATCGGAAGCAGGCTCCAGGCTCTGAGCCATCAGCCCAGAGCCCGACGCGGGGCTTGAACTCACGGACCACGAGATCGTGACCTGAGCTGAAGTCGGAAGTTTAACCGACTGAGCCGCCCAGGCGCCCCTGGATTTGGGGTTTCTTTGCTGCTCTGCTTCTAGTTCCTTTAGGTGTGAGGTTAGGTTGGGGATATTTCTTGTTTCTTGAGATAGGCCTGGATTGCAATGTGTTTTCTTCTCAGGACTGCCTTTGCTGCAAGGGATTAGGGGTCTTGGACATAGAACAGTTTTCTTGGGGAATGGCTATGTATTTCTCTGAAATTAAAAAACCTCAACAGCATTTAAAAAGATTAGAAAGGTGGAAGGATCATGGTCCATCTTTTTCTTCTTCGTGCTTTTTTGTGTTAAAAAAGTTATAGGCTTTATTTTTTTTTAGAGTAATCTACAGTTCACAGCAAATGTGATCTGGAATTTTAGAGAGTTCCCACATACCCCCTCCCCATCACCCATATACACGGCCTCCCCAACCATCACCGTTCCATATCAGTGTGGTATATTTGTTACAAATAATGAACCAATACTGACACATTATCCACCAAAGTCCATAGTGAAGGAAACTAGAATATCACCTCAAAATCTGTGTCATAAGGATTATTATTTATTATCAAGAGCTGAAGGCACTTAAGAAGGAGGCCCTGCTCTCCACATATTTGCCTAAAAGTGGGAGATACATTTTGAAAGGTGTCCCTCTTCCCTTTGCTAGCAGGAAGGACAAAAATTAATCATCACAGACAACCAGTAGAGGAATCTAAATAACAACACTTACTGGGGCACCTGGGTGGCTCAGTCGGTTGAGCGTCCGACTTTGGCTCAGGTCATGATCTCGCGGTTAGTGAGTTCTAGCCCCGTGTCGGGCTCTGTGCTGACAGCTCAGAGCGGGAGCCTGCTTCGGATTCTGTGTCTCTCCATCTCTCGGCCCCTCCCCTGCTCACGCTCTGTGTCTCTCTGTCTCTCAATAATAAATAAATGTAAAAAAAAAATTTATATAACAACCCTTACTAACTAGCCTTTGCCATTAATTTCCCATGTTTACCTTACCGCGGTCTGCCATCCTAGGCAGCCTGAAACTGCTTTCTTTTGTCCTGCCATTACTCTACAAATGTATTGATCTTTGCTGAAGATGTGCTATGTAAGCCTGAATTCTAAGCCACCTCTTTGAATTACTCTTCCCTGAGTTTCTCCTGTGTATGTTTGAGATGTACATGTTAATAAACCTCTGTTTTTCTCTTGTCAATTTGCCTTTTATTAGTGAGCCTCAGCTGAAAACCTAAGATGCACAAAGGAAAAATTTTGCCTCTCCTAAAATAGTTTACATTAGGGTTTAGTCTTAGTGTTTTGCATTCTATAAATTATAACTGTATAGTGACATATATCCACTAGTACAGTATCATATGGAATAGTTTCCCTACCCTAAAACTTCTCCGTGCTCTCTTTGCCTATTCGTCTTTCCTCCTCCCAAGTCTCTGGCAACTGCTGAGAAGAATGCATACTAAGCAACATGCATTTAAAATTCCTCCATGTCTTTTCATGATTTGGTAACTCATTTTTCTCTATCACCAAGTAACGCTCCGTTGTCTGGATGTACATTCAGCAACTAAAAACCATCTTGGTTGATTCCGAGTTTTGGTAATTATGAATAAAACTTCTAGAAACATTTGTGTGCAGGGTTTTGTGTAAATACCAAAGGGCATGATTACTCGATTGTATGGTAAGAATATGTTTATTTTTGTTAGAAACCATGGAAGGTCTTACAAAGTGGCTGTGCCCTTTTGCATTCCCACCAACAACGAATGAGAGTTCCTGTTTTTCCATGTCTTCTTCCACATTTAGTATTGTGAGCATTTTGGGTTTTAGCCATTCTAATAGGTACACAGTGGTGTCTCACTATCTTAATGTGCAATTCCCTAAACGTGTATGAAGTTAAGCATCTTTTCATATGCTCCTTTGTGATTTGCATATTTGACGATGTGTCTCTTGAGATCTTTTGCCCATTTTTAAACTGGGTGGCTTGCTTGTTTTCTTTTTGTTGAGTTTTAAGAACTTTTTACATATTTTGGATAACAGTTCCTTATCAGATTTGCCTGTTGGAAATGGTTTGTTTTGTTGTTTTCTAGTATGTGGCTTGTCTTTTCTTTTAAAAAAGATTTTAAGTAGACATGTTCCACTGGTATAGTCTTAACAAGGTATTGAAATGTGCCTAGCTTTGTGGAAGATGGCAGCACTCTTGCATAGGCCTGAACAAGCTGATCTACAATATACCCTGACTGTGCTTCAGTGCATAGCACTGTGAACTTAGAGTCTCAGAGGAAAAGGAATTTTGGTAGACCTTGTGGTCATCTGTGACCCAGCTGTGCTATGTCAGGATACAGCACTCCAGATTCAACTAATGTTTCCTTGGTCATGTTTAGATCCTCAGAATGAGGCTTTTATTATGGCCCACAGTCAGAAAGCCCTGTAAAGGATAAAAGTATGAAGAGTCAGCTTAGGTGACTTTATAATCCTAAATTGTGAAATAAAAGCTCGTGTTCATATAGGTTCTGAGAACATTCTGAGATGTTACAATCTTGCAAGTCAGATCCTGTTACTCAAAACGCCAAGGGATTGTCCCAATCACGCAGGGTTTTGCCATCTAGAATGTAACTTGAAGTGTTTGGGATTTGGGAAACCGCGTGCACTATAGGAAATAGTTTCCTTGTAATAGTATCTGGCCTGTGTGCTGTCAGGGGATTTTGGCTTAGGATCACATTGCTTTCCCCAGGCCTCTTAGATCTGTGGGATTTCTTTCATCTCTTGTATTTCTACTGGCTGAAAGATACCCAGTGAGTTAGGTCTGCGTTTAGCAGATCCCAATACACAAAACGCCAAGGGATTGTCACAGGATTTTGCTGTCTAGAATATAATTTTAAATGTGTTTGGGATTTGGGAAGCCCACAGGATCTTCCCCAGGGCTGTACCCTACTGCCATTTGACTCCTCTCTCTAAAGATACCAATTGCATCTTCCTATTTGTTCATTGCCCCGCCACCACCACATTTCCCTGTATCAGATCTTGGGATCTCAGCATCTGCCTGGAATTATATGAGAGTTAGGCTTGATTATCCGATTGACTATCTGATTATTGATTTTGCCTCTCTTTGGAATTTTGTCCTCTGTCTTGTGTCTGCCTGTCCCCCTGGCTCCCCATGGGTAGTTCTGGACTGCAGCAAATTCTGACTCTTTCCCCGGGAAATAACTTAGGTGGTGACTAATTAAAAATTATGAGTAAAATAATCAAGCAACCAAATAAAGTTAGGATTGTAAAGTAAAATAACATTTGTCATTTGTTCGCCAGCTGCCACTCTCCCTGGCAGTTGGGGATGGTGGCACAGCAGGGAGTTTTGGTGCCTGGCCTTGTCCCTGCAGACCGCAGAGTGATATAAATGGAGTAAATGCTCCTGTCATTGGCCAGGCCCTTGTGGTCTGGTTCCCACAGGGAAGCTGCAGGTAGGGAGGCAGCACTATGTGGCAGTCACGTAGGGGTGGCAGGCTCTGTGGTGGAGACCTGTGGGTTAGAGAGAAGGCATGCTCAAATGTGATCTGGGTCAGGCTTTCCAGCATTTGGGTTGGTCCCTGGAATCATTTGGGGAAAATATTTTGCTTTATTTGAAAGCCTGATTTCTTCAATCCCAGAGAACAATTGTTGTTTTCAGAATGTCTGATGACTCTGAAGCATCTGAATATGACCTTTGGGTCATAAAACTGCATGCAAACTCATGCAGATGGAAGGCAATATTAGCTGAGTGCCATGAAAATCATGAATATTTATTAGATCCCTCATCATGATGATTAATACCCTTAAAGCTACAAACGTCTGAACTCCTTTATGGACAACTGAGCTTGAGAGTAGTTTATTTTAGTTTGTCTACATGAGAAATTAATTTGTGACACAATAGTTAACATCAGTAGCGACCTCTTTTGAAGTTTGTTTATCAAAAGAGAAATTGTAGCTACCAAATAAGAGCATAGAGGTATTTAGTTTAGATTACATCTGTGAATTCTTTCTCTAGTAGACATTCTTGAGTCAGGAACACACATGCGCACACACACACACACACATGATATTCACTCTGGTATAGACCAAACTAGGGTGTATTAAGGAGGTAGGGATTGTTTGGAAGAGAAACACATGGTTCATGGCTCAACCCATATCTAAACATGTTGGTGGTATGACCTCAGGCAAATCACTTAACTTACCAAGTTTTCCCAAATAGGAGTAACACTACCTCCCAGATGTACTATGATGATTATTAGGAATTGTGCCATCATGAGTTATAAACTATTGGGGGTCATAAAAATATGAGAAACATATGCCTACATGTATTTAACTATCTCTTTGTCATAATTATAAAAATTATAAATTTATTCATCTTCACACAGAACTTAATTTGGCATGAAGCTTTAAATTTTTCTGGTGTCATTGAAAGGGTCTTCAGTTTGCTTGGATTTAGGACACTGAGGTGCCTTTAGAATAAGCTGTGGTGTTTTTTGTTTCTCATTTCTCTATAGGCCAACCAAGCAATAAGTACCATTGGGTTTGTGACAGCTGCTGCTGGTGTCTTCTCACTCCTGGGCTTGTTTCCAAAAAGACAAAGAGCAAAATACTATTAACAATTTACTGAAGAGATATTGGAACTGAAGGAATTTGTGAGGAGGGAAAAAAAAAAAACTGGGAATACTTATTTTCGATGCATCATTATTGTTCAAAATTCCAGTGATGGATGGCAGTCTCTTTAATAAATTGCTTACTGATGTTATCGCATTATTGAGCCGTGGAAATTTTTCTCCCTACCAGCAGAGATTTGCTGTGGCAGCTTAAACAAGAAGCAGTAGCCTTTTGAGCAAGCCAGCGGAAGATCTTAACACAATCACATCATATTTTACCTTTTACCATAAATATTGGTTTCCTTTCTCCTGAGGGTGGGCTATTTTGTACTTGCCAGAGGAATGAAGAGCCATTTGTATGTGGTTTTAAAAGAAATGTTAAGATTCCCAAATTGTTCAGATTGACATCTAACTGAACAGAAAAGAAACTGGGAAATTGATGGGCATTGAGGTGGGCACCTGTTGGGATGAGCACTGGGTGTTGTATGGAAACCAATTTGACAACAAATTTCATATTAAAAAAAAAAAGAAACTGGGAAATTGAGCATTTGGTTAGGCAGTTTGAGGAGCTTTGATTCACAATCCATTTGAGGGTGGACTCCTAGCTCCTAGTTCCTGTGCAGATGGGGTTGGGGCGGATGGGAGCTGGTGTCCTTTGCTCTGGTGTTTGGGATCCAGATTTCCCTGGAAGTCACTCATTTGTCAGGAGTATGTGTCAGGAGTGAACAGCAAGAGTGGGTTGTTCTGTTCTACGGAGCTACATTGTTTTCTTTGAAGTATTTCGGGGGTTTGACCCTTTTAACCCTAACAAGAGATCATTAAATGTAGGTTTGAAATGCCATTTTTAGAAAACAATATCTCGTGTTACTGTTTAAGGCTTTTACTGTAAGTCAAGGAGTGTCATGATTTTATCCTTGCATTTTGTTGATTATATGTTGAATGAAACAAATTACTTTTTAATATGTTCCCAATGTAATTCCTGTTGGCAGCAGGTGGAAAAAAAGTGAATGCAGGTCTCAATACCCTAGGATTGTATCAGACATTGTAACATTACCCTACCAACCACACTGCTAAGCAATGATATCCTTCTTATGTCATAATTAAAAGCATGAATTAAATAAAGAAAAAGTTCAATTAAATGGGGGTGAGAGGGTATGATCAGGGAATAAGGAACGTGGTAGATAAAGTAACTAAACAGAAGACTCAATGAATAGATAGGGTCTATGACCCTATCAATGATAGGGACCCCATCTCTCTTCCTTGTTCCCTGTCTAATCCGTTCCCTTTCTTATGACACCAGTTCTGCCTCCAGATAACTCCCAAACTCCCTCTTCCTCCACTTGTCCTCTGGGAGAGGTGGGTGTCTTCTACCGGATACCATGATCCAAAGTCACCCCTTCATTTTTATTCTACATTAAGTTTCTTCTTCCTTTTATGCTCTCCTTTCAAGTAATAGTAAAAAAAAAAAAAAAAAAAAAAAAAAAAAAAAAAAAAAGAAAGGAATTTTTCTAATATTGTCAAACTAGGGTGAAATTGGCATCAGCTTAATGTGTTACCTTTCCCAGGGTGTGCTTACCTTTTAATAAAGTATGACTGCAGAGGGCAAATTTTACCCAAAGCAGGAGACTCGGGTGTGGTGGGATTACCACACCAGCCGATGGGAGAGGGAACGGAAGTGGAGACAGAAAGGACCTCCTGAGGATCTTCAGGTCAAACCTTACTAGTGAATTCTAGACCCCTCCACTCCACAAGGCAGTCCTAGCTGTGCTGGGTCACAAATGCACTTCTAAATTGAATTCGATGATATCTTTTCCACATAGGTTGTGTTCAGGCTCCAGTGGTGTTCACCCTGAGAGGAAAGCTCACAAAGGTAGTCATCAGTTTTCCCATAAAAATGTCCATTCTTCATGATGGGCAGCTTAAGACTGCCCAGGGCCATGCTCATTGTGCTTTTATCAAACATTTCTTCCAAGACTATTAAGCCCTTCTCTGAGAGTACTTTCAGCAAGGTCAAGCATAGGGTTCAACTTTATTATGTGCCCTCCCCACACACACACAAAAAAAGATCTATGAAATAAATATCATCATCTATCAGATAACTAATAGGGTGTTGGAAAAACTGGGCAAGGGAGGCTGTACATTTATTGAATAAAGATTTTTTTAATCTTTTTATGTTATCTAAATGTCATAGTGTGTCAATTGAATCTTCTGATTCTGAAGGTCAAATTACTAAATACAAATAACGCCAGTTCAAGAAATCTGAGCTGCCATATATTTTAGGTTGGCATACATTTCTTAATCTAGAATTCTGCTTTGTCTTTTCATCTTTCATTGGTAGTCACTAAATTAGACACATTTTAAAATAATCCCTCTCTAAAGCCATCCACCCAAGAAAAGGTTAAAAAGCAAATAAAGTGTAAATAAAAAGGGTTTGTTTTTATAGGAATTTGCATTTATGCTGCTGGTGTGTATAACAAAGTATATAGTACTATATACAGCAATGCATTGCTGAAATGTTAAAAACATTTTTTCAGCTCTAAGGATTACAGAATTATAAAGGTATTATTGAATGCATCTATCACTGTTAGGCCCATAACTGAAGCTCGTGGGATAGAACTGGTTAGCTAATTGCCTATGAGCCATTAAAGATATATTAGCAAAACTCAATTTATGGTCACAAGGAAAGCCTACTAGCTAATTTAAAAGGTTCACTAGAGATGTATGTCCTCTCAAGGTCACCGAGAGGTAGATATATATTAAAGGTAATAGCGTACAGAATATATTTACAGAGGATATACCTTTTCTTGTGGCCATTAGTGCGCACATAATGATTGAGTAAAATAATGAAAAGATGAAATGGGACTTGAGGTCGTTCAGCAGCCTGATGCTTGTCATGCTGTAGACACAAACATTAGGAGTCCCTACTCCAGGATTGTGTTTTAAGATGAGCAATGCTGAGTTTGAACCAACTTTTTGACTTAGAACCTGAGGGTTTCATCTGTCCATAGCAAAAAATAAATAAAACTGTCATGTTTCTTTAAGTGAAAAGTATAGTTTAACATTTGTCCCATTATCTTTGTGATCTACCACGGACTTTCAGGCTCACTGCTCCCAAAACAATATACTTTGGGTTATGCCAACATCAGTGGAGTTGGCTTAGATATAAGCTGTGCCCAAGCCAAGATTACAGGCAGTTAACAGGCACCTCCATCATTTTCTACTTATTACAGAGTTAATTTTTCTGAAGGAAATCTCAGTTCTTCTTTCTTTATTAAAGCCATACAAAAGAAGCAAAAAGAGGAATTTTGTGACCTTGGGCAAAGTTAAGTACATAAATGGTCTTCGCAAGTAAATATAAGGTTCAGTAAACCTGTGATAATTTATTGACAGAAAGACTTTTTCCCCCCACATTCTTTTATTTGTCTGTGAAAATAAAGATATATTGGTGAAACTTTCAAAGACCAAACTCTTCTTGAATTTTCCTTCTACTGATGTTCATATCACTAATTTCACTACCATAAAAGCTTGGGCATTTCAGCCAGGATAATGGTATGCAATATTAAGGAAAAAAAAAAAAGACAATCGAGGAAGTTCATGTTTTTCCTCAGTAGCGGAGGATACAGTCAAAATAAGCATATTTAAGGTTCTTTTTTGCAAGGTTCAATACATCGAGAAATGCACCTTGAATTCTCTGATGGATAAAGAAAGGTAGAGGTAGACTGTCATCACCTCTCCACAATATGTTAGTTTCTGGGAGCAAGGAGATGCTGTTAACCCCATATGACAATAATTCTGATTACAGCCTGGTCCAAAAATGCTGTTCTGTGGTTTGGCCTTCCAATTCGAGTTTCGCTTTTGGAATCTGTTCAGGGCTTTCATAGCCACGGTTGATGTAGAATCCATTTTCACCATCGCCTGAATAATCCGTTCTGTTTGTGGGAGGCCAGGTGGAATCTTCTGCCAGCGTTTTTTGCCAGTGCCTATATTGACTTTTAGAATAGAATCCAAATTCTTTTTTGATCCACAGCCAGAGCTTTCGATTTTGAAGGATGAAATCCTGAGAAATCAGGTGGAGAAAACAATCAAACCATCCTTCCACATTCCCCTGCAGCCAGGGTGCTCACCGCCCGCCCGGGGCCTCTCAGATGTACTTATTTAAAGCTGCTTCTGCGGCAACTTTACTCCCTGCTGTCCCCACCAAGTCTAGCAGCTCCCTGGTTCTCTCCCTTGAGAAGGGAGTGTGCTTGTGTTCACACCAAAAGCTTACAGCCTTTCATTTCTACAGATTTCCTAGTTAAATCCTGGCTGGTGATTCACCTAGAATTATTTTACTGCCAGACTGAAATGATAACAAAATAACATACTCAAAATCGAGAAAAGGAAAAAAAAAAATCACTGCTACCTGCCACAGGCCACTTACAAGGTGCCCCCTGATGGTTTGTTGAATGAATGGAGGAACTCTAGAAATCAAATGGGTTTTGCTTTCCGTTTGGGAAGGGTTCTCTTTTTTTCTATGTTCACATGCACTCACAATGTTTACACATTTATAATAGGAATGGTCAAATTTTGCATTCCACTTCTGGTTATGCTAGACTTTCTGTCACATGTAGCCATAGTCTTCTCAATAATCACTTTTAATGATCCTATACCATTTTTTCAAATTGGTGTATAACGATTGATTTAAACAAACAGCATCTCTACTTTTGAACATATAGGTTGAATCTAAAATTTTACCACCATAGGGGTACCTGGGTGGCTCCGTTGGTTAAGCGTCCAACTTTGCCTCAGGTCACGATCTCATGGTTCATGAGTTCGAGCCCGCATCAGCCTCTGTACTGACAGCTCAGAGCCTGGAGCCTGTTTCCTATTCTGTGTCTCTTTCCCTCTCTGCCCCTCCCCTGCTCACACTCTGTCTCTCTCTCAAAAATAAATAAACATTAAAATGTTTTAAAATTAAGATAAAATAAAATTTTACCACCATAGATAATACTACGATGAATACCTTCATACATGTAGGCTTTTTTTCTCCCCCTTTGGGTTATTTAAAAATCTCTATAGTCTCAGGCACCTGGGCTACTCAGTTGGTTAAGCATCTGACTCTTGATTTTTGGCTCAGGTAGTGATCTCACAGTTTGTGAGATCGAGCCCTACATTGGGCTCTGTGCTGTCAGCAGAGAGCTTTCTTGGGATTTTCTCTCTCTCCCCATCTCTCTCTGCCTTTCCTCCACTCGTGTTCTATCTATCAAAATAAATGAATAAAAACTTAAAAAAAATAAAATACGTAAAAATATATATAGTCTCAAATGGAATTCCTTAGAGTATGAGAAATTTTACACTCATTGTATACAATGATGTGTGTGTCACACACACACATATATTTATATAGATTTGTTTGAACCCTTTTCCCAAGGGATTTACAACACATGAATCTTTTTTTTTTAAACTGTCCCTTAAAAAAAATAATACCCAGGACTTTCACTGAGTAGGTAAAGTCATTTAATGACAGTGAATAGAAGAAAAATACTATAGGGGAAGACTTTCAAGAGTAAGAATTGACTAGATGAGCAATGGTTTCCTTCCACTCTTAATTAAGGAAGCCCTTCTGAAGACAGCTCTTCACGCTGAAAGGTCTCATTGAATTTTAGAGCTTGTAGGTCACCTGGTCTAGTCTCTACTAGCTTATTGATAATACTAGAAAAATACACTACGATGCCTTCATGGGAGACAAAAATTAGAGTTAATTTGATGTTTTGCCTTCCATGCTAAACATGGATCCTGAGAACATTTCTATGCAGCCTTTAGAGAAGTTTAAATCACTCTCCAAGAGTTTCCCCCAAAGAGAACATGCACAGTTCTTATAAACCGTTAATAACTATCACTTTGGGAGACAAAAACGGTCCATCTAAAAAACAGGTATGTGTTGAGAATGAGACCCTTTATTTGTTTATTTTCCCAGAAAGAGTGTAAGAGATGTACAGAAATTTACCTCTATGAGGAAGGCCACACAGAATTGGGTGAGGGCTGCCACCAAAATCGAAACCCTCCATGATGTCAGTGTTGGGATAAACTGTTAAAAAAAGAATCTTACCTTTATACCATGCAGACCTTAAATTTTGAACATACACACACATAAACATTATCTTATTTAATTTATGTATTTGTAACAGCTCTCTGAGCTTGGAGGGTAGGCATTGCTTTCTCCACTTCACAGATGAGGTCAGTGCGTTGCCTAAGGATGCAAAGCCAATCAATAAATAGAGCCAGAATTCAAATCAGAACTGACTGCCTCTTGGCCTGTGTTTCCTCCACTGCCTGAGAGTAAACATTCGGTAAAATGTGCCATGGGTCACAGACATGAGACAAAACACTTTGGAACCTGTGTGTCTCTCTTCATTTTTATCTTTTCAAATGGAGGTAAGAGGATGCAGGATTAAGTCATTCATCTAATATTGCTATCACTTCTAATCCTCCCAAAGTTAAAATCTACTTGGAGTTCATTCATTCAGTGAAATTGACGTATGAGTAAAACATAAAGGGCACAGAGGTTACCAGTTACTTTTGATACTAGGTAGAAACTTTCCGAACCAAGGTTCCCAGCCCTAAGTCTAACGGCTTGATCAACGTTGAACGCACACAACCCACCTCCTTTTAAGGATTCAAGGGTACCTATTGGCCACCAATTATGATTAAATGATAGGTATTAACACTACAACTTCCCATGCTGGCATCAGTGGCAAAAGATTACTCCCACAACTCCCTTTCTGATCCCAAAGTCAAATATGGGGGCTGAGCTGTTGTTGGGACTAAAACCACAGATCCTCCACAGCATCTGATTGCCCCCTTGCAATTCTCATCCCCAGTCAGATACGGGTTATTGCGCTTTATTTTCTCCCATCATGTAGAGACAGCCTTTCTCAGGGTTGTGAGACAGAGCACCTGGGTGCAGAGCTGTCTGGAGACTGTTGTGAGATCTGGCAGTGGGTCAGAGCGTAGTGGAGAACCTGGTCCTTCCCCTCCCTGCTGCTCCTGCCCTGATCTGAGAGGACTCCTCTCCATCCCTTGGCCTGGAAAACACTTGTCACACTGCTTTGGAATTATCTGCCCACGGGATGGTCTTCCCTCCTAGCCTCTGAACTACTTGAGAGCTGTGCCCACGCGCCTTACACATCTTGGGCTCGCTAGTGCCAAGCATGCTCTGGAGCTTCATAATGTCTTGTAAGTGACTAAATGGTCTAGGTTCTCATTTCCTAACTGCATCTCCCTCCATAGACTCTCTGCTCAAGCATATAGCATCACGTAATTAGGCTGCCATCACGTAATTAGGCTGTCCTAAAAGCCCTGCTGGAAAGCCTGCTCAGATATCTTCATTGACTCTCTGTTGCTCTCAGGAGAAAGCCCAAACTCCCCTGGCCACCTTTGTCCAGCCACACCACGCCTTCCTCACATTCCACAGCATGTTGCCTCAGGCTTTGCCAATCCTCCAAGCATTCTGTGAAACAAGTCTTGCTTTCGATTTTTATTTCGGCCACCTTACATTCTTTTGCATTTCCAAGACAAAAGAGATTCTTGCAGCCTTCTCTGCTTGTGCTCAGGCTGTTTTCCTGGTTTGAAATACCTTTACCTCCTACCTAGCAAAATCCAGCCTATCCTGTGGACCCAGATCAAGTTGAGCCTCCACCATGAGGCCCTCCATGATGGTACAGGGTACAGGCCCCGTGAGAGCTCCTCCTTCCTGTGTTCTTCCCACTTCTCCCTACACCCTCTACAAGCACAGGTGGTCCCAGGTGGCCATGTCATCATTTCACTCGCATAGGACACAATGTCCTCAACAAAACTATAGACTGCAAGAGTCAATCCCTCTCTTTCATTTCTCCCACAATGCTGGCTCTAAGAATGGGTTCAATGACCTCTTCTTAAATTTTATTTTAACCCACCACCCCTTGGGTTAAGTGATGCCCACTGAAATAAAACTCCCCATAGTCAATGTCTGACAGACAGAACCTGATTGGCCTACAGGTCTACTTTTTCTTACTCCTTACAACTACATTATAAAGGATTTCTACTATATGTTTAAAAAACGACACTTGAAGAATTACTGAATTAGCACATCAATTTATCATATTAGCATAACATGGATGAATAAAGTATCCAAACAGCATTTTTAGGTGTGAATAGGATAAATGTTCTAGATTGATAATACAGATGATATGGGAACAAGCAGAGGTTAGCATATGTGTGATGAGTTATTTGTTCCTCTAGGAAGTCAGAATAGCCTCACAACATGAGATGGTTGGAGAGAATACGGTAATACCTGACTTGCAAATTACAGTGCAAATATGGTCCCATTGCACATATGAGTCACTCCAGAGGTGGAAATGAATACCACTTACCTCCATTCCACGATATATATCTTGAAAGTCAGAAAACAGAATGAAAACTGTGAGGCCCAAGGCAGATATCAGCAGAAATGAGAATATATCTGAAGAAACACCAAACGTTATTTTTAGATGCTAAACGAATGTTTCATATAATTTGGCACACACTGCAGAATCAATTATCTCTGTTGGGCAAATATCGGCTCTATCTTCAGATGTTTTGATAGATCCTCATATGTTTTAAAATATGTTCTAATGCTTACCAGACAAAGGTGACAGCTTCACATCTTTCCTTTGAAAGGCGTGCTATGGAAAACTGCTGATCTAATACAGGACACTCCATAAAGGAGTCACATCAGCTGAGAAGTCCAGGAGGGCCGGGACGCCCTGCAGTGACCAGCCTACGTGAAGGGTCACCAGAGAAGCCCCAGTGCTTTATCACTGCGTGTCTGGTGAATTGTGCATGAATGGATGAACGGTCAGTCCTCTTAGTATCATTGCATTCTTTGTTGCCTGGAGAATAAAGTCCAAGGGTCTTCAACTGATATTCAAGGTTTTCCTTGAATGGAATCCAATTTCCATCTGCCTTTCTGTTCTAGTCTCTTATTGCTCTTTCTTATGTGTTGGAGGGGGGTTAAATCACAAACCTGCTACCTCCATGGAGGACTTTGTTCACAAAGTACCCTGTATAGCGGATATTCTTTATGTCTTGGCAGTTTTTCTTAAATTTTTCTTAAAGAGCCCAATTCAGATACCACGTTCTTTTTAAGGACTACCCAGGCCTCTCTCACAAAGTTTTCTTTCATATGGTTATGTAACACTCTGCTTTGCAAGATCTTTATGCATCTACTAGACTGTAACCTCTTAAAAGTGACTTCGTATGCCCTTCTGTAGGACTCTGAATTGAAAGAATGAGGAGCTATCATGTACATCTGCTGGGTTCTTTCTCTCCAACCTGCCCGAATGGCTTTGCTTTAGGAAGCTTAAACTTCCCAGGATGCACTGTGCCAACACCACTGTTTTTATCCCTCCGGCCCTACCCACGTCTGCATCCACAGAGCTTTTACACACTTTGTAGATGGGCCTTACAAATGTTTTCTGATGAGATTAGCACCTTCAGGCCCGAACAATTGGATTTCATCAGTGTTGCCATGATATAAAGGATCCTAACACGCTCTAAAATTTATAAACAAACAAACTGGATGTTCTCTTATATTCTCTCTACCTCGTTTATTCCAAGGTTTATGGCCTGCCAGCCCCCACCTCTATACAGGTCTATACGAACCAAAAATCGGAGATGACCGTGCCGCTGCAGCTGGCCCTATTTTTGTGAAGACATCAAAGCTCTGTTTCACCCCTGTGCACCTACACACCCCCTCATATTCATCCAAGCTTCACTTGATATATACAGCTAGATGCCACACCTCCCAGAAGAAGAGCCAGGCTTGCTTGGGAGGGGTGTGAAGCAGAGAGAAGAAAAAGCAGGGGCACCAGGATCGCTTATTTCCCAAAATAATGTGTGCAGCTGGGTAAGAAGAGCCCAGGAGATGGCTGTGTGGATTTTTCATTTATGTCATTGTTTCCATGTCCCAGGGACCCAGATGTTGGGAAGAAGATGATGCCCCAAGTGTCCATCCTGACAAAGGCCTGGTAGTCACAGCAACTGAGTGGAGTGCTGGACACATCACACCGTCCTTAGACTAATGATCTGAAAAGCAGGCCAGGTGGGCACACGAATGACCAGTGTGGAAGGAAAATTATAAGGCCTTCATGTAATTCAGCTTTGATTGGAGAACATAATGATGAACGGAAGTGATTGTTGCCTCCCTAGATCAGTTGCTGTTGATGAGGAAGCTTGAAAGAATGGTACTCTTTTTGCACACGTCATTTGGGAAGACATGTCCTGGGCAAGACACTACAGATTGTTTGCAAGGAAGGGAAGGGTTTGCAAATAGTCACATCTGTTTCCATAAAGATTAAGTTTGTATTCTTTCTAGATCGTCTCATTATAAAGTTGATCTGCCAAAGGCTATCAAGAAAGATACAGAGTTGAAAATAAAATTGCTTGATATTGTAATAGAAAGTTCCAAGGACTTTTGAGACTAAGTGACTTATTAGGAGATTCTGTTGTTAGAATATTTGTTTATAAAACTTGTTTTTAACTTAAGATTTTCAGTTATTTTCGATGTAGGACTTGAGTTTACCCACAAGCTTTAAGTCACTATGATGTAACTAATTCGGTTCTCACTTAATTCAATGTATGTAAAAAGCTTTGTAGTTACTGTTCAAACTAAAGTACTTGCCAAAGTAATATATCATATCCTCCTTGTAAAATACATTCACAATCAAAAAAAGGACTATAAGTGATTTAGCTTAAAACATAAAGCAGAATCTTGATTTGTTGTGACAAGAGCCAAGGGCATTATCAAACACTGAATCAAAACTAAAAAATATCATAAGAAAATCAGGAAGAAGTTTATAGAAAATATAAAATGAAAGGAAGGTCTTAGCATGCTCTCAAAACCTTTGAAAAAACAGCTGTACCAAAAAAAAATGGGGTGTGGTAGTGACAATAGATAGAATGGTAAATAATTACTAAAACTAGTTTAACATAGTCAAGGTATATTTCTAATTTAGGAATAGGAATGAGGCTTACTTTTCTAATATCTATGACTTATTTAGAAAATTACAGATTGCAGGTTATGCCATATGATGGCAAAACTATAGTAAATTCCCCAGAGCAGAAATTTTACAGGCCAGGTTCTCTGATCAGGACAATAAAACTAGAAATTATTAACTAAATTTAATGAAAAATCCCTTCTTTTTTTTTTTAAATTTTTTTTTTAACGTTTATTTATTTTTGAGACAGAGAGAGACAGAGCATGAACGGGGGAGGGTCAGAGAGAGAGGGAGACACAGAATCTGAAACAGGCTCCAGGCTCTGAGCTGTCAGCACAGAGCCCGACGCGGGGCTCGAACTCACGGACCGCGAGATCATGACCTGAGCCGAAGTCGGACGCCCAACCGACTGAGCCACCCAGGTGCCCCATGAAAAATCCCTTCTAACATACAGATTTAACACAAAATTCAAAACATCAGCTGGGACAAAAAAGCAAATCAAGTCCATTTGCAGACTGTTGAATAAAGAGGACTAGAGGAATGAAAACGAAATCCCTTTCCACTTGAAAAGGAAACCTCTCTATTCTGAAAACTAGGTGGGTCAGAGAAGAAATCAAGTCATAATTAGAGACATGTGAAAATGTAAAGAACGTGGCCCAAACTTTGTTGATCTTGAATGATTTTCTTGTTTCACAAGAATCAAAAGAAAATACTTACATTATAAAGTCAATTCAAACATTACAATTTTTTCAGAGAAAGTAAGAAGGAAGAAAAAGAATGAAAACAGCAAAATTAATAAGTTAGAAAAGAGAAAGCATACAGAATTTATTAAATCTGAGAACTGGTCTTTTAAAGAAAACCAGCAAAAATATCATTCTTGTAAGAATATATGAAAAAGGTAACACATACAGGATGAGAATATTCAAAGAGTTATAAAAGGAAATAAAATTATAAGAACATACGACTCAAAATCTTATGCTGAGACTCAATAATCTCAATGAACTAGAAATATCTGGGGGAAAACTTGTTATGTGAAAACACAGTTTAAAAAGAGGATAATTTGGGGCACCTGGGTGGGTCAATCGGCTAAGTGTCCGACTTTAACTCAGGTCATGATCTGGCAGCCCCTGAGTTTGAGCTCCCTGTCAGGCTCTGTGCAGACAGCTCAGAGCCTGGAGCCTGCTTTGCATTCTGTGTCTCCCTCTCTGTTCCTCCCCCACTCACACTTTGTCTCTCTCTCTCTCTCAAAAGTAAATAAACATTAAAACAATAATAAAATAAAATAAAATAAAATAAAATAAAATAAAATAAAATAATAGAAAGAGGGTAACAAATCAGTCCTTTAAAAAAAACACAAATCTTTCAAAGGAAGGATTTAGAGCCAGATTATTTTACTGGGTTCTTGCAAATTGTCAAGAATAGACCCAGGAGAGAAAAAGTCAGAGTTTTCAAGCCTAATAATAAACCTAACAAAACACTACCCACACACACAAAATCAATCCAACAGGAAATGCAGATATCAAAAAGCTATAAAATTTGGGGGGCCTGGGTGGCTCAGTTGGTTGAGTGTCCTACTTCAGCTCAGGTCATGATCTCACAGTTCCTGAGTTCAAGCCCCATCTAGGGGTTTGTGCTGAGAGCACAGAGCCTGGAGCCTGCTTCAGCTTTCTCTTTGCCCTGCCCCCTTCTTTCTCAAAAACAAACATTAAAAAAAATTTTTTTAAATAAAGAATGAACAAATGGAGAAGCATAATATAGTATGTCTTTAAAACTGAGGACTTAATTGTGTAAACATTATAATTTCCCCAAAGTATCAAAATTCAAAAAAGGAATTTTAAAAAAGCCTTACAATTTATTCTAGAGTTTATCTGGAAAGATGAATAAGAAAGAGAAGTAAAAAATGTTTGAAAACTGAAGAGTAATGAAGATACATCAATCTAACTGCTTATTAAAACTTATTATAAAACTATAGCTAAATAAATGAAACTATAATTTTTAAAGTATAGTGATAGACCAAGAATAAGCTGGCATGTTAATGAGACAGAAAAGATAGTCTAGGAACTAATTAATTGTATATAAATTAATATGTAAGTATATAACAAATATAAAAACTCACATAATATAAATTATGTATATAATGCAGCCATAAATATACATGAATATGTAGGTATGATAAAGGTGGCATATAATCGGTTGAGAAATAAATGATGAAAAGAAATATTAAGTAAAATCTGCTGGGAAAACGAACCACTAGTTAGATAAAGTAGTTTGATCTCTACTTCAAACTGTATGATGAAATTAACATTAGATTTAAAAAGCAATAAAAGAAATTTAAAAAACAAGAGAAATTCTAATCTACCTGATTTTGCAATGGGAAAAACCTCTCTGTGCCTAAAGGCAATGGGAAGAAAATCGCAAAGGAATAAACTCATACAAATAAATAAGAAATAGAAGAGTGACCCTGTTGGAAAAGAATGGATAAAAATGTACGTAGGCAATTCAGAGAAGAGATGGCTAAAATCATGAAAATGTGTTCATCCTCACTGGTGATTCAAGAAATGCACAGAATAAAGTAACTTGCCCAATGTTGTGAAGCTACAAAGAGGTCAAGTTGTATCTGAATTGGTTAGAAAAGTCTTTTACAAAGTGTCTGGATATATATACTCAAAATCATTCTTGATGACTCACAACAGGACAGGACTCGTAACTATTTAATAATGCATGTGTGTATCTGCACATAAGGAGTTTCCTGCCCAGGTTTCTACCACTCATGAAAATTATCCTTCAATACTCCATTAACAAAAATTTTTTTTAATGGAATTACATTTAAAAAAAATTTTTAACGTGTATTTATTTTGGGGAGAGAGAGACAGAGTGCAATTGGGGGAGGGGCAGAAAGAAAGGGAGACACAGAATCTGAAACAGACGCCAGCCAGGCTCTGAGCTGTCAGCACAGAGCCTGATGTGGGGCTCAAACTCAGGACCTGCAAGATGATGACCTGAGCCGAAGTCAGACGCTTAACCTACTGAGTCACCCAGGCACCCCTCTTTTTTAATTGCAAGATAAAGCTGAGAAAATACAGAAAGTGAAAGAAAATAATGGTGGATAACTAGAGGGAGAGCTTGTAAGAATGAGAGCAAGTCACAAAAGCATTATACAACCATTTGTAGATACTTCATTCCAGAGTTCAGCCATCACTTTACCACTGAACTGCAACCCTGGGGAGGGTGGGGAAATGGAAGGAAAATTAAACTTCATATACTCACAGTTTGTGTAGATGGGTTTTCGAAATGGCTTTCCCTTAGAGAAGATAAACGCTGCTGTGATACAGTTGATGGTGGTGAGGGGCCACAGTGTGGTACTCTCAAAACTTAAAACTGAACCAGGAATCAGCGTTGTATTTTCAGTCCCATTTCTCTCCAAACTCATATTCATTGAGAAATTACTTTTGTTGTCCAGAAAGCACTCACTACAAGAGAATCGCCAACATTTATAGGATTTTCTATTCTATTTTTATCCAGGTGGCGGGAAAACAAAAAAAGTTTATCACTGCCATGGGGTCTCAGCTTTCAGATTGTCCCAGCCAGTAACTACCAAGACATATTTTGTTCACCTCTTGCAATGACAAAGCAGAAATAACACTTAGAACAAGTCAAAATTATTCTTTGTCTCTCATTCCATTTAGAACAAGTGATTTGTGTTGAAAGGGCTTGGATGATAATTTTCTATGAAATTCCTTTCAGTTCAGAACAAATGAACCATGGCTGCCCATGTGTGTGCATTCGTGCATGTTGGGGGAGGGTTGTGGTGGGCACATGTGTGTGTGTGTGTGTGTGTGTGTGTGTGTGAGAGAGAGAGAGAGAGAGAGTATGTATGTGTTGTTTTCTCTTCTGAGGACTAATATAAGCCTACTACCTTAGGTCCTGAGTATGAATCTGCCTGCTCTATATCACTCTCTTCCTGAGGATCCAAAAATGACCCTCTCCTGTTTCTGAGTGTCAGTGGCTCTATTTTGCTAATAAATTAAATGCCAACTTCTCAGGCAAGCCCAGAAATCTTCGAATCTGGCTTCCTGCCCTTATCTTTTGCCAGCCCTTCTCTGCTCCTTATACTCCAAACACATAGGAAAATTTTCTGTTCCCCAAGTACTACAGTTTGCACACGCCTGGGTCGAATACTCTATTCCGTCTCCATCCCTCTGTTGTCTTTAGTTCACTGGAAAGTTTGCCTACTGCTCTCTGTTCTTGCTTCTAGTGCTGTATTTAGCTCATTGTTCTGCAATTATTCATTCACATGTTTTTATTTTCCACCCCTGGGATGAGAGTTCCTTGAATATGGAATTTCTCTTTTGGGTTTACTTTGTTGTGATTTTACCCAAATTTACAACACCTTAACACCTAGCACAGAAATGCCACAGAATAGTTCCTCAGAAAAACATTTGTTTAAAAGATGAGCCTTCCCAGTCCAGATTGATCTATTTGCAATGTTTATTTTTTTTAATCTCCAAACTCACAAATTAGTTTGTATCAGCTTTCTTGTTCAGCTTGAAACTTTTTACTCTTGTAACTGTTTATAGATGAAATTAGTTCCCAATAAATAGACTTAAGTCTTAATATC
The DNA here is from genome assembly GCF_046562875.1 of Panthera onca. NCBI lineage: Eukaryota > Metazoa > Chordata > Mammalia > Carnivora > Felidae > Panthera > Panthera onca. The sequence continues at coordinate 75,241,699 of NC_138347.1, read as the reverse complement.
TTTGGTTCCCTAGGGTCCCACAATGTGTTTGGCATATGGTAGATGTTCAATTAATGTTTGCTGAGTACATTAATGAAACAAATAATCAGTAGTCACAAAATGTTTTTGCACAAGACAGATAGACCAGAAGGCCTGAATTATAGAGTTTAACACAAAAATATATTTATTCTGTTATACTTACATTGCAGATAAGAGAGTTAAGATCTAGTGTTGCAGGGTTAGTGATAAAGGCAGGACTACCTAGCCATCATCCATTTAGCTATCCCTGCTTGTCTCCCAGATTCAGAATTTTACTTATCTGAATATATGCCTTCCGATGAGGAGAAAAATCTGGTTTTGAGACAAAAATGAATTCTCTACTCCAAGCAATAATACTTGAATTGCTGAATTTAGGGTGTAAATGGCAATCTTAGACATCATTCAGTAGTTTTCAATCTTTCACTGGTTGCTGGGGCTCCGGTGCTTCAGGAGCATCATGGAGTCTGTGAAGAGGAGTTTGTCCAAGCCTTACCTCAAGGCTTGAAAAACTCAAGCTAATTTAAGCCAATCTCTCTTGTAAATCAGAGGCCAGCTGACTAAGTCCATAGGCCAAATCCAACTCAACACCTCTTTTTGTAAATAAAGTTTTATTGGAACATAGTCACACCTACTTTTTATTGATTGTCTATGTCTGCTTTTCACTGCAACAGTAGTACTGAGTAATTGCAACAGACACTGTCTAGTCCAAAGAGCTTAAAGTATTTACTGTCTAGCCCTATGTAAGAAACGTTTGCTGACCTCTGGTCTATATGATAACCAAACCACCAGGGAATGAATGCATTCATTTACTAAACACATTTAGTCTACACATTAACAACCAATGTGAAGATCTTCCCCCCCCCCCCCTCCACTGACATGGCTCACCCCAGGACTCCACCTATTAACTGTGTTTGGTGTTCTATCCTGACATTGGTAGCATAGAACCCTGGAGACCCAACTGTTGTTAATTAAAAATTTAGGGTGTATGTTCAACCAAGTTGTACAGTGACATTGGGCACTCGTTGTATCACCTTCAGAAAGGAAAACTAAAAAAACTGAACTTTACCTGTATCTGTAGACCTCACAATACCAGGGCTGCTTCTTCACATAGAGAAATGCACAGATTTGCACAATGCAGGTGAAACAGGTGTTCAAAAAGACTGAGAGCAGCAGAGGGGGAGAGAGGAGCTGTCCGGCCGGTCGGTAAGGAGCCAGTTTGGGGTAGGCATGAGTTGAACTCACTGAAAGACAAATGCATTTTCCCCTATTACAGTTTCATTATTGACAATAGAAGATTGAGATGCCTGTTATCTTGAGACTTCCGTTAGGATTCAGATTCAGCAAACATGAACTCAGGGTTTACATCTAGGGAAGCACATTGCTTAGGTGTATATCCAATGCTACCAGCCTTTGCCTCTTCCATGCTTTTGTTTCACCTTCAGAAACAAAAAGTAATAGGTTTAAAAGCTCTATAAATAATACATTTACCATATTTCATGGTGCATATATTTTCTTCACAAGATGACCAGGAAATGTATGTAAAATAGAAAGGTGGCCTTCCACATGGATAAGCAGTACTATGATCTCTCAGTGCTGGTAGGAAGGCAGAGAGTTTAAGATAAGGAGAGTAAGAGGCATCAGGCTAGATTAATCTTCATATGCTGGAGATTATGTTTTAAGTACCGATTTTATTATTCATTCATCCAACATTCTCTGAGCACTTTAGTGTACCAGGATAGATGCTAGAGGTGTGTTCTGTTCCCTGCTGGATAAGTGTGTAAATGGAGAACTGCTAGAGTGTATTAAGCTTGGTTAGGAAAAATAACTCAAAACAGTCTTGCTTCCAGATGAGAGTATTAAAATGTATTATAGCTTTGATCCTAGAGTTTATGTATTTTTTTTTAATTTAAAGGATAGGCGATAGGCAGAGATTAAACAGAACCACAAAAACAACAGACTGCATCCTTCTTAGGAGCCATATGTTCTAACAAGCTATTGAAAATGGAATGTACTTTACTTCTTAGGGCAGTGCAGGGAAGAAGCATGGAAAAGTCAGGAATTAGATACATTACATCAAAGGTTTACACAAGAGTCGTGTCTCACTTCTTGTCTTCATAGCTGATACCTTTTCCTTTTTCATAGCAAATCATTGGTTTCTTTGATGTAAGGAAGAAAGTAGACTGTGTATGCTGAGGTTTGTGTTCATGAATGAAGGGGTAGGGTGGTAGGAGCAGGTGTCCAGTCTGGGATGATAAAACTCTAAAGTAGGTCTTCAGTTTGCTCGGTGGGTTCTTGGGTAATCACCTGAACCCTCTGGTACTTCATTTTTCTCAAGTATAAAATGAATGTGTTGGAATATCTAAATGGTCTCCAAAGTCTCTTCCAACTCTTTTACTCTAAAGCTCTATGACTCTCTAAGGATTTACCTTTTTTTTGCTTAAGTTTATTTATTTATTTATTTATTTATTCATTTGGAGACAGAGAGAGTGAGCAGGGAAGGGGCAGAGAGAGAGGGGGAGAGAGAATCCCAAGCAAGTTCTGCACTGTCAGCATGAAGACTTGATGCAGGTCTTGAACTCACAAACCGCGAGACCACGACCTGAGCTGAAACCAAGAGTCAGAGGTTTAACTGAATGAGCCACCCAGGTGCACCTAAGGCTTTACCTTTACCAATTTAATCAATAGTTGCCTGGGACAGTGCTAGGCTGCAAGCTGTGAAGTATGCACAGATGAGGAGGTCATCTCATCTGCCCCAAAGAACTTGAAGTCTAATGGAAGACAAAGACGGGTTGTAATAAAGAATTTGGTTGGCTTTTATTCCCAGTTCCTGGGATGTATCCTCTAAGTTGTTGGGATTTCCTAAGTTGATAGGAGTGTCTTTATTCATGATAGCAATGATGGTTTATGCAAATAAGATGACAGATGGCAGGCATAAAGAGAGTTGGTGATAAAATGATAATCCAGCATATAGATGCCATGACACCAAAGGTTGAGATCAACTTGGGGCATCTGGATGGCTCAGCTGGTTTAAGCATCCAACTCCTGACTTTAGCTCGGGTCATGACCTCGTGGTTCATGAGTTCAAGCCCCACATCAGGCTCTGTGCTGGCAGTGCAGAGCCTGCTTGGGATTCTCTCTCCCTCTCTCTCTCTGTCCTTCCCCTGCTTGCCCTCTCTCTCTCTCTCAAAAATAAATCTCAAAAAAAAGAAATTTGAAAAATAAAAAGATTGAGATCAACTTCATGGCAAATGATTCCACCAATCATGTCTAAATAATGAAACCCCAATAAAAACTCTAGACACCAAAGTTCAGGTGGATTTCCTTGTATGGCAATCCTCTGCATATTGTCACACATTGATATTCCAGGAAGATAAGGCAAACTGACACCCCACGAAGAGGACAATGGATGTGTGGGGATCCTCCCACCAGACCTCACTCTCCCTTTGGCTGGTTCTGATTTGTATCCCTTTGCTATTATAAAACTGGAATCATATGTATAGCACTTCCCTGAATGAGTTGTTGATATGAATCACTGAACCTATGGGGAGAAGAAGAACCCCCCAATTTTGCAGCCAGCTAATCAGACTTGTGGGTGTCATGGGGACCCCCAAACTTATGGCTGAGGTCTAAAGTAAGGGCAGTCTTGTGGAGGCTGTGCCCTTAAGTTGTAAAGTCTGGCCTCACTCTGGATGGTTGGTGTGAGAAGTCATTGCATGGCACTCAAGGAAGGGGCACCATGTGGACTGTGGTCAATGCAAGGAGACTGTGCCCTGGGGCCACAGAAGGCAGAGAGGCTACAGTGTTTCTAGTTCTTCCCATGTTCCTGCACTCAAGGAAGAAGACGGCCACCAAATGACTAAGTAGGCTGTGGATAATGGAGAGAAGTCTAATTGCATCTCTGTGTATTCTGCTCTCCGGTACTCTCTTTCTCAGATGCTCGCTGAGCTTCTGACTTTTCTTTTACACAGAGACTGTGCTAGATTGAATTATTGGCCTCATTGTGGTAGAGTGCACTTTACCACCCTTTAATTTTGGTTTTGCTTTGTGATTTTCTCTGGCCGAAGAGATGTTAGAGGTTTGAGGCCTGCTTGCATGGCAATGCTCACTCTCTGTGATCATGCTCAGGTCTGTTAGGCCAGCCTGGCTCCAGAATTAAAAATGTGGAGCTGACTTGAATGAAACCCCTAACCTGGGGCAAGACCAACTGATCTACCTCCTAAAACAGATCAGATTCAGCTGACCTAGACCAGCTGACTATCTACAGAGCAATGGTATTGTAAGCCACCGGGTTTTGGGGAGAAGTTTGTTATACAGTAGTAATGTGGTAATAGCTGATTGATAGAGTCCTAACATAAAGAATATTTTAACTTTTCCCATATTAGAAATCCTAATACTTTCTGATAGAGAATGTGTATATCTGACTATAAAATTAACGGCTAGCGTTTAAGGGCCCCTACTATGTTCCAGAGGCTATGCTAAGTGTCTTATACACATCATTTCTTTTTTTTTTTTTCTTAATGTTTATTTATTTTGAGAGAGGGGGACAGAGGGCCAATGGGGGGGGGGCAGGCAGAGAGAGAGGGAGACTGAGAATCCCAAGCAGGCTCTGCACTGTCAGCGAGGAGCCCGCTGCTAGGCTCGAACCCACAAACTGTGACATCATGACCTGAACTGAAATTGAGAGTCAGACGCTCAACTGACTGAGCCACCCAGGGGCCTCTAAACGTTATTTCTTTAAAAATCAATGCAAAATAGTTATCTCTATTTTACAGGTGAAGAAACTGAGCTTCAGAGAAGTAGGGTCCCTTATGTAAAGACCCATAGTTTGTGAGCAACAGCGTGGTAAAATAAACTTAAGTCTGTAAAGCCCCCCATTCTCTGCTCTATAGCATATCACAGTAGTGTGGATTTCATGAATCAAAAAGGATAAAAAACTTTTCTGAATTGCCCAGATTTCTTCAAAATGATGATGATATATGCAATCATGTTGCATGGAGAGAAATGTAAGCTTGTGAAGTGTTATATTTTATTCAGAATTAATCACTCTCTCCTCTGAGAGTCCACAGCACATTACTCATTTTGCTGCCCTGTAGTGAGGATGTCTCACATTAAATCTAGTCGTTGACACATGCACTCAGCAGACTGTGAGCTCGTTGAGGGAGGAAATCTAGGCTCATACCATTTCCTGTCCCTTACTGAAATTAGTACAGGGCCTGCTATGTGGGAGGACCTAGCAGTTTCAAATTTTTATTTTCAAAGGATACTCATAATTTTTCAGCATTATTTGAATATAATGTGGGTGTGATTCTCCTAAATAGTTGGCTTGCTTTATATTATGGACATTTCAAGTCATGTAACTCAAATTTCCAGAGCCTCCTGAACCCACCTGAACCACATGCAAGATTTTGAATGTGCCTCACGAGGCTTTTAAGGTGAAAAGATCTCTGTCCTCCATGATACTCTCCAAAGGGACCAAGAACCAAAAAAAAAAAAAAAAAAAAAAAAATTTACGATTCTTTGAAGCAATGTTGGAATTTATGTAAGAGATGCATTTACATAATGGATGGAGTCCCTCCTACAGCCTTTTTCTCTGGACAGTACCTCCTTCCACACACTGAAATGGTTGGCCTGAATGGAGCCAAATTACATGACCTCATTTTCATTCACAGAAATGACTGGCTTAAGGTAGACATCTTACTCAAGTTAGGTCAATGAATTTTCTCTCCAAAATATTTGCAAATGAGACACCGAGAGGCTGAGCTAATTAGCTGTGCAAAGACAAACAGAAAGGTTATGGAGATTCAATAATAGAGACACCATTTAGGGTCATTTGCAAGGCGAATGAGTTTAAGTCAGATGAAAACAGAGTGGAAAGGAGAAGAAAGAGACAAGATGGTTTCTTGGAAATAAAAAAAGTGGCCTCTGTTTTTCACTCTTTGGTGTTCTAGTCCTTCTCTGGACTGGGTGCTTCTGAGTTTCTAGTCTCAGATTTTTTCTGAGAATTATATTCATAAACATCCCCCTATCTCTATTTTCTTGATCTAATTTGAGTGGGTTTTGTTGAAGAGGATAGAGATGCAGCTAGAACAAATTCCTTTCAAAATGGCTCCTATACCTACTAGGGTCAAATTGAGCTTTAAGACATACATTTTCTTAATTGACTTCTCTGACTTCATTTTACTATTCTGCTTGATTTCCCCTTTAATATAGCTTGTCTTATTAGCTACCTTTGTGTTACCTTAAAATCTTGTAAGAACAAGGCAGGGTATATATAGATATGCAGGTGCATAAAAAATTAAATATGCAGTGGTATTGTCTTTGTACCATACTAATTCAGGCTTGAGGTTAAACACCCTAACCTGGGAACCTGGAAAGAAAAGAGCCTTGGTGAGAGTGATTTTATATTAATCATCCAATTGTCAATGACTACTAACATCTGCAGATGAATGTCCACGGTTCTCAACCCGGTAGTCAAGTTCTATGATCTGACCCAACTCATCTTTTCAAATTGCATCTCCCGCTGTTCCTTTTCACATACGCTACAGTGTGGTCAAATTGAAAAACTCATGCCCCAGCTCTCTCTTGCTCATGCTGCCTCATTCTACTTGAAAAGCTCTTCTTTTGGGAAAAGATTTTTGAAATCTGTCCATCCTTTCTATTTTGGTGCAAATGTTACTTCTTCCATGAAGCCATCCTTAGTATTTCTCTTTTCTCCATTGCCATCTCTGCCTATTATCAGAAATAACCTCTTGTTTCTCTGAACTCCCAAAGCACTTGCTGTGCTCTGGCACTCACTACTTTTGACTTTCATTTCCTTCATACATTTGTGTGAAGCCCCCTCCCCAACTAACTCTATACTTCAGTGATCAGTCTTTTCATGCCCCAGACACCTATGTGCCTAACATATAGTAAGAGGTGAACACATCTAAGAGGATGTTGAATGGGGCTTTTCCTCTGTCTGGGGAATTTTACTGAATCTCATATTTGATAATGATAAATCCCAACTGAATGTAAAGAGAGATCATGCCATATCTCTGTTGTACTCACTCAGAGGTATCCATACTGGTCCTTCAAGTGTAGCCATGCCCCTACCCCCAAGCAATTACCTATGTGCCAAATACATAAGAGAAAACCATGCTTTAAAGGAAATTGTTAAGAGCTGCAAGAATTATGGTTATCTTCCTAGCATCACTCCAATCCAAAATTAGGGGAGGTCATAAGAACTACTCTAGGAGAGACCTGAAGTGTCTTGAGGGGGAAGATTGCCTTGCCACCTTCGGTTGCAATATCAGAGGAGAAGGACGGGGGGCAGCAGCGAGAGAAAGCTATATATCTATCCATTAGGTGAAGTGGATGCTATGGAAATTAGCCAGGCTGGGGCTGTGTTGGAAGGAATCTGCCCAGTGGGGGCAGTCTGCGGGGGCTAGGGAGCCAAGCAGTAGAAAAAGTCTTCGTGGTGTTTACCACCAGCAGGCAATTGTTGAAAGGAATCCTGGGGAGTCAGAGGGAAAGAGTACCACCCATGTCAGGAAGGAGTCTAGTCCAGAGCAATTCAAAGGAATCTGAAAAACCCCCAAACTCACCAGTGATCCCATACCAATTGCCTGAAGTTTAGATGCCTGCCACATTAGAGGGTACTCGACAGGACAAAACTACAATACCCCCACGTGTATAAAGGGCCATTTGCTTTTGTTGTTCCAAGGCTCCCTGAGCAAGGGGCCCAAGGAAAGTAGAGAGTATGGCCTTCTCTCCCACTGCTTGCTTCAAGGTCAGGTTTGATCTAGAGGAAGAAAAAGTTTGAACTGGATGCAAACACAAAATGTGAATTTACGATACCTAGACTTTTGATGTCTGAAGATGAAATCATTTTAATACCTGATATTGACCAGGAAGTGATGTGCCCGTGGGATGATTGGGCTTGCAGTGATGGAAAAACAATAGCGTTTGAAGGCAGAGGAGTAAAACACAAACACTACTACCCACGTTTTTGGATTTTGAACCAATCAGCCTAGCTGTACGCATTCTAACTCTGTTCAAGGGCTCACTGAGTTAGCCAGTTATTTCAAAAGAAGAAAAAGAGATTAGGTGCAGGGTGGTATCATTCATCTTGCTGTGAGTGCTTACAGTGTGTGACACACTGTGTTGTACCCTTCACATGCATTGTTTTGTCTGATCCTCACAACCATATGAGAACATTTCATGTCAGAAAATTATTTCATAAATAATTTGCCAAAGTTCTCAGAGATAGGGAGTGGTGGAGAATAGCCATAGCCTTCACCTTTATGCTACTACTGCTAGCTTAGCTCCTGGAAGTTCCTGGTGGGTTTTTTTCTTCTTCTTCTTCTTTTCTTCTTCTTTTATTTAGCATCATCAACCATGTTCACAAGTAAATCATACAAAATGCTTAAAAATAGCCAACACTGCAAAGGCAATATCATTGACTCAAAATGTTCCAGTCATGTGACCATTAATAATGCACAGAAAAATAGGCTAATGGACTACAAATACACACTTTCACCTTAAGAATCGAAATTGATGTCACTTATGTTTCTGACACTGGTAAATTTTGCCACAGGGTTGATGTATCCGTTTCATGTTTTAAGATGCTACATGAAATTCTCAAGGTTATTAATATTCTGCATTGTCTGATTTTTTTAATCTGTTTTCATAACAGTCTCATTGTTGAACAAGGAAAAAGAGATGACTATGTCATTCTTTTTCTTTGCTCTCTGTTGAGGCAGTCTCCTTTCTCCCTTAAGAGTTAGTATGAAGCCCTGAGTCCTTGGATAAGAAATACTTTATCGCAGTGTCCTCGCAAAGGAAGGAAATGAGCAGTAGCTGCTGTGAGTCACACCTTGCTTTTGAGAGAATTTCTAGAGTTAAATGCTCGCATTTGTTCTCAACATGTCAAAGACCTGGCAAAAATCTGGTTTCATATCAGTGTGAAACATAGCTGAATAATGGAAAGTCACCTTTGGGTTTTAAACATTTCCCTTTCTAGGTTTCTTGTACAATTTTCTATGTACAAGACACAAACCCACAAGGAACTCAGAATACATTGACCATTTTATGAAGCTAAGATTTATTTGCTATCAGGATGTTTTAGTGCCAAATCTCAGGACTTCAAGCCTCCACTTACTGCCAACACCTCTTTCAAAAAATTCACAAGTACAGTGGTTTCAGTAGTAAAGGTGTATCTTTCTCAAAAGCTTTTATTTGTATGAGCATTTCTAGAATGTCATGGGTAAATAAATACAAATAATGCTGTTTACTTTGCTGAAGTACTTACTTGTTAAACAGACCATCAAGGTAATGGCTACGTCTTGCATGAGATACTGGTAATTCCCAAAGAGCTGTAGCTGCTGGAAAGGAAATAAAAGTAAATATAAATGTTGCTTCTGCCATTGTAGCATTTTTATTATTGCCAACTCTCTTTCTGAATGTAATCAGGAAGCAACTGTTATTTTTCTCTCCTCTTTAAAAAGAAAGTAACTTACCTATGATCTTTAGCATCTCATTGTAGATAATGAAGCCAGATCACTACTTTCCCAGTGTTTAACTTAATTCCATGTTAGCAACAAGAGTCAGTCCGTTGGGAAACACCCGGGCTTGGGCCACAGTAATCTGACAGCTGTAGTCTCAGCCTGGACATTTGAATTCTCGACATAAGATACCCGCTGGGAACTTCAAGCTTAAACATTTGAAATCCAAGCCTCAAATCATTCAACAGGTGTTCCTCTCCATCCTATCCATGGATTGAGTTCACAAATAGTTCTCTTGGGGTCCATTCATTTTTACAAACTGAACAACTGCCACTATTCCCAAGAAAGCCCATTACAGACTTCAGTCTGGTGTGCTTGACTTTCTAAGGTCTGTGTAGACATAGAAGTTGTTTGAAGTTTACATTTATGGAGTCATATATAAAAGTCAGCATATAACCTCCAGAAATTTGCCTTGCAATACCTTTTGCAGCCAGGTCTGTTTATGTGCTTCATAGCTGCTGACTGAGCACTAACTTATAACCTGGTCTGAGCCATTATAGACCAGATTTATGCAAATGAGAAATATTTCTGGATTTTTAGAGTGTGAACCCAAGGCCCTGAAGTTTCTAATTTAAGGTCTCTGGGGGACACTCTTTTCTGGGTCTAAACCATCAGAATGAATGGCTTCAGGCTAGACTATCATTCCAATTCTATGTGTGAAGACTTTGAACTGAGAAATATTTCAGATTTTTAAGAAGATACAAATGATTCCTCATCCTCCATAAAGGGTTCCCAATGGTTCTCATCCTCTAAGTCTCTGTCCTCTTTACATTTCTTTCTCACATCCTTCCTCTTCTTTCCCCCTCAGAATGGTGCAGTTATATATAGGCAGGGTGACACGAAACAGGGAGGAATTTTCACAGGCAGCTTCAGTATTTGTTCCGGAAGCAGTTTTCATAGAACTATGGGGATCTGCCAGCCTGACCTCCCAGAGGCATATAAAGGCTTGGTCAAGGGCAAGATCTAGTATGTTCTTAGTGATAAAGGCAGAATTTGAATCTAGGTTTTCTGACTCCCAGTCCAGTTTCTGTTTCTACCCACCTGGTTGCCCCTTAGCCCTCTGTGTGTGATTCTTGTAGTTAATAGCCCACCAGATGCTAGAGACCTGTGGTCCTCATTCATGTCTCAAATGTCCCAGGAAAGCAGTATAGTAATAAATGCTCTCTGAAGCACTCCCTGAGTCTGTTGGATCATTTTACTCTAGAGCAAGTTATGACTGAAATAATGAAGATTTTCAACTTATACATATCCCTTCCATATAGCTATTTAATTTGTAAGTGATTATTTTTATCATTTAATTGCAAAAGTCTTTTTTTTTAAATTTTTAAATGCTAATCCTTTACTAATGACATGTCTATGTGTCTAACTTCTGGGCGAGTTCAGAAGTAAAGCTCCAGTATGTGAGTTTTCCTAGTTTTTGAGCCCTTCAAGGTCAAATTCCAGAACTTCTCTTTCTTTTTATCTCTTCTTAGTCTTTTGCCCATAGTTGGAGACCGACTTCTTGTTGAGTTGTATTTACGCTGTTCTGAAGTTCTCTTCATACTCCAAGTGGAGAACTAAATGCTTGAAGAGGTCAAGGTTCTTAGGTTATCTAGAAGAAAACAGCACTGCTAGAAAACTGATCTCTAGCTACTTATTTCTAGCTCCATGCTGTATGTGCAGTTATGTCAAGTTCCAAAGTTTGCAGACATCTGTTTTGAGAAATGTCATTTATTTATAAAACATTAAATCCTGTGTAGGAGCCACACCCCCAAGAACAAACCAAGTATGTAAATGCAATTAAAACTGGGAAGAAATTATTTTGGTTCATACCCAATAGAGCAGTGATGTACCAATAAGTTGGATTATGCCGTACATGGTCAAGTATTTAAATACCCCAAAGGATGAAACCAGAGCAGCTCGGCCTTCTCTGTTTAAGAAAAGATAAAAATAACTGGTTATGCATAATATACATCTCCCAGTCTTTTATATTTCAAAGGGAGTTCAAATTTAATAGCTTGTTAATATACATTCACTTAATCAATGATTCATCGTCTCAATTATTTGTTGAAACACTCATCTGTTCATTCATTTTCAGCTTCTATCATGACCTCACTCATTGACTCACTTTTATTTAGGGCTTATAAGGTACCAGCATTGTGCTAAGAGTCATGGAGGATATAAATGAATCAGGCACAGTCTTTATTTTCAGTGAATTAAAAAGATTAACACATATAGTAGAAACACATGACATTATGATGAGATACAAAATGTCAAGCACTGACTCAGCTGTGACTCTTTACATCCTAACAACAGGCTTCTGAGAACTGAAGTGTGTATGTTTTGGAGTCCTGTGGAGACATTAAGCTAAAGGACAGGTGCTTTTACATGTTAGGAAGTGTGGGTGTGCCTCCAATATGTGAGATGAATTGGGTTTTGTTGGTTTCCATACTCCAGGGAGAACCCATGGTAATAATCTGAGCTGGTGTGCCCTTCAAAAGACACAAAGACAACAGTAAAAACCGCAGGTTAAGAAGTAAATATCCACCCCGCCTTGAAAAATCCTGTTTGGCTGCTATTCCCTTAACTGAGGCTTGGTGTGGTGGTGGGTTATGACAGGCCAAAGAAGACAGCAACACGAGGCAGGAACATGTGATGGAGGGACGGTGAACTTGGCAAACAACCCCTCCTGCAGCCTGCTCTCATCAAAGCAGAAGCGAATTCACATGGGGGGCAGCCCATATCACCACCACCACCACCACCCCCCCCCACATTGACATGGGCATTAGTGCTACTTGAAGACTTTGTCAATGAAATGGGGACTCAAGAAGGAAAACCTTAAAAGACAAATAACCACCTGGGCTCAGGCAGGATGAGAATGTTTGGGAGGGATGGGCCAGGATGCGTTGGGCAGATGTTCTCCACCAGGCTGTGAGGCACTAACATTTGTTTTCAGCACAGAGGGTGCAGCAGCAGAGAAGCTGAGAGTGGGGCAGGCATGTGAAGCCTAGACCGTTTTCTGACATAAACTTGGTGGTTTCATCCTTTTTCTCCTTTTGTGAAGGGCTCAAGAAGCCATTCTAAATAAACTATGGGTCTCCAAAATTACTCCTATAATTATGAATTTTAAGAAGCCAATTCATTTATTTATGCAGCCTACAAACATTCATCCAGTGCTCTGTTGTGTCCAGCTTAGTGCTGGGCACAATAATACAGAAATGAATAAGGTGCAGTCCTTATCCTAAAAGGCTTCCACTCTAGCAACAAGTCAGTCATGTTTCAAAAGATACAAATGAAAACCTGTGGACCTATGCATTTAAAACAGTACCTCGCTGCCCCTCTGGAGGATGTTTTCTCAGAAATAAGCATACATCAAGGATAGCAAGGGTAAAATGAGCCTAACAGAGCTGAACCATATCTAATTTTTATGAATCTAGGAAATAAAAAAGCAAAGAGCTTCCACCTTGAGTCTTACTAAACCATCTGCCACTAGAGAAATTTTACACCATGACGTGTATCTTAAAACACTGCATTCCATTCACAAATGAATTGGGCCATGTGTGTGAGACAGCATCTGAAGTTCAAATTGCACTGCTTCTCAGATGGATCAAATAGGCACTTGTGCAACCATCCAAGAGTTTAAACTCCCTCCACACCTGTTGCTCCAGCTTACCCTCCATAACTCCCACCTGAGAAGCCTCCCAACAGGAGGCTTAAGGAGGCTTGAGAAGCCTGGGCTATTGGGCTCTACACTCTCCAGTTAAAATCCCATTTCTAAATGTGGCTCTCCACTTCTCCCACTTGGAATGTTCTCCCACCTCCTTCCTGTTTACGTACTTCCTATCCATCCTTCAAGTCCCAATTCCCCTCCTGAAACCTTCCCTCCTGGCTTGAGTTACCAATTGGAACTACTGGAACAATTACCATATTGTTTGAGCATTAATTTTTTTAAAACTAATTTGTTGAGCACTTCTCACTGATCAGGCAGATGATTCTCTGTTTAGTGATTATATTTCTATCTCTCTGTACCTTTACTGGAACATGAGTCTTCCAGGACAAAATCTGTCTCATCCTTTATCCGCCATATTTCCAAGCACAATATTTTAAAAAGCTCCATGAGTTGTATTGACATAGGGACAGGGTCCTGGGCACTCTCATTTCGTAGTCACTGGCTAGGAACCAAATTTAAGGCAGTAGAGAGTAAGGAGAGGACTTGGAGACAGTCTCCCAAAGACAATCCAGTAAAACATAATGCCTGCTTGGCTATGGATGAAGAAAGGAGAGAGTTCAGATTTCTCTGAAGTTCTGAGGGCTCTAAGGACCAGATAGTTCTCAGAAGCAGAGAACATGGGAGTTAGGAAGAGGAGTCTCCTGCTCTGGAGGCAGAAGAGCTGCTGATGTTTGAGGGTGTGGAAGGACACAGGGACAGGCACCCCGAGATCAGAGAGATGTGTCAAGCTATTTGCTATGCAACCAGACACGGGCATAGAATTTCAAGCCTAGCACCTTTAGGTGAGTAACTCCTGCTAGTAGGTGCCCATTCAGATGCACAGATGCACCAGGGGACATGCTGGAGAACTTCATGTTCATCCCTTTGGAATAAACTTCAAGTTTCAGGGATGTCTTTCAAACCACTGGCTGTGAAGATGGCCTAAAGTTACCCCACAGTGTTATAGGGAGCAACAGAAGAGTACGATTTGTGAACAAAATATAAAACCTAACATTTTATTCTTAACTACGTTTAAACTATGAGTAGAGACGAAAATCAGTAATGAGAGCAGAATGGAGGTGAGGGAGCTATCTTGACAAAATAAATGGTCTTTAATTCCTTCCCCTTCCCTCGATTATAAAAGTCTTGCGATCATTTTGGATATTTGCTGATTGGTATCTTGGAGAGATAACATTATCTGGGGAGGCTATGTGATGGAGTGTTTTCTTTGTGCTGCCTCACCCTTCCCAATCCCCAGGAGGAAGGTTCCAGTAAGCACCCAACATACAAGATAAGGGAGAGAAGTAAGAAATGCAATCAGTTTTTAAATATCAACTCTACCTTTCAACTGTCCATACAATATAGCCTTTCATCCTTTCAGCCTCGGCAAAGGTCACTTTTTGTGGTTTTTACCAGCATTCCCAAGCAGCACAAATGGCCCCTTAACTGGTGCTCGGATAGCACTGTACCCATACCTCTGTGTGACATTTATCACTTTAAATTGTGGTTGAATTCTGTACAGAGCCAGACAATGAGCCCGTCGGTCATGAGGGTGGAAGGGAACTAGTGGCTTACCTGATGAGATGAGGCACACACGCGATGTTGGCTATTTTCGAGGTGAAAGGGGAGGCCACAGATGCCTCCTGCTCTGACAGCGAAATGCCCGCATGAGCCATTTTCAAAGCCTAGAAGGATAAATCCACGTTACACCCATGACTCCTCGGGCCATGTTCTATTTGAACACCATGAGCTATTCTTCACATTATTGAGTTTATAACCCTGTAACCTTCCAGCCCTGGGTGTCTGTTTACGCTGTCCCTCCACATGGAGTACTATCCCCCTCCAGATCCAGAAAGTCACCAACCAAAGAGGCGCCAGATAAACGATGCTCCTGGGGCAAAAGAGTGGTGCGTGCGTTCATATGCATGTGTGTGCATTGCTTGTGCGGATGTAGATGTGATAAGCAAAAGGAAGGAATAATTCAAGAAGTCAACTGAAAAGGTGATAGCATTTGGATGGGTATGTGTGGGGGTCTTCCTCATCAACAGTTCTTACACTCAGCAGACCATCTTCACGAACGATAGGAAAAGAGATCAAATCCCCACCTTTCCCTGGGCTGCCTGATATAGCCAACCAGTTAACTGTTGGGACAAAGTACGGGGCTCACAGCATCTTCACTGGAGACAGGGACCGAATCGTACTTATCACACATCCTTCTAGGACCTGTGTTGCCTCACTAAAATAAAGGCTAAATCATTGTCACAAGACTCGAAATGGCCCAGAGAGAGCGTAGAGCAGACAGTGGCCAATAAGCAGGCCAGAGTCAATTTTTTAATCCCATAAGAATTGTATGAGCATAAAATGAGATTTCGTAGTTCTGTAGTTCTGTAGAACCGCAAAGCATCTGTTTACCGTGGCTGGCACACACTAAATTCATGTTCAATACACATTAGAATAGTTCCTTCTCCCTCTATTCTCTCTTAGTATTTTGTATCTCTATTACATATTTTAAGATCATCTGTTTTATGCTTGGGTTAATATATAATTTTTAATGTTTATTTATTTTTGAGGGAGACAGAGCATGAGCGGAAGAAAGGCAGAGAGAGAGGGAGACATAGAATCCAAAGCAGGCTCCAGGCTCTGAGCTGTTAGTACAGAGCCTGACACAGGGCTCGAACTCACGAGCTGCAAGAGCATGACCTGAGCCGAAGTCGGATGCTTAACCAACCGAGCCACCCAGGGGCCCCTGTTTGGGTTAATATTATGCATGATTCTTTCCACCACTAGATAATGAATTTTAGGGGGGCAGAGACTATGTCCTTTTTTAGCATGATTTGTTTTGTTCTAATTTCTACATAATTATGGGAATGGGTAACTCATTTTAGGTTTTGAAGCGTAGACTAACAACGAGCGTCTTCTCGTGAAGCATAAGGTAGAAAAATTCATAATAGATCTCTAAGCGTGAACACAATTTTTCACAGAACTTAGACGAAAATATTTAAAAAGAGAGGAGCACAACTACCCAGATCCTAAGGATCTAGTAGGCTTTGGAAATACAAAGCAATCCCGTTCAGTTTTGTGCTGAAGATTTTGTACTGAAAATATTTGCTTACGCACATAAATCTTCAAGGTGGGCTATTATTTCAACCATATCTTCAACACTCAGAGTCTAAAACACGTACTGCTTTCTCTTGTGTATGGGAAGGCATCTGCTGAGAATTATTTAATTTAGGCCTCTCTATAGTTTGTAATAGCCACATAGTTTGGTCTGCGATTTCACTGATATGTTATGCATACATGATTTTATACATAATTCAACACTTTAAACCATCAGTTTCAAACGTTTCCTTCACTCGGCCTTTACCACTCATGTGTTCTACTCACCCCACAGTCATTAGCTCCATCTCCGCACATGCCCACGTAGTAACTGCAGGGGACGGATAAAAAACATTAATGCCTTAACGCCTCTCTTGGGTAATTTTCATCACAACCAACTCACACGTGATGTATGTGTGTGTGTTGAACACACGTGGCATCAGGCTCATGGCAAACGACTTGGACAGCAATATCCCCAGAGGAATAAGGCTGTTGTATTTAAGTTGTTTCCACCATGTGGAAATGACAGTGATTTTGCCAAGGACGGCCACCAAGAAGATTACACATTTCTGAACAAGTCCTGGGTGATTGTATCCATCAGGGCTAAGCTTAAGCGTGTGCAGCCATAATCACAGCACTTCCCACACCTGATGCACCGAATAACCTGATCCATCTGTGTTTTTTGGTGGCTGATGCCACTGGAAGTTTAGACACTAGGATGAGAAACCTTTGGGAAATGGTTGAACAGAAAGAACCAAAAGCATATACACATAATCTTGAGGCATTCTGGAGTGATATGAGAGCATATGCTCCTAATCTCTACCAGTTTGGTGTGCAAACACCACAGCATGAATAGAAGAGTAATAACAAAACCAATACAGGCAAAAAATAAAGTTCTTGGACAGTTTCCTTATGATTAACTGACACATAAGAGATGGTCATTTTTATAAGTCAAAAATGGTCAAAAACAAACAAACTCATAAGATTCAACCCAATATTTGGCAGGTATATACGAAAATATTCTTATAAACATTTCATGGGCTCACACGCATGTCATGACTGTGTACATTTGCTGAAGTGGGTCCTTTTCTTCAGGCTCAAATCACATATTTAGTCTCTATATCACACAAAGAATCTTACATCTTCAAGTGCTCCCTGAATTCGGAAGACAACTCAGACAACCTTATGTGCATTGTCAGTGATAAAGTCAGGAGGAATAAGATGGGGAAATCGAGAAGACAGTTCATTCCGAGACAGCATATTTTCCTGAACTGATTTTTCTTTAAGGGAATATAGCTTTTCAAAAGTAAGCATATAAATTGGCAAAATTTCTTAGGCATTTGAGATGGGTAAAATTACTTTCTTCGCCCATTATCATATAATGACCATGTAAGTAAAATAGTCACTTAAACACTGGCTACTAACCCAGCCTCAAGGCATTATGGGAGTTGACAGGCATTCTCTTTAAAACTTCCCAAAGAATGTTTTGGCAACACAAAATAATAGTGAAAGGCAGTCTCCTGATTTTAGCTACTACTTGTCAGTAATTATATGAAGTTTCACTACTCTCTTTCCTTTTCACTTTCTGGAAATATGTAGCTCAGAAATTATAACATTCCCAGAAAATTATAGGTAGGTCTGGTCTCAAGAAGAACCATTTCACTCTGATGTACATGGTTATCTATATTTTGAAGGAGATAAAAAAAAAAAGGACTTTTTTTTTTTTTTTTTTTTTTTTTTTTTACTTTGGCCTCCATACCCAAACCATGGCCAGGGCCAGATATAGTGAGACTATCATTCCACCTCTTTCCTACTGGTCCTGGAATCATTCACATATCTTCTAATGGACCAACCTCAAATAATTCCAAGGGATGACCCACACACTTCCTCATTTTTCTCATTCTGAGATATATAAGCCCCTATTTTTTCTATTCCCCACATCCAAGCAGAAGATCTTCCTTTAAGTTATGCTGTATGGGCCACAGAAGGAATGCTGTATGGGGTAGGCAGCTTCCAAATGGCTCTATGATTGCCATCTCCTGGTGTTCAAGACGTTATATAAAGCCCTTCCCTGGGTGTGGGCTAGACTCAGTGAAGTGCCTCTTATTAGAGAATACTGTGCTGTATTAGAGTATTAGTGCTGTATTAGAGAATACAGCAAAAGTGATGCGATGTCTCTTCTGAGATGAAGATATAAAAAATGGTGATCTCTCTCCTTCTCTCTTTTGATCACTCTTGTGGATGCTAGCTACCACACTATGAGCTGCCTTATGAAATGATCCATGTAGCAAGGAGCAGAGGGTGGCTTCTGTCCAACAGCTACAGGGAACTAAATCCTGCCAACAGCACGTGAGGGAGGTCGGTGGCGGGTACCTCCTCCTCCAGCACTGAGGTAGCTGCAGTCCTGCCTAACACGCAACTTCAGCCTTGTGAGAGGCCTGAGCCGGAAGACTCAGCTCAGCACACCTGGCTCTCTGACCCGTTGGAATGTAAAATAATAAGTGGTGTTATTCTAAGCCACTAAATGTGGGGCTAATTTGTTACACAGCAATAGATAATGAATACACTCTCCTTTCGTGCAATAATACCTACTTTAATTTCTGAAATTCTTCAATAAGACTAGATTTCTGCCCAGGAGACATTCTTGCAAAAATGGTTCCATTCACCAGGATCTAAAGAGAAAAACAACTACTGCAATAAGATTAGGATGAAGAACACTTTTTTTTTAATTTTTAAAGTTTGTTTATTTATTTAGAGAGAAAGGGACAGAGAGAGAGCAGGGGAGGGGCAGAGAGGGAAGAGAGAGCGAGAGAGAGAGAGAGAGAAAGATAATCCCAAGCAGGCTCTCTGCTGTGAGCATGGACCCACCATGGGACTCGATCTTATGAACCACGAGATCATGACCTAAACCCAAATCAAGAGTTGGACACTTAACCACCTGAGCCACCCAGGAGCCCCCAAGGACACTTTTTTAAAAAAAGAACAGCCCTGAAAGTCATTCCCAGCCACTCTTTGAATATAGCAATAGGTGGTGTGTCGTTAGCCCAAATGTCAGGACAGGGAGAAAGGGGACTCAATGCTTTAATATTTAAGTTTCACTTTCATCTCCCATCACAACTTTATGACTTTTTTCCTGGCCATTTGTCTGAGATGGGATAAGCTCTAGTTAATAATAATAGCTGAAAAGCAGCAGAGTATATGGGACAAAAATGCTTAAGGAAATACAGTTCTTTCTACTAAACACTATCACCACAATTGCAGCACAGATAGAGGAAAAGTGATAGGTGAGGAGTGGAGACCAACGTTTCATTCTCAGCTCTGGTCCCACTAGCTGGGCAAAGCTTAGACAAGGGACCTCAACTCTCTGAGTCTCAGCTTCCCCATCTCCTCAATTAGGTACTGCACTAGAGCTTTCTAGAAGCCTCTGGGGTCTAGATTCAATGGTCTTGTCTGTTAAGGTGACAGAATTTTCAGGAAACTGCTAACAGATGGTTGCTTGCCCTCAGCTTGTGCTCCACTTATCTCCTTCACACTGACAGCACAACCCTGCACAGCACTATTTTTAAATAGACACACAGAGGACAAGATAACAAATGATTTTGAAAATAAACCACGGGGTCTTTGTTTCCTGCTGCTGTAATTTAAGAATCCAGACAGGAAGGGGAATAGAGCTCAACCTGACATGAGTTGGTGGCTTTCAGAGAGAGGCTGACCCACAAAACAGGCAGCACATTTGGAACTATTTGGAGGTCCTCCCTGCTGGGGAGGGAAAGGAGGAGGGAGACTGGGATTGGGCTGGCCATGGGGGGGTGAAGAGCTGTACCAGAGCTCAGACTCTGAAGAGGGGGTTATGTGCATGTGCAGGATCAGGTAGGGCTGGGGAACTTCTGAAGGAGCACCTTTGGGGGTGTTTATTCCCCAAATCTGAGACAACCTCACTGATCATCACCTTCACTATTCTCTTCTTTTTTTTTTTTTTTTTTTTTTTGCCTCAATAATTTGAGAGCAAAACAAAACACTTCATTTCACCAGTACTTACTTTTGGAAGCAAGCTGTTGAAATGCTGAAATATCACTTGGTAGGATTTCCCACTCATTGCAAAATGGTAACAGCTCCCTCTTGCTCCATCAGGCACCGAACTGTTCCCAATGTTAACGCAGGTTTCCTAAATTCAAAAGGGCATTGTTTCCACATGGGCTCTTAAAGAATGTCTCTGCTTTCCTATGTTTTATGGAAGGAAGTGTATTCAAGTTATGCAATAGTGTAATGCCAGCAAATGCATAAGGTGCAATTTGTCCATGGAACCTAGACTCCGATGAAGAAGACACTCAAAATGTCCTTCCCAAATTATATGAACATATGAGACATTGACAACACAATGCTCAGGATCATGTCCTAGGAGTTAATACATGTATGTCAGTCTGCTGAGGAAATCCTTCCGAGGTACCCGTTAGTGATTCCAAGGAAGAGTAGAAAACATTCTTCCCTCCTCTTTCCTCTCCTCTTCATGCTTTTATTTCCTAAGATCTTTTACCAGTCATTCACTCACCAATCATTCTCCAATTTCTTCCTTGTAAAATAGGCAGACTCTTTCTTCAGAGCCTAGCTCCTTATAGCACCTGCCTTCTCCCCACCTCAACAGGCAACATGTTCCTTCATGGTATTCCACTCCTCTTCCATGCCCTATGTTCCATTGCACTGGCTCTTTCTCTCCTGCCCTCCACTTGTCAATGTGCTCCCATCACTGCAATCTAGCTCTACCTGGCTCAGCCCCAAGAGAGAGCACCCGATGAATGCACATGCACTCACAGTGTTGACAGCTGATCATGCTTTTTCATGCAACATTTCTCAGGGGTCCTTACATTAGTGTAGAACTCTGAGTTCAAATAGCATAGAAGGTGAGAACATTCTTTTCACTAGAGGGATTCATCTTGATATTCTGAATTGGGAGGCAAGGAGATACACCCCTCTCTTTCCACGCCCCTTCTCCCAACTGCAAAATAGCCAACAAAAATATGCTTAAAGCATTCCACATGAGGCAAGGAAAGAATTCCTTCTGCTTTCAATAGAAAGTTGGATAGGGAAAGTGTGGTGGGAGGGAACCAGACTACCCAGCGATGGCCAAAACTTCAGTAAAGGTATTAAATTAGTGAGTGGGTAGTGTGAGTGGACTGTTAAAAATTAGTGAAGACCTGATTTTTATCACACAGTGAAATGGAGGCAACATGCATTGACACAGAAGCAAGCGAGTTTGCAAGGATATAAAGCACCAGAAATCTGCTGAAAGTACAGATAGAGCTGTCATCTTTTACAGCCAATATGATGGGGTTTGAGCCAAGTAGGGGTAGGGTCACTGTACAGTTGTGCAGTTTGTATACTGTACGAGGTCTACTCTACATTTAACAATCCAAAGGGCTGGTCAGCCTGAAGGAAGGGAGCATTTTTGTAATTTATCACCTGGAGGACCATCTGGAATTCAGACAGGCAGATGTGCCACATTTAATGATGGAATGTCAGGCTGCAGCCCATTTTTTTCACAAAAGCACAGGAAACTTGCTATCTCGAAAAGCTTGACACTTGCTAACTTAACGTCACGAACACAGCACAATCTAAATGGCCATGGATCTGGGGGCTCCTGGGTGGCTCAGTGGGTTAAGCGTCCAACTTCAGCTCAGGTCATGATCTCACAGTTAGTGAGTTTGAGCCCCGCGTCGGACTCTGTGCTGACAGCTCAGAGCCTGGAGCCTGCTTCAGATTCTGTCTTCCTCTCTCTCCGCCCTTCCTCAGCTTGCAATCTGTTTCTCTCTCATTCTCACAAAATAAACATTAAAATTTTTTTTTAACTTAAAGAAAAAGTACTTCTGAAAAGTCTTTAAAAAAATAAACAAGTAAATGCCCATGGATCTGGGTGCTATCAAACAGACCTAAATTTGATTTCCTGCTCTGCAACTTGCCAGCGGTGTGTCTTGGGCAAGTTTACCTTGTTGGACCTCAGTTTTCACATTTGTGAATTGAACAGTTTGTCAACTGTATAGGCCAACTATGAGATTCAAATGGGAAATATGGACATAAGTTCCCAGCCACATTGGAATCATGGGCTGATGCCAGCTCCCAACCCAGAGATTTGGATTTCACCAGTAAAACCTTGGCACTGGAAGCTTTAAAACTCTTGCAGGTGATTTCTTCATGCAGCCAGGGCGAGAAGTGCTAGTGGAAATGCTAAATGCTTTGCAAACTTCAGAACCTACAGCTGTGAAGGGTTTTGACTTTGGTGACTTCTAACGCCCAGAGAAGGCTGCCCAGGCCAGGGCTGTATGCCATCAGCCCAGGCCACCAAGGGGCCTTCTAACATTTGCTCACATTCTTCTCTGGTCCATTCTCCTGGTTCTCAACCAGCTGCCAAGTCACAGAGGCAGGAACAAAATCTTCTGGTTCATTGGCTTCAACAAGGATCACTTGGCTTCCTCCAGGAATCATTTCAGAATTCTTTGCCACAGTAATCGCTGTTTGAAGGTTGTCACCTAGATGACAAAGAGAGTCAGCTTGCTTTCTGTGTAAATCTCTCAGCAGCTCAAATTGAGCTCTGCCTCCTCTGAGTGGGCATACCCCAATATTGGTGCTCTTTGTGGGGCATTTCCCACTTTGGGCCTTATTTGATAACCATTTGTCTGTCCCTCTTGCCCAAGCCTGTCTGTCTCTAGTGGTCAAAAACAATGTCTGCATCTCCCTGCCACAATGGTATCATGTCTTCAACATTGAATATTTCCAAAACATGCAAGGATGAATAAGGAAATGGTTACATGCTTTTTGATGAACCCTCACAAGACTGAGAGCCCCAAGTGGTGAAGATAACACGGGCCCACTCTGATCGCATGCAACCATTTTGGGGATCTGGGTTGCAGTCAAACAGAGACTAGAACACTGAGGGCTGGGCCATGCGTGGACTGGATCAGCATATGCTATGCCTGCCCCACAGCCCTGAAGGACAGCTAAGTAGAGTTTTACACACTTTACACAGACGTCTCACGGGGGTTCTTGATGAGCACATATCCGTTCTTGTGTTTAAACATTTACTGTGAGCCTATTAACTCTGGACCAAGCCCAAGTAGGGAGAAGGGGCATTAGACAAAGAGAATGAAGTATGGTCTCTGCTACCAAATCTCACAGTCATCTTGGGGCTGCTGCACTTGTGCCGCAAGAAAAGGAGTCAAAGAACAGTAACACATGACAGCTAAGTATTTTTCCTTCTGCCTCAGCCACATGAACCCACTTAGCTCACATGGTCTTTTTCTGACGCCTGGGATACATTGAACGTGTCAGGCCTCCGGAAGTACACACCAGTAATCATCACGGTCCTGATGCAGGCTTCATGCAGTTCCTTCAAGACTGGCTTGCTTTCTTTTTTCAAGCGATTCTCCATTATGAGAAGTCCCAGAAATGTCAAGTCTGACTCCACCTTCTCTCTTGGGATTCAGGAGAAAATATTAAAGCTTATTTACGGAGTCTTGACGGTTGAATTTATTTCTTCCTTAAAAAACTTTTTCTAAATTTTATCAATGGAATGCATGCATATGTTTTAAAAATAAAAAAGAACCCAAAAGCTTATGATGAAAACCAATAGTCCCTGTCTCCACCCCTATTCACCCCCTCTCCTTCCCAGAGGCAACCACTTTTATATCTTTTAGCAACTTCTTCCATTTTTCAACTCCATTTTTTAAAAGAATGTGTTTATCTACCAACTCTTCTGTTGGTTTTTAAAATTTTTGTTAATCACACATATTTTGTTTTTAATTTCAAAGAGCTTTTTTGTGACCTGGTAATCAGTTTAGTTAGGCATTTAGTAAGTCTACGGGATACTACGGTCACAGTTGAATATGGAATCATTCCTTTCAACCTCCATCTGTAACTTCCAGAAAATATATGATATCAGCTAAGCCTTCAAAAAGTTATCAGAATTTGAAATTGGAAGCTTGGAGTCTAACTGGGTTACACTCATTTTATAGGAACTCACCTCAGGAATGGAATAAATCTCAGGTGACTGTTTAAAAAGTCAACGTGGGGGGCCAAGATCTCTTTCTGAATCTCGCATTGTTCCTTTTTCTGCCCAGGGAGGAGTTAAGATTGCAGGAGGAGCTGGAGACCTAGGGACCTAACCTTGTTGGGTACAATCTCCCATGTTCAGTCCTGTCCCACGTCTACCTTCCACAGTACGTGATAGAGCTGAGTCTCTGCCTGTCAGGCTCTACAGGGTGGAGCAACTCCCCTCTCGCCATCTCTCTCTCTGTCATGGCGTAAACCACACTTCTTCCATCCCTACTGATTCAGACTCCATTCACCGCCCCCCACCTATTTTTCATCTTACAGAAATGGTAGAAATCTCCTGTCTGCACTTAATCACCTTTCTAGTTTTCTTTGATGTTATTTCTTTTCTATCATGCTGGTAGGACTTGGGAGATAGAAGAAATAAACACGCAGTCAGTAAACCTTCTTCAAGAGAAAGAGCAGAGTTGGATTTCTTGATGAAAAATATTACTCAAACTTAGATGGGAACACAGTGAGGAAACTTCTCTCTGGAGTACAGAACAAGTTACTCCATCTTTCATTCAAAAGTCCACTCACCAAACAATCACTCTGTTTTAGACCTTGTATTGGGCACTTGCTGAGTACTCAGATTATCGGATATGAATCCTGCCTCAGTGATCTCAGAGAATATTATGAAAGACCTACCTAAATACAGAATGTGTTAAATTTCTATCATTTAACTTCATAGCTGCCTATTATACATTGGATTCATATTTTCCCATTAGCTAGAACTAAAACAAAGAATCGTCCCACCAGTTTCTTCCAGTTTTGGTCTCTATTTGAGGACTTTTCCCTTTTCCACCAATTCAGGCACTTGGGCCTCTTGCTACCTTGCAACATTCCCGGCAAATCCCTGTGTCAGGGCCCTTGCACTCACTCTTCTGACTGCCTGCAATACTCTTCTTCTGGATATCCTCATGCCATATCTCTGTTCAAATGGCACCTCTTCAGAGGACTTTCCCTGATCACTCCATGTAAAATGGTATCATTATCTATCTTTCCCAATTAGGATATAAGCTTCTGAGGGCAAAGATTGTCTCACTTCAGAATCTTCAGTGCCTTAAAGAGTATCTCGTGCACCCTCAAACTCAATAGAAATTTGCTAAACCAATGAAAGGGAGAATTTTGACAAAGTATTTCTTCTGTTTGTTAGTGTGGGTGTTTTATTTTTTCCAAAAAAAAAAAAAAAGAGAGAGAGAGAGAGACAGAAAGAAACTCTTCTACTTCCCTTTTATGACATACCAGTTTTTAAAGAAGTTTTTGATCTTTCTGATTTGAAAACTTTGCGAAATATAATTTGATTCTAAAAAAAACTGAAAACACTTTTCCCTTACTCTGTTTGAAAATAGTAGCGAAATTTTAAGAAGCATAATAGGATCCTGATATTCTCTGGGAAAATCTGAGATGATTGGAAATCTAGCACATTTGATCATCACTTTCTTATTCTGTTATATTTATAATAATGTCTACTCATCAGTGACTTTTAAATGAGAACATCACAGCTACATTAGTGTGTGGCAGCTGGGTGGTGGCAATATTCCTTGTCAAACTACATGAATTTTTTCTTCACACATAACCTTAGCTTTTGTTATTAAAATTTTTGCCTTGAGAAATTACAAAATCCTGTGTGTTATGGGTCTTCGTGCTTGCTCAAGAATAGCTAACACCTTTAATGTTAAATCTGAGAGTGCCATAATTTATTTCATTGATTTCAAAATGAGCTTTCTGATTCTATTTAGAAGATTAAAATGTCATGGCTGAAAGGCTCCTTAAAGATCATCCAATCCTACACTTGAGAGACGAGGGAAATAGACACAGTGCAAGGAAGGGACAAAGATTCTATTAGAACACATGGACATAGCTTGTAAACAGTAACATTGAACCAAGGATATCCACATCTTATGTGAAGGTGCTAATTGTATATAAGTGAGGGTTTCTCTATCAGCAACACTACATCGAAGATAATGCATAGTTTGTTATTCAATGTTCCGCAGTATTTCACTACTCCTTTGTCTTAGACAATTCAAAAATAACCTTTAAAAACTGAGAAACATTAAAAGAGAAAAGAATCTGCAGATTATACTCTCAAGAGGACATCTTATCCATTAATGTAATTAAGAATACTGAATCCTATTTCATATAACTCAACTTAGACTCACTACATCTCCAGGTCTGAAACCAGGTTTAAAGCATACTGGAGGTCAGTGTGTCACAGCGCCCACTCTCTCCTTCTCAACCCGTTTGTACGTGGGACCCCCAAGCCAGTCAGCCACATAATGTTCCAAGATTGAAGGAGTGTTGGTTATTTTTGATTGGATGATGGACTGCCGGGCAGAGATAGCTCACTGACAGCTGGGAGTCAAGAGATCTGGACTACCATCTTTGTTCTACCTCCAACCAGTCTTCCCCAGTGTGGCTTACGGTTGCCCGGCTCCAAGTTAGGAGATTGGATGAGACGACTTTCCATCTCCAGGAGGCTTCCTCGTGATTGGAGCTGTCCTTCTGTCAATCTCCAACATTCATTTACTTCACACACACAGAGCCTGCTCTAGTGTCGATATCTGACTTCCTTACCTGGCTAAATTCTCTACTTCTGAAAGCTTCTTCATCTTCAAGCCTTTATGGGCAAAAGCAATGACACGGAAGCCTTGTATTGTGTATTTCCTGAGTTCCTGTGGGAAATTCTTGGGTACTGTCAGGTGAGAGGAAAGAGGTAAAGGTAAGGTCACACTGAAGACTGCCCACCTCCTAAGCAAGACTCTGGGATCCACTGTACCTTGTTTTAAAATTCCAAAAAAAAAAAAAAATACTTTAATAGAAAAACTACAGCTCTGGCTAAAAGCCACAACTTCATTAGGGTGCTCTTATTATTCTGACAGAAATGAATGCCAAGGATGCGCCGGTCATCCCCTGGGTGTCAACTCCACTGGCTGGCTTTAATAAGGTTAGACCTCACGACTATGTCTACAAGGATAAAATGAAAACAGCTGATCCTCTGGATCAGGGGTCAGCAAACTAAAGGCCAAATCTGGTCCATTGCTTGTTTTTGTAAATAAAGTTTTATTGAAATGCAACCATGTCCATTTGTTTATCATCTATGTCGGGTTTGGGGTCACAATGGCAGGGTTGAGCAGTTGAGACAGACACCATGTGGCCTGCAAAACCAAAGTTATTTTCCACCTAGCTCTTTGCAAAAAAGTTCGCAATCCCTGCTATAGAGGACAGATGACACAATGCCGTTTGTGTATTTTGACATGGTAGTCATTACCAATATTACAATATTTGTGAAATCTTTATGGCTCGTAGGATGCCTAGAAGAGCATTAAAAAGAACAGTGTAATGGAAGTGTAGTGGCTTAGGTAGCAAAACACTTGATTTCTAGTATCCACTCTACTGCCAACTAGCTCTCTGACCTTGGGCTTGGTAGGTCTCTCTTCTGGCTCCTCAATTTTCCCATCCATAGAATGAGAGGGTGTGGACCTCAGTATCCCCATTCAGCTCAAGCTTCCTGTAATTCTAAAATGATCCAGAAGGTGGGGATCAAGGCATCTCCTAGCTCTCTATTTCCTAAATACAGGGGGAGAAATCACTGACGTTATTAGCATATGTCAAAGATCTGAGGTCAGGACAAATAAGAATTGGGCTACCAGAAGGATGAGAGGTGAGAAGTGACAGGCCCAAACCCTTACCAGGGAGCAAGGGCAATAATCACCAGTTAAAATTTCAAGAAGATACTCACTTGCATCTGTGAGACTGAAAAAAAAAAAATGTATAGCAAAATATAAGCCATCAGTCTGTGAGGGATAGAGTGATAGAGGGATAGAGTGTTAGAGGTCATGGGAGTTCTGAGGAAGATCAAAGTCAGAAAAAGGGGCCGCTTCTAAGGTAAAAAAGGCTCTAAGTAGAGGGAGAAGTTAAAGCAATCATTTGCCAAATCTAAAATTGTGTGCACAAGTTGATGGCTATCAGCAATCATAGGGAGAATGTAGATGAAAATCAGGAGAAAAAGGCCAATTTTATCCAAATGAACTCATTTGAATGCAACAATATCCTTACAAATCTGGGCTGCCGCTTAGAGAGTGCATATGTTTGTAAGACAAAGAGACAATACAAATCAGCTCAAAATCTGGCCCAGAAAGATGAAATTGCTGTGAAAATGATCAATTGCATTGCTCTAATACCGTCTAATTTGCTCTAATTACTTTGTGCGTGTGTGAAAGATTTATCTTGTCTGTATTCTCCTTCCATTGACCTGCACGAGGCCCTTACATGGTGCCAGCCCCCAGAGGTGTCAGGCGGAGCGCCCCAGCTGCAGGCTGAGTGCAGGGCCCAGACCTGTCCCATTATTCCCTTCCCACGTTCCTGGTTCGCTCACCCTTACGTAGCTTCCTGTTCTGGCTCCTGATGTTTGCTTCATATCTCCTTCCCTGATACCCCATTGTGGTTGGACTTTTCTGGATGGATCAAAGCCAGATATTTACTCTCTGCCTCACGGCCTTGAAATGATCACCTCTGTCTTATCAGATCTCCTGGGCCCACTTCTCACTCACTGAGAAAACAATCACTTCCACATTCATTTAGTCTTGTGTGCTCTGTGTGTTTGGGCTTCTAAAACATTTTTACCTCCTGAAAGAGAGAACAGGGTCAATTAGTACCTGTTTCAGACTTGCAGAACTTGGCCAGCATCTCCGGGGCACCCTTCATGTACACATGGAAGTGATCCTCCCCTGCCACCTGAGCGACCACAGACATCCTCTGCAGGCTTGAGGAAAATGGAAACTGGCGCAAGATGGCTATGGCTTCCACGGGACTCTGAGACAGCACCAACAAAGGGGAGCTTAAGATGCTTGTGAAATTTCACAGATGCACACCAACAAATAGGACTTGCTCTGCAATGAACCCAGGGACGTCATGAAGTGGTATGTTTGTCACAACATTGATACTTTTCTGTCTGCCTCGACGGCGATTCCCTCATCAAGTTGTCTGGTTCTGCAAGGCCTTTCCCTTTGACTGCCTGGAAAAATCCTAATCATCTTCCAGGCCAAGTTCACAGGTCCCTTCCTCTGTGGCACTTCTCTCTCATAAATAGTATTCACTCTCACCTCTGAACGCCTGCAGCTCTTTCTTCAGCCTTTATTATAGCAGTCGGCACAGGGTATTGCACTGATTTGCACCTATATGGATTTTTCTACCAGCCTCTGTACTCCTCCAACACAGAGCCCCACACATCTAGCTCTGAAATCACTCTATCCCTTAGCACCTAGCGCAGTGCTCTAGCATAAGACAGGTTCATGAATAAATTTAAAAATAGATTCAGGAATGAAGGGACGAGCAAACCAACTATGGACACTGTTAGTTTCAAGGAGAAAGAGCTGTCTGATTTGAAAAAGCAAGTCATACCCAACTGGCTTTCGGTCCTGGCTTTATTATTATGTTTGAACCTGGCATCCCAAATGTGCAGTAGTCTGCATCACAATCTTCCATTATCTGTTTCAAAATGAAAACATTCATAAGATTCCTTAGAGCAAAATAGTAAGAAAGAAATACCTCTCATTTGCATAGCACTTGAAACTTTTCAAAGCCCCTTCCACATATTTTCTCTTGTAGGCTAATTATCTGAATACCATCATTGTCAAATTTCTGTTGTGTTATTAAGGACCTTGGAGAATGTCAAAAAGCCAGAAATATTGTGACTACAGTTTAAGTGGTAATTGATGGAAGAAATGCCAGCTGCAAGCCAATGGCTCTTCCTGAATGGTATGACTAGCAATTGGATGAGAATTTAATATAGCTGAGCACATTAGCCCTCAGTTGAGTTAGGATTGGGTCTTGAGATAAACCTGGGATTAACTCTTATTCTGTATCTACGTTACTAGCCTAATTGGTTAGCTAGAGAGTTAACAAGTTAGCTGCTGGCAAATTAGAAAGCATATTTGAAAACAGTTTGCATTCTTTGGAGGTTGCAACAGTATAAGTTACACCATTTGAGAAACCAATATTAACCTAAAATATAGGAAAGGCAGTCAGATATACAAATCAGAAAATAGGAGACAACATTTGGCCTCTGCTCCATCACTTACCTGTTTAACGTTGGGGACAATGCCTCCATTTCTCCAGATCCCAAATTTCTTCTGAAAAATATTCTGACATCCCTTGTAGCACTAAAATTATTGGAGTCTACAAGGATATTTTCCCTCCTCATGTTTCATGACAGTTTCCTATCCACCAAAGGATATTTATTTCGAGACTGAAAGTTTCTCACCTAGTTTTAAATTCTGCAAACCACTTTGCACTTCCATACTTTGCTTGGGGTGGATACCACTGCTCTTAAAGACAGTTCTTACAGAGCTAATCCTAGCAATTTATGTTCCTGCACAAGACCCCAACTTGTATGTCATGTGTACAAATAGACCAACACCCCTCGATGGAGAAGAGCCACCGTCAGAACCAGGATCAAAGTCACATATAGTAAGAATGACCCTAAGCAGCTCATCATTGTGTCTACGCGAAGGATGCCGGTGAGGACAATGTGTAATAATTACACTGATTCCTCTCCGTTAAGATCCAGGAAAGTGATTATCCCTTTGTGTTTAAGTAGAAGATTTCTCCACAGCAAATGCTTAAATTTTAACTTGCTGCTATCAACACTTTCCATGTTTACCAGGTTTCCTCTTTTATTATTTTGGCTTCTAGAAAGCTACATTTTTGCCAGTACACACTTTTTAAAATTTTTTTTTATAAGTTTACTTATTTTTAGATAGAAACAGTGTGGGGGGGGAGGGGCGGAGAGAGAGAGGGAGAGGGAATCCCAAGCAGGCTCCACACTGCCAGTGGAGAGCCCAAGTCGGGGCTTGAACTCATGAACCCGTGAGTTCATGACCTGAGTCAAAACCAAGAATCGGACACGTAACCCACTGAGCCACTCAGGTGCCCCTCCCCCCACTATAAATCTATACATCTATAAATTTGCCTTTTTGTGAGGTGTATTTCATGTCCCTGCAGTCATGTGTTTTCATTCCTTTAACATTCTGTTTAAATGCTGCCCTGTAGTTAAGATATCATTGTCAGTAGCTTGAAAACGTGTTTTGTTTTGGTTTGGGTTTTTGGAGAGCAGAGTAACGTAATTAACTAAATAGTGACTGCCTGAATGAATGAATGCTTTTCACTTGGTGGGCACTTTACAATGCAAGCAGCCCCTGTAGGCTCATAGGATCAGTGCTTACCACAAGTCGGTGAGTGAGGCATTATTATCACCAATGCACACCTGAGGTAACAGACTCAGAATCTTGGTTCTGGATTTGGGGTCACACAGCTAGAAAGTGATGGGGTCGAGAGGTCTGCTCACCATGTCATGACAGCCACGAGAATGGGTTTATACCCTTCAACTGTTCACACTCAGCTCAAAAAATTGATCCAGTTGGACTGGGAAACCTTCAGGCTAGTATCTAGACCTATACTGTCTAATACAGTAGCTACCAGCCACCTGTGGCCATTTATATTTAAATTGATTAAAGTGAATAAAATTGAAAATTCAGTCCTTGGTTGCATAGCCAAATTTTAAGTACTCGATAACCACATGTCGCCGGCTAGTGGCTACTATACTGAATAGCACTGCTTTAGACCACTGTTTCTCTGTGAGTGTTACAGAGAATGTACCATGTTTTTGGCCTGTCAAGGTTTTGTGGTCAAGAAGGTTTGGTAAATGCTGCTTATCCTATTCCTTCTTGAATATTCACAATGCACCACAGTATACTAAAGAAATCTGCTGGTCAAGAAATCAATTTTACTTTCTTAAAACAGCAGGTTCCCAAACGATTTGATCACAGAACCTTATTTCAAGCTGCACTCATTAACAGAGTTCTTGGGAGCAGATACTGGGAAATTCAGGTAGAGTCGAACCTTCCTTCAACGTTGTTACAAATCTTCTCTGAGCTTCAACCAAAGTTAGAAAACTTTTCCACTTTCAGTAAGGATTTCTTCAAGTTTTTCTCATTTAGCCAAAACAAGAAACTATCATCTTACCCAGGCAGTGCCCTCAAACATTTTGAGGTCCAGTGGGTCTCCTTGGATGGTCCCATTGAGAAGGATCAGAGAGTGGCAGCTGGCCATGGCAGCACACAGCGGGCCCCATGGCAAAGCCTTGCCTGAGGCAAAGCTATTCACTTCCTGAAAACTGGGAGAGAAGATGATTAAGAAATGAAAGTCTTCAACAAAATCATTTTACACACTCTGCCCCTTAAATCTTGCCAACACAGAGTTTCAATAATGCTTAACCTTTATGTTCAAATCCTTCCAGAGCTCCTCATGTCCCGTATGATAAAGTCTAAGTGCCTGGATATAATCACAGAGACTTCTGTCAGGTTACTTGAGGTCAGTGCCTAAGGTGACAGTAAGCTCAGAACCTGCAGCCTGCTTCAGAATCTGTCTCCCTCTCTCTCCACTCCTCCCCCACTCATGCTCTCTCTCTCTCTCAAAAATAAACATTAAAAAAATTTAAAATAAAAGAAAAGCACACCTGGACTCTGAAATATTTCTCACGACTCAGTCCTTTGCCCTATTTCTAGAAACTCCTGGCATAGATATCCAGCGTCTCATTTTCCTTTATGATGGTAGACTGGTACAGTTTACCATTCTCATTTCCCATCTAATAGCCAAATGAGAATTGTAGACTGTGGTTTCTACACCCCGAAAACCTGAGCATTTGGGGAAAGGAAAAGAGAGGAGGGGTGAAAACCCTAAGCATCCTATTCCCCTTTCACTGGTCTGGCCAATAGAAGACAAAGCAGTGCCTGCCCGGACAAAAGCTTGGCCCGGCCATCTGAGCAACCAGGAGCTGAACCACATGAGTAGGGTTGAACCCAAGTATTTTCTGCAACATCGCACTGCCTGTCTGCTGTTATCTCGTGCCAGAGCTGTGTTTGGCCCCATCACTGTGCTGGAGAGCCCCTGCATGACTCAATGACAGAGGCTCAACCACTGTTTAGAGCCAAGGGGGGATATCTAGAGCTGAAGAGTCAAGGCATCTTGTACTTAGACCGAGAGGGCAGATCTCAGCCCTGTGAGGAAGGGGAGCAAGGGCCCTCTCCTCACTATCCATTCTGGGGTAGCATCTCTGTGATTGTTCTCCCCTCTCCTGTGGCCAGCTTTTCACCTGTGTCTGTAAAAATGGTAGCCATATACCCTTTAACATTCTATCTCAAGTGCTATCTTTGTCAGGCGTTTTTCCTCATTCTGTTCATTTCCAAAATTAATTTCGACCTTTTATTCACTATGTTATTCCAAAATCCAAGACTGTGTATTATATCAAACAATCATTATTATTTTTTCTTCTCTCTTCTGATATGCGTGCCTTAATCATAGCTCTTTCCATGGACTGTATTATGCGTAGAAGATGAATGCATTTGTGCCTTTCAATCCCATGAGATGTGAGCTACATGAGGGAAGGGAGGGAACTCTTCCTTTCTGGACTCCTCCCCCCACCCCGCCCAGTCCAATAACCACCAGCAAATCTTTGTGGTTTTTAATTAAGTACACTTATGATTTCACTCTTTCCTCCTCTTTTTTATTCATTCAGCTTCTTACTTATCCAGTTCGTTCTATTTTTTCATGTGGAGTTTGAAGGCCTATTTTCCCCATCTGACTCTGAACTTAGAACCCATTTAATTTAACAAGTTAGAATAATTGGGACACCAGAAGGACAGACTTGAATAGAACCAAGGTAGCTACACCAATCCCACATCCCATCTTCACTGAAGTGCTTACCAGTTGTCAGCAGTAGGGACAGTCCCCCAGAGGTCCAGCCCATCTTCCGTAAGAGTGCCAGTCTGGAAGAAGTTAGAATTGGTATTAGCATAAGATTTAGAACTTTTGGTTATATCATGATTTAAACAAAACCCAACCTCCCAAAACATTAAAGTAGATCTAGTTGTCCAAAGTCCTTGTTTGTAAGCATTAAATTTTGTTTTTTTATTATTTTTTAAAATATGTTTTTAATGTTTATTTTTAACAGAGAGAGCGAGCATGTGTGCATGTCTTGAGTTGGGGGGGGGGGGGCAGAGAGAGAGAGGGAAACAGAGGATCCAAAGCAGACTCCGTGCTGACAGCAGTGAGCTTGATGCTGGGCTCAAACTGTGAGATCATGACATGAGCCAGTCAGATGCTTAACCAACTGAGCCACTCAGGCACTCTTGCAAGCATTAAATTTTAAATCAGAGAAGGGTACCTGAAGGAAGAATTCAGCAGGTGACAAATGATTCCTGAAAAGACTGTGTCGATAATGAAATGATTCTAGATACTAATCATTACAATCAAATGTTAGTGTTTTGCTTTTGTGTGTTTATTTTTGCACTTGCTGTTGTTAAACGAGAAGCATTTAGTGAATAGAAATCCAATAAGGACCAGTACGAGTTTGACTTTATAGTTGGCACCTGCTATCTTTCTAAAGCAGAGTTCAGAATTTTTCTTTCTTTTTAAGACTGATTAGTTCATAGTCTGCCATCTGGCTCACAGCAATTTTCTAAAATATGGGTGACGTGATGACTGTCCGGATTGATAATGAAATGTTGATAAAGGGCTTTTTGAGAATTTGGAGAGAAATGAAGTGCTAATAATAAATACTCATTAATGCCCATGAATGAGTTTTATTGTTAGATTGTCAAGAGGAAAATGGTTGGGAGATTTGATTTGCTATATTATGGGAGAGTATTTATCACATAATGTAACAAAGAAAGCAACATGGAACTAAGTACTATGACAGCACTTTGAATTTGCTTATTGCTTCATAGCCCACCATTAATTACAGACCCCGGTGTCTTTATGCAAGAGGCCAACACCCAGTCAGAGTAACCATGTGGCTCCCGCTACTTCAGCGCTGTCAAGGCTGAGCAGAACATTCCCAAGTGCTGGGGTGTATCCCTTTTCAATACTGACACCCAGGTCTCTGTCATCATTCTTTTTACAGTCATTTCTGTATAAGACACTGAATTTTCTAGCTTCCTATCAAATGACATTTCTTTCATTACAGCACATTAAATTGGCATAACGCTTTATGATGAAGTGCTTACAATGCTTCTAATTCTTACAATCGACTAAATAGGGAAGGGACATTCTCAGGTTAGAAGTTAAAGGAGCAGCCTCAAGGTCCAGTGGCTTGCAGGTTGGAGAGAAAGAACCAGAATCTGGCCCATCTAGAATCTCCCTCTAGATGACAAATGTTAAATAAATTTTGCAAAGCATGCAGAAAGACAAAACCCATACTGGACTTCCAATTAAGGAATGAAGGATTCTTTGTTTCATTAATTTATTTGGGCTTCACAGAAAGCTAACACGCTTTGTGTGAGTTACTCCTTGAAGAACAATAGAAAAAAACTTATTTGCTTCATTTCCCTCCTGCATTTTATGAGGGTTCCAACCTGTGTGTTTAGATTCCAAATCCTCTTGAGTTATTCCATTTCAAAAAGAGTTAGCAGCTTAATTCAAACTGAAATGTTTCCCTGATGATCAGATTATATTTTTACACATCAATATTTTGAACATGAAAACAGAGATTAGATGGCAGCAAACAGAAATGGGACCGTGTCATTTCTCTATGTGAAACTGATTCTTATACTATAAAACTAGCCATGAACAGAAAGAAAACTAAATTATAGTTACAGTTGTAAAAGGAATAAGACAGAAAAAGCCAACTTCTTAGCATAAATACTAGCCCAGGCTTGGGCTGAGCTGAATAGAAAAGAGAGAACTGTTTTAGAGAACTAACAGACCAACATAAACTAGAAATATATGGGAATAAGAAGCACATGGTGAATGTCTTGTAAGTGGAAATAAAAGTAGACGGGGACCTCGATTAATTGTGGGGTGCTTCATTCCAACACCATATTGGTAGAGTTTTACAATGTACAAGCTGGAAAGGCACTGAGAGATCATTGGAGTTCAAATTTCTCTTGATTTCTCATTTTGCCGATTCCCAACCCAGTGTTTTTTGCACTATGACATGTTGTCATGCCACTGGGGTTTGGCCAAGCGTGCCGAGGAGCAGTTCCTCAGTTGGTCTAGCAAAGGAGCACATGAGGACGTGGAGGGGAAAAGCTTTGTATGAGACGTAAAATGAACAACTGGAAAAATTAGTTTTAGAAAAAGACAAATATGTAACGAACCTAACTTTATAAATCTCCCTCTTATATTACAGGCACCAGTGAGGCTGCTGGGTAAATAATGGGAATCCCTACCAGAAAACTTCCAAGGCCGTGGAACTAAAAGAAGCTACTGTTAACCCTAGTGGTTAACTTGAGGAGTGGTGATTGAGGGTTTTCTTTGCCAGAGGAAACTCAGCCAGAATAGAATGGAACTAATTTTAGGGCTGAGCTGCTTCCAGTGTGGAGCCAAGACTTGTCAAGTCTACTCATGGTGTCTCTCCAGTTTGTCCTATACTCTCCATTCTTGCCCTCCTTGCTTAGGACAATGACCCATCTCTTCAGTCTTCCCTAGATAGCTTCCTGTCTCAGTCCTACCTCCCTTTTGTTCCTTCTCACCAATTACCCTCGATGGAATAAACAAAACACACCTATAAAAATGTCTTTGATCGTCTTTAAAAAAAATGGTACGGCTCCCATTCTCCTTCACAAGGCCCCACTTCTTAGCTTGACACATCAGGCCCTGAGCAATTGGGCTCTTCCTCTCCAGCTACATTCCCTACCACACAGCCCCTGTTGTAGCCACACCCACATGCCACAGGCCATGACATCCCTGTGCTTCTGAACTGCTCATCTCTGAGCCCATTCTGTCTAACAACCAAAGCCACGGCTCAGCGGTGACCTCCCATCCATGGCAGGTAACTTAACTTGGACGCTTTTCCATGCCTCTTTGAGCATGCATTTCACTGCATTATCATGGTTTACACTTCCATTGTACCTGCTTCCTCAGCTAAGTCACG
The DNA here is from genome assembly GCF_046562875.1 of Panthera onca. NCBI lineage: Eukaryota > Metazoa > Chordata > Mammalia > Carnivora > Felidae > Panthera > Panthera onca. The sequence goes on along the minus strand of NC_138347.1, from coordinate 75,204,342 downwards.
AGCTTCTCCAGAGCAAGGACCCTCTTATTAATGGGACTCTTGGCCAACGTAGGTTAATTAAAAAGTGTCAAAGCCTTAATTAATTATTCTAATACAAACAAAGTGAAGACATGGAGGGATCGTCCAGGCCCACTGTGTTACAACAATTAAATTGGCCTGCCCAAGCAGAGGGCAGGATCTGAACAGCAGGTGGACGAGGCTGAGGTCCCTCCAGGGACACAGGACCCCCACAGGAGAGTCACAGAAAGAGGTTTTAGACCTGTCCCAGAGCAGCAATCCTTCCCATTTGGACATACTTCTCCCCTGCTACCTCCAGAACCCTAAACAGTTACAGGACAACATTCTTCTAGTCCTGAGTCCTGATAACCTGGGGGTCAAAGGAGAAAGGAGGGACTGAGTGCATTAACACAGGCACTGTCCCCTCCCTCCCTTTCCTTAAAAGAAGCAGAGGAGAAAAATGGAATATTTTCAATTAAACACAGGACAAAGTATTTCAGGAAACAGAAATGTTCCTCACAAATTTTTTTGCCTGAAAAAGCCAGTCAGTCATAGAAGTTATTACAATAAGAGATTGTTTTGAAACCCAATACGGGCAAAAAATATTAAATTTCATAGGGAAGAAATTTATGATGTGATATAGCTAAACCACTTCCTTAGGACTCTGTACAGTGGGCTTGTAGAGCATGGTCTCACCACTAGCCCACTGTGTGACCTTCTCTGGCCTCAGTGTTCCTATATGTAAAATGAGAGCAGTGAACCAGGCATTCATTTGGAGGCCTTTCCCAGCTCTGCTCTGCCTTGAAATCAACCTCCAATCAGGAAAGTTTAGATCATACTTTGTCAAAGCACACGAGGTTTATTTGTCCACACATATTGATTCTCTGCGGGGAAATACAGAAGATTTTCTTTTTCTTCAGCCTCTTTTGTGCATACACGATTCCTGTGGTCAGGGCAGCTGGTAGCACAGGAGGGACAGTCACGGTGAGGAGAAGCAGGGCCATGGTTGCCGTGTCTCTTGGAGAAACCTAGGGAGGGAGGGACATGGAGGTTAGCCTAGCAGCACAGGGCGGCACCCTTTCTAGCACCATCTCCTGCAGCACTCCAAGAGTTCTAGAAGCTCAAAATATTTAAAGAGAGCTGCTCTCTCCGTGGGGCTGAGAGATCTCTTGGGTGTGCTTAAGGAACAGACAAGTTGTCTCCCATTGTGCACAAAAGAAACTCTGATCCCTTTTCTATGTCCACCCTGCCCTTTTTGACTGTTTCTCTTTGCTTGGTATTCCCTCCACCCAGAGTACCATCCTTCCTCTGCTCATCATAACACACCCTCTTAGACTCCCCAGGCACTGAGACCATTTTTGAGTTGTAACATTTCACACACGGGCTTGACAGTTGGGTTATAAATCTCCCCCAGTCGCTTCCAAACCGCTTGGGTGCAGCAGCTTGGCTTATACATCTTTGAAGTCCTTTGCAAGTTCATCTTATTCATCTCTAGATATAGAGCCTAGCACAGTTTCTGACACAGGAACTATTAAATGAATGGTAACCTGATAAAAATGATGACCAAGAGTCTGCTAAAGGAAAGTCCATAGTAAAAATAGCTTGTTCTCACTGCACACATTCTGGGGCGAGAGCTGGATTAGGCTACATAAATGATTTAGTTACTCCTCACAACAACCTTAGGATGTAAACACTGTTATTTTCTCCATTTAACAGATAAAGAAACCAAGGCTTAAAATATTAAAATAACTTCCCCAAGCCATCTGCTAGTTAAATGGTGAGGATCTGAACCCTAGGCTGTCCCACTCGGGGGGCACAAATATGTGACCAGTATCTTATAGTATCCAGTCAATTCTCATAGAGTCAAGATCCCAGGCGGGTCCACAGAAATTCACATGGCTGATAAGAATAGGGCCTAGATCAAATCACAGCATGGCTTGTTCTATTTTTCACCTTCTCTAGAAATTAATGGCCTTACCCTAGATTTTTATGAAATTAACCGTAATTTTAGCCACTAAAGTCCTCTTCTGAGTACTGGGAATACAGATTCAAGTTCAATATCAAAGGCTGCTAGATACATCATTGGTCCAATCTCAGATTGTCACAAAACCCAGCGTTCTCTGTTTTTCCCAACCACAGCCACAAAGTGTTGACACTGAGGACTCAGCTCTGTCTATTCCTGAGACAGTACAGATGAAGGAAGCCAGCAGGGTCACAGGTTATGACCCACAAGAAGGTGGGGTCTACAATTAGTATCGCTGCTTTGGTGTGTATTAGATGTTGAGTTCTACCCGGGAAATCTTCATTCCGAATCACTGTGGGTGCTTCCTGGTCCACAGAAGAGGGCCTTTTGCTTGTTTTCCTGCTCAATGCTCCTGCTCCCCAGATGAAACTGGCACAGTGCCTCAAGTTCCAGTCCCACTTGCTTTAACAGTCTGCCCAGCTCTTTCCAGGGTCCATTCTAGGGGTGCCAATATGTCCTGGCCTCCTTTGCCTTTGCCTGACCTAGAAATGCTGCCTGAAGGCTTATATCAGACTGAAATGACTACCCAGAGCTCAAGTACGAGAGTGAACATTGCCTGGAAATTCTCGTCACTCTGTCCATCAATATTTACCCCTCTCCCCGACAACACACACATAGAATGCACTAAATTTGGGCATTGTAATTAAGTCACCCATACCCAGTTTCATACCTATGTTTGGACCCTTTTATTTACATTTTTTTTTCTTCTTCCCAATGAGCCCACATTGCTAACATCCCAGTATGTCTTAAAGAAGAGATTACACAGTTCACAAAAGAATCACACTCTCAGGACCAGAAAGGACCTCAGAGGTCATTTGTGAGAACCCTTCCTTCAGCCATCACAACTATTAAGAGAAATGTTCAAACAAACCAAAACCAGACCACTATGAAGTTTAAAAGGAAGTGGGGATCCGTGCAGCATATAGTTCTGTAAAAGTGGACAGTCAGTTCTATTTTAGAACCTAACAAAACATAGAAAAACTCACTGGGTACATGGTATGTTGGGTATGCCTTAGACAATGTACACACTCAAATATCTCAGCATTCTCAAATAATCCAAATTTCTAAGCACGGCATTCAAGATCCCCTTCAATGTGACCCATTTTACCTTGCTAGACTTAATCTCTCAGTTGCTTGCTGGTTCCAGAAGACCCATCTGCATTTCTTCCTTTGTCCTTTTCTCACTCCAACTAGCATGCCCTTTCTCCTCCCTGATCTGATTGACTAAATCCTCTCCATTCTATGAGACTTGAGAAACACCTATTTCCTCTGAGGATGTTTGGGCTTCGGTATTACCAATGCCACACATGAAGTAACCTCTCATTCGCATCCAAGTGGTGAAAGAAGTCATGAACTTTGCAACTTTTCATAGCTGTGCCATCCAATACAATTTTCACTAGCTACATATGGCGACTTGAATTTAAATTAACTAAATAATCAAATCACTAAATTACTTAAATTAATTAAAACTAATTAAAATGAAGTAAAACTGAAAATTCATTTCCTTGGTCACACTAGCCACGGTTCAAGTGTTCAATAAGCACATGTGGTTAAGGGCTACCAAACTGGACCATGTAGGTATAGAATAGTTCCATCATCTAAGAAAGTTCTATTGGACAGAACTGATCCACAGAATGATGGGGCTAAGAGAGAACCTTATCCAACCCTTTTGAGTTAGGTGAGGATCCTTGAAAAAGCTATGTCATTAAAAAGCCTTACCCCCAGTACTTACTCCATGGTACATATATACACCAAGGGCATAGAAGAAACCCACAATGCCAAGGAAGGCCAGGAACACTATGAACTTGAAGGCATCATTGTATAGCTTGAAGTTCAGAGGTCGGGGATAGAGGATGGATCTCACCAAGTCCCCTTTGGCAGTATTGTAACCTGCATGAAGGTAATCACAGGTGGAGTAAGTTCCTTTAATACAGTTTACCACGACACCCAAAATGATTTGCATTGAATTAAGGATTGGTTAATAGTGTCATCTGAATATGGGATGAAGACATCACTGCAAACAGTATATTTACATTTATTATCCCTACAAGTCACTAGGAACAATAAGTGGTATTCACTTAACCTTGTTCAATTTCTCTTGCTCTGGAAGTCAGTGCTACAATGGCTCACACAGTGAAGCTCCTCACTCATGCATAAGATTGAGGAAAAGAAGACTGAGGACTGACAGACACAGTCACCAGAGAAGACGAGCTGCTAAGAGAAGACATTAAAGCTCAAGTATGTGTTGAAAATAATAGAAAATGAAGACAAAAGGAAAGCACAAAACAAGTAATTTCTTAAACACATATACCTCTGATCATGTCATTCTTATGCCCAAACACCTTCCAGAACCCCTGATTTTTTGCAATAAAGTTAAAATTTCTAGGCACGGCATTCCAGATCCTGTCAACCCTCAGTATACTCCTGTGTTGCTAGACTTATCTCTTTACTGCTCGCTGCTCTCAGAAAACCCCAAGGCAGTCCTTCTTTTGTGTTTTGCAGAAATAGATTAGCATGTTTTTTTAGCTTTCTGCTAGGACTGGCTAAATCTTTCCCATCCTATCAGGCTTGGCTCAAAATGCCGCCTCATCAAATAAATATTTTCAGAGTTCTACTCCCACACTTCCTATCAAAAATAATTTCTCCCCCTCTTTGGGGTCCCTGTAACACTTAATCATGTGACATCTATCATTGCTCTGTGTTTAGTTAGCTCTAACTCCACACTGTTTCCTGCACCAGACCACAATCCTCTTTAAGGGTAAGGAATGTCTCCTAATTTTTTTCTTTAGCCCTCAGGGCATGGCACTTAGTAGATCTTCATTAAAATCTAAGTTATTGGCAACAAAAGGGGGGCTACTAGATATGAACCACTGTTGTATGAAACACGCCTTAATCCCACTGCTTGGTAAACATATAGTCTCCTCAAACATGGCTTTGTAGGCTTTGGAGAAAAAGAGCAGAGTTTTCTCTAACTTGTTGCCTCAGCATTTTACAAGCTCAGATAAGGTGGTTCCCATGATTTCCATTCATTAGCTCATGCCCACTGACCCCTTTGAAGCAAAACTTGATATTTTTAATTTAAAAAAATCAGGTAGAACAATTGAATCATAGGCTAACACATAGAGACAACAAAGTTCAAGGTGGGTTTTGGATCTGTGCATATGTGGCTGGCAGAAACACAGGTCAGGGGTAGTGTTGGCTGTGTGATGTCCTGTGAAAGACCGGGAGTAAGATTAGTAGTCTTGAAAACTTTTTGAGCATGGTGTGTGTAAACTGCTTCAAAATCTGCTTTAGAAATATGACTTGGTGGCAGATCCAAGGGGAGGTGGAACAAAAGACAAGGCAAAGTATTTGAGGCAAAAGCTGAAAGGGAACAGTCAAGAGAATATTTCTGTTGCAATGGTTAGACAAGAGATGATGAAAGGCCTGGACAAAACACCAACTGTGGGGATGAAGGAAAGGGAGACAAGACTCAGAAGGTATTTGTAGAATTGACAGGATGTGGTGTCCTACTTGGTACGGGAGAAAGTGGGAAGCTAAAGGTGATGTGGACAGACCGGCTAGATGGTGATGCTGTCGACAGAAAAAGGAGGATAAGTCCTTTCGATGCCTTGACTTTGAAGTGTCTGTAGGGAACCCAGAGGGAGGCATCCAGCAGGGACCTGGAAATAACAGCCCAGCAAGCAGCAGTTTGAAAGGAGAAAGTCCTCAGGTGATAATGGTTGGAACTTTTTTCTTGGGAATCACTTAGAGTTGGTATAGAGGGAAAAGGAAAGAAGCCTGGGGACATAAAAAACAAACAAACAAGAACACAGTCTTGCCTTTGAGGCAATGTATTTCATCTCTGTATCATCAATGTATTTCATCTTAGACAAGGGTTTTAACAATGAACCAGTGAGGTTGGAAATGGTGGCAACTTAGAATAAATAAGGATCTGACTAGAAACAAGTATGACTGTTATTACCAGAAGGTGGCAAACTCCATAATCCTAAACCAAATTTCCCCAATCCAACTCCCCCACCTCTAAGCAGGGACTACATTTACAAAAGTGGAATCTACTAACCTGTTTGCAAAACAACTGCTCTCACTGGCCCCTGCCCAGACGGCTTGACCTGGATAACTTCTGTCCCGCAGAAAAGGACATGTTTCCGATAGTCCTCCAAGCTGTGGGATTTCCAGGCCACGGTGTTCTCCGTATGGGGCAGTGGCGTCTTTGTGACAGGTATGCTTTCTCCTAAAGAAGATTGTGTTTTGTTGATTCTGTGTGAACTCAGGTATTCAGAGTTGGTGCTTGACAGTTTTGAGACAGTATACAAACCATAGCTATTCAGGTCTTAATGCCCATTTCCTGGGTCAGATGATTTCTCAAGGATGCTGGCGATGCAAGCAGTGGTGTACTTGGTTATATTTTACATATTTATTTAAGGTCCACCTATATTTTCCATACCTGGTCTGCATGGTTTGCTATCGTAATTTAAAAAGCAGGCCATTTTAACAAAGATAGTTGTCACCTAATTGTCCCCTCAAGTGTTCTTTAAGCCCAAATTTATGCTAGGTAATTAAGGAGCTATAAAGCAAGTATATAGCTATTGTTATTTGCCTCTCATTTATTTATCAACCCATTCATCCATTCACTTGACAAATATTTTTAAGTGCTTATTTTGTGCCAGGCACTGTTCTAGGTGCTTAAAATAATGAAGACAGAAATCCCTCCCTCAGAAAGCCCAGGGAGTCAAGCCAGTAAATAGCAGTAAATAAATGATTAAAGTACAATAAAGTAAGGATTTTGGTAGTATTACTGGGTGATCTGAAGATCTAACCCAGAGGACCAAGAAACATTTCCAGAACAACTAATAAATGACAACTCAAAAGGAAATGAGGCCAACTAGATCAAGGTGGAAAGGAAATTGTTCTTGGAAGAAGTGAAAGATCATGCTGTGCCCTTGGCACTAAAAATGGTTGAGAATGTTTGGGACATTGAGTGTAAGGGTAGAGGTAAGCGGTCCTAGAAGTACAGAGATGAATGAGAAATTATGCCTTCATAAAACCTCTTAAATGTTCTTCATGATCTTTGTGGAGCTTGCAGTGAAAGATAAAAACCAATATAACAAGACAGGGCCTCTCTTTTTTCTTTCTGGATGATCTCAGCTCCATTCTCATTAATACATAATTAATTAACAATTAAAGTGTTAATTAACAATTAATTAAATAGCTAGATCGATAATGTCTAATCTTCATTTCCTCTCTCCTGTGCTTTTGTTCTATGTTTCCCAATGGTGGGCTGTTCATCCCAACCTGGATATCCCACTAGCATCCCTAAGTCCACATACCTAAAATCCATACTAATATTTTGTTTAATTTTTATTTTATTTATTTTTGAGAGACAGAGTGGGGGGGGGGGGTCAGAGAGAGAAGGAGAGAGAGAATCCCAAACAGGCTCTGCGCTGAAAGCCCAATGCGGGCCTTGAACTCACAAACCGGGAGATCATGACCTGAGCCACAATCAATAGTCGGATGCTTAACTGACTGAGCCATCCAGGCACCTCCGTACTAATATTTTTACCACTAAACATCCTCCTTTTTCTTTGTGGTATCATCCTTTTGCTGAGTGACAGGTTTACAGTCTCGGAATCACCTTTGATTCCTCCTCTTCCCGTGCTCTGCCCTCTCATGGTCTGATTCCCCAATTCCTAACTGCTTTTCTCCATGAGTATGTCTCACCAAGTAACTCTTGGACTCTTGCTTTTGGGTCCCAAGGGCTTCACTAGCAATCACTATCTAGTGGTGGCTGCCTTACCAATGGATTACCTATAATTGGCTCCTTGACATGAAAACCATTTTAATAATAATAATTTGAGTCTATGGTAGAACTAATATTTCTTTTTTATGAAAAAGTATCTCACCCACAATATGCCTTGACCTCTTGAGTTGGAAAAGACCTCCAGTCCTTCCTCCTATGTGTCTCCTTTGCTATGAGGCTACTACTGCACTCACACACTCTTGATGCCGTATGGATGGGGATTTTCCCACAACGAGCAGTTCCGTGACACTAGCTGGTTGTCCTACAATTCAATTCAATTCAACTCAATTCAATTCAATTCAATTCTAGATATAGCATCAGATCCCACAGGTTAAGGACTCAGTCCCACAGGACTGCTCCCATGCCACCTCAGATGCTAATTGCAAACCCACATTGTCAACTGTGCTTCTGACTAATAAATCCGAGGTTCCCATAATCCCCTTCTTGGGTTCAATTCATTTGCTAGAGCAGCTTATAGAACTCAGGGAAATACTTACATTTACCAGTTTGTTAAAAGATCTGGTAAAGAATATAGGTAAATAGCCGGATGAAGAGATACATAGGGTAAGTTTTGGAGGGGTCTCAAGTGCAAACTCTTTTGGTAGATTTTCAAAGCCACCACAATCTGAGCATCACTGGCTCTTTTTCCTACACACTCCAGCTAATCTAAGCCACTTGCATATCCTGTTATACATATATATATATGTATTCTTACATGATACCATTCCTCTACTTCCCCTGATGGTGGGAAGACAGGGTATTTAAGATACAAAGAAAATTAGCTCAGAGTTCAAAAGGATACATTTCAGAGATAAAAATAAAAGTGCTAATAACTTCCTCACTCCCAGATTTAAAAAGCATTAGAATGAATTTAAAATTCCATCAGTCTTTTGCTAAATGTTCAATTAGCAAAATAACATGTCATATTTCTAATTTGGAAATAGTATTCTATTGATTATAGTTACAAAATCTAGGTTCTATCTCTCCTAAGTAATAACTGGTGGCAAGGACTTTGACATATATAACTTTTTATATTCCTCATTTTCCTTGCTGGTATGTGATAGGTTGAAAAGACTTATTTTTGCTGAATGCCTGGATGAACTGAATAAAAACAACTGCCCAGGTTTTCCTATGATTGGTTTTTCAACAACCAGTTTTCTACATGGTGCATTTTTTATATCCTAAGGTGCAAGAAGCCATACAATTTTTATTAGTGATCTTGAAAAATCTCAGGAAATTCCTTTAGCCAGGCATTGTCCCTAACTCACTGTCTTTAAAAATTATGATATTTAGCCTTTGTTTGATATTTATCCTTTGTTTGGATTTACCACTTGTGGTCTAAGTGGCTTTGGAAAAGGGATAGGACATTTTGACAAATCTCCAAATCATCATAACACATTGTTTTGAAATCTACCTTTGTGAAAGCAGATACTTAGAGATGATTTCTAATGTTTTTATGCCTATGAATCACTGAATATTAATCCATTATATATTCATAGACTAATATTAGTGGATAGTTTCTGCACACACAACCAATGACATTCGTGGCAGGCAGACATTCAATCAACCAGGGATGGAAGCCATTTGGAGATAATGTTCCAAAGATAACATTCAAATCAGATATGATTTTACACAGAAATGACTTTCAAGTCTCTTTTACACTACTCGCATATTAATAAGGAGCCTCATGCTTGGCCTTTCTTGGAATCTCAAGAAAGGACAATTTGCCTACAAATCTATGGAGTTCTAAGTAGCCCGGAGAGTGTTTCACAAGGAAAAACATTCATCATCCACTTCACCTGGCTTCTAGGACCCGGAAGTCCTGGTGCTGTGAAGCGGGATACTCTCCCTTGTCCCCAGTGAGCCAGTGCCTCTGCATGGAAGCAGTGTTTGAAATGCCATGCCCTTCTTTGTTTCTACTTCTGGGGCCATTAGACTGTGAGCTGTGTAAGGGCAGTGGCCATCTCTCATTTGTCTTGGTGACTCCAGCACACAACATAGTGCCTGGCGCAGAGGAGGCATTTCTGAACCTTTACTGAATAAGTGGATGGGCAAATGAATAACTGAAAGAAAAGGAGAAGTGAGAGACTGGAGGAAAGGAAAAAGGAAGAGGGAAAAGACTCATTAACTCATTATAAGCTTGTCGGACAGGATGTAAATGGGAAATCACCACTTAGGAAAATTTCTGTGTACCCAACTGGGATCTCTGCATACTTCCCCCCCACCACACACACACGTTTCAAATACATCGCTGATTCTGTGAGTAGAGGGAGAAGGAGGGGATTGTGGCAGAGTGAATGAATCCTGCCACTCTCTGCCATAATCACCTCTAAGAGAATGAGGGAGCAGTAGTTTCAAGCATAGGCTCCCAGGTCAAAAGGCCTGGGTTTGAGTGTTTTCGCTTCTTCATAGAATTTATAAGCATTGGAAATTTATGTCATTTACCTATTTTCATGTTTTCTTTGTCTCCACTAGAACATCACCTCTATGAAGACAGATTATTATCTGCCTTGTTCACTGTTGTATCCCTAGCACATAGTAGAGCATTCTGGAATAGGAGCTAATATACATTTGTGGAATGAATGAATGAATGAATGAATAAACAAATGAATCCAAATAGCAACTCTACCACTTTTAAGCTGTGTGACTTTAGGCCAATTACTTATCCTTTCTGGCCCTCAGATTCTCCCACCTTATAGATTCATAGGTTGAATGAAATAATACACGTAAAATATTAGCATAGTGCCTAATACATATAAGAAATAAGAAAAATTAGCTTTTGTGCCAAAAGAAAGTTTCCAGGCATTAACATAATTTCCCCCACATAATTTCCCCCTTTTGCCTCTTGACCACTTTATGAGGAGCTAGATCTTGAAGGAGCCCATTGCCTCCAGAGGCAGAAAGGATAGAGAAGTTGATAGCTGGCTTCTGGGTTTTACACATCATTCGTAAGTTTGACCATGAATTTTAGAGACTACATGAGAATAAGAACAAAGCTTTCCCGTTCACCTGCCTTCCCTCCACTACTTTTCTAGCTACATAAAAATCCCTAGATTGGGAGTTGGAAGAAAATCCAAAGGAAGCTTAGATGTTGTGTGTACTTGAGAGAAGGGGCCGGCACAAAAGTAAGGTAAGGAAAGACCCTAGAAGTTTGTGAAAACAGAGAAAGAGGCATCAGTAGGCCTCCTTTTACAGGGAGATAGGCTTGGGACATTTCTCAAGCCCAGAGCAGAGTGGAAGCAACCGAACGGAGGGCTGCCCTAGACAGACCCACCTCCCCAGTGCCTTGCACAACTTCAAGTAGCCAGACTTGAGTCAGGAGACCTGCCAACTGGTGGGGACAACTGTCTGACTTGGACCAGATACTTTGCAACACTGCTTACTTTCAAGGATGGCAAGATTTGGAGCAAAAATTAAAAAGTAAGTGTAGTTATACGATTACGTTTCTTGCATAGTTGAGCTTATGGCAGTAGGACGAGGCTAAGGAGAGGAGGATGAAGAAGACCCTACAATGGACGTGTGTTATGGGCAGGACTACCCAGTGGAGAGAAAAAGATGAGGAGGCACAAGGAATGTCAGCTCTACCCCTCTTAGAATCTGCTTCCTCCTCACTCCGGTGGCCCCTCACGTCTGGGAGCAAAAAATACCACCTCCAGCCCTGATACTGGCTAGCTGGGCAGTCTGGTCCCTTCTCACCTGCATTTCCTCATTTGTAAATTGGGCATTATAATTCCTAATTTGTTTATCCTATGATGAAGTGAGATATAAAAATTATTTATAAAACATTCATTGCTCTAAAGATGTTTGGAGTATTTGCTAATTCTCTTCTAAATAAAGACCTCTATATATACGAAAGACTGGTTTGCACATGGGACAAAAAAAAAAAAAAAAAAAAACCCAAAAAACAAACAAAAAAAAAAACCTGAGTCACATTCTTGGACAAATGCTCGAGGAAGACATATGCAGTTTCAGGAATCTAAGCATAATCTTATTGTTCAATCAGGATCCTTTTTACAAATGTATACGTGAGTGGGCAGATCTATGTAGACTATGTAATAAAGTATTTAGAGTATGATGGTCTTAGATCTTTCCAAAGAAAACAATGAGAAAGAAGTATATTTCTATTTTATGTGTCTGTCTCTAAAACGGATTTTTACCAGTACATAGTTTACACAGATATTAATGCTGGTGACCTTCTTTTTCTAGAAGTAGACCTAAGAAAAGCCACTCACTGCTTAAGATCATTTTAGGTCAGTTTTGCACATTGAAAGGCAGCTTTGTTTGCCAACTCTACCGTTTCTTTCTCTGAGTTTTCCTCAGAAGTAAGGCAAGAACCAAGCACCCCAGTCAGTAGACCCAGCGGAGTAAACACTGCGATCTCTCCTTCCCTTTTTTCTCACAGCCATGCTCTGTCACCAATGAGAGAAGCCATTCTTCACTGGCAGGCTGCTGGGAAATGTGAGACAGTTGCTGTCTTTGGTTTAGGAGGCCAGTTTTTCTTGGGCATGAGGTTTGCACGTTGGGTGCTATGGCAACATTCCGGATGAAAGATATCATCAGTATGCAAATCCTCATCACTATCATTATAAGGCAGTTAGATTTCAACACACTAAAGGGGCATTTTGTAATTATACCGAGCATAGTTATGTTTACTACATTTCCTTGTCTCAATTTTAAATTAAGCAGACCCATTTTTAATGTGAAATCTGCTTGTGTTGAACAATTTAGGAATCGATGATTCTCTTTACATTTAGGTGATATTAAAAAGGTGTGTGTGTGTGTTTTCCTGTCTTTAGCAACTTGGGAACAGAAAAATACAACAATTTGTAAGCACGAAAGACACATTCTTTCTATTTTTGTGTTGTTGTATAGTTTCTTCTCTCATCATGATGTCCCATGTGTTTTGGTTTTTGCCTAAAGAATATTTTCTAAATAGTGCCTTCCTAATTACACAAATTCAAGTGAACTTTACAAAGCGCAAATGAGAGCAAGGACGACAGTTCAAATCGTTGTTACAAGAAAACTGGCTTTCTGCTTGGTCGGATCAACTGGAAACACAATTCTAAAGAACAGAATGTTACACTGACTTTCCTGAAGGTTCAACTCAATACTCTTCCAGCAAAAACTGGGGCTCCGTTTTCCATCTACAGAGAGCAGGGCTGTATAAAATCTCTGCATCCTGCCAATTATAAGAGTTGTTGGTTTCCGGTTGTGTTCTGTTTGGATAGGTGTGTAAACCATGCTCATGTTTATGAAGACATCATGCATCAAGTAGTCTATTCTCTCACCGTCCTCTGAACCAAACGATCTTATTCACCCCACGCATCAGGAAATTAACCAATCACATATATTAGACTTTTCTTCTAATTTTGTATTTATTATCATTTGATTCTTATATTACGGGTATACATTATATAAATGGGATATATTTTATCCCGTTTGCATTTATGGAGTCTTCACCTGCATGAATAGCCTAGCCGTGTCTACCTCACCTATCTTTCAAAATCTTAATATCAGGCAGGTAAGGATATGTTGATCTGCTTTGCTCTTGGCCGAGATGTTGGACAGGAAAGAAGCAGCTCCATGGCAATGGCCTACCTGTGAGCATGCCTTCAGTCACCACACAGCTTCCATCAATCAGGATAGCATCACATGGCAATGAAGTTTTTCCTGGAAGAATAAGAGTATCCCCAGGAACCAAGAGATGGGATTCCAGCTTCTGCAAACCTACACAACAAAGTTCCCGTGACTGGCTGACCTTTTCCTGTTTTTACTTAAGAATGGGGGAAGGGGAAAAAAATTTAAAAAAGTTACAGAGAGGGAGGGAGGCAAACCACAAGAGACTCTTAAATACTGAGAACAAACTGAGGGTTGATGGGGGTTGCAGGGGAGGGGAAAGTGGGTGATGGGCATTGAGGAGGGCACTTGGGATGAGCACTGGGATGAGCACTGGGAGGAGGGCACTTGTTGGGATGAACCACCCAGCCAGTTTCTGCTACTCTGGGCTGCAGCTCCCTGCTCCTTACAGAGAGCCATGGCCACCCCAACCCAAGGTAAGTCAGAGCAAATACCATTTACAAGCATTCTTCGGGTCTGGATTCTGGATAACAGATTGAAGTGTTAGAATTCAAGGTCTGTTTGGGATCATTAGTTGGGGAAATCAAAACGCCTCAAGAAAGCTTACCCAGTAACATTCCAGTGAGTGAAATATGGGAAGGCAGAGGGAATTGGAAGTGACTCAGACACTGGGTCAAAATGGTTCAATCAGGAGGAGGCATGCAAGGTACTCAGGGTACAAAATTCAGTGAGGTGCTCACCGTCTGGGTCCTGGAAAAGCAGGTCAGCGTTTGCCTGACCTTTCCTCCTTAAGTTTGTCATCTTAAAAGTCTTATTTACCTTACTTTAGCCTCCGTCCTGGGTTTCATCAGAAGAGGTTTTCTCCTCAACTAATAATCGATAACAAATGGGACTGATTCCACTCTGAAATATCAGGATGCTGAAGATGGCAGAACATATCACGTACCTTTGTCCTTTACCATGACTGTAACCTGGACTTTGTTGTGATCCTCCACAAGGTTGTGCAGCTTCACTGATTGCTACCAATTCAAAGTCAACGTTTAAGTATCAGATAGTCCATAACCGGAAAACCACATGATCTCAATACTGTAAATACCAAGCCTGTCACACAGCAAAACTTCCTTGGGCAAAGGCTCACACTCTAGCGTTTCTGCTTCCCTGCCCCAATTCCTACCGCAGCCAACCCCCGACTTATAGCAACAAATATGGTAATTAGTTTAGTGCTATTTCAATTCCAGGAAACATAATGCACAACCACTGTCCCCAAGGACCAACGCTAAGTCCCCGAGGTTGTACTTCTTAAGGGCGCACGATGACACAAGGGAAGAACAAGACCATGAACAGATTAGGTTCCCTCTCGGTACCCGTTTCCCTGTCTATAAAACAACAAAAATGAATTTGATCTTTCCATTGTAAAAGCCTGGGAATATTTGAGTTATGTTTTGATTTTACGTGGAATTTTATCCCCTCCTTTACAAACTGGTGGATTTTCCTATTGGGTCAGCCTGGAGACTGAAGCCATGATGCTCCAGAACCCTAGTGCTTCCCCTTAGGCATTATTCAGCTTAGTTAACTCCCTTTTCCTCATCTGAAAGTGGAGATATTAACAGTACCTCTTCTAGAGGGTTGGATATTACTCATTACGATGGTAAGAGCTCAGCAAGGGTTAATGATTAATAAGAAAGTTGCTGTTGCAAAAACAGCATTGTTTTGTCTAATGCATCCCCTTGGAAGATTTGCTTAGGGTGGAATTCACTGAGATACCACCCTGGGCTAAGTGGAGGAAATGGAAGCAGCCTGGAGAAGCGAAGGCAGCATCTACTGGGATAACTCAGGAGACAGGAAGGCAGAGGAGTGAGGGCAAATTGTCCACACAGTTCCATACACTGACTGTAGGCGACGCCATTGGCAGAGGCATCCCTGGAAGGCACTGCCTCCTTCTGTATGGACGTCACTTACTTGGATACTTCTAAGTAGAAGAGATCTGAATACCGTCAACAGTACTTTAAACATAGCTTAACCTAATTCAAGTATAAAACTTTCCCTTTTAGATGATAGGGTAAATTATTTTTATCTGCCCTCTTGATGATTTTTAAGGTAGCCAATGTCACCAGATAAACATTACACACAATTACACAATTTTCCTCTTGAGAGAAATTAATAAATTTGGTGTTTCTATTTATACAGAACAATTTCTTATTTACTCCATTTTTTTTAGGAAAGGCAACACTTCAATCATTTGGAACAACTGAATGGAAGAAATGCTACTGCTGTTTGTTAGGTACATAGTCATTGCCCTAACTTGACTTTCTGAGGCTTCCCTATTGGGGCATCCATTTTACTGATGGGTAATAGCGAGAAAGTCAGCCGTGGTTCTGGGACAAGAACACTGGATTCATTCAGGACTCCTGAGTCGTGGGTCAAGTTTACCCACTAACCAGCCATGTACCTGTATATAAGAAATTTCACTTTATGTTACTTGTTCTTTCTGTAAACAAATGACATTGAATTGAATCATTTTCAAGCTCCTTCAAAACTCAACATGTCTGATACGGATATGTTTTGCATATCAGAGATTTAGTCAAAGCCCCTAAGACTTCATAGAAGAAATAACCTGGGGTTTATAAATGGCTCACAGTATTATTATTAGGCAGTTTAAAACAGTAAGCAACTCCTACGTGCCAGGCACTGTTGTAAGCACTTGAAATGTATTGCTTGATTTTTTTTTTCTCCTCAAAATAATCCTATGATGTTATTGTCTCCAATGTACATATAACAAAATAAAATGACCAAAAAGAAACAAAAAACAAAAAACAAAAACAAACCAGGGTCTTGGAAATGTTAAAGTAACTTGTCTTCAATCATTTACTTACTAAGTATTAAGATTGACAGTAAAACCTGGGTTTATCTGACTCTAAAGCCTTTTCTGTTGATGAATATGTTCCCCTAAAGTGTTTGAAAATAGCTTTTTTCCTTTAAGAAGATAAATAACCTTCCTTTGTTATAAATTTCTTTAAGTTACTTTCTTGCTTAGCAAACTCTTCTAGCCACTGCCATGAGAATTTCACCCTAGCTTAAGAGGATGATAATCAACACATTTGGAAGTGGTGAAGTATAAGTTCAAAATGCCCTCTCAAAAATCATTATGGCATCAAGCTGGATTTATTCATCAGGCTTAGCATTCTGCGAAACCTGCCATGCTTCCATGCCTTCGTTCAAGCTATTACCTGGAATGCTCACCCAGGTTTTCTACCAGCAAACTCCTAATCCTTCACATAAAGTCTGGCTCAAACGTCACCGCCACTCCATAAGTCTCTAACATCTCAGAAAGAATTCATTGTTCTGCTCCCTGTGTTTCCGCCTGTATTAGTGTATGACCAATTCCATTACAGGCGTTTTCTTGTCAGGTCTCCTGTGTGAGGCAGGTGGTTCAAAGAGCCAAACACTCATCTATGTACCCCTGGAGTCTGTCACATAGTAGGCCCTCAGCAAACATTTACTTAATAGAACTGAATTGTTCCACGTCTCCCGACAACACTGGAGAAGGATAATATAAGCTTCCTCTCTGAGCTAATGTACCCAGAAACTCTACAAACACAGGTTTCTATGACAACCAACCAGCTAGGAGAAAGCAGGTGCTATGATGCTTGCCGTGATTTGGAAGCTCGTTGCCTGATTTTCATTAGGCCCCCTCTGGTTTCTCCAGTCCCGGTTTAGTGGGACCAGGATCAGTTTCCAAGGCTAATTTGCATATTGTTATTATTCCGGCATCTGTTGCTGTGTGTCCTTGTGTTTGCTGTGGCTGGATTTCCTCCAGAGATGAGTAATGAGGGCACTAACTCAGGTGTCTTTTGAGCCCAGCTCAGTCATGGCTAAAGGCAAAGCACCATGGGTCAGATACTCTCAGTGCTATCTCTAGTGGCCGCCTGTGGAGCCAGCAATAGAGTATGCAACACGGCTCAGTGTAAATACAGTTGAGTGCCAGCTCAATTTACACTCATACCTACACCAAACTTGCTAGAGAGGGGCTGCCGAGGGTGTTTCTTGGCGTAGGCAAGGTGCCTCTCTCTTTGCTGCATGATTTGGGGCCACAGTAGATGCAGAAAGATAGTTTATTCCACTCCTGCAAACACCTCCCCTCTTGCAATTTTCAAAAGCTGTTATATCTTTAGCATGATTTGTAAATGACAGTAGATGCTCCTTCCATTTCTAGCAGCCCCTTTCCCAAATATTTTCGTAATAAAATTATCAATCGTTTACTGCTGCAAGGAAACGCATAGGTCTCTTTGAGATTTTGCTCCGTGGGACAGTGTGAAGTACTTGATGTAGAATCAGGAAACCCGGGGCTGGGATCTATAGCCACGATTACCGAGCAAGTCACTTCACCTCCCTGATTGTCCCCATCCCTCCGTCTCAGGTGGTGGGAGGACACCACAACCACATGCGTATCATTTTAGAGGCTGCCATGCCCCACACAAGCACATCTGTCACAGACGGGGGGAGCCCGTTACAAATTGTGCTAAATAAATATTGATTGGTGAGCATTTGTGATTTAAACTGCAAAAATAGTTTCAGGCAACTGGCCCATTTTGTATAATGTTACAAGATCCCTTAGAGTTTGGGTCTGATAAGCTTTTGTTAACAAATATTAACTGCAAGGGCACCTGGGTGGCTCAGTCAGTTAACAGTCCGACTCTTGGTTTCGGCTCAGGTTATGATGTCACGGTTTTGTGGGTTCAAGTGCCCCATCAAGCTCTGTGCTGACAGCTTAGACTCTGCTTGGGATTCTCTGTATTTCTCTCTCTCTGTCCCTCCCCCCTCGCACTGTCTCTCTCTCAAAATAAATCAATAAAACTTGGAAAAAAAACCCAAATATTAACTGCTAATGGAATTAATGTCTCCTTGTTAAAGCTTTTGCAGTTCTGCCATCAAGTGAAGTTCCCAGGTCAGTTACTATTTTAAACAAAGACATGTAGGGATTTTAAGATGAAGAACCTGAATATTTAAGATTCATTAAAGATTTTAAAATAAATATTGAGAAAATTACAAATAGAACAGAGCATGCCTACTTTTAGAAGAGCACTTGAGCAGCAAAACAAGAAAGGCAGAAACCCAGAAAAAAGAGAAACATATTTGACTGCACACATTTTAAAATATCTGACAAAAGTCAAGTCAGAGGAAAAATGATAGACTAAGAAAGAAAACTTTTCCACATGGATGATGGATATAAAGAGACAATAAATAGAAAACAAAAATGCATATATCTTTTGGAGGAAAATGTATCTAATCTCACTAATAATTAGTGGAATATAAATTAAAACATCATTGGGACACAATTTTTTTAAAATACATTAGACTAAAAAAAATTTAAACATCAATATATAACACTGGTGAGGATCTGGAGAAATGGATACTCTCATATGTTGCCGTTATTTTATTTAAGAAAATAATAAATATCGCAGGATCTATTAACATCCAAAATATACATACCTTTTGATTCAGCAACCTGGCTTTTGATTATTTTACTAAAAACAAATGCAAACACTCATATGTAAGGACACATCTATATTGTAGTTGTGTGTAATTCAGCATACTTGTGGTGGCAAAAATTGGAAAGGAAGCCCCCTATTTTCTAGAAATAAACGAATGGCTGAACAAATTATGATATACCATGGAATTTCACACCGTTATTTTTAAACGTGATTTAGAATTATTTATTTACTTGGTAGATAGCCGTTATATTTATTGTAAAGTGACAAATGCAAGTTCCAGATTAATGTACAAAGTATGTTCCTGTTTTATTGAAACAAATTAATAAATACATAAGTAAATCTCCACATAAACTTGTATTTCTCTGCATCTTATAGAGGAGAAAAAATGAAATATATATTTAGCTAATGATGACATAAATAAATAAATAAATAAATAAATATATGTATTGGGGATCTTAGTGCTTGAATTTGTCTTTTGGTGGATTCCTCTGGAACAACAGCTCTTAAGCTTTCAGAATGCATGACAAGCACCTGTTATGAAACTGTGAAAAAGCACAGATTCCTCTTGTTACCTTGGATATTTTGACTTAATGGGTCAGGAGCTTAGGAATCTTGACTAATTCTCTCACTGAAACATTGCCCTCTAGAGTATTGAATCAAACCTCTTTTCTCTGTAACCCTTCCCAACTCCCACACAGGAATCTCTATATTTCTTTTCTGTTTCCTTAAAGACAGTTATACCTACGTTCCAAATGAAAAAAAATAGTGTAAAGGAACTTGAGGAGAGACTGAAATTTGTCATAAACATGTAGATGGGAAGTATGTATTTAAGTCAGGGGAAATATGTGGAAATATTGTAAGGGGTGTAACACATCAAGTGGTAACACCACATTTACTTAGGACCCATTGATTACAGGCAACAGAAATTGGTTAAACTGGTTTAAGCAGATGAGAAATTGTGAAGATGCAGGGACATCTCACTAACCTAAGGTGGGAAGTGAAGCCAGAGCTCCCAAAGGCTTCAAACAAGAGCAGGAAATGCTATGAAGAGTAGGTTATTCATTCGGTCTCTGTCTCTCTGCCCTCTCCCTTTCTGCTGGGCTCCATATGGCTCACCTCTGTGTCTCTGTGTATTTGGTTCGTTCTTTGTGCCAGTTTTTTTCTCTTCTGTCCACACACAAGGATCAAGGGTTGCCACCCTGGTCCTAGCATCACTTTTCAGATCACATTCCTGACAGAGCATGACAGATAGCTTCAAGTCTTAGGCTTGGATCCCAGGCTAAAAGATATATGGGCATCATTCCTGCTGATGGACTGGCTTCCGCTGGGTCAGATACCCCCGTTCCAACTATGTGTGCCAGTGGAAAGAGAGAGCCACCTAGAGCAAACTAGTTGCAGGCTGCCAGAGTTCTAAGAGGAGGGGGGTTGCAGTGCTTGCCCCAAAATATGTGTACTACTTTCATGCTTGTCAGGGAATACGAGGCTGGAGAGAGTAACCCAAGTTCATGGGTACAGGCTCCATTAAAGTCCACTGTACTTCATGTCTTTGGGTCCTATGAGCTACTGGTACATATTTATAGTACATATCCCTTTGATGATTAGGGTAATTTAGACAGGTTTCTATTCTTCATACACATCTTGACTTGAGTAGTTTAGGACTAAAGTCCAAGTGAACACTATTAGGGTCCAATAGGAATTAACTCCAGTTTGCAGCACATGCTCTCAGATTTCCAGTGGCCAGAAAATTTCTTACTAGCATTCTAAAGTTTTCAAGGGCTTTTTTTCATTCCTTGTCAGTGGCCCTGGCAAAATGATAGAATCCTAAAATGGTGAGACCTAAAAAAGTAGGGTATAACCTCCACCATGCATATAGCTGAGGAAAGTGAGCCCAAGGAAAACAGAGTCCTCGGGCTCATATGAGTGAACCAGCGGTTGTTACCAGCCCTGTCCTGATGGTCCCATGCTGCCTCCTGTTCTCTTCAATCTCTGTACCCCCTCCCCCTCCCATCTGTCCCTTGCCAACTTTCCCTAACTTTTAATAATAAAAACAGCAACAGCAATATCAATGATAACAAGAACTAACATTTTACTAAGTGCCTACTATGTACCAGAAATATAAGTATTCAAAGTGATTGTTTCATTTAATTCGCTCAACTCTAACACCAACACACACTCACGTGCCCACACACATACACACCTTCTACAGATGAGGAAACTGATTATAACAGCACCAAGTAACACAAACAGGAGAGGTAAGGGGGAGGTTTTCAATCTGACTAGATAAGTTCTCCCTCCCAAAAGGCCTCAGAGAGTTCTGTGTTTTTCCTGAGAACACTTGGATGGTTTATGACGATATATCCGGGTGACTGTGCGTAGATGTCGCCCCAGTGGAAGGAACGACATGCGAGAAGGGCTGTATTCACTGATGTGTGACTTAAGCCAGAAAGTGTATGAATGGCTTGCACGTATCAAATCAGATATTCTATTAAGGAAAGATTTCTCAAAACCCAGAAACTAGAAATTCTATCTGCTGGCTTCACATTACATACCTTTATCAAATGACTAAGGTAAAAGCTTAGGACACTCTACTTTTCTATTGAGACTCAGCAGAATAGTCAGATCTTTATTGTCTTGGTGTCTATGGTCATGCTTTTGCTCAAAGGCCCAGAGTTCACCAGAAAGACAGTTACTCTCCCCCAGGTCTCGGCATCCAGGCAAGTTGCTGGTCACTCTTCACATCTTTGGGATATAAATTAGTTTGTGAAAAAACACACCTAGGTACTCACTTTTTAAAAAGGCAGAAAACCAGAAACAAAACAAAGTCCTAGTAGCCTGGTCTCCAGCTCAAAGTATCTCCATTCATCTAACTTTTCATTTTTAGATCCTGTTTCCTAACTCTTTACATATCTATTGTCTTTCATTTCTCATCAAAGACTTCATAACTCAAAATTTGTAGGATCTAAAACCAGATAACGAGCCGATATTAGATTTAATATTGTTGAGCCACTGAAATGGAATAGGAATGAAAGCTCCCTTTCAGTTAGGCTTATGTAAAGGCCCCACGTCTGCCTTTCTGACTTGTGCCCAGTGCTCACTGTGTGGACATCGAGAACTCATCTCCCTTCTCAACACTTGTGTTTGACTTTCATTCCCAGCTGTGACACTACTTTGGAAAGTGCCTTATGCTAAGGAAATATCGCACATGTGGCAGAATTTCATTTTATGAGGAGCCAGAAGCTCTGACTCTGTCACAAAACCAAACTCTGATTTGGAACAAGCTCCCTGGATCTTAGTTTTTTTCCCTGGAGATGAAGGATGAAACTTGAGACTAGGCGGTTTCAACAGTGCAGTAGAGTTGACAGGCTGACACAGTGTACCGTAACAATGCCCAGCCCCCAGCCCCATCTCTACAAAGCTAATTCCATAGTCAAGTTTTCAAAAACATACAGAAAATACAGTGAGACATCGTTTTTGGGGTTGCCTCCTGATTTTCAGGCTGATGATTCTTAAGCAAAGTAGCCAAACGTTTTCTAGAAAGATACTGTGGGGGCTGAGACTTGCAGGGACTGTGGAGTTATAAGTAATATTCAGCAAAATTCTATTTCAGAATGCACTGCTATCTCATTTAGAAGACTGATTATTTTGGGGCACGTGGATGGCTCAGTCAGCTGCGTCTGAATCTTGATTTCAACTCAGGTCATGATCTAGTATTTCATGAGATCAAGACCCATGTTGCCTTATTGGAATTCTCTCTCTCCCCCTCTCTCTTCCCCTTCCCTGCTCATGCTCACTTGCTCTCTCTCAAAATAAATAAACTTAAAAAAGAAGACTATTTTTTAAAAAGGAAGACTTTAAATCGCTACAAGATGGGGCGCCTGGGTGGCTCAGTCGGTCAAGCATCTGACTTCAGCTCAGGTCATGATCTCACAGTCTGTGACTTCAAGCCCCATGTCGGGCTCTGTGCTGACAGCTCGGAGCCTGGAGTTTGCTTCAGATTCTGTGTCTCCCTCTCTTTCTGACCTTCCCCTGTTCATGCTCTGTCTCTGTCTCAAAAATAAGTTAAAACATTTAAAAAAATTTAGCTATGAGATGAACAATGATGGAAAGGTATGCTGTCATCATTAATCCATCAAAGCATTCTTTCCCACCATACTCAGATACAGCCTCAGAGTCCTTCTGAACACTGTATGCGGGTCAGCCTTCAGTCGATAAATCCAGGTTTTCAAAGACATTTACATCTACCTGCTATTTCTGAAGATCTCCTGAGTTCTTACATTTAGTAAGCCCTTTTTTTTTTTGCTTTATGACTTAAGTTTCACAAAGCTACTCCTTGCTGTCAGTGGAAAACCCAGAGGCTTTGCTTCTTGTGCACCATAAGCTTAATAGAACCCAACTGTGATTTTAGCTCTTACCTGTCGCAAATCATACACACTTAAGACAATGGAGATAATAGACAAGATGATGATGGCCACAGAGTATTCTATGTAACCTTGAGACAGCCACAAAGTTAGGGTAAAGGCTTGGAACACGTAGAATGGATTTAAAACCTGCAAGTACAAAAACAGCATGTGAGTCACTTGCATGGATCACATCATTTCAAAGAAATTGAAGAAGAAACAAAGAAATGGAGAAAATTTCCATGCTTATGGATTAGAAGAGCAAATATTGTTAAAATGTCTAAACTACCCAAAGCAATCTGTACATCCAATGCAATCCCTATCAACACACCACCAGCATTTTGTCACAAAGCAAGAACAAACAATTCTAAAATTTGTGTGGAACCACAAAAACCCTGAGTATCAAAAATCATGTTGAAAAAGAAAACAATTCCAGACTTCAAGCTATATTACAAAGCTGTAATCATCAAGACAGTATGGTACTGGCACAAAAACAGACACATAGATCAATGGATCAGAATAGAGAACCCAGAAATGGACCCACAACTATAGGGTAGCTAATCTTCAACAAATCAGGAAAGACTATCCAATGGAAAGAAGACAATCTCTCCAACAAATGGTGTTGGGAAAATTGGATGGCAATAAGCAAAAGAATGAAACTGGACCACTTTCTTACACCATACACAAAAATAAATTCAAAATGGAAGAAAAGCCTAACTGTGAGACAGGAAACCATCAAAATGCTAGAGGAGAACATAGGCAGCAACTTCTCTGATCTTGGTCACAGCAACTTCTTACCAGATACATCTCCAGAGGCAAGGGACATGAAAGCAAAAAAGAACTATTGGCACTTCATCAAGAAAAAAAGCTTCTGTACACCAAGGGAAATAATCAACAAAACTAAAAAGACAACCTACAGAATGGGAGAAGATATTTGCAAATGACATATAAGACAAAGGGCTAGTATCCAAAGTCTATAAATAACTTATCAAACTCAACCTCCCAAAAATAATCCAGTGAAGAAATGGGCAGAAGACATGAACAGACATTTCTCCAAAGAAGGCATTCAAATGGCTAACAGACACGTGAAAAAAATGCTCAACATCACTCATCATCAGGGAAATACAAATCAAAACCACTGCCAGATACCAGGTACCACCTCACACCTGTCAGAACGGCTAAAATTAACAACTCAGGAAACAATGGATGCTAGCAAGGATACAGAGAAGGGGGAACCCTCTTACACTGTTGATGGGAATGCAAACTGGTACAGACACTCTATAAAACAGCATAGAAGCTCCTCAAAAAGTTAAAAATGGAACTATCCTATGATCTAGCAATTGTACTACCAGGTATTCATTCAAAGGATACAAAAAAAATACTGATTTGAAGGGGCACATGCACCCCAATATTTATGCAGCACTATTAACAATAGCCAAATTACATAAATAACCCAAATGTCCATTGACTGATGAATGGATAAAGAACATGGGAGCTATATGTATATAATGGAACATTACTCAGCCACCAAAAAAGAATGAAATCTTGTCATTCGCAACAACGTGGATGGAACTAGAGTGTATTATACTAAGCAAATAAGTATATGCTTAGAAAGACAAATACCATATGATTTTACTCATATGTGGAATTTAAGAAAGAAAACAGATGAACACAGGGGAAGTGAAGGAAAAATAAAATAAAAACAGAGAGGGAGGCAAACCATGAGAGACTTAACTATAGAGAACAAATGGAGGGTTGCTGAAGGGAGGTATATGGGGGGTTGGGTCGAATGGGTGAAGGGCATCAAGGAGGGCATTTGTGACGAGCGCTGGGTGTTGTATGTAAATGATAAATCACTACATTCTGCTTCTGAAACCAATAACGCAGGACATGTTAACTAACTTGAACTTAAATAAAATCTTGGAAGAAAAAACAGATGTCATTTTATCGACTTTTTAAATCATTTTTTACAACACACAATGATCTCTAATATTTATGAATTCACTTAGAACTCAGTTTCAGTGGAGTCAGTGTCAAGCACATAGCATGTGCTATGGTGGAAGCAAAATTATTTTAAGCACTCAGAGCCTGTCAAAAATTGATTATTCTTATTTATTTTGAATTTTGAAAAATGTTTTATCAATATCAAAATCTAACGATTTACCTTTCTAAACATTATTTACCTACAATGGAGAATTCAGTCTCTTAAAACACACTTCATCTCTGACCTTTTTTTTTTTTTTTAACATTTATTTATTTTTGAGACAGAGAGAGACAGACAGAGCATGAACAAGGGAGGGGCAGAGAGAGAGGGAGACACAATCCAAAGCAGGCTTCAGGCTCCGAGCCATCAGCCCAGAGCCCAACGCGGGGCTCGAACTCACGGACCGCGAGATTGTGACCCGAGCCGAAGTCGGACGCTCAACTGACTGAGCCACCCAGGCGCCCCAGATCTCTGACCGTTTTTATTGCAGTTTCTTCTTCCCATACTCACATGCTGCAGATTGAGTCAAGTTGTGTGATGAAAATAGAAGACTGCATTTTTATCCAGATTGTTGAAAAATAACATATTCGTCACATCACAGGTTTTTAGCAAGATGCTCTGAGCATCAGGCACATCAGCATGGGCCCCTCCTTTGAACGGGATGGGGGGGTGGGAGTCATCTTACCCAAAACTGCAGTGAAATTCATGGGAAGAATGTATCACAAGCCCAAAGCTGGCCATCCATGCACATATATTTTGGTCTCTTTATTATACCTTTCACTTTTTTTATTCCCTCAATTGTCCCCATTTTGGTCCTGCTGGCCCCACTGTTAATAATGATAGCAGAGAGGGCAAACCTGAGGAGGTAGATGTAGTCATCTGATGTACAGACATAGTGTGAATGAAAAAACCCATCTGACCAAAACAAGGATTATTTTCTTGGTGAAGTGCTCTTTACAATGATTATGAATTAGATGAAATATTACCTAAAACTGGTGCCACTCTGTTACCTCTACTTTCTATATTCTCTAATATATTAAACTTCTACTTTAGTCCTCACAGTGAACTGACATCCAGTTAGTAAATTAATAGGCTGCATTTTAAGAGTTTCTTAAACACTTGGATATATTTTGTGCATTAACAAAGCTTTTGTTCTTTAATGTTTCTTATTATTTCCATTGCAACATGCTTTTCTTACAAAATATAGCTCTTCTCTTTGCTTGGCATAAAATGCTCTAATTGTAGATGATACACTAATGATAATACGATTTTGAGTTTATATAAACTCAGTAGAAAATGTGGTTAAATACTTCTTGTATAAGAAACAACACCATCATAATTAATTTAACTCCCTTATTCAATATTCTTTTGAAACCAAAATACAAAGTAGTATTACTTGCTTTTTTCCTACTGAAGGCTTAGTAAGTAGATGGAGAAAATACTACCACTCCTTTCAAAATAACCAAATTGACACCTGGGAGAATCTTTGACAACCTGAAAATGTATTTGAACAGGAAGTTTAAACAGCAGCTGGCTTTTTGATAGTGGAGGAAACTGCATATGTGGGGGACATGGGGTATGTGGGAAATCTCAGTACCTGCCAATCAATTTTTCTGCGAACTGAAGACTGCTCTAAATAAAAGTCTAATTATCTTTTAACATGTGACCATGCTAAACAAAGTGACCACTGTTGTGGATTAGAAATAGACTAGAAATGTGCAGTATGGAGTGGAGGTTAGCACAATCAGCTCACTGGGCTCCACCTAAGGAATGGAGAGTGGTGGGCTAGGGACTCATGCTACAGGGAATATGATTGACAGTGTGCCACAGAGGCAGGGGACAAAACCAGCCTTGCTCTCTGACCCAGGAACAGAGGCCAAGGAAAGTCACAACCAGCAGCTGTTCACTGGCAGAGGGCAAAATGGAAAAGAACAAAGTTCATGGTGCCACTGTGAACTTGGCCAAACCCCAGCTGGCTCAAGGCCTGAAGATGCTTGATCCTGGGGAGTAGAGCCCCACCCTACAGGAGTTGGTTCTGAACTGAGGGCCATGGGGACTACCAAGAGGCAAACTCAGAGCCATCCTACAGGGACAGTGGACACAGAGAAAAAGAGAGAAATGTAGACAAGGGAAGTACCACTTAAGGGCAGCTCACCAGAGCTGCCTCCATCACTACCAGAGCTTCCATCACCATCACTAATAATAATAACTTCAATATTTGCAAATGACATATCAGATAAAGGGTTAGTATCCAAAATATGCAAAGAACTTATCAAACTCAACACCCAAAAAACAATCAATGATTATTATTAAGACATTATTAAGACAATGATTAGAGGGAAATATATAATTTTAGATGTGTATGTAAGAAAAGAAAATAAATGTTTGAAATCAATGAAATAAGCTCCCAATCAAGAAGCTGTAGAAAGGAACTGCAAACTAAATCTTAAAAAGTATAAGGAAGGAAATAATAAAGAAAAACAGGAAAAAAAGCAGAAATGAATAAAATAGAAATCAGACTTACAATGGAAAAATCCAATGATGTTGAATTTGTACTTAAAAGTTAACTAAAATTGATAAATTCAGAAATAAATCAGAATATTTTTATGGCTCCTAAAGAAAATTAATGTGTAACTAAAAGCTTTCTACAAAGATATCTTCAAGTCCAAATGGCTTGTGAATGCTTTCAAATCTTTAAGGTAGAAGTGATATCAATTTTGCACAAACTCCTTCATAAGTAGAGGAGGTGGAAACGTTCACAACTTGTTTCATGAAGTTAGCATACTCATATACCAAAACCCGATAACGTTTGTTAAAAGAAAGGAAAATTACAGGCTAAGATCTGTAAGAAACATAGATGAAGTAATCACAAAATATCTTATCCAGCTAAATCAGTGATATATATTAAAAGGTAATATGTTGTTACCAAATGGAGTTTGTTCTAGGATTGCAGGAATTTGAAAATCAATCAATGAATTTTGGTATGCTAACATTCGGGAAGAAATTTATAATGTCATGAAAATTGGTATAGAGAAATACTTTCATAAAGTTCAACACTAATGCATGAGAGAGAAAGAAGGAAACAAACAAGGAAACAAAGAAGCCTCTCAGCAAACTAGGAATAGACAGAAACATCCTTCAGCTAATATGCTTAATAATGAAATATTGACTATTCCCCCTATGAAGTTATAAGTAAAAGAAGATTACCAATAATCACCACTAATGTTTAATACAGTTCTGATAGTTTAACAGTGCAATAAGACAAGAAAAAGTAACAACATTTATAATTGAAACATAAGTAACAGTACTATATTATATACTTGATAGTTTCTAAAAAAAGTAGATCTTAAATGTTCTCACCACAAAAAAATAAATAGTAATTA
This sequence comes from Panthera onca, assembly GCF_046562875.1. Classification (NCBI taxonomy): domain Eukaryota; kingdom Metazoa; phylum Chordata; class Mammalia; order Carnivora; family Felidae; genus Panthera; species Panthera onca. The sequence continues at coordinate 75,175,689 of NC_138347.1, read as the reverse complement.
TGTGAAGTGGTGGAAGTGTTAACAGACACTTTGATGGTGATCATTTCACAGTATTTAAGTGTACCAATCAACTTGTACACCTTAAATTTACACAATGTTACATGTTACATCGTTACACAATGTTACATGTCAACTAAGAAAAAAAAAGTACAGCTCTCTGTGTGAGTAGATAATGTAATTATTAAGAAATCCAAAATAATGTACAAATTATACAAGTTAATAAGTGAATTTGTCAAGGTTGCTGGATACTGGGTCAATATAGAAAAACAACTGTGTTTGTAACAAGCAATTTGAAAATGAAGTTAAATGCCATTTGTAATATCATCAAGCCAAAAAAATCAATATACTTATAATAGTCCTAATCAAGTTAGACAAACCTCTAGACTGAAAACTGCACAATATTGCTGAAAGCACAGATCTAAATAAAAGGAGAGATATATTAAGTTTGAGGGTTAGCCAGGAGCAATCCCATTTATACTCACATCAGACATTTTGTGTGTGTGTGTGTGTGTGTGGTAGTTGAGGAGCTGATTCTAAAATCGGTATGGAAGTACAAAGGACCTAAAGCCATCAAGACAATTTTCAAAAAGAATAATTGTGGAAGACCTACACTACCAGAAGTGAAGACTTACTACAAATTCCTACTAATTACAAGCCAAAAAGGAAAAAAAATGAGAAACAAAATAGAGTCCAGAAAGAGACTCAAAGATATTTCATCGTTTCATTTACAAAAAAAGGAACCATTACAATTCAGTAGGAGAAAGGATGGTTGGCTCAATAGGCAGTTGCTAGAGCAAAATGAACAGTGCTAGAAAAATGAGTTTTCCCCCCCATTTTACACCATATACAAATTAATGGTGGCACATGTACTTAAATGTGATAACTAAAACAATAGATCATCTGAAAGAAAACACAGAAAAAATATTTCATGAACTTTAAGTAGGAAAATATTTCTTAAACAGGAGATAAAAAAGATAAAAAAAGATATCTTACTTTAATGAAACTAAAAGCTTCTGTTTATCCAAAGGTCTCTGAAGAAGATACTAGCTATCTGTACCTATGTATAAAAAAAGAATCATATTTGGAAATATCACAAATGACTACGAATCAATAAAAAATGTAATGTATACGCAATAAAAAATGAGCAAAAGACTTGAACGGTCATTTTACAAAAGAGGATTTCCAGGATAATATTCCACAAGGTGCTCAATATCATGTCATTAAGAAAATGCAAAATAAAACTACAATAACATATCACAGCCAGAATAGCCAAGGCAATCCTAAAAAAAGAACAAAGTTGGAAGACTTCACCAGATTTGAAGACTTACTCTAAAATGACACAATGATAAAATGACACAACAATGATAAAATGACACAATGACATAGCCACAGTATAGCTAAAGTGGAAAAAACTGATTATACCAAGTGTAGATAAAAATGTGAAGCAATGGTACTCATATACATTGTTTTGGGGAGTGTAAATTGGTACAAACGTTTTGAAAAACTGTGTTGCTAAAGATAGGATCACTCTATGAGCTAGTAACTCCATTCTTAGATTTTTACACAGAGAATTGTATATGTTCGCCAAAAGATTTGCACAAGAATATTTGTATCAGTTTTATTCATAAGGGTCCCAAATTGGAAATAATCTAAAGGTACATCAACAAGAGAAAGATAAATATTGTGTTTTCGTATAACGTAACACTACAAAATAATTTTTTAATGTAACTTTTAATGCGAACAACAATAAATGTGAATTTCACATACGAGTAAATAAAGGATGGTAAATCAAGACACAATTCTATTTATAGGAAATGAGCAAAAATAACTGATAATAGAAGTCATTGAACTGTCTGTTTAAGATCAGTGCACTTTGTTGACACCACTGAATTTATATATGTCAACAAAAAGTAATAAAGGGAGGGTGTTTATTAGACACCCTGTTCCAAGTTGGTGGAAGTTACTTTAATTACTTTAATGGAGTTATATCGAGAAAGAGAAAATAACAGCAAAAAGTCACAGTAACTTTCAGAAATATGTAGCTCCTTGAGCAAAGATGAATAGAAACAGTATTTTTGCTTCCTTGATAAATTGGCCTCATAAACCTTGGTAAATTTCCTATCATGTCTGTTTTCCCAAAGGTTATAAGCTAGATGTGGGACTTGAAGTTTCGGTTGAATCATTCTTTCATCTGGCATTCTTTTTAATCAAATCCTCTCAGTCAGCTTGCCAATGTTTGTGTAATTTGAGTTTATCTTAGTGTATATCTCCATTTTGACCAATGAATCTCAAGTATAATTTCAGTGTTCTCAATGATTATTCTTCTGAGGCAGTTAAGAGTCACTCAGATGTCTCCAAAGTACTGAACACCCATGGGTAAAATCCACTAAGAAGTGCAGGGTAGAGGAAGGAATATGTGTGCTGTTAAGAGGAAGGTAAGTAGAATCTAGAGGCCTCGTAAATGTAAAGACATTGGGAACAGAGAGAGGAAGGATCGGAACCTCAAACGCACTACATGTAGTTCCTTGCGGTAAAGTGGCTTTTGCCACCTATAAGCTATGTGACCTCAGGACTTACCTTCTCTAAGTCTCAGTTTCCATCTCTGTACGTAGGGGATAACAGCACACACCTGGAAGCATAGTTGTGAAGAGTAATAGAGGTGGAAGGTGTTGAGCACAAAGGAAGCTTTCAATCAGTGTTAACAGGTGATCTGATAATTGGTTCAGCCAAAGGTGGAGAGAGTTTTTGGTTTTGAGTTGTGAGATACTGAAACAAGGTTGGTAATGGGAAGCGGCTGTGTTCCACAGGGTGAGGAACCCGGATCTACCACCTACTAGTGAGTTGAATAGCACAAAGGTTGCGCCATCTTCATATAGACTTGATTTCTAGTCTCTGTTGCCAGTAATGTTCCCTCACTTTTTTGTTTCCTACTAGAATTCCATGCTCCCAATACCAGGAGAGGTACCACATTTCTAATGGTCTTTTCCTTGGCCCAAAATACAAAAGGAAGCAGCCTGGATTCGGAGTAACAATGAAATATGCACGTGCCTTTCAACAGAGGTTGCTGCTAAAGGGCACAATTTAGAGCCCTATCCAGGTCTATCAGCAGAACCTCTGTTCTTTATACCCCACCCCATTGCCTTCTAGAAGCTCTCGCTTCTGCTCCTTGCTCCATCACTTACTAGTTAATATGATCTGGGTAAATGATTTAAGTTCACTAAATTTTTAGATTCCTCATGTGAAACTGTGGCTGCATGAGAAAACTCAGCTCAAATCATCCCTCTACCACTTAACCCCATATAAGTCGTCGAGCAACCCACTTTATTTCTTCTGATGACTCACTTTCCCCTTCCATAAAGGAAAATATCAGTATCTTCCGGGTTTGTTCCAAGAAACCAATGAGTTAATGCATGCAAAGCATTTAGCAGGGCTCTTGAAACATTTCAAGTATGTAGTATACATTAACGGTTAATATTAGCTTGAGTAATGCACAGGTCAACAAAATTTCAGTAGATTAAAAACGGCTAGTCCCATTGGAGTCATTGTGAAATGATTTGACCATAGGCAATATTCAGAACTAAATGCTATTTGAGAAAACCATTAAGTTGTATTTCTAAAAGTGATTGATCCAATGGCTTAAGTGGAATTTTTGCTTTTCCCACAGAGCACGAATTGTCAAAATTGAAGTCAAACACAGGCCAAAAAGTAAACTGCTCACCTTCGTGATACATGAAACTGGGAAAAGAGCTTTAAGATAAACGCCAAATTGATTGAAAAACTAACTAGCTTAGTAACTAATATATAATATATATTATATGAATCATGCATTAGAAATTATATGTACATATGTATTATATATATGCATATATATGTATATATACGAGCATACACACACACACACAGTACAATCATCTTCACTCATATAGGAGGAAAACCGTGTAATAGGGGATCCTCCCCCCCACCCCGGGTAATGTGACTTTGCATATGTTACTTAACTGAGCCTCATTTTCTCAGTATAAAATGTATATCTGAGTGGCTAGCTCATGGGGATTAAATGAGAACATACAATATGGAGTTCTAGTGCATAAAAGGCACTTTTAAAATCATTTTCCTTTCTTTTTTAACGTTTTATTTATTTTTGAGACAGAGAGAGACAGAGCATGAACGGGGGAGGGGCAGAGAGAGAGGGAGACACAGAATCGGAAGCAGGCTCCAGGCTCTGAGCCATCAGCCCAGAGCCCGACGCGGGGCTCGAACTCACGGACTGCGAGATCGTGATCTGAAGTCGGCCGCTTAACCGACTGAGCCACCCAGGCGCCCCTCCTTTCTTTTTTAAATAAGTAGGTCTTATAATTACCATCAGAGATGGAACTAAGATTGGCCAAATTCCGCAGGAAAGGAGAGTTACAGGGTGCAGCTTCATCTAAACATTGTCTCTTCCCCCGAGTCCTCTTTTGGAGAGCTCCTCTTAGTTGGGGCGCAACCGTCCCCCAGCTCTCTGCTTATTTTTGTTCCTGAATTTTCATTGCATCTAGAGCACTAGCATTTGTGTGTGACTGGTGTTGTGAACAGGTCCTTTTGCATTTTTGTAAACGCTTTTATTCTTATGCTCACCTTTCATGTGTTTATCTAAATATTTCTTTTCAGCAATGTTTAAAGTTTACTTTTATTTATTTTGAGAGAGAAGATAGAAAGAAGTGCAGGAGGGGCAGAGAGAGGGAGGCAGAATCTCAAGTAGGTTCCGCCTTGATGCAGGGCTCCGTCTAATGAACCGCGAGATGGTGACTGGAGCTGAAGAGTCGGAAGCTTAACCGACTGAGCCACTCAGGCGCCCCTGCTTATCTACATATTTCTTGCGTACTTACCATGCACAGGCACCGTAGTATGTGACTCAACTCTTTTAGAATGGGTCTCTGGGTTACAGTTTGCAACACATTCACTTACTCAAACCCACATTCTCGCAGCACCAAGTCAGTATTTACTCAACCAAGACATAACATAAATAATTCTCAGTACGCTAATTACCTCTGGGAATGGCAATGCCAGTTTTTTGCTGTGAAGTGTTAAGCCCTTCCATGCAGAGGTGCTCCAATAGCCTTAGAGTAAGTTAGCTTTTTCTGGGCAGGCCTCAAACTTTCCCTTGAACCATGGACAAGGAGATGATACCTCTGAGTCCTTTTATGGGCCAAGAATTCATCGTGTTTGTCCTTTTTCTCAAACAGCAATCACAGCACCATGTTTCCATTCATTATTCACAATCTACCCTTTGTCATCTTTATCTGGAGACCCAATTGTGTTCCTTTGTGTGATAGGTGAGTGAAGGTTCTCCTCTGCTCTCTTGTCTCCAACTCTGCCGTGTTCCCAAGTTCTTTTCTTTAATGTTAGGGTAAATATCTCTGGTTCATGGATCATGTTAATATTTTAAGCCTACTTGTTAATTTTGAGAGAGAGACACAGAGAGCATGAGTGGGTTAGTGGCAGAGAGAGAGTGGGATAGAATCCTAGGTAGGCTCTGCGCGGTCAATGCAGAGCTGGATGAGGGGCTCGAACTCATGAATCGTGAGGTCATGACCCGAGCCGAGATCAAGAGTTGACGCTTAACCAACCGAGCTACCCGGGTGCCCCAATTAATGGATCATGTCAGTATAGTCATTGTTCCTTACCCCTCTATTACTGCTTTGGTTTGGCTGCATGTAGTAATTTGTGTTAGTCATCACTGATTAACAAGAAATTTTAGTTATAGTTTCATATATCTTGTCCTGTGTTCACGCATGGAGTGTCCCTTGAGCAGGGGGAGACAATGTCTTGGGTCACTTTCTCTTTTGTCTGCATTTGGCAATCAGAGCTAACCTTTCTCAAGCACTTACTCAGGTACCATTCAATCCTCACAACTACTCCATGAAATAGGCGTAATTATTTATGAAAATAGATACTATTATTCACAGTACTTATAAATTATTGTTTGTAGATCAAAAAATTGAGTCTTAAAGATGTTCAAAATAATTATTGAAATAGGTCAACCTCTTAAGTCTTCCCTGTACGCTTCTTTCTGGAATAAGAAAGGCCCTTTCCTCTTTAGCAGTGTGAATCAAAACCCAATACCGAAGAGATGAACATATTATCACTCTCAGCTCCAGACATTCCCATAAAGTCAACTACTCTAACAAAAGTGCTACTTCCTGGAAGTAAAAGTGCAAGTAAGGACTTTTGTTTGATGCAGCTAACAGCAAAAAAACAGAAAGCGTGAGTCAAAAAGTAATGAGATGCATGGGCTAATCAGCAGAGGCCATTTCGAGAGCCAGAATTTGCCTTAGACCAGGACATGGGACAACATGGCATGTTCTGTTAAATTTTATTCCTGAAATGAGGGCATCAATAATACAAGAGGGGTATCTCAGAAATGATATGGTTCAAATTCCTTTCCTGACAAAAATAGCTATAGACCATCCTTCACAATGAGCATCTAGAGGCTACCAAAGTTAGGCTGCTCACTAATTTATAGGGCTATACCTTCCCTTGTTGGATAGCTGTGGTGTATTAGTTTTTATTGCCACATAACAAACTTAGTGGTTTAAAACAACACAAATCCATTATCTCGCAGTTTCCGTGGGTTAGGGGTCTGACTGTGGATCCTCTGCTCGGTGTCTCACAAAAAGATCAAGGTGTCCTCTGGGCTGTGTTCCTTTCAGAGATCAAGGACCTCTTTCCAGATCACACGGTTATTGGCAGGATTCAGTTGTTTCTTCTAGCACCGAGAGAGAGAGACCACCACCCCCCCTTCTCTTGCTGGTTGTAAGCTAGAAGTTGCTCTCAGTTCTCAGTTCTTAGACACACTCAGAGCTCTTACCACACAGAGCTTTCCATCTTCAAAGATGCAATGGAAAAAGCTCCCTTGCATCAAGCCCCTATCATGCTCTGAATATCCATAACTCCAGAAAGAACACAAGCTCTTTTCTGTGCTCACCTGATCAGGTCGGGCCCACCTAGGCAATCTCCCTTTTGATTAACTCAGCTGAGTCTATGTTGATTACATCTGTAAAATCCATTTTGCCACACAACATAACATAGTCACAGGAGTCACAGCTCATCATATTTATGGGTCCCACCACACTCAACTGAAGGGAATTATACAAGGGGAAGAGTCAATGGAGAGGTATCATGTTAAGATTCTGCCACCAAAGATGGTTAGGAAATTGTCCTGTAATGAAAATAAATCAGGCTGGATTCTGCCAACTTATACTCTGTTCTCCACATCAGCCTCTCAACTATTGGAAGACAAGTGCCTTGATTATTCTTTGGGTAACTATTCCCAATACCTTTTAAACGATTCTATTTTTTTTTTTTAATTTAAATCCAAGTTAGTTAACCTATAGTGTAACAATGGTTTCAGGAGTAGAATTTGGAGATTCATCACTTACATACACCCAGCACTCATCCCAACAAAAGTGCCATTCCTAATTCCCATCACCCATTTAGCCCATCTCCCCATCCAACACCCCTCCAGCAATCTGCAGTTTGTTCTCTGTATTTAAGAGTCTCTTATGGTTTGCCTCCCTCTCTGTTTTTATCTTATTTTTCCTTCTCTTCCCCTGTGCTCATCTGTTTTGTTTCTTAAATTCTACATATGAGTGGAATCATACTGTATTTATCTTTCTCTGACTGACTTATTTTGCTTAGCATAATACATTCTAGTTCCATCCACATTATTGCAGATGGCAAGATTTCATTCTTTTTGATCACCCAGTGATACTCCATTGTGTGTGTGTGTGTGCACGCGCACGCGCGTGTGTGTGTGTGTGTGTATACTACATCTTCTTTATCCATTCATCAGTTGATGGATATTTGTGCTCTTTCCATAATTTTAGCTATTTTTGTTAGTGCTGCTATAAACATTGGGGTGCATGTGCCCCTTAAAATCAGCCTTTTTGTATCCCTTGGATAAATACCTAGTAGTGCAATTGCTGCATTGTAGGGTAGCTCTATTTTAAATTTTTTGAGGAGCCTCCATACTGTTCTCCAGAGTGGCTACACCATTTTAAATGATTCTTGTTTGTGAAATCCAGATATCCCTCTAAATACACTATACTTCTTGTTTGAATCTTAGAATTAAATATAACTCCCTAGAAGTTTCCTAAATATTATAGATTATAATAGAACTGTTATTTCTTCTATTATGCTGAATGGGCTTCTAGTGAGACATCCAAGTACTAATTTTTTATAGCTATATCATAGTGGTAACTAAAAATTCAGCCATGACCAAATAAAGCACTTTAATTACTTTTTCACGCATAGCTACGAAGCCCAAGTCATTGATATCCCCACCTTGTAGTTTGAGAATAACTTTAAACACAAACTCAATACCGAGGCCTGTTACACCACATTGTCAATTTCTCTCTTACAATCAAGTCTAGAAAACTTTTTGAATCTTGGTTCTGTCGCCTATATTGTTACCTTTCCCTCATAGTGGGGCGTCAGTCACAGATTAGATAAGCTTGCCTTCATCCAAGCTGTTAACATAAATTTTGACAAAAGACCCGAAAGAGGCCAATAGGGCGTGATTTTTGATTTTCAATTTTAATCCTTTGAGTAGGGTTTGTGTGTGTGTGTGTGTGTGTGTGTGTGTGTGTCTTTAAATTAAAGATGAGGAGTACATGCTGTTGTTTAAAATAATTCAGGGGCACCTGGGTGGCTCAGTTGGTTAAGCATCCAACTTTTGCTCAGGTCATGATCTCATGGTTCATGGGTTTGAGCCCTGCATTGAGCTCCATACTGGTGTGGAACCTGCTTGGGAATCTCTCTCTCCCTCTCACTCTGTCCCTCCCCCCACTCATGCTTTCTCTTTCTCTCAAAATAAATAAATAAACTTTAAAAATATATTAAAATAATTCAGACATTCCAAGAACCTGATTTTTCTTACTAATTCATCACATACTGTTTGGTTTCGTAATGGTAGCTCTCAAACAATTATCACTCCCCAAGTTTAATCAGACAAAGGGAGGATATTTCCAATACTAATTTCACTTACTATTTGCAAATTTCCCATAGTAAGTCCTGCCTCCTTGGATGTAAATGAACTCCTTATATTTTCACAGCACTTTCCACATTTCATATATGGGACTCGCAAAACTTTCAAATCAGAGGGGTTACGTGATACTGTTTTCAGGCAAACTAGCAAGGCCCCAAAAGGTGTCCACACTCGTGGTTAACAGCAGATCCTTGACTAAAGCCCAGATCTGTGGTCTTAGAGTCCAGGAATCCTTCACTGTTTCCCAGAAAACAAATTAATGAAGTGAAGAGCTCTCCTGTCAAAACTGTATCTTCCACACCAAGTAGCCCTTTCCTCCCCTGGAGCTGCTCCCAGTTGTAATGTTGACATTTAGTTGGCAGGCGTCAGTAAAGAGGGGGAGAGCACCAGTGGAAAGATTGGCTTTGCAACTCATGTGAACAAAGCATCTCTTGTGTCTCAGAGGCAGAATCAAGACCACCTTTAGAAAGCAAATGCAGCACGAATGGCCTAAGAGAACCCTGAATCAACGGCTGACATGCACACTGTGTGCCTCAATACATGCCTGGCTAAGGAGAGAGACCTATGCACCCCATGTGATTCAGAAAATTAAAGTACTAGGCTAAAGACTTTATAAATACATCACAGAGTTAGAGAAAAAATAAAGAGCGGCCAAAGATTTTCATGAACAGTCATCTACATGTTGGGAAAAAAAAACATCAAAACTGGCACAGAGCTGTTTAGTAGTGAATACAGGTAAGCAGGTTTTAGTTCTTTGAATCCCTTCAAGATTTGAAGCATTATACCATTGTCCAGATCAGTGTGGTATGATAATAGAAGTCGCTGATGTGAACCATGTTTGTAATTGAAATTTCCTAGTGGACGCATTAAAGAAGTAAAAAGCAGATTAAATCAATTTTTATAACATATGTTATGTAACCCAACATATCCAAACTATCATTTCAAAGTGTAACCGATATAAAAATTATTGAGCTATTTTACTCTTTTTTCTTTCACTATCTTCAAAATCTGGTGTGTATGTTACACATAGAGCACATTTCACTTTTGTCCCACTATTTTGCTAGCATTCAAGAACCATGTATGACCAGGGACTGCCTTCTTGAACAGTGTAGGTGTACGTGAAATCACTTATTTTTATTAGGTTAACAAAGAAGGGTGTGGAGAGAGGGTGGGTGTGGATTTCCCACAGATCTCATGGGGAACTGGAAGACCAAGCAGGAAACTGACACCCTTCTGCTATGTGACCCACATCTCATGGGCCCTTTCCGTCTCCAGTGTTCCATCTCTGTCTGGGCCCCCATTCTCCTCCTCTCCTTTCTCATTGCCTACCTGCAGACACTATTGCAGTGTGAATAGCATGGAGTGTGAAGGGGGAAGAAGGGGGCTCGATTTCCAGCCTGTCCCTTGTAGACTGAAGACCTTTTACAAGTTACTTAACCTCTTTGATCTCAGATTTCTTTCTATGAAATAGGATTAAGTCCTTCATCACTGAATTCTAAGCATCAATTAAAATGACAAATGTAAACTTGTCAATCCCAAACAGACCCTGCAGTTTCTAAGCTTTTAATGATTATTTTTCAAGATGGCTATAAGTTTGGTAGAAGAGGCAGTAGGGAAAGAGAACTGGAGAAGTGAAAACTTTTTAAAATATATATATATACTTAATACCAGGCCACAATGTTCTCTTTTTTTAGTACTTAGTGCTTAAAACCTCTCTATACTTTTAGCATAACTTCAACCCAAAGCACACCGAGCTTCAGTAATACAGATATACCAAAAACATAAGAATTAACAAAAAACTTTCAGGTTTTGCTTGAGTTTGTCCAAGTAGATGGAGACCCAGATGATGAGGGGGAGACCCCTTCCTGAGCACGATGTGGGATATACACTGAATACTCCACAAAATGTCTAAGAAGGAAAGTTCATTCTGTCTGATGCATATGGGGTTGGCAAGAACTCCATCATCTAGAAGACAGTCTTCTCAGCCCGTTCCCCAACTATAAAATTGTGCCCTTGGATCTCAAGGAGCCTTACAATAATTAAATCTCTGCAGTTCCTAAAGCCAGTACCACTACAGTTGCACCTACCCATAGCCTCAGATACTTTGAGAAGTCCGTACTCCAAAAAAGGGAAGACTCACCAGTTCATTCTCCTCTCCTTGGTTGAGCAGAGCCCGGTGGTCCTTCTTACTCTTCTCCTCCATCTAAACCAGACTTGTTAGGGTCCCTCCTGACTAACTCTTTGGGGAAAAGTCAAAGCTGCTTGAGCCTTATGTGAACTCAGAGCAGTCACTACTTGTCACTGCTTTCTCAGGTGCTTTTAAAATCTCTTACCACAATCCTCACCTATTAGGCTAACAAAGAAAAGAGAGGAAATACTCTCCTCAGCCACAGGATTGGCCCATTCATCTATCCGCTTAGTGTGTTTCTTTTTTTTCCCCCCTCCCTGGTGTTTATTTGCTGATGTGAGATGTGATAGGCTCTAGACCTAAGTTGTTGAACCAGAAAGATTAATAATTTCGTGCACTGCCCGTAAGTATCTCAGCCAATGAATGAGAATGGCCACTTCACTAAAACCCCAAGGCAAAAAGATTAACTAGTTAGAGATGAATAAAAACCCTGTGTAACTTCGGGATATGGATATGTTGGGGTGACATTGAGAATCTTAAGGAAGGGGAGTTGGGTTCATGATGGAGAATGTAGCAATCATTTTGGAATCAGGAAAACTTGAACTCTAGTACCTGCTCTACTGATGAGCTTGAGCAGATCACTTAAAATCTGAATTTTAGGTTTCTAATATATAAAGTGTCAAAAATAATTAAATAGTTGATATGACGATCTAAGATATTTGTAAAAAATCAACAATAGCACCTGTCACACTCAATAAAAGATAATCATCGTCACCATTATTGTAACTCTAATGAAGAAAAAAGAAGTTTCTAATAATAATTTGACTCCTTTCACTTTCTTTTTTTAGTTTGTAAAAGTTTTCAGATAAGCATATAATGCAGGAGCAGCTAGAAAGGCTGATTATTGGGGATATCATCTAAATTTCCACAATTGTATAATTACCACTGAACTTGATATTTTTATTAAAAAATAGGTGCACTGGGATCCACTCTAAGTTGTTCATAAGAAAGAATTTTATCTTTTTTTTTTCTTTTTATTGCATCTAGTCCACTGAGCAAAATCCTTGCCACTTTGGCTATGGAAGAAAACTTACCAGGAGTGAAGACTGCAGAGGATGACACTTGACTCTCTCTTCTGCCTAAGAGAGTCATTGGTTGCCTTCAAGGGAACCAGTGCTGCCTTGAAGTTTAGGACAATCCAACGTGCTCTCTGGCCCAGGAGGAAGTGGTTGATGGAAACAAATAATTACAGCTTTGCATGCCAGAGAGGCTGCTGAAGTGCCCACACTAAAGAGAAATATGTGATCACAAATGTGGCATTTTAAGTGTTACCAATCTGAGGTAGAGCTCAGATTTGGAGAAAGTTGTCCTGGGTTTTAGTAAAACGTAATCAAAGACTTGAGGAGCAGCTGTCACTTACTTCTTACCCATCCACTATTCACTCATATTTCTGCTAAAAGAATAGCTCCTTTGTCTGGGCAGTCTGACTTCAGCTGAAAGCACCAGGAGGAGTCACGATTTACCTAAGAGTGGGCATGTGACCCAGTTCTCAACAGTAACGTGCAAAAGAAAGACAACTAGGGACAGAGGTCTTCTGGAAAAGATGAACCTATTGATGAAAAAGAGAAAATAGCTTATTTTCTATCTTTTACTCCCTTCCTTTGAAAGCGATAGGTGAGGTTGTGATGCTTGGAGTATGGCAGCCATCTTTCGATCATAAGGAGAATGAAAATCACCATGCTAATGATGGCAGAGCAAAGAATAGAAGAGCTTAGATCCTTATGATACCACTGAGCCATGGCACTAAGCCTGGGACTACTCGCTCCAGACACCTTGTTCCAAACTTAATGAGGTGTTCTTAATAAAGCTGCTGCCGTTTGTGGTTTCTGCTACTTACAGCCCAAAGACACAAAAATGTAACACCCATCACAACTCTGTTCAACACCTACTCAGTAATTGCATGTTAAACAACAGATACTCCAGACATTCGTGCTAGGCCTTTGGGATTTAGTGGCAAAAAGGAAATTCACTATCCTGAGGGAGTTTACGGTTGCTTGGGAGAAACAGACAAGTGAGCATCTGCCTAATTAGAAAGGATCTAGAACTCAGAGTGAATGGGATAACAGCTTCCTGAAGGAAGTGGCATCTGTGCCGACATCACAAAGATGAGTGGAAGTTAACCAGGTGGAAGGAATGGGGGATAGAGCTGGGTGGTGAGCACCTGTTAGGCCAGAGAACAGAAGGACAGAATGTGGGAAACGATTCAAGAGAGGTGAGAAATATATCCTGTGTGGGGTATCAAGAGAAATCAATGACTTAAGAAGAGAGGCAGAGAAGGGATGCACAGAACAATGACGATGGAGATGTAAACAGGGGTGCACCTGGCTTGGAAGAGCTTATAAACCAAGTCAAACTGATTGGTCCATTCTTTGAGTGGATTGCATGTGTGCCCGTGCATGTGTATGTGTACGTGTGTGGGTTCTTTTGCTTTGTTTTGTTTTGTTTTTGCTTAGTATGTGGCTAAAGAGTTCTCCTTACTAGCTAGACCTGAGACATTTCTACTAATGAACATTCTTTCCATTCAACATAAAGTCTTTGTTTTTCATGTTTACTTGCTTATTTTGAGAGAGAGAGAGAGAGGAAGAGAGTGCAGGGAGAGGTGGAGGGAGAGAGAGAGAGAAAATCTCAAGCAAACTCTGCACTGTCAGTGCAGAGCCCGTTGTGGGGCTCGAACTCATGAACGGTGAGATCATGACCTGAGCCAAAACCCAGTATTGGATGCTTAACCGACTGAGCCACCCAGGCTTCCCCAACATAAAGTCTTCTAATAATTACAACTGTTCACAAATGGCCCGCAGTTCATGAGCTTCTGAGCCCTAGCGGTGTGCATGCTGACATTTGGCCTGCTCACCATACAGATAATTGAGTCACCAGGTCAAAGTTTGTATTAGATACTCTTGAGGTTTTGTAAGTACTGAGCTGTTGCTTCAGCCACCAGAGGACATGCTCTGCAGAGAAAATAATCACATCTGCCTTAAACACTAACTCCCAGAGGATCTGCAACTGACAAAGGTCAAAGGATCCACTGTCAGATGTCCATAAGCCAGATAAAGCCAGTCACACTCCTGTGGCTTAGCCAGCCCCTTGCAGGCCCACGTGTGGAAGAGTCGCCAGTTGTGTTTATGTGTGTAGCAGGGAAGTGGGGCAAGGGTGAAAGGATCTCTGGTGCGAGAAGGCACATCAGCATTAGTAGGAATGACTTCCTCCATGCTGCACAGCCATAGTGCTCAGGAGGTGATAACTTACATTGGGACATTGGGACGTTAGGACTCTCGGATCCTTTCTATCTGAAGGCAGCAGATTCTTGATCCCCTGTGGCTGGAAGCAAAACACAGTTCATCGTGTGAACCCCGAAGGAAAACTCTTTACTAATGACAAGAAGTTGTCACCACCATATGCCATAAGGTAAGGCTTCCAGAGACAGGAGAGGAGGGAGGAGCAGGATGAGGAAATGCAAAAGGAAAGGGAGGGAAAGGCTCACCTCACACACAGTCCTGAAGAAATGATTCCCCTCAAAGGCCTAGTCTTAGACCTTACAAGGACTTACTGTTCAGAGTAAAGCCAGAGGAAGTATAGAACTAAGAGAGTATCTCATTTCCTCCCATAGTCCCTGACTCAGAACGCAATTTGGTTAACTGTTCAACTCTTGGTTTTGGCTCAGGTCATGGTCTGTTGGTTCATGAGTTCGATCCCTACATCAGGCTCTGTGCTGACAGCCTGCAGACTGGGATTCTCTTTTTTTTCCCCCTCTCTCTCTCTGCCCCTTCCCACTCATTCTCTTCTCTCTCTCTCTCTCTCTCAAAATAAATAACCTTAAACAAACCCACAAAACTTAAATTTTAAAGATATTATTCAAAGTCAGCACTATATTTCAAGTATCAACTAAAATTTGCACTTATTATACAAAAATATTTCAGCTCACAACATGTACCTTGCTTTATTCTTTTTGAAGAGCCTTGGAAGAAAAAAACTAGATAACCAAGTTGAAGCCAGTGGATGGAAATCTGATCGAGCTAAGGAATTAGATTTTATGTGGTTGGCAAAAAAGCATCCCTTAGAGGTGTACAATGACTCACCGACCTGTTCAGCTCCATTCCATTCTGCCCACACAGGTGAAAAGCTGCCTTATGCAATGCACTGTTCTAGGCCCTAAAATGAGAATCTAGAGCTGAATGAGCCTCAAACCCTGCCCTTGAGCTCAGACTACTGGAGTCAAGTTCCAGAATCTAAATCTGTATTTTCTGCTTTCCTCCAGCTGCTCTTGTGACCCATGTCACAAAAGGGCTTTGACAAGTTCATCTTTCATCCACAAGCTCAGTTCCAACTAGTCATTGATATGTTAACCATTCACTGCTCAGCTAGATCCTTTGAGATGTCTTCCTCCTGTAGAAACTGGATGATTCAGAATCTGTTGCCAGAAGTTATGTTTGAAAGTCACTGATTGTTAGAATATCTGAAATTATAGTAGAAAACAAGGCAGCTCAAGGATTTCTGATTAGAGAATGTGAAGCAAGGGGGAAAAGGTATTCCACCTCCCCCACTTACAACTGACTTTGATTCATGAGGTTCTCATTTCTGCTCTTGTTCCAGGCCTGGCTGCCCATTCAGCTGCCCTCTGTAGGGGACAGAGACACAAGTTAGGTAGCTGGGCCAGCTCTTCCATGGCCCTCATGGGGGTCAAGTATGAGAGCCTGCATCAAACCTTAGGATCTTCTTGGTTTTGATTATAAAATTAGTTGGGACGCCTAGGTGGCTCAGTCGGTTGAGCGTGCGACTTTGGCTCAGGTCATGATCTCTCACTCTGTGAGTTCGAGCCCCGCATCAGGCTCTGTGCTGACAGCTCAGAGCCTGGAGCCTGCTTTGAATTCTGTGTCTCCCTCTGTCTCTTCCCCTCCCCCCACTCATGCTCTGTCTCTCTCTCTCTCTGTCAATAATAAACATTAAAAAGAGTTAAAAAATTAGCTTCAGATGCATTGCAGATACCATAATTTGGTGTGGAGCATTGAAAGTTATTTTTGCTCATGCACTTGCTTATGCTGTGATTTTAAAAGTATTGTATCTTCAGTAATTGAATAAGTATTAATTGACTTAATCTGTTATGGAGTCGATTATATTTTCCTAATGGTTTATACGTCCAGGTTTGGTAGCCCTCGTGGCCCGTGGGTTCACCAACTTTGCTCTGGGGTCCATTCCCATAGCATTTTATACATAAGTCAGTAACAAAACTCTTACCACATTCAAGGGAAAGGACCGTTCTTCAAATCCCAGCATTAAGTTCAGGGAGTGGCAGATATGGTAGGTGCTCAATAAATAATGTGTAAATGAATAAATCACTCTGTCCCTGCCTAGAGAATCTGCTTTACAATATTCCATGTTTCAGATTGGGCAGATGTGTACAGAGTTTTTCCTTTAGGATGGTCATTGGCAGAGTGGAAAACAGAACTAGAGCAGATACTATCTGTGGTCTGTTTAAATCCCTGTGGATGCCTTTGAAGCCTCAACAGGTGTTTGCATGTTCTTCTAATGACCTGCATTGGCCATTCTCTGCAGAGGATTGCCTTTGAGCCCTTTTGCCTGTCCCAGCAAAGACCCCAAAGTGCCTGGAATTTACTCCCCACCCCCACTCTCCCCAAGCAGTCCTGAGCCAATGATGAAGGCTGAGTCTGAGCCTTTTCTCCCTCGCCAAGAGTTAGGACACTGAGGTGAAGTGTGCACTCCCAAGCTCCCTGGCAGCATCAGGTTGAGATTAACACTTTGCCAAAAATCACATTCTTACTTGTCTCTTCTTCCACTACTTTACCAGTTTCTCCTGGAATAGTTCCTTAATAAAATATTTGCACATAAATCCCTGTCCCGGTGTCTGTTTCTGGGAACCCAACTTCAGGAAAGAACTAAGGCTTCCTGGTATTTGTATCCCCTGAATCTACGTAGGTACCATCAGCCCATTTCTATTGGGGGGAAGGAAACCACCGGCTATATAAGCAGATTTCACCTTCCCATGCCCTCACCTGGCTTTTACCCAGCAACCTCACCTCAAGGCCTCCAATTTCTTTTCTCCCTGCTGTAAAAGTTTCCATAAAACGTGAGTTTAGTTTTACCATTTTTTCTGCCTAAGGTTTTAAAAACTTTCCAAGAGAAGTCGTAACTTATTTTATGCTGCTGGAAATGGTTTGACTATTGTCAAGGACCTTAAGCTTGCCAAAACTTATGCCACATTGTCCAGGGTACTCTGTGTATTTAGTAGCTGCGTAAGAACAGAATGTGTAATTTGATATTCGGGAGGGCTTTCCTGATGACTGGTCACAAGAACAAATCTACACCGACTGCCACTTGCACGACTTGTCAGCTGAGCACAGTAAATGCCAGTGAGAATGATTGTCAAGTGTTAACTGTATTTGTCAGGTAAGTCACCAACTGGAATCTGACTAGTGGCCAAAAATGCCCCGGTGCTGTCAGATCACTACCATGGTGAACACTAAACCCCCACTCCTGCCTCCCTCATGCTACTGACAATGCTGATGACCACTGAGACCAGTGATGGATGCTGAACAGAAGGGCAATAGAATTTCTGAAAATGATGTTGTCTCCACTCAAAGATCAGGGTTTCAATTATATTTGTCAATCCAGGAGGCTTCCTTGGGAAGAAAACAGCCTGGATGAGGCCAGATGATTACAAACATAGGGAATGGGGGAGCCTGGGTGGCTCAGTCGGTAAAGCGTCCCACTTCAGCTCAGGTCATGATCTCCCAGTTCGTGGATTCAAGCCCTGAGTCAGGCTCTGTGCTGACAGCTTAGAGCCTGGAGACTGCTTCAGATTCTGTGTCTCCCTCTCTCGCTGTCCCTCCCGCACTCCTGCTCGCTCTCTCTCTCTCTCTCTCAAAGATAAACAAACATTAAAAAATGAAAAAAATCAAGGGCACCTGGGTGGCTCAGTTGGCTGAATGTCCGATTTCTGCTCAGGTCATGATCTCGCAGTCTGTGAGTTCGAGCCCCATGTCGGACTCTGTGCTGACAGCTCAGAGCCTGGAGCCTGCTTCGGAGTCTGTGTCTCCCTCTCTCTCTGCCTCTCCCCCACTCATGCTGTGTGTGTGTGTGTGTGTGTGTCTCTCTCTGTCAAAAATAAATAAACATTAAAAAAATTAAAAAAGAAAAGAACAGAGGACTTAGAGTTTTAACAAAGAGCAGGGATAACTGGACTCACCTCAAGGGAGAGAAGTCGGTCAGTGGGGTTTCTTCCCACCAGGGTCTTTTATAACATGGAGTACAGAATGCAGGGTGATAAACACAGTATTTCCAAAGGAATTACACCAAAAAAAAAAAAAAAGTTCTCTCCCCACTGCTGGAGTTGTCAGGAAAAAATTGTAGATTTATCTCTATGGGGACAAGGGCAAGATAGCACATTTAGGGACAATCTAAGTTATTCTTTTAGGATCACAGTTCCAACACCTGATTCATCATCAGAATCACCTGGAGAGCTTGCTAAAGATACAACTCCTCTGGACTCATCTCAGAGATTCTGAGTGAGTACGCGTGAGGTTGGGCCCAGGACTTTATTCCTAATAAGCAACTTGGGGATTTTCACGATGGCTCAAGTTTGGGGACAAGGTTCCACAGGAAGCCTATAAATTGCTGGGAACTATTTCTTGGATAGAGTGAGCTAACACTCTAATGTTAATAATGTCTAATAATGGGATGGCCAAGAGGCCAACTAAACACTACCTATAAATATGCCCCAACTTGGACTCCCTTGCGCAGGTCTTTGCATCTCATTTCAAGATCCAGTAGACTTCAAGGACCAACTGTAAAAAGCCTTCACCATAGTCATATGCTGGGATGACAAGGCCACAAAACGAGGTCTAAAAATAAAGTTGACTCTTTTGAATTGCAAGTTACTGATTCTATAAACCAAGGCTGGAAGTAGGTCATTCTCTACCTCATTTTACATAACAATCAGGGGCACCTGGGTAGCTCAGCTTCTTAGGTCAAGCACCTTTAGTTCAGATCATGATCTCATGGGATCCAGCCCTGGAGTTGGCTCTGTACTGACAGTGTGGACCTAGCTTGGGATTCTCTCTCTCCCTCTCTCTTTCTCTCTGCCCCTCCCCTGCTCATGTTCTCTCTCTCCCTCTCAAAAATAAATAGATACCTAAAAAATAACAACAAATAAATAAATAAATAAGAATCAGCAGACTACATAAAAAAGAATAATTTTAAATAATTAGTCAATTATGGATAATTACGTTTTAATTAAACTAGAATTACACTCAAGTCCTAGAATTGTGTGTTCGTTAGTTCGTTCCTTCTTCATTTATGCATATTCTCTTATCCTCCTTTACTGATTCACACAACACATTGAAGAGCTATACTATGTGCCAGGCCAAGACTTAAGGACCCTCCTTAAAGTTTTAGAGATGAAGGAAAAGAAACTATTGCCACATTTAATTTTCTTTGACATCTGCAGTTATGAAGAAGGGCGTAAATAATATTCACGTGCCAATAGTCAAGATGTAGACACAGTGACTAATTTGCTCAAGTCGCAAATCAGGAAAGTCTGGATTAGAGTTCAGAAGGGTGTGATGCCTAAGCTCGTACTCTTAACTGACATATGCCATTGCCCAAAAGGAAATTTGAGGTTGGTTTTCTCTATCCGAGTACTGTGTGGTTACTGGTAATGGGGTCAGACATGGGGCTCTGAATAAGAGCCAATGACTTCAGCTGGCAAGACTGCTGTGTCAACAAAGCCAGCTCTGCCCTCACCCCAGCCCCAGGTGCACGCCCAGACTCCTGCTGGCTGGAGCCACCCCACTCTTCTCTGGGACACTTGTGAACTTTCCCCACTGTGCTAGGCAGAGCTGTGGGTGGATACACAAAGATTTGGCCTTTCCCAACTACCACTCTTGGCATCCAGACCAAATCAGTTTCTGGGATCCATTTAGGGAGGATCCAGACCTACAAAATTAGCCTCAAATCAAACCGGTTTCCAATTAGTCATGGATGGTGGCTTGAGTCTTAAGACTATCAAGTTCACCAAATTCTCAAGGCTAGCCTCGGGTTAGGTGAGGACAGAATTGGCTCAGCTTTCAGACCACAGGATCCAGCCAGTTGTGCAGTCACCTCCTCTTGTGCTTTGTTCTGTCCGTTTGCAGGCCACGGACAGAGTGGCTTTAGGGCTCTGTGGAGCTTTCTCAGAGTATCCCTCCTACATGTTCCTGTATGGACTTCCACTAAATAGGCATTCACCTAGGGGGGAGGAATCTTTCCTATCTTTATAAGTTATGTTTTCTGCTTAACATAAACCTGGAACAACCTGGATCCCAGATGGCCTACCACTCTGAAGTCCCTCCTGAGTCACTGAGAATTTCCACAGAAGCCCTCTGCAAGTGATGCTGCTTGTAGGGCTCCTACTCACAGCATGCTCTCCCCTCCTGCCACCGGGCTTGGCTCTAGGTACCACAGGTCACCACTCTGAGATGATCTCTGCTCCTGCCCGAGGCTTCTGTGGGCCTTGTCTGACTCTGAGATTGGTTGCCAGGGTCCCCAGACTTCTGTGACCGCATGGCCACTCTGTGTCACTTGTCCATTCTCCATCCCCTTCAGGCACTTTCTATCTCCTTTAGCCATTTGGAGACATGTTCAGACTGTCCATGTTACTTGTTACCTATGTGTCTGTGCATGATACGATCACCATTAGCAACATGCATCTGTGCTCCCACAGCCACGACACTGTCAGGATTCTCTCCACCCGCCTTTTATTGCACTGTGACACACAGAACACAGGACGGTTTAGCTCTTCCTCTCTTTCTGTCTCTCCCTCACTGCCCTCCCTCTCTCTCCATCACAGCTTCCCAAGTCCTTGCAAAAGTTCTGAAAGTTAGGGTGAAACCAGAGAACAGAGAGAATACACACCCAGTCGTACTCAAACTTCCCTTGTCCTCCAAAACCTTGTCCCTTGGTTTTTAAACAAAGTGCCCTGCCCCAGTTTTCCCTCCCCTTGGGTTGAGCATATCCCTGAGAGAGCTTTTGTCCCTGCACACACATTCACTCCTTGGGTCCCCTACACATTGAGAGTGTCTTTGCAACACATGCCTAACCCATCTAACTCCACAGCATACCTCCGCACTCTGCCATGTAAATGGGCAGCTGGACTGATGAAGCTTCCATGTTGGAATCACTATACTTTGCACTTTGTGTTTTTATTCATAGTCCTATTGTTTTAGTTCAGCTTCTTTGTACTGCATGGAAAGCAGATGTTCACAGACAAAGGAGGAAAAATAAATCAACAAAATGTCCTAGTGATTATATTTTTTATTCAATCATGCCACAGCTGCTTGCCGAGCCCCAACCACTGCCCTGTGCTGGGTGCCGAGTGGGCAGATGAGAAGTATCAGGCTTGGTCCCTACCCTCAGAGAATGTGCACTCTAGTTAAAGTGGAGTTGGGTGGGAGTTGGAGGAATTCAAAATGGCACAGGACCATAATGCATGATCAAAAGAGGTGCCTGCCACACAAAGGAAATATTTGTGGAGTGCGAGCAGTGTGTAGACAGAAGAGATCTCCCTTCTGGCTTGCAGATCAGGTGGCATTCTAACTGGGTCTTGAGAATGGGTGGGATTTGGGTGTATGGGGATGAGAGTAAGAATTATCAATGCCCCCAAAGAGAAAACAGCATGAGCAAATGTATCGGGTTGGGAAAGTAAGTCCCTGTATGCCTGGAGTGAGTGAGTTACCGAGTGCTGGCAATAATGAGCTACTGACTGGCGTAAGGGAGGTTAGCCTAAAGCCAAGACAGAGTCCATATGACTCGAAAATGCTGGACAAAGTGGAGGCCGAGCAAAATTCAAGCAAAGATATAGGTTTCTGCTTCTGGAGACCGAAATCACAAACCAGAGCTATATCTGCTCCCACAAAATAGGCTGTAGGGCTCTGGTTATTGGATTTTACTCCTCAGCGATGGGAGTTGACCTTTCTGTGACTGATGATCAAATTCAAGAGAACTAAAATCTCTTTTTGGAAGCAATTACACTTGTCATGGCAGTCCACTGGATGGTTACCTTGCTTTGATTGCCTTCTTGTTCTTCAATGCTACAAACATTTCATCCAGGAGAAACATGGGAGAGTGACAGAGCAGAGAACTCATTGGCAGAAGTCCTGCATCTGAACGCAGCTCCAGCTCCTACATGCCCTTGTACAAGTTACTGAGACTTTTGGAGGGTCTGGTACCTCATCAAAAGAAGGAGGATAGTAATTCTTGCCCTGCCTTCCTCTTTAGATTGTCATGAGGCTTAAACAAGAGAATGAGTGCAAAAGTTTTTGTAGACGGTAGTGCCCTGTTACCAAGTGGGGAATAATGGTGTCTACAGCATTAGGAAATGTCTAAAACTTTGTAAAGATGTGATTTTGATTCCACATTCCTGGAGTATTAGCCACAGTGAAATACCCCACTGCAGAAAGGGAAAAAGGTTGATTTTATAACACCAGAATTACAGATTATGCTTGCCTCTTTTGCACAGAATGACTTATTACAGCATAAACTAAATACAGGACTCTGAATAAATACTTGCTTTTCTAGTCATTGCATCTGCAAGTGTGCACACGCACCCTTCTATGAGCTCAGAGGGTGCAGATGGCACAGACATATTTCCATTCGCAGATCATTACATGTTTCGTGAGAAGAACCCAGAGCCAGAGTTCCTCTCTGTGGGTCAGAGCTGCGTACCTTGGAGCGAACATACAAGGGACCTTTTAAATGATGTGGATCAGATGACTGTGTTCTTTTCTCCTCCAAGTCCTGGTCAGACAAGCGTATCAGGCGCAGGTACTCTGACCTCAGGTTTGGCACATTCTCCCACATTTTCTTTACTGATTTTTTTCAAGCAGCTCTTTCTATGAAAACACACACATCAGAAGTATGTCCCAGCTGTCAGTTTGGTGGTCAGGACCCATCAGTGGGTACCTGTTTTCTAGAATCTTATCCCCAACCAAAGCCACCTTCCAAGGTACAGAGCAGTCAAGCCCATTTGACTGTGGGACCTCACAGGGCTATAAATCTGTCCTCCCCAGCCCGTCTCCCCACAATAGGCAGCCTGATATTCTATGTGGGCAGTGACAGTAAATGGTTCACATCACAGCATAAGATTGAGACATGTGCATATCAAGTCTGAAAAGGATCTGGTAGGTAATTGAATTCCATCGGATAGTTGACTTCCACCTCTAATTGGTCTCTGAATATCCATCCCCTTGTACTGCCAATGTCATGGGGCACACACCTCATGGGTCACCAGCTTCCACTGCTTTTTGAGCTGTTGGGGCAGTGGTCTTCGTGTCAGCCTGAAGCCATATCCACTGTGCCCTTTACACACTGAGCGTGCCACCAGGCACAGGTGGAAGCCTTCTCTCCCACAGGAACCCTTCAAGTATTTGAAAACAACTCTCACATCCCTTGACAATACCCCCAACCCCATTTTTTCAAGTAAAGCATTTTCTCACTACCTCTCAGTTACAGTTAACTTCAAGTACAGTCTTCAGAATAAGTCTCTTTTGACAAAGATTTTAGGGTTGTTTGGCTGGTGAGGAAATGGAGTCTTCCCTCTCTGTTTTCCTGCCGGTCTTGTTGAATCACTGAGGATGGAACTTAGGACCAAGGTAAGAGCAACTCAGAGTCTCAGAAAGACAGACAGACACTCATGGGTTTTAGTTTTGTTTTGTTTTTAACCTGCCTCTAGCCCAAGCTTGGCAGGATGCCTGGCATTCATTTGAACATTAGGCCCTGGTATTAGCAAAAGGTTGCTTCCTTCCACCTGGCGAATAAGAAACCTATTCTTTGTTTTACTGTGAGATCACCCCAAACACCCAGCCCTGCTGGAGCTTTGTAATTAGGAGGTATTTGGAAACAACAGAAGGTTTGCTCAGGAGATCTGTGTCTGAGGCCTGGGTCTGCTCTCCTTACTCTGAATCTCAGTTTCCTCACGTGTAAAAGTGGATGATAAGCCCTTCCTTGCCTGAGTCTGAGTGAATCGTGCAATGCAAATGAGACAAGAGAGGTGACAGCACCTGGTAAGGGGATCTTCTAGGTGGGAATGCCCTTGCCCAGGACTAGGTTGTAGACCATCTCCAGCCTGCCATGTTGAAAAATGAGAAAACTACGAGTTTTAGAAAAAGACATTCAGAGCTACCATATCTCTGCTGTGGCTAACTTTGTAAAAGGAAACATTTCTTTCTGTACCAAGGAAGACAATGATTCTGCAGCCTATTTACATGATTCTTCACACCCTATTTTAAAACCAGAAGCAACAAGATACTTTCATGGCTGAGAAACACTGTGTTTCCAGAATTATCTGCAGCCACAGAGCCTCCAGCCATGCTCCGGAATTCAGCCAGGGAAGGGAATGCTTGCAGAGGCTATTGATAAGGAGAAAAGCCAGCTTGGGACACTCCCCCATCCAGAACCTTCACCTAGGATTTGAGGTTTGTAATGAAAATTTTGCTTTTGCTTTAAAATACTATCTGTGGATGTTTTCCTAAAACTCATAGTTGTTTGCTGAGCTAACAGAAATCTGGATGTTTTCTATGCTAAATGAATCCAAGATAACAAAATTGTAATAGTGATAAAATAAGGGCAATTTCTGTTTCCTGAAAATTGAAGCCTTTTCAAATTTAAGAAATGTGTAGATTGCATAAGCACTTACATCAATTGATAACATATAATGTTGTGGTACAAGACTAATTTTTCTCAAAAATAATTTCCATTTTGTACTCAGCCCCACAAATTATGTAGTTGGTCCAGCTCGGGTTCCTGGGAGAGAAACTAAAGTAGCATGTATCAAAGAGCATCAAAAATTAAGAATTTCGAGATGGCAGCAGCAAAGCATTAAACCAAATGTGGGGCCCTTCTAAGCATGGGGCCCCAGGTGACTGCACAGGTCATGTGCCCATGAAACCAGCCCTAAACACAGGAGACTGTACTTCCCAGCTCCTTTGCCAAACCCTTGATTAATGAGATATGAGTAGTGGAAGAGAGGCGTTCCACTTTTTGGGTGAGGCAGTGAAAAGCCTTTGTGCCTTCTCCAGTCTCTTCCTTTCCCATCATAGTGAACGTGGAGTACTTGTTTTCAGCCGGTGGAGCCGACAGATTGAAGCAGTCACCACTGAGGAGAGCTAGTCTACAGAGTCACCTGGACCACGAAAGAAGCTCTTGTGTGTTAAGCCACTGAGACAAGGGACTTGTTTGTTACTGAAGCATGAGCTTAGCCCATCCTTCCAAATATGTAGGGGAAGGCCAGAAGCAGAAGAAAATGTCTCAACTCTGAAAGTACTATGCAGGAAAGGAAACCAGACAGTGAAGACTGGTATAATGGCTCTCATGCACTTGTTTTTCCATCAATAAAATAAGAATTCAAAGGTGATCCTTCACATGTTACAATTCTATGGCTACACATAGTGCTACTTTCAATTCATTTAAAAAATGTTACCTAAGAAAAGAGAGTATATATTCTCCTTGTCCTTTAGCCTCCCAGTCTCTGGGCTGATTGCCATCGTTAGCTCACTCTTGATTCACCAACACCATCAATACTTTCAGAATCAAGAGGAAGGCACTCTTCTGGGGGCAGTGTTCTGCTCTGTAGAAAGTATTTTATCAGGTAAACTTGAATTCGCGACCGTGATTGGATAGGTTTTTTTATTCCAAAAACTTCAGCTGATTTTGTAAGAGTCCCATTGTTTGAAAATTACTGAAACTGGTCCCTTTT
Organism: Panthera onca; assembly: GCF_046562875.1. Lineage (NCBI taxonomy): Eukaryota > Metazoa > Chordata > Mammalia > Carnivora > Felidae > Panthera > Panthera onca. The sequence goes on along the minus strand of NC_138347.1, from coordinate 75,149,733 downwards.
GTCATTGTTTCTATGCTTTATCACCTTAGAGATCACTTTGGCTTCAGAGTTGTTCCTCATTGCTCTCAAACACCGGATTGCTGTAAGACACCCCGCTGCCACACTCTGGCATGTCAGAGTAGGACGTTTGGTTTAGCGGGGGCCAGCTGGGGTCATCTGCCAAGGCCCTCTGCCATATCCGATACTGGCTTTTTGATTGATAGCCAAAACACCTTTTGAATGTTGTCCACAGGGCTCGGTTTTCAATAATGGCCTCCTGCAAAATAAGAGAGTTATTCTTTACAACCAGAGGTTGGCTATGGTCCTCCATAGACCCTACAGAGAAGCTACCACATTAGCTGCTTAGATCCAGCTTGACAAAAACTTGAGGCCTGTACGAACAAATCCAATGTGGTTTCATGAGATAGGTCTCAGCCTCTCAAGCTTTTCCACTCAAGGAGCTCTTCTGGGAAAAGAGAGAGTTCCCAGTTTTAAGAATCTGGAAACATAGCTTGAAGTAGTCCGCCTCGAGGGTGAAATTCCTTTTGAATCTCATATATAAATTAAATTTAAAATCATTCAAATTCTGCAGTCCACTCCCTACCACACCCCATGGAATTACCCTATAGAAAGATGTGGCTTTGGTGTGCCCTGCCATATGACTGCATAGTCCCGAATACAGGTCAATAAATTGGAATGTGGGCCACAGTCTTACACCTGGACAGATCTGGATTCAAGTTCCAGCTCTGACATCTATTATGGACAAATCAGTTACCTTATCTGAGCTTCAGTGATTAGAAATAATAATTCCTTCTTTGTGTAACTCTCCTTACAATGTAGGGCAGGGCATGGTATAGATGCCTCCCTTTACCACCTTTATGAATTATTTACTTAACAAATAGCTATGGGGGCATCTGGGTGGCTTAGTCAGTTAAGCCTCCTACTTTGGCTCAGGTCATGATCTCGTGGTTTATGGGTTTGAGCTCTGTGCTGAGAGCTCGAAGCCTGGAGCTTGCTTCAGATTCTGTGTCTCTGTCTTTCTCTGCCCCTCCTCCCTCATGCTCTGTCTCCCTCTCCTTCAAAAATAAATAAACATCAAAAAAATTTTTTTAAATAAATAAATAAGACAATCAGCTATGTACTGTGGCCCTATTCACTGTGGCCTCTTTCATCTACAAGTATTTCACTACAATGCAGATTATAGAAGATATGTCTCTTTGGAAACATTTTGGACTGCCATTTTATTTCATGAGTTAGACTGAGCCTCAAACAGACCTCAAGTTATAACATAATACAGAGTGTATAAGAGGTTATTGTGTTATTTTTTCATTTTTATCGTAAGTCATAAAAGTTAACCATCTTAGAAGTTATCTTGAGAAAAACAAAAAATATGAGAAGCCTGCTGTCCCACAGAATGAGAACTCATTTTGGTGTCTATCAGTGGTATCTTTGCTAGATTGGAAGAATCAGTTCTATGGGATTCCACAAGGACCTTTGCCAGGGTAGTAGTTTTCCTAAATTCCACCCATCTTTGATATTGGAGTCCCATTGCCAATGGAAATAATAGAGAACAGCTAGTCTGAATCTTTCTGTCTCAAAAAATGGATCATGTGTTAGCAGGCTGTTAAAGACCCACCCAGCCATCTCAAGAGCATCTTGTAAACTTCAGGGCTCACCTAGCCAGACTTGTTATTCTACTTTTTCATTTTGTACTCAGCCCCACAAATTATTACTTTCCCACAGCAAGTTGTTTTTTTGTTTTTTGTTTCGTCCTTCTTAATTAAAAAGAGAACAGTAGTTCTCCATCGAGCTGGAATAGGGCAGGATCATAGGTATCCAATTACTGGTCTTTAAAGTCTAACTTACCTCTAGGATATCTTATCAGGTTTTAAACAAAAAAACAAACAAAATGAAACAAAACCAAACACACATACAGACACACACAGAGAGACTTTAGTGCTATAAGACATGCCTTGAGTGTTATCACAATTCTAGAAGTATAATGGCCTGTCTCACCTTGCTGGTCTGGATTGGGAAACTGAAGGACCGAGAAGTAACCTGTTCTGTCACTCTACATTATAAATTAAATGTAGAACTAGAAACAAAAGGAAACCCTTGAAGAAATATGATTTGTAAAACAAAACAAAACAAAACAAAAAACATAAAACAAACAAACAAAAACTTCACCACACAAGCTCTTCAGATTGGCTACTAAAATAATTCACACACACATACATACATACATACATACACACACATATATACACAAACACATAAGTAATAAAAACGAGAAGGATTAAAACTATCCAGATTAGCTCCTATGCCTTTCAGTTGGAGGTTAGATCATGAGAAAGCAAGGTGAGGATAAGATCCCAATCAAGACTGCTCTAAAATTAGGGATAGTCTTAGTCCTCTCAGCAGACCAGGACATATTTAGAACTGTGCAACAGGAGGCCAGCCATCCCCCATGCCTGTCCCTTGAAACCTCTCTGGACCATCTTTGTCACCAACTGGCCACCAATCTTTAGTATCTCCTGTCAGATATACCTAGAGCTATGTGAGGAAAACATCTTGCTGCATCCGTGATAGCCTGCGGTCTTTACCTACTCTGCTCACCTCATAGGGCATGAAATCTTAGTGTCTGTAATTCTCCATTACAACTTCCTTCAACCACAGACTCAAATGGCTTTGGTTTGTTCCTGAATGCCTACTGACAGCAGAAGGTAACTTCGAATAAGTGAAGACTGCCATGCAGGAGCCTGGGGGTGAGAGCTAGGACCCCACAGCATCATTTCTCAGTGTGAAAGCTGCTGGGAACCCCCACTGAACATCTACGCCGGTCTCCATTTCTCAGTGGACTCGAGAAACAAAGGAGAAACTTAATCTTTCATGAGTGTCAAATTATCCTCTCCATCTGCTGGAGGCAAGCAGCGTCACTTCTTAACATTTAATAATTGAACAAAGCTTTATCCAGCTTCTATTAGAATAAAGCAGGGTTTTAGACACTGTAGATACTGAGATGAGTTCTTGTCAGTGCCGTTTACACAATCTACACACTTGCTGTAGACTGTGAGCAGCATCCCTCCATCATCAGGATCTGCCTCGAATTGCACCCTAGGTCATGGCACAGGGTCAACAAATGTTTGTGGAGTGAATGAACAAATGAAAGCCTGCATGACTGATAGATACAAACTAAGAAATGCTAAGTATCACAAGAGATAACATAATGATAATAGTTTATATTTATCAAACATTTACTACATGCTTTTCTGTGTTCACCTTTCATGCTCACAGTAACCCTGTAAGGTTAGGTACCCTTATTATCACGGCGTTTCAGATGAGAAAACGGAGACATAGAGAAGTGGAGTTGCAAGTGCTGCCCAGAGTCAGGCGGCAAGAAAGGATTCCAACCCAGGTGAACTACTTCCAGCTTATGCTTTCTTTTATCTGCAAACATGGTGACATTCGAATGGCTTCCTGCTAGAGGATTATGGGAGACTTTGTTGCTCGATTACCTATAGCACAATCCTCCCAACTTTTTCCTGCCCACCTAAGAGGAAAAAACTCACACACAATGTCAGCAAATCTGTCTAATGTTTGGCATAGATCCACTTTCCCAGAATCCTTTTCTCCTCAGGATGACAATAAGACACAGTTCTGACCAATGAGGCATAAGAGGAAGTCTGCAGGGTGGCTCTAGAAAATGACTTTGTTTCCTTATAAAAGGTTCATACTTAAGGGAAGAAAAGCTTGCTGGTGCCTCTCCTTCCATTTTTTTTTCCTGCATCAAAACACAGGTAATGCTCAGCTATGTGGAAGCTATCTGGACACCATAAGCAATACACGCAAATATGAAAGGCCCGTATCTAAAGATGGGGAGGCAGAAGAGAGAAAGATTGATGATCCCCAATGACACCACTGAGTTGCTGAACCAACTCTATGGCCACTTACCTCGAATCTTCCAGTTAAGTGAGACAATAAATATCTTGACTGTTTAAACCACTGTTACTTGACTCACCCATCCAGGCTTTGGGAAAGATTCATGAAGACGATACTACTACTGCTGTGCCATAGAGGATGGAATAGCATTCCCATAAGGAGATATTGGGGGAAGCTATACCAGGCAGAGGAAATAATGTGATCACTGACAGGGACAAGGTACGAACATAAGATTATCCTTTAAAGGGCAAGGTTCATCCTTCTGCAGCTGGGTATGAGGACACTCATGCGACCCTCTCTTATTAATTTGGTGGCTTTGGAGACCATACGGGTTAGCACGGTACTTCACAGTGTGGTCCCTCCACCAGCAGTATCAGAATCACCTGACAAACACTTGTGCCTATTCTAGACCTTTGAATCGGAAATGCTAGGGGAAGGGCTGGGCAACCTGGGTTTTAATAAACCCTCCAGGTGACTCTGATGCCCACTCAAGTTTGAGAAGTCCTGGATATGCACACAGAGAGAGGCTCTAGTACCTTAATTCTATGTTCTTTTCTGCCACTGTCTCCTGTGTGGTTTTTACCCTGCCTGTTAAGGAAGGTGCTGCAGAGAAGTCAGGTTCCAGGGATTCTCCCCTCACTGGCATAAGGCTGTGTTTGCCACTGGAAACATTGCCACCCAGACTGGGGACAGATGGAATCTGATGCTCACCTCCCCTTTGACACAGATGTCTTTTCTAACGGTGACCCCTGTTCTCCAGGAGGCTTTGAAGAATGAAGATTTGGTCTAAATAACAGCGCTGAAGGAGGAGAGTGAACCACATAGCCAAAGAAAGGAGACCACAAACTCATTTCACTGAGGAAATGGAGTAAATGGGAGATGAAGAATCAAATCTAAGAAAAGCTCACTATGAATCTTATTTCCCATGTGTAAAGTAAAAGAAATAGACGTTGTTAAGTGAAAGAATCCAGACATAAAAGGCCACGTATTCTATGATTCCCTTTATGTGAAATGTCCTGATAGGTAAATGCGTGGAGACCGAAAGTAAATTAGTGGTTGCCAAGGGGTGAAGAAGGGGGAAGGGGGAATGAGGAACGACTGCTAATGGGTACAGGATTTCTTCTGGGGTGATGAGAATGTTCTGGAATTAGTGGTGATGGTTGCACAACTCAGTGAGCTGCACACTTTTTAAGAAGGCGAATTTTGTAGTATGTGAATCATACGTAATTTCAAAAAAACGAATTGAGTCAGTTCTCTACTTGTGGATTTTAGAAACGAACAGGTCCTTAGACATCATAATCCCATTCTCTCCAGGTCCACCATGTCGATGAGAAAATTAACACCTTGTTTGGAGCTCACTAGAGGAAAGCACCATTGCTCATGTCACCAGGGCAGGGAGCCTCTTGGACTGCTGACTCTTATCCTCTAAGGCTGTTCCTTTTTTCAGACTCCCAAAGAATGCCCCGTCCATCCCTACCCACAGTGATCAGAAGCCGGAGGGCACTTACCTCCACCACAAGGGACACAATGAAGTTGGAGCTGAGCATAATTGTGATGTAAACCCTCCACAGAAGAGGAGTACAGAGAAGCTGGTGGGAGATGGAGAATCACTGTTAGTTTGAAGACAAATAAATGTCAGAAAGCTGTTCACATGTTCACAGTGTACATTTTCATAGGTTATAAATCACATGTGTAATAGACATGCTTACATGTAGACATTACATGTGTGCATATTAGAGGCACACACATAATAACGGAAACTATGATTGCTGCTTTTATTCTTTTATCTTTCTTTCTTCTCCTTTTTATTTTTTGGTGCCCCTGTAATTTCTCAATTTCCCCAAATCAATTCGATCAAAATTTGACAAATTTGATACAAGTGTTTTTGTTTGCTTGCGTTGCTCGCTTTTATGAGGGAATACAGGAATGTGGCTCTATTCCCAGGAGGCTCTGATGGTACACAAGTCGAATGTGACAGGGGCAGTGTTGCCCTTGTCTCTCTGGTGCCACATCTCCCCTCAGCTGAGCCCTGCTTTGCAGCCCCGAGCCACGGCTTTACCCTCAGGGCTGTGTGCACGGCTGCACAGATGGTGCCATGACAAGGGTACTCACCAGTGGGGCAAGTGGAGCTGAATGGGAATGGATGTCTGTCTCTGCCTGCATATTCACATTTTCTAGAATGTACCCACAATTTTATGTAATAAGAAGAAAAATAATTATTTTTAGGGTGAGCAATAATTCTCTGCAGACTCCTTGGCAGTCATGTTGGCAATGACCCCACACAGGTCCTCCGAAAACTAAATAGGCTCCCTATTTTGTTGTACCAGAGGAATCAGCCTCTCTGTAAGACTCTTTCGTCTTAAAGAGTGTGACTAAACCCAACATATCTTAACCCTAACTTCTGCAGGATTAAGTTTTAACTCACTTAGAAGTCTAGCAGCCAAAGACTATCTCCATGACTGCTTACTCGAATTCGTGAACATATTTAACAATAGTGGCAATTACGCTGTTAACCACAGTGATACAATTATCACAAGGAAAACCGAATGTAGACATGAGTTTGTATGTCACGTGTCAAGAAGGGTTTGTGAAGGTTTTGCTGGTTTGCAATGAACTGTGAGCTTCCAGTGCTCATCTCCATTTAGGAACCTGATCTACAAGGATCAGTCATTTACTGCCCTTATGTGCCATGGGTTATATTAGGCACTGGTAATATGAAACTGAATAAGATAGGACCTTGGCCTTCATGACACGTGTCTTTGAGTTGGAGAGATGGGCAGGCAGGCTCACGTAGCACTAAGTAAAAAAAGTCCATTCCCTTTTACCATCTCTTCTGTATTCTATTTATTGGTCTAAAGGACATTTGGTAATAATAAACTTCTAATTCAAAAGTATAGGTTAAAGGAATTGAAATACACATTTCCCCTAGCTTGTATATGTAAAAATTGTCTCATAGATTTTGACATTTGCCTCAAAATTACACACTCTAAGAGAGTTCATGAGGTAAGTTATGGCTCTTTGCAAACAAGTTTTGCAGACATTAAGTATGAACATACAAACACGTCTTTATAGAGATTTTTTTTAAAGATGTAAGTACAGATTTGAGAATTAACAGAAAAAGTGTTATAGGCAAACTGTTTTCAACAGCTTCAAAACAGAAGCGCTTAGGGGAAAAAATTTTCTTACGCTCGAAACAGTGTATGTATATAGATTTTTCCATTCTTACAGGGATCTTTTAAAAGAAAAATGGCCAATGCTTCTGAAATATTTGAAATCAAGACTAGACAGAATCTTATTTCCTGGCTGGCTTAAATTAAAAAAAAATACAAATAAATGTAGTATTCTTTTTTAACTCTACTATTCCAAAAGGATAATCAGTGTCACGAGTCCATGTCAATTGCCACCGTGACCTGCTTCTTGCAGTCAGGGTATTATATAACAGTAAACCATCCTCATAGCCCAGAGATAAGACTTACATCCAAACGCCTATATAATTCTGGAATATCAGCAAATAGAATGAATAGACACACACCCAGCTGTATGACCAGCACAAGGACAAATATATCTGAGGAAATAAGAACACAAGCTATCATTTAGAGAAATTGGAGTATATACGGAGTTTCACATCTATTGACAGACATAGTCTAGATGAACACTGATTAAGCTTACTTGATTCCTACATCCAAACACAGCATAATAAATGGAAAGTACTCATTTCTATGCAATGGGTCTCACCTCCACAATTTCTATGCATGTCCTTGAAGCAGATGGAAATTTTCACATGCATGTTGTAAGTTTCAATTAATAAAAGTGGGAAATACAGAGAGAGCAATTTTGACCTAATATATTTTCAAAAAATGCCTTGAAGACAGTTAAGTACCCAAGTCTTTTTAATGCAAATCCCCTGCTTCAAATTCTATTCTGGAAAAAAAAGAGGGCTGTAAATAAACAAATATTTAAATTGCAGTAATGTAGAGGTAAGCATTTGACTGCTTTCTCATCCCAAGAAGGAGAAAGGCAAAATAATTTTCTCTAAATAAACTAATTCTTATGAGGACATTGATCCTTCAACTTATGCTTCTAAATTTTCCCAATTAGGGGTGCCTGGGTGGCTCAGTTGTTAAAGCATCCAACTCTTGATTTCGCCTCAGATCACCATTTCATAGTTCATGGGTTCGAGCCCCACATCAGGCTCTGCACTGACAGCATGGAGCCTGCTTGGGATTCTCTCTCTTGCTCTCTCTCTCTGCTCCTCCAGTGCTCATGCTCTCTCTCCCTCTCTCTCTCTTGAAATAAATAAGTAAAGGTAAAAATAATTAACTAAATATTTAATTAATTAAATGTTCCCAATTTGAGAAGTAGGGATGTATACAAATGAATGTTCCACAGGGTAACCAGGTCACCCACTTCTCCTAACACACACCGCACTCCAGTCCAGAATGTAAGGAGGTAGCATGTACTTTGGCCAAGAGCCTCCACAATTACTATAGCCAGGTTCCTTCAGGCTGGACCCCCTCCCAGGCTGCCAACCACACAATGCCATCTTAACCATTGTCTTCACGGCAGGAGACATGTTCCAACTGAGTGTTGTGACACTTCTCTCTCTCCACCTCCTCCCAGATGAATTCCGACAAGTACTGACACATGAGGAAATAAATGACTCGTCCCAATTTACAGTGGTGCCATGAAAGGACACCTGGAGACAAACTTCCGGTGAAGGAAAGAGGTAGAGGAAGAAGCCCTAGAATTTAATGCAGCTTTGAGGAAAGGAGCTAAGAATGAGGCTGCCAAATGTGTTTATAGAGCCCTGGAGTATAAAGTCAAGGGCTCCAGATAAGCATCAACTCCGCTGCTGCTCCCCGAGTGACCTGGGCATGTCTGTTCCTTCTGATGACCCCTCACCTCTGATCTGGTACAACGCTACTCACAATTTTTATATATGGGCTGCCTAAATGGTTTTCCTTTAGAGAAAATAAGAGCCACGATGATACAGTTGATTGTTCCCAAGAACCATATGGTAGTGTTTTCGAAGCTTGTGAAGGCACCATTACTTCCGATTTTTTCTGGAGCAGTGGGAGAAATGGTTAACTTTGAGATGCTTTCATTTTGCACTGTGCAGGCACTAAAAAGGAAACAAAAAAGGTAATGAACGAAGATGACAGGTCTTTATGGAGCACTGGTATCTACAGGATTCCATGCCCTCAGTGCTTTTGTAATTACCTACACTTTGGGAAAGAATATACTGAAAAATAAGGGGAAAGAAACCAACACAGATAGATCTATATTTTGGATAGATGAATAGATAAAAGATAGATATATGATAGGTAGATAGATAGATAGACAAGTTATTCAATAATTTGGGTACCCTTCATGTGTAGTAAGGTTATGTGGGAAAAAGATGAGTAAGCCATGAGTTTTTCCTCTTGTGGCTTAAGATCTCTGAATATTGATAAATAGGGTGACCATATAATTTATCATCCAACAGGAGCATATTTGAATGTGAAAGGAAAAGACTAGTATCATCAGCAAAACCGGTAGTTGCCAGAGGAGACATGCGTGGAAGGGGTGGGAAAAATAGATAAAGGGGATTCAGAGGTCCAAACTTCCAGTTATAAAATGAATGTTATGAGGATGCAAATTACAGCATAGGAGCTGTAATCAAAAATAGCATATTAATATATGGTGACAGATGGGCACCACATATCATGGTAAGCAAGGAATGATGTATAGAATGGTCGAATTGATAACTTGTTATTAATGTAACATTGTATGCCAAATATACTTCAAGGATTAATTAATTTAAAAAATTTCACTGGGATATCAGGCTCAAACTGGGGATGTCTGGGCAAATTATAATGCATGGTCACCCTAGGTGTAAAAGAAGGTCATGGATCATTACCACACAAGACAGGCAAAAGTAAGTGCCAATGGATAATATCCTCAAACTGTGCTACAGAGGAGAGAAGATCACTGGAAAATTCCCCAAGGGACTTGAAAGAAAGCCAACGCCTCCAGAAGAATGAAGAACCCTTTACTTCTTGTCATAAGGGCCAGACCATGTTTGATGGAAATTAGGATGTGAGAAGCTGGAATCAGAGCTGTGATAGTACCTGTGCATCTCCATGGAATACCAAGGCTGCCTCTGAACCAGAATGAAGCCCGCAATGTGCATGGCTAAGCTGAGAAGAAGGTTGAGAATCACAGAGAGCAGCAGAGGTGGGGAGATCAGCCGTCCTGCAGGCCTGAAGGGCACCAGCTTGGGGTAGGCACCATTCAAATTCACTACAAAATAAATTCAAGTGTTATGTTTGTGAGAGAAGGAAAATACTGTATTCTTCATCAGAAGAACGGTGTAACTTCTTAGGCCCACACAGCCAAGGAAACTGACAAACTGGAGTACATCAGGGTTTTGAGGGAACAAAATACAATGAATGGCTTCAAACTCAAGTCATAGGAGCAATTCTTCAGGGAGAAGACAAAAACAATCATGAAATGCTTTCAGTTTTGGCTATTTTTTAATATATGAAATTTATTGTCAAATTGGTTTCCATACAACACCCAGTGCTCATCCCAAAAGATGCACTCTTAAATGCCCATCACCTCCCCTCCCCTCCCTCCCACCCCCCATCAACCTTCAGTTTGTTCTCAGTTTTTAAGAGTCTCTTATACTTTGGCTCTCTCCCAGTCTAACCTCTTTTTTTTTTTCCTTCCCCTCCCCCATGGGTTTCTGTTAAGTTTCTCAGGATCCACATGAGAGTGAAAGCATATGGTATCTGTCTTTCTCTGTATGGCTTATTTCACTTAGCATCACACTCTCCAGTTCCATCCACGTTGCGACAAAGGGCCATATTTCATTCTTTCTCATTGCCACGGCACTCTCAACAATAGCCAAATTGTGGGAAAAGCCTAAATGTCCATCAACTGATGAATGGATAAAGAAATTGTGGTTCAGTTTTGCCTATTAAATAGGCAAAGCCCATCAAATTATAGGTGAGGGCATGATGATAATGTACACTCTTATACACTGCTTCTGGAAACGTACACTGACACAAACCTTCTGCAGGGCAATTTGGCAATAAATATGAAAACACCGGAACATGTTCATAACATTTGACATGGTTATTCCATTTCTGGAAATTTGTCTTAAGCTAAAAATATCAGAGATGTAGAAAGATGTTCTTTAGTGCATCACTTACAGTAAACTATGTACATCTACATAATGAAACAACAGGCAGTCACTAAGAAGCAATGCTTTAAAATATTCAGTGACAATGGGACACCTGGGTGACTCAGTTGGTTAAGCATCTGACTCTTGATTTCGGGTCAGGTCATGATCTCGTGGTTCGTGAGTTCGAGCCCCGCCTTGGTCTCTGCACTGACAGCGTGGAGCTTGCTTGGGATTTGTTCTCTCTCTGTCCCTCCCCTGCTCACTCTCTCATTCTCAGATAAATAAACTTAAGTAAAATAAATTAAATAAACTTAAAAAAATATTCAATGACAAAATGAGAAGTGACATCGGAAAAAATGGCAGAGCAGACAGCCCTAAGGTCCCATCCTTCCACAGAAACATTGAAAAACAAGCAGAAACTATCAAAACTAACTTTTTCAGAACTATGAACAACAAAGGTTTACAGAAGTCAAACAAATGCTGAATCAAGAAAAAGGCAACTTAAAAATGGTAGGAAAGCTTTGTGACATCTGTACTTGCCATTGCCCTACCCCTCCTCAGCTCAGTGGCAATTTCAAAGTCGGTCATTGGCCCTCCCAGTGGAGGACTCTGGTCTCTGGTCACAGGAAGAGCAAACTGCATCCATCGGGTATGTCCATTCTAACCTGTCTGGGGGTACCTGAAGGACTGGTGCAAGGCGCTCATCTCTGTTTCACCTAATGCAAGACTGAACTCAGGGCAGCAGCATCCACTGCTTGAAAACAACTGTAAGGCTCACCAACTACCCACAGTCACCTGGGGCAAAAGATGGCAGTTGAGACATAAAATAATAGCTACGATAAAGAAAAGCTAAAGAACGTTTCTTTGGAAAATTACGGCTTTCAAAAACATATGTGTATTTTGGGGACTATAGAAAACCATGCACACACCTAAGGCAAGTTACCCACTCAGGAAAGACTGGAACAGCCCCTCAGTTTTGAGCTCTGGATGATCTCTGCACTCAGCACAAGCCTGGCTGAGTGTTGAAGGGCCCCAGCACAGAACAAATCTGCAAAGACTGGGAGAGGTTGTTCTTTGTTCATGGTTTTGCACTCATGGAAGTCAAGAAAATCTCTGTCAAAAACACTAGCTAAACAAAAGCTAAAGGAACAGAGATTTCATTGACCATACATGGCAACTGATACAGTCTTTGCAAAAAATAGTTTAGGAAAGTCACCAAACAAATGGACTATGACAGCCTTCAAAAACTAGCAGAACAAAAGCCATCAAGTCCCGGGGAAGGGGGATTTCCAGAGTTATCTGGATTTCCAGAGTTACGACATTATAATATTCAGCAGAACAAAATAAGTTGACAGAAATAACCTCTGAGGACACCCAGACATTGGACTTACTAGACAAAGACTTTGATTATTTTTCTCCAAATCCCAGCTTTTTTAAAAATTTATTTTTTAAATTTACATCCAAGTTAGTTAGCATATAGTGCAACAATGATTTCAGGAGTAGATTCCTCAATGCCCCTTACCCATTTAGCCCATCCCCCCTCCCATAACCCCTCCTGTAACCCTCTGCTCTCCATATTTAAGAGTCTCTTATGTTTTGTCCCCCTCCCTGTTTTTATATTATTTTTGCTACCCTTCCCTTATGTCCATCTGTTTTGTATCTTAGAGTCCTCATATGAGTGAAGTCATATGATATGTTAGACAAAGACTTTAAAACAACTGTTTCAGGGGCGCCTGGTGGCTCAGTCAGTAAAGCATCCGACTTCAGCTCAGGTCATGATCTCGTGGTTTGTGAGTTCGAGCCCCACGTCGGGCTCTGTGTTGACAGCTCAGAGCCTGGAGCCTGTTTCGGATTCTGTGTCTCCCCCTCTCTCTGCCCCTCCCATGCTCATGCTCTGTTTCTGTCTCTCAATAATAAATAAATTTTTTAAAAATTTTAGAAAACAACTCTCTTTTTTTTAATGTTTCTATTTATTTTTGAGACAGAGAGTCAGAGCATGAGCAGGGGAGGGGCAGAGAGAGGGGGAGACACAGAATCCGAAGTGGGCTCCAGGTTCTGAGCTGTCAGCACAGAGCCCGACACGGGGCTCGAACCCACGAACCATGAGATCGTGACCTGAGCCGAAGTCGGACGCTCGACTGACTGAGCCACCCAGGCGCCCCGAAAACAACTCTTTCAAATATGCTCAAAGAAATTAGGAAACAATGTATGAACAAAATGAAAATGTCAATAAAAAGACAGAAAATATGAAAAGGAGCCAAAAGAAATTCTAAAGAATCTTTTTTATAATTTCTACCTCTTCATTGACATTCTTTCTTTTGTCCAGTAAAAGTAACTATTTGAGTGGCGCCTGGGTAGTTCAGTTGGTTAAGCATCTGACTTTGGCTCAGATCATGATCTCACAGTCTGTGAGTTCAACATCTGTGCTGACAGCTCAGAGCCTGGAACCTGCTTCAGATTCTGTGTCTCCCTCTCTCTGGCCCTCCTTCACTCGTGCTTTGTTTCTCTTTCTCCCTCTCTCTCTCTCAAAAATAAATAAAAATAAAAACTAAAAACATTTTAAAAAAGTAACTATTTGAGCAAGTATAAAAGGCTGTAGGGGCACCTGGGTGGCTCAGTCGGTTAAGCATCCAACTTGGGCACAGGTCATGATCTTGCAGTTCATGGTTTCAAGCCCCACATTGGGCTCTGCACTGACAGAACAACGGAGAGCTATTACTTAATGAGTACAGAGTTTCTGTTTGGGGAAATGTAAAAATTTTGGAAGTAAAGAGTGGCAATGATTGCACAAAACTGTGAATGTAATTAATGCCCCTGAACTATATGTTTAAAAATGGTCAAAATGGCACATTTTATGTTATGTATATTTTACCACAATAAAAAATAATTAAAATATTTAATGACATGAAAATTTATGACAAAGTTAAATGAAGAAAATGTACGCACAACTATATAGAGAACATAATTCAAATTTCTTCATTTATATACATACAGAATGCTTTAATTCATTAGTTCTGAATGGTAGAATAAAGATGGATTTTTTTCCTTTGTTATATCTTACAATGTTTTCCATCTTTGTTTTATAATGAATATATATTAGTAACCATAAGAACAAAAAATAATCAAGTTATTTATCAAAATATAGAGGAAAACCTGGAGATGCTTGTTACTAAACAGAGAACAATTAGAGCTGAAATGAGGGGTGTTTTGAAAAATGTGGAAGAAAGACTGATCTAGGGAGAAAACATAGATGGCTCTTTGCCACCCTAAATCGCAGAGCTGGGATGGGTGCAAGTTACATAGAGATAGGCTTGGCTTCATAAGAAGAATTCTGTTAACAGTATGGACTGGCCAAGGGTGTTCTTTCCAGAGATTTGAGCCCCTTGGATACACCTGACACTGTCAGAATTACAGGGAACACAGCAGTAGTCAAGATAGACAAGGTGCTGTTCTCACAACGCACACACTCTGGGACAGGGGAGGCAGGAAGACGCAAATAAAAACACAGATAAAAGCATAACTTCAGATTGTGAAGGGCACCCGCCCCCCCCCACACACACACAAATAGAGCACAATTGTGCTTTCTGCCTCCACTGCCACCATGGTGCCCATTAAAAAGTTTCTGGTGAAAGGGGGCAAAAAAAAAAAAAAAAAAAAAAAGAAAAGAAAAAGGAAGAAGAAGCAGCAAGTTATGAAGTTTGCCCTTGACTGCACCCACCCTGTAGAAGAGGGAATCATGGAGGCTGCCAATTTTGAGCAGTTTGTTCAAGAGAGAATCAAAATGAATGGAAAATCTGGGAATCTCAGTTGGAGGGGCTCTAACCACTGAAAGGAACAAAAACAAGATTACAGTAACTTCTGAGGTGCTTTTTTCCAAATGGTGTTCGAAATAACTCATCAAAAAATATTTGAAGGGGGCACCTGAGTGGCTCAGTTGGTTAAGCATCCAGCTTAGGCTCAGGCCATGATCTCATGGTTCCTGGGTTTGAGCCCCACATGGGGCTCTGCACTGACGGTGTGGAGCCTGCTTGGGATTGTTTCTCTCTCCCTCTCTCTCCGCCTCTTCCCCACTTGTGCATGCTCTCTCTCTCTCTCTCCCCCCCCCCTCAAAATAAAGAAATAAGCCTAAAAAATATATCTGAAGAATAATCCCTGTGATTCATTGCGAGTAGTTGCTAACAGCAAAGAGAGTTACAAACTGTGTTACTTCCGGATTAACCAGGATGAGAAAGAGGAGGAAGAGGCGGATTAAAACTCATTTATCTGGAACATTTTGTATGAATTCTTGAATAAAACTTGGGAACTAAAAAAAAAAAAAAAAAAAGCACAATTGTGTGATAGAGAAAAATTGGCTTGGTGACTACTTAAAGTGAACTTCCTGAGGTGGTGACATTTGAGCTAAGATCTGAATAAGAAAAAACCAAAGCCATATAAAGATGGAAAGGGAGAGTGTTTTAGGCAAAGCAAAGAGCAAAAACAAAGGTACTGTGGTGATCACAAGCTTGACAATGCTCAAGTGACAAGAAGACCCTGGTGCCTGGGATAAGAATGTAACAATGTGGTTGTAAGTGAAGCAGAAGCAGGCAGGGGCTAGAGCATTTTAAGCAAGTAGGTGGCAATAAAATTTACTTTTCAAAATTAACACTCTTACTGCTCTTTGAAAGGTAAATGGGGAGGAGGGGAAGCAAGATGAGTTGTGAGGCTGTTGTGGGAATCCGCAAGGGAGGTGACACGGCTCTGTGTCAGGGGGTACAGAGCTTCGGAAAGCAGAGCCAACAGGAGCTCCATCCAAAGGGATGTGAAGGATAAAGAAAAGAGAAACCAAGGATGGCTCCAGGTCTTTGAACAACCAGGTTGTTTTACCAGAATGCAAGGAAAGGGAATTTTTTTCCCTTTCACTGATGTGTTCTAAGTGCCTATTATGGTAAGTAGTACAAATTAGGCACTCAATAAGTAGCTAATAATTTTGTTGAATACCAGATCTGGTAGAAGATAAGAAAATATATTTATATGCTGATCCAGCAGACCAGAGAAAAGTTGATGACCGTGAAGAAGGAGATTATAACAGAAACAAAATCCCCAAGAAGGTAGGAAGAGGTAGGATTAAACGTATAAGTGGAGCTGTTGGCATTTATATGTAACAGAGAGGAAAGCAGAGAATATGGTGGATGGTGGGGAGTGGATGGGTTGGGGTGAAAGCCTACAGCAGGGAAATTGGGAAGACAATTCATGTTAATCAAGAGGTGGAAATGGGAGTGGCCTAATGGCAAGATTATCTTTAATCTTCATTCAAAATCCCCAAAGGCTAGGATTTAAAGATCTAAAACAGGGGCACCGGAATGGCTCAGTCGATTAAGTGTCCAACTCTAGATTTCAACTCAGGTCATGATCTCACAGTTCATGAGATTGAGCCCTGTCAGCATTGACAGCATGGAGCCTGCTTGGGATCCTCTCTCTCCCTCTCTGTTCCTTCCCTACTTGCTCTCTCTCTCTCTCTCAAAGCAAATAAATAAACTAAAAAAAAAAAAAAAAAAAAAAAAAAGATCTAAAGCATAAAAGCTATCCAGCCTCTATAAACTGGGCATATATTAACTATAATTACACCTGAAAGCATACTGAAGACAGCATTCCTGATTTTCAAAGTGCACTTGAGAAACTGAACAAGAAGACCATGGGAGAAGGGAAGGGGGAAACGATAGTTACAAACAGAGAGGAAGGGAGGCAAACCACAAGAGACTCTTAAATACAGAGAACAAACTGAGGGTAGTGGGGGGAAGGAGTGGTGGACAGAGGGGAAAATGGGTGATGGGCATTGAGGAGGGTACTTGCTAGGATGAGCACTGGGTGTTGTATGTAAGCAATGAACCACAGGAATCTACCCCAAAACCAAGAGCACATTGCACACACTGTATGTTAGCCAAATTGACAATAAATTATATTAAAAAAAAATGAAAAGCAATAAATTATCCCAAAATATAAACAAACAATCAAATAAATAGATAAATAAGTTTAATGACCATTATGGAAGCCCCGTATTTTGTGGAAAACAGAAAAATAACTAGCCAGCTTTTCCATGGCTAATACTTTTATTTCAATCCAAGACTCACAAATGGGGCTCTTATTTCCTTTTTCCCTCTCTGAATGGATCTTTGGGCGTAAGTCCCATATCCCTGAGGCTGCAACTGGTGTCCCTCCTAGTGGACCAGCCCTTCTGGAAGAGCCAAGAAAGTTTCAAAAATGTCTTACTTGTTACACCAATAAGAGTTGTGATGGCCAGATCCTGGAACAGAAACTGGTAATTTGAAAGGCTGTTTGTCTCCTGAAAAGAAAAAGGAAAGCAGGTCAAAAATGTTGTGACCCTCTGGATGAAGTCTGACATCAGTTGCATTCATTTTTGTTCCTGCAACATGGGATTTTACAAGAAGAAGGTGTGGCCAGGGTCCTGTTTGTGTTGGTAGAAGTACCAAAGATAAGGCTGTGAAACCCCCTCCAACCAGGAGGCCACCTTTGTGTGCTTTCTAGGCTGGGTCCTTTGTACATCAACATCCTCCTGTTGAGGGAGATGTCTTACTCTACTAGATCCATCTCTGATCTCTTTTCTACCTGCTAGCAGAAAGTCAGGGTTTGGTCTGGAACAACAGGACAGTGAGTTCCCAGTAGTAACAAGAGACAAATGTGTGGTGATCTTACCCAAATTTTACCAGTGGAAAAAGAATAATTGAACTCACTATTTGCAGTCTTGGGTGTTATTAGCAAGTCCTGATAAGGCATCCTTGATATTCTTGGGGAAAAAAAGGTTAAGATCTTACTGATTTCAAGTAACTTGCTTCCTTGCCCCCCTTTTAGTGGAAAGGAGATCAAGATGACCCAAGTTCAACTCTAGTTTGTAGCATGAGTTGTTGGGATTCCAAAATAGGACCAAATTTCTGTGCACAGCCTCTCCTTCTCCATCTCATTCATTGTGAGCGGGAAAAGACATAAGCAATCTGAAAATAACAAAACTGAAACCTTCAGCCCAGAAGCAAGAGGGCAGGACATAGAGATGAATCTAACGAATCATCAGTAGGCTGCTTATACTCGCTCATGAGAGTCGATTGCAAAGTTTTCAGGGATTATTTTTTTGAACTGGCTGTTAAACACAGCCATTATAGAACCTGAAATTATACAAATCTACCATTAAATACATTATGCTAAAACAAAGCTAATAAACACCCCCAATCCAGCACTTCCTAATCCTTTTCCTACATTGTGCTGTTATCTATGTTCTTTAAGATATTTACAAGTCTTCTAACTCTGGGGTGCAAGTACTACATAATGACATGCCATGTGCACACCTCTTCCCAACTCCATGCTCAGTGACGTCAGGCAGGCAGCTCGAAACCAGCCATGGTGGGCATATTTACACCACGGAAATCAGCAAACATGAATAACCAGGGCTTGCTGTCCCAGGGAGAGCGGCTCTGAAACATTTACCAGCTCCCCAGTCCCAGATCATCTCGCTACTGAATGGTACGCTCGGGTAGAGTCACACTGGAACAGAGAAGATGGAGACCTCGTCCAAGCAGCCAGAAGCAACCGCGAGAAAGTGCTATGCCTTGATCTTCAGCTACTACTACACACAAAATGTCTCTGTCAGAGAGTCAGAGAATTGACACCTTCAGCTTCTCCTGTGTGCATCTATTTCTGATTTACTTTCACCATAAAGGTAGTTTCAGAGGGGCCCTTGGTCCTCCAAGCTCCCCCACGTGCACTCTTCCTCAAGAGGCATGCAGGTTGGGAGGATGCAACTCCTTGTTTCAGTTCTAACCAGGAGCTCGGGTCACCAGTCATACCCAGTAGAGCAGCAGAACACCAACATACTGGATCATGCTGTACAGAGCCATGTACTTGAACATGCAAAATGAGGTAACGAGAGCGGCACGTCCTTCCCTGTGTAAGCAAAGAAAGGACAGAGTAAGGAGATGGAAAGAAAGGTCAGTGCCTCTGCTGTTCAGCTGAGCTTAGGAGAAACACTCCAAAGCCTGATTATTCAACAGTTTGTCTGACAGACTGGATAGCCTCGAGCCAGAGCGAGCTGCCTGTCAGTATGCTAAACGACTAGACTTTCAGGAAAGACCAATTCCCGGCCCAGCCCCCCAGCCTTGGTCCAGTTCGAGAGCCCAGAGTGCATGGTAGCCTCGTGCTCTCTGTGGGCATCATGTCAGAGCGGAGTCAGAGGACCTGGGGATGCGTCCTATAGCTCGTACCTACTCACAAGTGTAATTTGGAAGGTCATTTCCTTCTGTCAGTCACAGTTTCTTCATCTGTAAACTAAGGAATTTAAATAAGATTGCAGGCTTGGGGGCTATTTTCATGAAGGTGTTTCATTTCATTCAAATCATTTGGCCATCCCCGCTTTTTCTAAAACTGCACTGAAACAGTGTCTATGCTCAAATACATCATATATCGAATTTAAATAGACTGAAAACAACGAACGTGTTTGTTTCCGTTACTGTTGGTGGACTTTGAGTAAATGGTATATATTTAAAGCATAAAATAGATTATTTATGAGATGCCACTTTTATCACTTTCATTGGAAAGAAACGAGTTTAAATTTGCTTCTGGTCATAATGTTTTCCTGGGATTCCAAAGCCTGATTTCAGAGTGGGCTTTTCCCTGTACTGGGGCTCAGCTGCTGTCATTTGCTCTACCAGAAGGTAGTTTCTCGTCATCTCTCACCTCCTTAGAAAGGGTTTTCGCATGCCACACACCTGCAGCAGCCAATTCCACCCCCCCAGCCGCCTTCTTACTTTTCCCATTACCCTTGATTTATCTGTGTATGTGTTTATTGCCTGACTTCTCCACCAGAATAAAGCTTTATGAGGTCAAGGAATGTGTGATTTACTTGCTTCTGGGTCTCCAGGGTCTCCACCAGTTCCTGGCACTAAGTGCCTGCTCTATAAATATTTGTCAAATACACACATAAATTTTTAAAAATTTGGGAGGAGCCAGCAAAATCATCATTTTAATATGGTGGGAATAGTATGACATTTGTAGAGAAAACATTTAAATACCATCAGTTCTAACATAATTTCTAATCCTATATGGCTGTGTGAGCTTGGGAACCTCAGTTAAGTTCTCTAAACCTCCATTTCTTTATTTGTAAAAGGAAATAGTGACCACTCCGACATCTCCAGGCTGTTTGGAAGTATAAGATAATGGGTATTAAAGCACTTCACAAGCTGTAAATACATGCTAGTTATAATCACCCAAAGCAGCCACAGTGCTAACCATTTCTATCATCCCAATAAAATACAGCAGAAGTACATCTTCTGGGAGGTACAGATAAAGCACCAAGGGAGATTTTAGTAGAAGCAGCAAAGATGAGTTAATATTTTGAAAACTGGGGATGGGAAGGATATTCCAAAGAAGCATAAAGAGGCAAGAGGAAAAGAGGGCAATCGGGGAAAGGAAAGTTTGTCTCTACCCCCCATTATAAAGCACCTATGGAGATATATGTAAAAATAACAATAATAAGATCAACACTTTCAAAGCAGTTACAAGTTCCAGATTCCAGGGGTGCCTGGGTGACTCAGTGGGTTAAGCATCTGACTCTTGATTTAAGCTCAGGTCATGATCTCACAGTTTGTGAGTTCAAGCCATGAGTCAGGCTCCGTTTTGCTCATGGAGGCTGCTTGGGATTCTCTCTCTCCCCCTCTCTCTGCCCCTCTCCTACTTCTGCCCCCTCCCCTGCTCATGCTCTCTCTCTCTCTCTCTCTCTCTCTCTCAAAATAAATAAACAAACTTTAAAATTAAAAAAAAGTTCCAGATTCCAATTTTCTAAAGATAACCTATTGAGTGGTTTTCATTATGCCACTACTCTCCCACAGTTATTATTTTTTTTAAATTTTTTTTACATTTATTTATTTTTGGTAGACAGAGACAGAACACAAGTGAGAGAGGGGCAGAGAGAGAGGGAGACACAGAATGCGAAGCAGGCTCCAGGTTCTGAGCTGTCAGCCCAGAGCCTGATGCGGGGCTCGAACTCATAGATCGCGAGATCATGACCTGAGCCCAAGTCAGACGCCCAACTGACTGAGCCACCCAGGCGCCCCTCCCACAGTTATTTTTAACTGCTGGTAAGTCCACTCAGGAGTAGAATGGCTGACTGCATTGTCCTGCAAAGCACCCACCCCACCCAGGGACACAAAATTTCCGTTGTTTCCCTGGCCGAACAATGGGATCTGAACTTAAAAGTCAAGAGAGATTAAAACAGTGCTGGTGGAAAGCGTCTACTTACTTGATAAGGTGAGGTACACACTCAATGTTTGGAGTTTTAGAAGTGAAAGGTGAGGCCACAGATGCCTCCTGTTCTGATAAAGAGATGCCCACGTGAGCCATTTTCAAAGCCTGAAAGCAAAGAGTCAGCTTACTCTGCTTGCACACTCACAGATGTCTCCCCTGAGGCCACACGGGAAGAGCTTGTCAAGCTAGCTACAGGATGGCCCGTGGACCCAAGCACGAGCCAGGAGGGGACCAGAATTTGTTCTGCCTATTGCATAACAAAGAGACGACACTGGGACATCTGGCCAAAGAAGTCAGTATACTGATCACTGAGTCATTGGGCGGCCTTGGTCAAAACCCTCCCAAACCCTCCACGTCAGTTCTTCCATCAAGAAGAATGGAGATAAGTGTATCCCAGGGATATTATGTCTAAAGGACTCCAGGCAAGTGCAATTAAGTGTAAGTCCTGATGTGTCCTGGTGTGATTATGGCCCCACACACCGGCAGCTACTTACCCCGCAGTCATTGGCTCCATCACCGCACATACCTACAAAGTAACTAAAAGGGAGCCATGTCAATTGTAGGGGAAATCAAAGCAATTTTAACTGCTCATTTCTCTAATTAAAAAAAATAATAAAATGAACTTCGTTACTTAGGGGACACTCTGATTCTTTATTTTAAGGGAGTTTTCTGAAGGGTCCAGTTTGACTAAAAGTAAAGTGTGACTCTACAGCTCCCCGATGGATTAGGAAACCCAGCACACCATCCTGACTCCAAGCATTTCAGGGAGACTCTGTACTTCACTGCTTAGAAAGCAGCTTTGTTGGCTGTAAAATGGGACGTTCACAATTATATGACATAACACCATGGCACAGTGGAGAGGGCACCAGATTTGAAGCCAGATCTAGATCTTTGACCTGATCACTTGACCATTTTGGCCATTATTTTTCTCTCCTACAAAGTGTTATGAGTATTCAGTGAGATGCTGTAGGGAAAAGTGTCTTCTGATTTCTAAAACAATAAACGAAAATTACTTGGTGCTGTAAATAGTAACAGGGCAGGAAATTTGCCATTTTAGCAGTCACTCAACTAACAAATGCCCAGACTTTGAAGAAAGAAAATATATTCCTGCGTCAGGATCGCTCTTTGAGGGTGAGTGCATCCTGCTGGCTTTAATTCTTGACAAAGATTATGGATAGTGTGCTTTTTAAGGTAGGAGTGCTCTGACAGTATTTATAGGATTTGCTGTACTTGCCTTCCACACTGTCCTATGAAGGCAACTAGTTTACTATCTAGGTTTTCAACCAAGTTAAGAAGACAGGACTTTCTGAATCAAGAAGCTTGCCTAGTGACTAAATCAGGGGGGATGAAGTGGGAGTGAAAAAGATTAGGAGTCATGTCTATATGGTCCAGCACCAGAAATGAAGAAAACTTACAGGACTCCATGGGTTCTGTTAACAGGAAATAAAGGGTCTCAAATGATGGGCACTTTATTTGAACTGCCTATTCTCTAATGCAGATCCTTTGTGTTAAAAGAGAAGTATTATTCTGATTCAGGACAGAGAAGATACTTTGCCATATAAATATTTCAGTATTTTTAAGGTTATGTGAATCCCTTGCCATACGAATCTCCTTATGTCACAGCTGTGATGATAATGTATAATGTCTAAATTGTCATTGTACCTTCAGGAGCTGAACTCAAACTATCCTTCCAGGTTCATTTCTCACCACACACTTTCACGTCCCATATGTTCTAGTCCAGTGGTTCTCAACTCTGGGTGCAAAATTGACCCATTTGAGGAGCGTTGAAAAAACACTGATGTCCAAGCCCCACATGAACAACTGAATTAGAATATCTGGACAGTGGGGTCCTGGGACTGTTATTTTTTCAAAGCTCCCAGGGTGACTGTCATAGGCAGTTAGGTTCAGAACCACTGCCTTAGGGGACTTCTTGTACCTCTTACACTCTCCCTGACTGTCATGCTCCAGGCACTTCATACCACCTGAATTGGTAAAGAACCTACTCCAGTTTCTGAAATTCTTCCACCAGACTGGATTTCTGCCCAGGAGACATTCTTGCAAAGATTGTTCCATTTATCAGTATCTGTAAGGAACCCAAGAGAAACTTTATATCACGTCAGTTGGTCATACATGAGATAATTGATAATACTTAGAAGGCTGACTGGAAAATAACATCCATGAATGGCAAAACACAATTTGTTTCCAAGAAGTCTTTTTTTTTTTTTTTTTTTTTTTTATTTTTAAGACATTGAGACCTTGGTCATCAAGTAGGCGACCAAGGAGACCAAAAATCAGTCAAGATGACTGCTTAATAAAAATATTGGATGAAAATGATGACCTTCAGATATTTAGCTGAACTGCCATCAAGAAAGTGGTCAAAAATTCCTGAGCTTAATGGAATCTTGAACCAGTAGAGTATGAGAAATTGCAAGATATCGAGAGGTCAGCATCCTAGGGAAAGGAAAGGAGGCAACAGCTTCTCAGAAAATTGTTCAGAACGAGCAGGAAAAACAGCCTCATGATGAAATAGTGACAATTAGTGGTCTTTGATTTAACCATGCCATCTGGGCTTGACCAATTGTGGAGCTCAGCTGATATCCCAAGTCTAATTTTGGCTATGGAACATTGGTGGTTTGGAGATATAATAAATGTATACCAGCTCCATCCACCTGAGCTTTATTCTACAGAGTCTGAATTCTGTTAGATCTCTGTGCTCCTTGCTGTTCTTGAAAGTAACTCAGCTTAGTCTTTAATCTTTTTGTCTTAAACAGTGCCTAAGATGATAAGCAATTGAATACAAATAATTTATCTTTGGATTACACTAGACACAATCTTTCTTTAGTTTGTCCACCTGTTATGTATATAACTTACCTGCCCCTGCTATGGGTTTATTCTTCATCAGAAAATTGTTATCTTTGACCCTTTCTTGTGTAGACTCTCTATCAAAAACCTAACAGAATTCCTTTCTTGGGCTGCTTTCCTCTATAATTGATGGATTTCCCCTTCACCGTTAGACCCCTCACCATGGCAGTATGAAGACAGCCACCCAAAAGCAATCCTTATGACTTGAGAAGCTCCTAATACTTTATTTCTCTAGATGGTGAGAAATGGGCTAATCAAATTTACTAATTTTAAACCTATCTAGAAATGAGACAACAAAATGTTTTTGCCCCTTTATGACACATTCAATAGGTATTTCTTACCTACTTAAAAGTTTGAAATTACTTAAGAACATGCTCTGTAAGTGACTTCATTGGCATCTTTACTGGGAGACTGATAACCCTCTTAGAACTTACCTTTGGGAGTAGGCTACTGAAATGTTGACTTATAACCTGAAAGGATTTTCCACTTAAGGCAAAATGGTAACTTCCCTCTCTGCCATGATCAGAGACTTCTTCCTTGATATTAATGTAATTATCCTGCAAAAGCAAAACACAAGTTATTTTAGACACTTGATAGAGTGGTAAAGGACCACAAGTATATCAGAGAGAGGCAGTGACGACTGGCCTCTCTCTTTAAGAGAGACTGGGGTCTCTCTTTAAGAGTCACACTCCAGCACCAATTCCTCAGAGAAACACTTTGTCTTTGCTGGATCAATCTTTGCACATCACAGCCTCTAGTGAATAGAATAACACTCATGTCCTGTTCTCATCCTGATTTGATCTTGGTGAGTCCCAGAGAAGAGCACATTTCACAAAATTCAAGCGTAAAATACAAAGCACTACAGCTTAACAAGTCTCTCCCTGAAGTGAGAAATTACCATTTTTTTTCTTACAGAATTAATATTGTTCCACAAGGACACAATAGAGATAGGATACTGAATGATTGGGAATACATGGATAAAACTTTCTTTTCCCAGCCCAAAGACATAGTCTAATTTTCCAATGTGCACAGCAGTTTCTCTCCCAGGGACTAAATCTCCTTAGGACCCAGTGGGATGGTTAGCAAGCAAAAGGAGGATGAGAAATTAGATTCACAGTCCCCCTTACTACATTTTTTCTCCTATAGGGCCAACATTATTACACTTAAAATAATGGATCCTTTCCAGGACCCACAACGACACTATACATTAAAGCTCAGTAGGAACAGTATGAGAAATGGATGAGTTCTTCGAACTGCATAGGTGTTAGACATTTGGGGAAATTTGTTGACCCTAGGTCACCTCTACATCTCTGCCAGTCAAAGTTGCTCAGAAGTCAACACTATGAGCCAAGTTAGAGAAGTCTGTTTTTAGGTGTACCTGATTGCTGTGTGCAATGGACTTCTCTTCTACTAATTTCCAAGATATAGCGGCTGATGAGGACCCAGTGATTTCATTCGCTTCAATCAGAATGACTTGTTGGCTTTCAGAAACCATTCCAGACTTTCTGGCCACTGTTATTGCGGTCTGAAGATTGTCACCTATAAGAAAGGAAGGGTATAGCAAGGTGAGGTTGAAAAGATAGAACCAATTCATGCAGGGCCTGGAAAACTAGGGTAAGGAGTCCAGAATTTATTTTAGGTGTGAAAAGAAATAATTTCTAAGTCTCTCTCATGCTGATTCTCCATGAATCCATGATCCCTTTCATGATTCTTATTGCTTTTTATCTGGTTACTTCATAACCCACCAGTTTTTCCAGAGAGTGGAAAGAAAAAACAAAAAGGCAAAATTCAAATCTATTTCCATCATTTTTCAGCTTGGTAAACGTTTACCAAAACCCTACTGATTTAATATAGTACCAGGTGTTTCCACTTTCAGCCAAATTGGAATAAGACCACTAAAATCTATCTCTCCCACTGATTACAATGGGAAACTATGGGAAAAATACAAAAAGCAACTATCTGAGGACTTTGAAAAGTAAACAAAAGCAGGTAGAATGTGGAAGGGAGTCAAATTTGGAGAAATAATCTACAAGGTGGTGATATTCTTGGTTTTATTTTTTTCTCTCACATGTGTGACCTGAGTGTGAACCCCAGTCCCAGTGCTGTGAAGGATGCTAAATACAACTCCAAAAGAAACTTAGTCTTTCTGACCAGAGAAACTAGAAAAAGAAAAAGCTTAAAGGCTGAAGAACTATGGGGCAGACCCTGGAAAGGAGACAGCTAGACAACCAGACTAACTTACTGGGTGAACTCAACCCAGAGCTGTGCATGTGCAGAATAAACCCAGGGAAGGAGAGTAGAAGCCTCAAGAATTG
Source organism: Panthera onca (assembly GCF_046562875.1). Taxonomy (NCBI): domain Eukaryota; kingdom Metazoa; phylum Chordata; class Mammalia; order Carnivora; family Felidae; genus Panthera; species Panthera onca. The sequence goes on along the minus strand of NC_138347.1, from coordinate 75,123,186 downwards.
AACTATGATAGGAATCACCTCCCATGTCCTATAGTTTTGCTTGCTCAAACAAACAAAAATCACCCTCACCATTCTCCAGGGGATTTTAACAAGATCCGAAATCTCACACTATAATATTTTAAATGTTCAAGAAAGTCAACCTATAAAACACCTGGAAAATGTGGTCAATTCTCAAGAAAAGAAAAGACAATCAACCATTGCTTGTACCAGGATGACCCAGATGCTAGAATTTACCAATGTTCTTAAAGCAGCTGTTATAAGCTTCCTCCATGAGGTAAAGGTTACCACTCTTAAAATAAATGACAAGATAGAAGTTCTTAAGAGAAAAAAATATATATACTCTATAAATAACCAAATGACGGCTTTAGAATTGAACAATATAATAACTGAAATAAAAAATTCCCTGGATGCTCTCAAAAGCCAAATAGAGGTGACAGGAGAGGGAGGCAGTGAATTTGAAGATAGGTAAGTAGAAATTATACAATCTGAAAAACGGAGAGAAAATTAAAAAAACAAAAGAACAGAGACTGGAGAATGACAACAGTCATGTCACTAGAGTCCAGGAAGGAAAGGAGAAAGGAATCAAAACAGGAAAAAATATTTTGAAGAAATAAAGCAGGTAAGTTCCCAGATACGGTAAAAGATTTAAATTCATAGATTTAAGAAGCCCAGCGAATCCCAGTAAGATAAACTCAATGAGATCCATACCCAGAAACATTACAATCAAACTTCTAAAAACAAAGATAGAAAATACCTTAGAAACGGCAAGAGAAAATAATACATTATATATTAGGGAATGATTACTCAAATTATTACAGATTTGTCATCAAAAAACATGGAGGCAAAATGACAGTGAAATATCTTTGAAGTGCCGAAGAAAGAACTGTGAAGCTTTGAAAGTACCCTTCAGAAAGGAAAGAGAGATAAGACATTCTTAGAGGAAGGGAAACTAAGATAATTTGTTGCTAGCAGACATACTCGGAAATGCTAACAGTTCTTTAGGCTGAAAGGAAAGGACACCAGAGGGAAACTTCTAACATTAGGAATAAAAACATAGCAACAGAAATAATGAAGATCTGGGTAAATATAAAAGTCTATTTTTCTTCCATTTGTGTGTAACTCGTGCCTATTGAAAGTGAAAACCTTAACATGGCATGGTGGGGTTTTCATTGTCATATACGCGACAACCATAACATAAAGGAGAGAAGGCAAAGGACGTTCATGGTTGTAAGCCTTCTTGAAAGGGTAGGTACAGATGTGATTGCTAGAGCAACCACTGAACAATAAATAACATCTGACTGCCTATCCCTAACATGGCTTTCTTCAGGTCTCTACCAAAGTACGTATGAGGAAGCCCAGAAGAGCTAACGGTGGGCAGGAGTTTCTCTACCCTGAGGCCAGAGCCCTGAGAGCGAAGAAGTGTCCACAATGCCTCAGCAGGTCACCAATAGTTGGGCTGCTTTGCAGCACAGGACACTTTTGCCATCCACTACCTGAGAAGTTCCACGCCTGAGCCTCAGTCATCTGACAGAGAATATAACAACCTACTTTAGAAGTCTCAGAAGCTAGAGAGGAAAATATCAGGCAGAACAACCAGAACAACACATGACAGACAAAATAGAGCAGTTGTTGGAGATAGATAAAACCTGCAGTAACTCCGGGAGCCTTGCGGGGCTCAATCTGTTAAGCGTCCGACTTCATCTCAGGTCATGATCTCACCACGGTTTGTGGGTTCAAGCCCTACCTCAGGCTCTGTGCTGATAGCTCAGAGCCTGGAGCCTGCTTCAGATTCTGTGTTTCCCTCTCTCTCTGCCCCTCCCACGCCTGCTCGCACGCTCTCTTTCTCTCTCTTTCAAAAATTAAAGAAAAAAAACATTTCTACACAGTAAAGAAAAAAAACTTTGCATTATCTCATTAAAAATAATAAGTGCACTTAAGAAAACTCAAATGTAGCCCTTCTCCTCTAACGCCCCCCCACCCTTAAAAAAGGTTTTCTAGAGCTATTCCCACCCCAAAACGTGATTTCAGATCTCAACATTAAGAGGTAATTTGAAGGAGATAATGGTCATTTTTGGAACCTGAGTTTATGGTTTGGAAAAACTGGATGCAAAAAAAAATCTTAAAACATGTTGGCAAATTATAAAAATGTGAGAATAACAAGAAAAAAGATAAGAGACTGAGAACATAAATCCAGAAAGCCTATCATGTGAATAACAGAAATTCCAGAAGGGAAAAAAGAAGAGACAGAGCAAAGGCCATAATTAAATGAACAATAGAAGAACTTTCCCTGACAGGAAGAAGATAGATTAAAAGTGTTTACTTTTAATTAGTTAATGAAATCAATGGGACAAAAAGACAAACATATAGACATATTCTGGCAGTATTTGTAAACTCCGAAGTTGAAGAAAAGGACAATATACAGAAGAGAATAAATTACCTACAGTGGACTGGCATTGGACTTGTAATAACACCTAGAGATCATTAAGGAAAAAACAGGACTATAACCCCCAAATCCTACACCCAGACAAGACGGCATTCACCTGTCAGAGCCAAGAAAGATACTCCAGGGTATGTAAGAAATTAGAGACCATAACATCCTTCTATCCTATCCAAGGACAAGCCTTGAGAAGAAAAATTTAACCCAGCAAGCAAAGAAACAGAACAGAAATTCCAATATGAGTGAAGAAGTGAAGAAGCGGGGTACAGAGTGATGCGTCCTTATTTCTACCTAAATCTCAATACTAAGGATAGATTATGGAAATGTGTAAAATAAGTGCTAAATAAAGATTTTTGAAACAGACGGGTCATGATGTAAGGGCAATTCTAAGTAGCAAATTAGCTCAGCAATACCTACAAGTTGGATTGAGGGACTAAAAAGGAAGAAGGTAAAAGGGACCCCTAAGTCTCTTGTATTGTGGGGGTAGAATGGGAGGTGGGAGGTACAGAGGAGAAAGTAGAAGTATCCTAGACTGGGAAATAAGGGCTCTGGTGGGGAAATAGTGTACCTTGGCGACACAACTATCAGAGTTCAATGCACCTGACTGGAAAGCAGGGAAAGAAAGGCACGCACTTAAATTTGAACACATGAAGAAATGATCTATTCTCCACTAAGAAGCATTCATTAAGAAATTTCACACACTTTTCTTGCATGATCCTTTCTCACCACTCCCTTGATTTGGGGTTTGAGAGAAGCACAGGGGACAGTTTTTTGTTTTGTTTTTTTGTTTGTTTTGTTTTTGTTTTTGTTTTTGTTTTTACCACCAGAATAATAAATGGGCCTTCAGGGTAGTTTACACACCATGCTGACTAAGCATTTCTCTTCCTACTAACATTTAACAAAAATTGTCATCTGTGCCTGACCCACGTCTTCTTGTCAGTCAGGGGTTATTTCAAATGGCCTTTCTCAGAGAGGACACCACATATAAAGTAGCCAGTTAAGACATCACCCTGTTTTGTTTTATGTACCTCATAACTCTTATTGCCAGCTGCTTGTTTGATCAACTGATTGATTTCCTATCTCATCCCACCTGGATGGAAACTTGGTGAGAGCAGTAATTTTGCCTTTTCTGTTGCAGATCTCCAACACCTAGAATGGTGTCCCACCCACAGTAGGTAGTCAACAGTCTTTGTGAAATGAATGGATCTTGTCTATTTCCACATCAAATTCTTTCTGTTTCCATGTACAACTTTGTTATATACCTGTGATCATTACAGTCCTTATCCGGGCAGAGATGAGCTCTTCCAGAACTGGTTTTGTTTCTTCTTTCAACCGATTCTCCAAGATGAGCAATCCCAGAAATATCAGGTCTGCTTCTACTTTGTCCCTGGAAACATATATATAATTGAACAGAAATAACACAATATGGGGGCGCCCGGGTGGCTCAGTCAAACATCCGACTCTTGACTTTGGCTCAAGTCATTATCTCATGGTTCATGAGATTGAGCCCCACGTTGGGCTCCACACTGATGGCATGGAACCTGCTTGGGATTCTGTCTCTCCCTTTCTGTCACCCTCTCCTCTGCTGGTTCTCTCTTTCTCTCAAAATAAATAAATTAAAAAAAAAGAAATAGCACAATGTGGTCTTTCTTAGGGGAAGCAAAACCAAAGCAAAGGCAAATATGATCCTATCAGAAGTGGTTCCCATTCACCCACTTAAGCACCATTCCTTAAACACTGAATATGTGCCAGTAAATATGCAGAAAGAAGACAGGAAGGGACATGAAGGATACTGAGATATTTGCTCTGACTGAATCAATTGGAAGAGAGAGTATTTACTAAACAAAAGATTTGCTTTAACCTTCCTAGAGAATGAACTAAATGACCCCAAGTCTTCTTTCTGCTGTGGCTAGTCTGGTTTCCAACACCTCACCTGTTAGCAACCCCCAGAGAGGTATTCTAGAATGGAAACATGAAAAGTAAGTGAGACTCAAGAACAATAAAATAAAATGCTAGTCTCTCCTGAATCCAAGCCTATAAGCAATATTATTTTAGCCCCAGGAGTTCTCAGACTCAAAAAATAGCCCCTCTTTTATTTTTATTTATGTATTTATTTAGTTAGTTAGTTTATTTATTTTGAGAGAGACAGCACAAGTGGGGCGGTAGGGGGTGGGGGAGAGGAGAGAGAGAGGACCCCAGCAGGCTCCGTGCTGCCAATGCAGAGCCCGATGTAGGACTCAAACTCACGAACTTTGAGATCATGATCGGAGCCAAAACCAAGAGTCAGATGCTTAACCAACTGAGCCACCCAGGCATCCCAAAAGAGCCCCTATTTTAAAGCCAAGCTCCTCCCTCTCTTCTTCCCTCAGTGGAGAGCATTGTTCTTCTGCATATAGTATGAATGTTTCTGGAAAGAAGAGGGGCTTCTGAGGCTCCCGTCCACCTCAGTAAAATTTCCAAGACATTCCATAGGATTAAGTGCAGGGAAGTATATCTGGGGTTGGAGCTCCAAAAATTCTGCCATGATTCACTTATCTGAGACCCAGACACCTCTAGCAGACACAAAAGCAACATACCAGCATTGCCTAATTCTGTCTGAAATATGGGTGAAAGCAGCACCCAGCAGGACCCACCTTGCCCTACTTGCCACGGGCATCTCACAGCTGGGTCTCCTGTCAGCCAGCGGCATCAACTAGAGTTAGTCATGCTTCTAGGACCCTGCTAACACCTCCACCAGAGTAGTCAGAAGTGGGCACAGTTTGCGCTACTCGCTCCAGGCATTCCCCAGTCTTCTGAACCTGGCATTGAAATCTTTCCATAATCTGGTTCCAAACTATCTCTCCAGCTTTACCTATCACTAAATTCTTCACCTACCCTAACCTCCTGACAAGGTGGACCAGCCAACATGGCTATGTTCTGTACTCAACCATCTCTAAATATTTGCTCTGAACTGCCATGAGACATTCTTTCTTACTTTACGGAAAAGGTTGTAAGTTCACCATGATCTGCCATTGAAGAAACCCTGCCTGTTTTTATTCCGAGGCCCAATTCACAGGCCCGTCCCCATAAAAACCTTCCCATGGGGGTAAATATAATTGCTCCCTCAGGATCTTACCTCTAGCTCAGTGTAGCACACATTTTATTTGTTTATATACCTCTTGCCATTCTTTGTTATCTGATCTGTCTCAACAACCTGAGGGCAAGCCTGCCTAGTTCAGAGACAGGCTCAACAACATGTGCACGGCGCCCAACAGAGGAAGTGCTCAGCCAGGGTTCCCTTAGTCGAAATGCTTTGATGCCTGATGTGACCTTTTTTTTTCTTTGACAAGCAGCCGAGGAAAATGTATTTTCTCTTTCAGAAATTCTGCTGCCAGAAGAGTTTTTATGGAAAGCAAAGCCAGTCAGTCTGTCAAGTGAATGACCATTTACTGAATACCTAAATGAGGGCAAGGAACAGGGCTGAGGAGAAGGGGGAGAGAATGTGCAGAAACTATAGTAGCCCCTAATTCTGGGGATTTCACATTTAACCAGGAGGAGAAGGGGGACTTGATTGCCTCGTTTGTATGGAAGGCTGGGAAAAGTACCAAGAGGTACAAATAATGGTCCTATGGAGTCAGATAGGAAGGTGTAATCATTTCTGGGTACAGTGATAGGAGAAACTTTCCTGGAACAGGGGATATTTGAGCTACTCTTTGAAGGATAACTTAGTTGATGACTGAATGAGGTCCTCCAAACTTTCTAGTGGCCCTCGTATCCAAACCTCAGGCTTTGGCTATTTTCAGAGATATGACATAAGCCAACCACAAGGCACCAGGTTGGGTCAAGGAAATGGCCACAGAGTCAGCCATCTGATGTAGTCTGCAGCCTATCCCGGCACTCATGTTTCTGGTTCCCCCGGCACATGGCCTTCATAGGGTTCCATGCACAGTAATCAGGATATTAACTAGTTCTTAACCCAGATCTGCCACTACCTTTGCTGTGTGACCATGGGCAAATCACTTTCTCTGTCTGCTAATCTACTTCTTCTTTTGTAAAAGAAGGTAGTAAAACTAATGCATCTCCAAGATCTCTTCTAGCCCTAACACTACATGATTCTTCTTTTCATGAGTTTCAATATAAATCAAGAAGTAGAGAAGAAGTGGTCTCTTGAGGGATCTGAAGCTCTGCAACCTGGAATAGTGAGCTACCTTTTCCTGCTTCCTGAACAGACAGTATATCTCCTCCTGACGCATCTAAAAATAATCAAGAATGGGGAATGTGATGCAAAGGGGATATTGTCATCCATGAGATTACATTTCCTGTCCTTGGAATCCAGGCTGTTTTTAAAGGTTGAAATATGCAAAAAGTGGGCTGAGAACCCTCAAAGAAATTATGGTATCAGGGTTGGAAGCACTCTGCGCGCGTGCATGCACACACACACACGCACACCCTAGAAAAAATTTTCTGCTCTAATTAGGGATTAGCAAAGCTTAGGTAAATTAACTAAGCTAGGAGTAGATGTATGGTGATGTGGTTTTAGCACAGGAGGGGCAAATTGACAACCTAAGATTAGATCCTATTGGATCCTATAAGGGTTTAGATCTTGCCAGACTTTGAAACGTTGGAATTTCAATGCTGTTAGCCCAGGCATGTACTCTCCTGTGTGCCACAACCCTCACAATTCCCTATTGGTTATCCGTCTTCACCATTAGTGCTTTGTTATATGCACCAGCTCAAAAATCATGAGTTTGAAACTGGTAGATATGCAACTATTTATTATAATCATCAGAAATAGCAGAATAGCCAGAGTCTTAATATATATCTGTCAATGGGTTCTCAAGAAACAAAGTTCCATTCCCAATTCTGCCACAACCTGACCCCAGGTTTGTTTGTTTGTTTCCTTCAAATGTGAGATCCAGTCTCAAAGTTCACACTCTTAGCTCTCTGACTTGAGTAACTTTAATGGCCCGAGTCAATTAAATTACAACAAATACCCAGAGTTGTAATAGCCCGAGTTTTAAGGATCAATCTAAGCGGGCCTCAGGACTCCAATACTCAGTAATCTTTGATGAGCCATTTCCCCCTCTGGACCCCACTATCCATTCACAAAGTGACAGAGTTGGACCCTGTTGGTGGTTTTCAGCAGGAGAGGCGCTGCCTCTAGAAGGCATTTTGGAAACCTTGTAGGCATCCAAGCAAGATTTCCTGCAATGACCAATGCACCATGAAGAATTCCCCTGCATCTCACATGCCTCTTGAATATTTTACAGGTCATCCTTTCATGGACATTAAAAAATCATTTATACTTTCAGTACTGGGTTATACTGTTTATAATGTACTATTATTATACTATATGGTATCTGTGTTATTATAGCATATCTAATACTACGAATATTATATTAAACAAATATAAATTGTTATACTTCCCCCATGCTGTGTTTTACATATAAACACAAAGTATTTTTTAAACACTTTTGATATTCTATTGAATTTTTCAGAAATGTAACTGCCATGTAAAGTGAGAAGAGATTATACTGTTTGATTCAGTTTTACCAAGTGTTTGTAACCATTTCAGAGTCACCTCCCTGACAGCAAGCAAGACTGCTGGCAGTATTTGCAACTCCAATATGTAAATGCACCTGTATCAGTCTGCACAGTGATTCTGCACACAGGGGCCAGCAACATATTGCTTCATTTAGATTTAGTGGAGTCAGCTGAGCATTCACTGAAATATTACTTTTTGTCATGAATTGCATGTTTGCTTCTATGTTTACTATATAACAGGGCATGGTCTTTACTTCTATTTTTTTTAATTTTTATTTATTTTTTTTTTTACATTTTTATTTATTTTTGAGAGACAGAGAGAGACAGAGTATGAGTCGGGGAGGGCCAGAAAGAGAGGGAGACACAGAATCCGAAGCAGGCCCCAGGCTCCGAGCTGTCAGCACAGAGCCCGACGCGGGGCTTGAACCCACGAACCGTGAGATCATGACCTGAGCCGAAGTTGGACACCCAACCGAGCCACTCAGACGCCCCAGTTCTTATAGAAAATACGTGCTGATCAAATTACATACAAATTTTATTTTAAAGGAAGTGGTACAAAATATAATGACAATAGGAGTGTTGAATCTGATAGGATTGAGCACAAGTATGTTAGACCTCCCAAATTCAAGATCCAAAATAACAAAATAAGTCCTGATTATCTCCACAGCAGTGTTACCCCCAGAAGCTGACAGAGTACTGGACATGGCAGTGAAGGTGAAATAAACAAGGTAGCCTATAAATGGTGGAAAATACAACAACAAATTTGAGCGCATAAATACTGGAGTCCATTTTAGTTTTTAGGCACCTCTTTTACATCTCAAAACTACCTCCTGAATGGCTCTTCTGATTCTGTGTAAGTCTAAACTCTGTTCATTTGTTTCATTAAGTTGCAAATTTATCAATTGTTTTTCAGACAGATGTCATGTTTTCTAGCAACTAATTCACTAACTCTAACAAAAAATGAGCTACTTGTATTTGTTTCAAAACGGGGTCGTCACCACAATTTCAAACTCTCTGAAACGTTGGTTATTTTCCTATGTCTGTTTTTACAAAGCTGTACAATGATGTCATATTTTATAGTTTATACAGTTTTTTCTCAGAAATTCTCCCAGGGTTCACATCAGCTTTGTGGCTGAGGCAGGACAAGGATGACTCTATCCCTGTTTACCAAGTTCAGAGACATTTTATGCACGCCAATCCAGCAAGCTGTATTGTTCAGTCCACTGCCCAGTCCACTGCCCAGCAAACCATTCTGCTTTATCAAATCCTCCCTACTTACCTGGTGAAGGCAGTGGTGTGATGATCCATTTCTAGCTTCTTGTAGGCCAGTGCTATGACCCGGAAGCCCTGTGTCGTGTAAATCTGAAGTTCACTAACAAAACTAGTTGGTACTGTTCAGAAAATAAGGCAAGATTAGTATGCAACATTTATTCCGCTGGTACCGGTGGAAAAATTCTTTATAAACAGATCCAACTCTGTCCCAAGAAAACACACCTCGTAAAAGATACACAAATAAGTCAGTGAGAACCCTAGATATAATTATACTGTCAGGGTTGGGATCCAGTGAAGCTGAAATGAGAAAAAAGCAGGACAAAAAAAGAAAAAAGAAAAAAAGATGGGAATCGTGTGTAATTCTTTTTTCTCCAGTTTGACCAACAAGCATTCATTGAGAGTCTGCTTACCATGTATGTGTCAGATATTGGCTCTACAGAGACTGAACGGCAGACCCTGCTTTAAAGATCTCTGTCGGGTTAGTAACAACCAGTGGAATGAGATCATTGCCAGTGTAATGAGATCTAAGCAATTGCAGTGTGCTATGGAAACATTTCGAGGTGCTTGTATCATCCTGGCGGGAAGTGGGTAGACGAAGGAAGAGGAAAGGCATTTTGGCCAAGGGAGCATCATATGCTCAGACATAGAGACACAAGACAGCAAGACTTGAGTAGTGAGTTCAGCTCGGGGGAAGCATGAGGAGAGAGGATAGGAGTGGCAAGGCATATCTGGAAAGTGTGGTAGGATCCAGATCATGAAGGACTTATGTGTGATCCTAAAGGAGTCTGAGACTATCCTGGAACCTATGGGAAGTGACCGAAAGAATAGCAGCAAGAAAGTGACAACAGGGTTATACTATGTGGTGGAAAAACCAATCTGGCCACAGTATGAAGGGTGAATCGGAGTAGGGGAACCTGGGACCAGGATTTACCAAACATTGAAGTGATCCAGGGGAAAGGTGATGAGGGTCTGGGTGGATGGAATGAGAGGGCCATGGATCAGCAATTGATAAAATAGAGGCTCTGAAAGAGAGGGAGGAATCAGGGCCGAGTCCTAAATTGGGAGTAGCGGCAGAAATTCGTAATACCATTCACCAAGATGGAAAATACAGGAAGTGAGAAAGAGAAGTATTGAGTTTGGGATGCCAGTTGGGTTACCGAATTAGCAATGGCCAGTAGGCAATTAAATTTATAGATCATGTGCTGATGGGACACATTTGGGCTGGAAAAAACAGATCCGTCTGTTGAATCACAAGTCTGTTCGCTTACCTGTCTCAGGTTGGCAAAAGCTGGCCACCCTTTCTGGTGCACCTTTCATGAATGCCAGCCGGTCACCCCCCATCTCTTGGACAATGACTGTCATCCTCTGCAGTGCTGATGAGAATGGGAACAGATGCAGGATTGCAATTCCTTCCACTGGGACCTGGTTGAGGGAGGGGGAATGGAGAGGGACATACCAACATAGCTTCTAGCTAGTCAAGAGTTCACTACTCCCTCAATTCTTATTTTAGCAAATACGGGAAGCAAGGTCTTAGCAATTTTCACCTATGGAATTCAAAGAAGACACGTCTGTCTTCAAAATTTTCCCTTCAAAAATTTCCCTTTGAGTCTGGGCATTTGGGGGTGGATAGCAGACAAGGCTTACCTGGCTGGCTGTTTTGCAGGGCTTAACTACCATGGCATGTGCTGGCACTCCCTTGATGTGGAAATCGTCCCCAGAAACAGCCATCTCCTGTTTCACAAATGGGATATTTCTTTGTAGAGATTTAGTTCTTATTCGTCCACTGATACCACGCTCAAACCCCCTCTTTGAGAAAATCCTCAGGCCACCTTGATGTATTCTCAGTGTCACCTCCCTCAGTCAGATGGAGGTGAACCAGACTTATTTTGCCATGGGGCGCGGGGGGGGGGGAGTGCATTGGAAATGCCACAGAACTTGCAAGGCAGACACCTCTGAATTATTCATGCAATTTATCCTGCTTTCTCTGTTGGAATGTGCTGCATAAAGGTTCATTCTCCGCTTCTGAAAAGCTTAACTTGAAAATAGTGAGCATGAAGAGGCAGGCTTGTGTGAGGCAAGCACCATACTGTCTTTGTTTTCCCAGAGTTCGACACTGTTCCCACCCTTCCTTCTCTGTCTAATTTGAATCGATAGTCCTCAGGGCCAGGCAGGGCAGGGACTGTGATGTACGTGGCTAGTGTTCAGTAAACGCTCAGTAATTGGTGTAATAATAACTCTAAATTATAGTCAAAGGAACCTTTTACCCAAAGATGTCAAAATGCTTTGTAATCATATCATCCAGCAGCTGAAACAATCTCAGAAAGGAAATTGTAATTCCTACTTAAAGATACAGAAAAACAGTGACCCAGAAGAAATGGGGGGACTGGCAGAGTGATATCAGACTGCTACAGAGCCATATCCCACTAGCGCTGGAGGGGACCCTAGAGACTGTCTCCTTTAGCAGGGTAGCACGCGGGAATCACTGAGGCCTAGAACTGCACAGGGCTTCCGGGAGTAGGAGTGGGCTTGTGGCGAGCGTTTCCTGTATTACACAGGGTCTATCTTCTATGTCAACCACAGCAACTCCAACTGTTGGTTTTTTAATAGAATGTTTCTGAATAGGTTTCCTTTGGAGAAAAGATTCCAGCTCTGTTATTTCATTTTGTTTGTTTGTTTTATATGAACACTGCTGATCTAAATCAAGCCCTTTTGTTTTAAGGTCATGGGAGCCAACACTTGAACAAGAGGGATGCCTTCACAGGGTCAAGCAGTCAGAGCAGAGCCAAAACTGGAACCGGGAAACCAGAGACCTGGTCCTGAACTATACGTTTTGCTCTTAAATCTACTTCAAAATCTCAACAAAAGCTCTTTCACGGTTTCCCTTTTTATTTCTTCCAGTCTTAGAAACAAAGTCAATATTCATTTAATAGGAATAAAACTTTGGGTAACAATGAATTATCCTAAGCAGTGGAGACAGTGCTGTTTCCTAATCCCCATGTTCTAGAAAACTTTACAACCAGACATTGCTCAAAAGTTGGAAAATAATTATACAGCAATTATGTTGTCTCAAGAGTTGGAAGATATAGAATAATTGTATGAATATGGTTAACCTACAATGTCCCAGGCATACTATCAGGGATTTTTTTTTAAATGCATCATTCCATTTATCCTCATAATAACTCCACAATGGAGATACTATTATTAGTTAAATTGTACAGATGAGGAAAACAGACTTAGATTAGTTTGTCCATCACTACTGCATGTACCTCTATATTGAAAGTATTGAATATGATAAAATCTGTGTTGCTCTGGCATTGAAGAAGCTTCTTAGGTCATGTGCAGAGCAGGATCTTACCCAGGTGGTGGCTTCAAACATCTTGAGATCCAGAGGATCTCCCTGGATGGTCCCATCAAGAAGAATCAGAGAGTGGCAGCTGGCCATGGCCGCACACAGCGGGCCCCATGGCAAAGACCTGCCGGACACAAAGCTGTGGACTTCTTGGAACCTGAAGGAGAAAAGGGAAGGGCCTTCAGTCTATCCATCCATGCTAAAATGGAGCTTGTGGAAGTAAATATCTGTTGAAAAATTACTGCAGCATGCATGGTTACACTGGCATGCATCTTCTAATGCCCCCAAATTAATCATGCTTTATTTAGCCGTTATTCTTCTATAAATTCAGCAAGCGTGAGAAAGGTCTTTGAGGTTTGTCTCAAACTCTTTCTTTTCCTTGCTCTTTCTCTGGCACTGATTTAATCCCAGAGGTATAGAAAAAACTAGAAGTATCACCCTTAGTTTGAAACACATCCACTACCACCCCAACTACCAGACCGCTTCATTTCCAATGTGGTGAGAAGCACAGGCTAGCTCATTGTATGGCTGTGTGTGTATATGTGCATCTTCACTCAACCCTTCGGGGCAGGCATACATTTTTCCATCTTTCTCTCCAACATATCTGACGTTTGGCCCACAGCAGATACTCAACAAATGTATGAATGAATAAATGAATGAGTTAATTACTGGAAAACCAAAAGACTTTAATGATAAAGAACTTTAAAAAAAAAAAGCATTTTTGAAAAGGACATTTTGTCCCCCTCTTCCGTCCTGACATCTAGCGTCCATCATCACCATCATTTTTTTATAGAAACTAGCCTCGTCTAAAACCTACTGAGGTACAACTCCAATTGTCACATGCAGGGTTCTTTCACTAAGTCAGAGATGAAGTCATCAAGTGTGGCCTCAGGTTTACTAGATGCATGTCCTTTGAAGCCTTGCTGTCATGTCTTACACGTGGAGCACCGTAGGTGGTCCACAAAGCAGCCCATCCTACGTGGGGGACCTCAGAGGGGCAGGTGCTTCCAAGGGGCCAGAGTCTACATGCTCTTGTTTCAGATTTGTGGACCAGCTCAGCTGTGGCCCTATTATCTCTTCTTCCTCTGGGGCTACATAGGACCTCTAGCTGTGCCTCCAATGTGCAGTTTCCAGACCTCTCTACCACCCTAATTACTCATTACTGGAAAAGTTTTTATGTGTCACATTTTGTCTTAAAACATGCTCTCCAAGATCAGATTATTATTTCCCATGATATGGACACTGAATTTCTTTAAATATGGCCTTAGTTTGCTCTAGCCTTTTATTCCCGAAAGCCTCCCCATCACAGAGCTAACTCATAATCCAGGCGTATTTCTTCCTGGCTTCCTCATTCAAGTTTCCCTACAAGTTCAAAAACCTCTTGGCTGATTACTGACCCTGTTGATTATATTTATTATTATGTATCAGTAGTTCAAGTTGTCTTAGTGGTTTCCAACATGTCCCCCAGTATTTTAGTACACATTAAGCAATCACCAGCAGCGTGATTAACACAGATGCTTAAGCTCACACTGAAAAGCAAACACAGATTAAGGGAAAAAAATCTTATTTTTAAGTTGGCACACATATTGCCATTGCTACGTAATTCTGAATATATAATTCTGAGTTCCTGGGGACTGGGCCAAACTCTTGTTTTTATAACAAATAAATAGAACTCTCTCTCATCCTTGTCCTTGTATTTTTATTTGAATGTTTATGATTGATCCTGCTCAAGTAGCCCAGGTGGCCTTCTAATGGTTCTTGAAGTATCTGGCACATTGGGCAGGAATTTTTGGAAAAGAATTATTAAAGATGAGCTTACCTTTTACAAGAAGATATTTAATAGCCTGTAAGTCAAATGCTGACTTCTACCTAGTATTGAGTAGGTTTTCTCTGATGTTATTAATTAAATTTGGCAATCTTTCTTTTCAAATTTTAAATTTTCCTTTTAGGAAGCAAGAGTAGCAGGCTTAATTAATCAATCAATAACTTAAACATTGTATCAATGTTTTAATTTCAATTTGACAGGTTACATTTATTTCTTTATTTATTTATTTACTTTTTAACATTTATTCATTTTTGAAAGGCAGAGAGAGACAGAGCGCGGACAGGGGAGGGGCAGAGAGAGAGAGGGAGACACAGAAACAGAAGCAGGCTCCAGGCTCCGAGCTGTCAGCACAGAGCCCGACGTGGGGCTCGAACTCACGGACCGCGAGATCACGACCTGAGCTGAAGTCGGCCGCTTAACCGACTTAGCCACCCAGGCGCCCCTGACAGGTTACTTTTAGAAAAGAAAGTTTTGTGAATAAGAGGATGCCTGAATTCAATAAGTGGAAAAGCATTCAAAAGATGGAACATTAAAAAAAAAAAAGGTGGAACATAGTAAGTTCATTTTAATTAAACATTTGCTGGGCACCTGTTATGTGTGCCCATGTGCCTGGTATAGTGCTACAGCACTAGGAACACAAATATAAATAAAAGACCAACTACTCTCAGGATGCTTACGTATTTGAACAAATACATACATTTTTTGTGGAAGCTGAAGCGGAAACATACAAATGAACAGGAAGACCAGGTCTATATCTAAATCTATGTTTGAGACAAAATGAAAAGAACTTGAGAACGTTTAATATTTATAAGAGTTTCTCCTGTGGACCAAAGTGGCTAGAAGCACTGAAATCTATTTGTTAACCCAGGAAATAGACTTGCTTATAAATAATATTTTCATATGAGAATGTATTACACACATGTAATTAAAATATTTTGTGGATAAATTATAGGTCACCTGCATATAAGAAGAACCACAATGTACCTTTTATGTATTAGATGCTTTTGTGATGGAGGATGTGAGGATACGGGGGAAATACTTTCATTTAAAAAAAAATGTAAAAGTCAGATGGTTCGTGTTCTGTTCGCAAGTGGAGGTAGTGACCAGAAAAAGCGGGGGGGGGGGGGGTGCAATGTCAGACATGCCCACAAGAGGGCCACACAAGAGAGCCATGCAAATCATACCACCCCGAGCTGAAAATTGCCAAAAAAACGAGTCTTTTCTGGCCAGAAAGGAGGAGTTGCCCTGCACCCAAAAGGTGGAGTTTCCAGAACTGCAATACCAAAGAAAATGAGTGCATTAGCTACGGGTTCACGGCTGCTGCTCTTCCTGAAACTCACTGTGCACAAGTCAGTGCAGTGTTCTCCTTCCAGGCAAACTGAAAGGCTTCAGTTTGTAGAAGGAATGTTACCTCCCTGAGGGACCGTGTCCTGGTATTCTCCAAATCAGGTACACTGGGTCAACTTCAGGCCCCTCACTAATATGCTGACAGCAAATTACAGTTTTAAGATTTTTTTGCAGGGTGCCTGGGTGGCTTAGTTGGTTAAGCATCTGACTTTGGCTCAGGTCATGATCTGGGCTCTGTGCTGACAGCTCAGAGCCTGGAGCCTTCTTTGGATTCTGTGTCTCCCTCTCTCTCTGCCCCTCCCCTGCTCTCTCTCTCTCTCTCTCTCTCTCCCTCTCGCTTGCTCAAAAATAAATAAACATTAAAAAAATTTAAAAATGGTTTTACAAATCACATCTTAGCAAAGACGCGAAACCCCTCTGTCTCCTAGGTTTGCGAGTGGAATGGGGCAGGGGATAGGGTGTAGGGAGCTATGCATGTTTCAGTAAGACTTGGAAGTGCTCCAAAGAGACATTACATGAAGGCACTCTGGCAACCACTGCTCTGAAGCCAAAATGTCTTCATTATTAATTTTCAGGAGAAAATGCAGAGTATTTTCTCTGGGAAAAGAGAAACTCCAGTGCATTCAGTCCCAGGTACTCACCCACTCCTATCGCAGGGTACGGCTCCCCAGAGATCCAAACCATCCCTTGTTAAGGTGCCTGTCTAAACAGAAACGAGGGCTCGGTTTACTCTGAAGCGACAGCCCATAAGGTATGTTTTAACAGGGAAATATATGTCACAAACACGTTACTGAAATCAGCACCTCAAGGAAGGACACAGTCAGGTGGGAATCCTGGGGTCCTCGGCAGAAGCTTGGACGGCTCCTACCAGTTGTACCAAGCTGGCAATAAAGGAAGAAAACGGTATCTGTCTTACAGACTTCAGAGGCTGGTTGTGAGGATCTAATGGGAAAGTCTTGGTAAGCCTGTAAGAGCTATAAAGTGGGTGAGTCCCAGGTTTTACAGCAGAAGATAAAAGTATGTCATCAGAAATAAGTAATGGGAGTAGACTTTTTCCCTGCTCTAAACAGGTGGTTTGCTCTTTGACACCTGTTAGGTAAAAGAGGGTGCTTTTTGGTATTTCTCTCCGTACAGGATAATGATGAAGAGCTTGGACTCGTTTAAAACACTAGCTGTATGACCTGGGAGAGTTATTTAATCCCTCTGAAACTTGGAGCCCTTACCTGTACAATGTGCTTATAATCGGATGAGGTTATTGTGAACGTCAAATTAGATGATACAAATAAAGTGCTTGATTTAATGTCTGACACAGAGTAAGAGCAAATTATGATAATTACCCCTAATTATTACTTATTTTATGCAAATTCATGTCATAATGATTTGTCCCACCCCTGCTTCTTTTGCCAAGTGCAGGGATGAGATGACCCCACAAATAGAACATTCTTCTTTGTTATGCTAATTGGATCACAAAATAATTCAGAAATGCTGGCAAGAGCCATGTTAGCCTTCTGATCGTGGTAGGTCTCTCTGATAGTCCAGTAACCATGTAATATAGCTCTGATCCTATTACTTTTCTGTCATCAAGAACCTCAATGTCCTGTTTAATGGACACAGGGTTTCCATTTGGGAAGATAGAACAATTCTCAAGATGGATGGCGGTGATGATTGCGCAACAATGTAAGTGCACTTAAAGCCACTTAAAGATGGTTAAAACGGTAA
The DNA here is from genome assembly GCF_046562875.1 of Panthera onca. Taxonomy (NCBI): domain Eukaryota; kingdom Metazoa; phylum Chordata; class Mammalia; order Carnivora; family Felidae; genus Panthera; species Panthera onca. Next base: position 75,105,714 of record NC_138347.1, on the reverse strand, counting down.
ATTTTATGGAATGTTCATTTTGCCACAACAAAAGTAAGAAAAAGGAGAACGACAATTAAAAAAGCAAAAACAGAACCAAAAACCACTCTCAAAGGTACCGCACTGCCTGAAAGGTATGTACAAATGTCTTACCCAGATAGCAAAGGTGTACAAACCTCTCCCATTACTGACGTCTTGCTCTGGTCAAAACCACCGGCTCTATTGCTTTCCTAAATCCACTCATTTGCCCATATTCACCTGCCTATTATACCCTTGTGTTGTATTAATTTTCTATATATTATGATGATTTGACATCTTAAAAAACCTTTCTAAGGAAAGACTCCATCTCCTGGGCTAGCCAATTCTTAGAGATAGTAAGGGACTCCGCGTGCCTTTGACATGCAAACTAATCATCTACCTGGCCCCCTACTCCTCGGGAGGCAATAGTCTGCTGCCTTCATCATCCTGGGGCCAAGGGCCAGAGACCACCCTGCAGCCCAAAGCTCACCCAAATCGTTCAAACTAGCCAGTCATAAGCTGTTTACCCTGCCCTGACCTGCCTTCCCCGTAGAGACCCCAGTAAAGGCCTTGGTCTAGGCATTTCCTCAGATCCCTTATCCAAACTTGCCATTCCTCCCATGGCCCACAGGACTGTGCCTCTCCTTACCAGGAGAACTGTAATGTTAAACTTCTTTCAAAGGCATTGACCTCTCTCTGCAGTCATCAATCCCCTTTATAAATGAAGACCTGGACACAAGACAGCCCATCATCCCTGCCTTACGCTCTCACAGCCCCTACCCTCACTCAGTATAGGCAGACACCAGACCAAAAGAATATATGCAGGAGGAGGTAGAATAAGAGGCTGGTTGGGAATAACTGGCATATAGTCAAGAATAATTTTAAGCAATATACTACAGATGGGAAAATACAGTAAGGATTTGATTGGAGCTTTCCTATAGCCAAGTGCAACTGCCCAAGTAAAATACAGTTAAATAAATCCTTCCCTTTTTAATTCATTCATTATTTATTATGATTAATTATTATTTATTCATAATTATGCATTATTCATTATTATTCATCATTATCATTATTAATTATTTATTTATTCATTATTAAACCAATAAATATTTATTGGGCACTGACTATACGCTAGGCAATATCCTTGACCATGGTAGTGGTCAAGCAGGGACCATAGTGAAGGGTTTAAGTTTTGTTCCTTGTATGTGGTTTTGTCTGGGGAGGGACAGAATGCTACCTTAATTAACTGTGTTTTAGAATACTAGAGCTGGAAGGACTTTCAAAGACCTGCTTATTCAGTACCTACTCTCCCTCTTCTAAACCCTAGAATCTGGAAGCTCAAGAGACGTGCCTTTCCTAGATTACGCATCCAACCAGAGATAAAAGGAAGGCAGATAACACATCCTGTGTTTCCTGCCCCAGAAAAGTGTGAAGCGCCTCTACCCGATGACAACGATGATAAAAATGGCAATGATAATGAGGGTGAAACACACATACCTTGTCAAAGCAGACAAGGTTTAATTGTCCACATACATTGATCCTCTGGGGGCTGATGCAAAAGATGCCTCTCTTCTTCAGCCTCTTCTGGGCATAGATAATGCCTGTGGTCAGAGCAGCAGGTAGAGCAGGAGGGACCGCAATTGTGATGACATCAAGGGCTTTCTTCACCACCTCCTCTGGAGGCTCCTGGGACATAAAGTCACTCTTCAGCTATTACAGGTAAATCAGTCCTGAACAGCGTGGTGCATATGACTTTTTTCCTCCTTTTTGTTTACTTCCTTAGGTCAGATTCCCAGAAATGATATGAGTGGGTCACAAAGTATGCACGGTTTATGGCTCTCATAGATTTTCCAAAGTGCAATGAAACAGTTTGTAATGAGTCATTGCTGCTACCAGCAGAGAACAATGTACAAATTTGCCATGGCCTCACCAACATGGGGTATCCAGGTTTTATTTTCAGCTCCTTATTTAGTAATGCCAAAATACTATGTTACTGGGATAAACATATTCTCAGATCGAAAATGAAAAAATGGTGTAAGAAGTGTAGAAGATGAGAGGCACTGTTGGTAGCTCAGGAAACAGCGACTTGCCCCTCTAGTTCTGATTGTTATAATATTACTTGGGGATCAATCTCTCATATTGGTGAACTGTGAGTACATGTGCAGGTATCAGTGTTTGGCTTTGTTTCCCAGGTTTATAAACCATAGCTGAGATTAAGGTTAACATGCAGAGTATAAATTATACCTCCATGAGTGTTACGTGTGCATGTAGTAAAAGAACAAAAGCAACTTACCCCGTTGAGCACATAGACGCACAAAGTATAGATCATCCCAATGGTTGCTGTCCCTACAAGGCACAGGAGGAACCTGATGGCATCCCTGTAAAGCTTAAAATTCATTGGCTTCGGGTACAGAATGGATCTCACGAGGTCGCCTTTTGCAGTGTTGAATCCTGAAGTAACAAACACACAATCCACATTCTTAGGATGACAAATCTTACTACTAGCACGCTTCTAAGCCTCAACATGGCCTTTGTTTTTCTCTAGAGATATTTCAACAGTGCTTAAACCCAAACACAATTAAAGGATAATTGGGAAGACACCTGAGTGCTAGAATGGAAATATCTTACTTTTTCAGAGCCTATTCCCTTCTGATCTTTCTTCTCTCTACTTTCAAAATCAATGTGACCCAGAGATAGGAAACCACCACACTGGGATCAGAACACAGCCTTGCCCAATATAACTTCATTTTAAGGAAACGACTCACACACACACATACACACACACACACACACGTTACTTGAAATTAAACCATAGGACCCAGTAAATACTGATGGACTTAATTTCTAATACTTTTCAGTGTCAAGTTTTCAATTTCTTTTTAAAAATTTTTTTAATGTTTATTTATTTTTGAGACAGAGGGAGACAGAGCACGAGTGGGGAAGGGGCAGAGAGAGAGGGAGACACAGAATCCGAAACAGGCTCCAGGCTCCGAGCTGTCAGCACAGAGCTCAATGCAGGGCTTGAACCCACAAACCGTGAGATCATGACCTGAGCTGAAGTTGGACGCTTAACCGACTGAGCCACCCAGGCGCCTAAGTTTTCAATTTCTAACCCTGGCTAGAAAAACTTGGGATTTGGGGCTAAAAGATCTAAGTTCTAGACCCAGGTCTTTCAGTGACTAGCTATGTGATTTTTTTTTTTTTAAGTTTGTTCAGATTGTGCTGACCTCAGCCTATTTATGTACGAAGTGGGAACAAGCATCTTTGCTGTGCAGGTTTGATATATAGAGATAGTTTCTAAACTACAAAACATGTTAATAGTAATTATTGTCATAGGTATTTTGTTGACTAAAAGGCATGTGCCATAGTGCAATTCACACTTGAAATATGGAACTTTAATAGGTTTGGTTCGTTATCGAAAGACTATTGCTTACCTAATAGATTTCAGGCACTAGACACACTGAGCAAAAATATTTCATTAAAGTAACATACCAAAGAAGGGATGCTCACTCACCAGTCTGCAGCACCACCGCCCTCACGGTCCCGGAGCACGCTCCCTTAGCTTGGATAACCTCTGTCCCACAGAAAAGGACATGCCTTTTATAGTCGGCTTCACTCTGCGTTTTCCAGGGCATGGAGCTCTCCATCTTGGGCAATGGAGTTTTAGTGACTGGAATACTTTCTCCTATAGAAAACAAACATCTCATTTAAATCACGTATGCACTCACTAGGCATGCGGTGGACGTTTGTTATAAGCCTGCAGGGGGTGGCAGGGACAACCCTAGGTATTAGGGATACAAGGAGATTGTTTTTTAGGAGACTTTTAGTCCCAATAAATAAGAATAATGTATTATAAATACTATAAGTATTGTAACATCCAACAAGGACATTAAAGAAGGCTAGAAATAGCTGTGTAGGGAATAGCAAGTTGTGAGGTCCAGAATGTGGGGCATGGGGAGTGAGGGGCCATGAGACCTGTGCAGGAAACCAAAGCAGGGAAGCCCTAGGTGCACATATTTAAGTGTTTACATGGTTTTTGTAGGCATTAGTGGCAGAAGGGAGTGGGGAGATATTTAAGTGTTTTTTTCAGGAGAGTAATATATTCATGTACGAGAGAGAGTACTCTATCTGCAGTACAGGGAATGGATTGAAGTCTGGTGAGGTTGGAAGCTGGACATCCAGATGGAGAGAACAAAGTCTGACTTATGGCAGCAGGCAGTGAGAGTAAAAGGAAGTCCAGGAGCTGAGAAATAAGAAGGTAAGAAGTTACAAAACTTGGGGAGAGTTTTATATTGGGAGGTCATAGGAACAGAGAAATTCAAAATGGCTTCTTGGTTTCCAACTTGGGGAAATGAGCAGAGGGTGGCATTAGTCATCAACAGAGGGATTATAGGAGGAAGGAAGAGTTGCTTTATGTTCACCATGAGTTGGAGATGTCTTGTGGGATGGCTATGTTGAGACGTCTTGCATTTATTTATTTGAGTCTGGAGTTCAAGGGAGAAGCCTAGACCAGAGACATTTAGTCAAAGTTCACCACCTTACAGGCTATGATTAAAGTCACAGGAGAGAGAAGATTACTGAGGGACCAAGAGTGAGGATAGAAGAGGATAGGACTAGGACATAGCTCTGAGCACTACCAACAATCAGGAGCAGCATGGGCAGGGCGCTATCTTGGACAGTTAGGGAGAAGAGAGTTTTCCAAAAAGAAAGATGGTCAGAATCATCAAAGGCAGCAGAGAGGTCAACAAGAAGAGAAATCTAAAGAATCCATTGGGTTTGGCAATTGGGACATGGGTGACTGCTGCCAGTGACATGGAAGGAGCAGATGGCAGTGGGCTGAAGTGCTAATACAGGGTGGTGAATGACGTTGAGGAAGTAATTAGGGTCTGATCTGTGGAATAAACCTTGTAAAGCCTTCCACTGGCCTTTGAAAAGTGGGCAGTACAAAGTCAGAGATATGTCCCACTGTAGTAGGGCCACTTTTTGCCAGAAGAAAGGTACTTAGCATTGCAGAGGTCCCAGCACTAAAGGAATTTTACAAATCTACGGATTCCTTATATGAAGAAACATGGCCTGCCACGCATTAAAAAAATTGGGGTGGGGGGAGACCATACGCCTGGGTGGCTCAGTCGGTTGAGTGTCTGACTTTGGCTCGGTCATGATCTCACAGTTCGTGAGTTCGGGCCCCATGTTGGGCTCTGTGCTGACAGCTCAGAGACTGGAGACTGTTTCCGACTCTGTGTCTCCCTCTCTCTCTGCTCCTCCCCTGTTCATGCTCTGTTTCTCTCTGTCTCCAAAAATAAATAAACATTAAAAAAACCTTTTTTAATAAAAAAATAAAAAAACATTTTTTGGTAAAGTTACATAGAAGAAAGATACATGTTCTTGTCTCCATTTCATGCCTTCCTGGTCTGTCCTAGAGAAATGGATTCAATTTTGGCTTCAGTGGGAACCACAGTATGTCAATGTGTCTTCTCAGCCCCCTAGTCCATCTGTGAAAAAAACTTTATGATTCTTCTTTATCTTACAGAAATGTTGGCACAACATCTCCTCAAATGTGCACTCGTGAGAACTTGAAGCACTGTGATCTCAAGGTCTCTTCTCTCTGGACCTCAGCTTCCATATCCATGAGATGCAGTGACCTCTAAGGTCCCTCCCTGCTCTAGCAGCATACTACTTAAAAATGAAATTCAATTAGTCCTAAAGTCCCAGTGTGTTTTCAGGCAGCAGATGTGTGACAAATCCTTTGTCGTGAACCTTTTCACATATTCAAGCCAAGGCAGGGAAGAGCTTGGACTTGACCTTCTGGGTTTCAGGATGTCATCAATAGCTTTCATATCTTCCAAGTTTATCAAAAAATATAATTTATGTGAAAATATGGAACATAAAAGTCACAGATGATTTGAAATGTCTAATGATCTCTACAGTCTTTTAAGGTAAAGCGACAGGGTTGCAATAACCTTTGTTCAAGAAGAAAATGCTAAGCACTCAGAAAATTACAACTGTATCAAACATAGGACACAGAAAGCAGCTTTAATTTGAACTCTCCCATCCAGAGCAGGACAGTCAAGTAAGAATTGTGGGAGTGTAATATCCCACAGCAAGCCCCAGCTTTGCCACTGTTGTTCTGATAGAGAAGGAACCTGGGAGAGCTTGCCAAGGCTGTAAGTCGTGAGACAGAACCGTACCTGTCAGCATGCCTTCATCTACCACACAGCTGCCATCAATCAGGATGGCATCGCATGGCATTTGCACTTTGTTCCCCGTCAAAATTAATAGATCTCCGGGTACCAGGAAGCGTGATTCCAGCTCTTGGATTCCAGCTGAAAGTGTGAGATGGCAGAGTCAAGTCAGATTTTTTTCTCACAACAACTAGTCCAACATCTAGCTTAATTGGAAATCAATGAAAAAGCAACGTGGATGGAACTGGAGGGTATTATGCTCAGTGAAATAAGTCAGGCAGAGAAAGACAGATATCATGTTTTCACTCATAGGTGGAATATGAGAAACTTAACAGAAGACCGTGGGGGAAGGGAAGGGGAAAAATAGTTTCAAACAGCGAGAGAGGCAAACCGTAAGAGACTCTTAAATACAGAGAACAAACTGAGGGTTGATGAGGGGGTAGGGGAGAGGGGAAAATGGGTGATAAGCATTGAGAAGGGCATTTGTTGGAATGGGCTGGGTGTTGTATGTAAGCAGTGAATCGTGGGAATCTACTTCTGAAGCCAAGAGCACACTATATACACTGTATGTTAGCTAACTTGAGAATACATTATATTTTTAAAAAAGGAAACTATTCCTCAATGTTGATTCAAAATCTGAGAACAATAAGAGAAAAAAGTAATAAATTGCATAAAATGAAAACAGAGAAAAAACCTAAAGACAAGTTTAGAAAACATATTTGAAATTTACAGTACATTATATTACAAAAGATTAATATTCCTAATATATAAAGAATTCCTGAAAAAAGAGATGTACAGCAAATGACTATAGCAAAATTGCTAGAGATGTTAACAGTTCATACATGCACACACACACACACACACACACACATACGCATAGAGGCATACGCACAATGCAAATGGCATGCTAAACATTTGAAGAGATCTCATTCTTACTCATAATTTAAAAAATGAAAGTTCCTTCCCTCCTACCTACCTTTCTTCCTTTCCTCCCGTCTGCTTTCTTTTACTTTTTTCCTTCCTTGCTCCATCCTAAAGCTAGAGGGGTTAAATAAGATAGGCATCCTTGCAGAAGGTTGGGTGGTGTGGGGTGTGGGGGCAGCCTGCTACAAGTTTTGGAGCCTAAGCAGAATGGACAGGTGTTTACATGACCCGGTGCAGGGTGTCAGAGCCCAAGGAGGGAGAGAAGGGCCACATTGGTGACAGTGGCCTGGTGTGGGATGTTGGAATCCAAGAAGGGTGAAAAAGGGGTCTACATGGAAGTAGGGGAGGGCATCAGTAATGATGGATGTTGGGTTCCGCTCAGCAGGGATTGATAGAATAAGTAGATATAATGAGGCTAATAGGAGTCAGGTTTCTCATAAAGAAAGGAACTTACAAATATAGATGGAAATAAACCTAGAATAAACTCTTTGGTATTAGATTAGAATTAGAGACAACAATGTAAACTGACAGTTTTCAATAGATAAATAGGGAAATAATATAGATGTAAATGTATGTGTATGTAAGAACACGCATATATAAAATACGTTTGCTTATCTTTTGATATACATATATTCACTAATTCTGTTCTCTGGGAGGGCCTGGGAGCAGTGAAACCCCAATAATAATGTGCATATCTAGTGCCCAAATTTTGGTTTCTAAATTCTATTCCTCTCCCCAAAAAGAATCCTTATTCCTTAAGGAAATGGCTGATTATAAGGCTGGGTCAAGAAAAGTATCATATAAGCTAGAACATTTTGTTGCTCAAGGAAATACGGAGAAAGAAAAAACATCAAAACCAATTTAACAGGCTTTCACTGCCTAAATGTGTAACAATTTGAGCATCACAGTAAATAAAGATAAATGAACTATGACCCATCAAATAAAATAGGAATTCATGAGTCCATATGATATAAGCACATGGATGAATAAATGAGGAGAAAGATAGTTTTTTCCTACAGTAACTTTACAATTAATGTAGGAGAAAAGATAAAATTAGAAAATCACCATTTGGCAACCATCAAAGTAATAATTTAGCCAAGAAATAGCAATGGATACTACAACTAGTGGGTAAATTTAATGAGGAGAGTTTATTTATATCATCTCAAAGTATCTCTCAACAAAATATTTATTAATTACAAAGGGGAAAAGAGTAAATTTACAGTGGAGAAACCTGGCAGGTACTATTTAGCAAAGTAATCCAAATTAACATCACCAGTAATAGGACAAATTTAAATTATGTAGCACTTGAGAGGAAGCAACAAGGACATAGCATCACTTCTGTGATATCCAGCCAAAAATGCATAACCTGAATTTAACTATTAGGAAACATCAGACAAATCCAGATTGTGAGACTTTCTACAAAATAATCAGAGTGAAAGGAATCAAAGTCATGAAAATCAAGGGAAGATTGAAAAATAAAGAGATATGTTGAACAACACCATTGTGTGATCCCAAATCCTTTTCTATTAAGAACATTATTAACCACTGGGAAAATTCAAATAGGGTCTGAGTATCAGTTTCTATTAATATATCAATATTAACTTCCTGATATTAACGGCTACACTGTCATTTATGTAGAAGAACGTCCTTGTCTTTAAGAAACACACACTAAAATAGGTAAGAGTCATGGAGCCTTAGTTTGGCAACTTACTCTCAAATTGCTCAGGGAAAAAGTTATTTGAACTATTCTGGCAACTTTTCTCTAAGAGTCAAGTTATTCCCTTAAAAAAGAAAAAATAAATAAACATATACATATAACATTGCCCATCTATCTAATTAGAAAAATCTAAAAGTTTGCCGGCATAGTCCGTTGACAAGGCCATGAAGACACAGGCACTCTCACAATTTCTGGTGCAAATGCAAGTTGGTACCATCTCCATGGAAAGAAATTTAGCAATATGTACCTAGCAAAAGTACATACACACATCCATCCTTTAACTCAGCAATTTTACTTCTTGAAATCAATGCCAAAGACAAACTGGTGGCAATATGAAAAGACATATGCACAACAAGCCTTTTTACTTCAGCACTATCTGTAATAGTAAAAACTAAAAAACAACAATAAAAAACATACTTCAATAGAGAATTGGTTGAATAAACAATGGCTCCGCCATACACAAGAGTACTATACAGCTGAAATCACACACGAAAACTATTTCTTTATCCCATTATGAAAGACTCTCTATGAAACACAGTTAAGTATATAAATACACCTGAAACTAATATAGCATTCTATGTCAACTATACTTCAATTAAAATAAAGCATGTAAAACATACACACCAGGAAATGTAAGTTAAATGTGTATGGTATATCCCTGTCATCTAAACAGCAGTATAAATATATATAATCTTCTGGATACATGCGATACAGATATGGATATTATATATAACTTTTGTATCCGTTAAATGTAAGAATAAATCAAAAGCAAACAAAAATGATTCCTATAGAGATTATACAAGGTAGATAAAGAGGGATAGGAGCCTGACTCTCCCAAATGTCTTGTCTTATGGATTTAAGACCTTTAAGATCTTTTGAACCATGCAGATAGTTTATGTAATCGTAATACACATTTTATCTAATTTATAATTTATACATTATATATATAATTTTATTAAATTTATACATTTATATTTTATACAATATATATTTGTGTAATATCTACATAAGGGAATACAAAAAACAAATTTGAAAAGCTAACACTAAAAACCTAAGGCAAAATGAATGGGATGACCCTATCAAATTGTTGACATAAACAGAGAAGAATCATTTTGAGTAACTCTGAAACATAATTTTTTTTTTTAAAAATGTATAATTTGTACATTTGAAATGGCATATCATAAGTGGGAGAAAAGAAGAATTCCAACAAAACATGAAATTGTTTTTAGGAATTACATTCCCGCAGGGTGTCTTGGTTTGCTATTCTAAGATTAGTGTGTATAAGGAACAGAGCAAATGAGTAATTTGTTGCTATCATTGAGAATCAGGACACTTGAGATAGAGAAAGGAGAGACAATCAACAATCAACAATCAACAATCAACAAAGTTAAGTAAAAAGCCCATAGCTCTAAACTTGAATTAGAAAGGCCAGTATGAACTCATAATGTATTGTATCTTTAAGAAATTATTTCCTGGGTGCCTGGGTGGCTCAGTCAGTTAAGTGCTGACTTCGGTTCAGGCCATGATCTCGCGGTTCGTGAGTTCGAGTCCTGCGTTGGGCTCTGTGCTGACAGCTCAGAGCCTGGAGCCTGTGTCGGATTCCATGTCTCCTTCTCTCTCTGCCCCTCCCCTGCTCACACTCTGTTTCTCTCTCTTTCTCAAACATAAATAAACATTTAAAAAAAGAAATAAATTATTTCCTACATCTGTCTCCTAAAAAGGCCTAGCAACAGTGACTAACACGTAGAAACGAGCACTTCCAGTGCACTGTTTGAGGTCTCTAACTACCATTAATTACTAAGAGCTCTTTGGAAAAATGGATGTGTCCAGGTTTAGAGCAGAACTGTTCCAGATGAACGTGGAATATCATACCATATCAGAAAGCAATAAAATTTTCAAAGACTGCTGAAGTCATGGCAAAAGAATTCAGAAGCCAACCTGAGGAGGCACTCAACGGCCAAAGATGAGACAATTTGAGCACAATAAGAATAAAAATTGCCATGGAGAGAAATATACCAACAACGTTTAACATTATACATCCATATTGACTCTAAAAAAAAAATTCTTTGGATAATGCTAGAGGATCAACCCATTATTTTGAAAGCTGGTACATAAAAAAAAAATAATCAAATATTAATCTTTTATTTCTTAAACAAACTGAATCTCAGGGTAATGAAATAGTTGAGGAGGGTTTTTCTTTACTGAACTATTACGCTTAGTATGTGAAGATGGTATGATACAAGTAGAAATTTCAAACTCCTAATGAAATAGTAAATCTAGGTCATAAACATTTGTTTGCTAATGTCACAAAAAGAAGATAATCAGATAGTATGCACCTCCCATTTTAGAAGTTCACAATATCAGAGTGCCTGGGTGGCTGAGTTGGTGAAAGGTCTGACTCTTGATTTCAGCTCAGGATGATCTCACCATCCTGAGATTGAGCCCCACATCTGCTCTGACAATGTGGAGCCTTCTTGAGATTCTCTCTCTCTCTCTCTCTCTCTCTCTCTCTGCCTCTCCCCTGCTCATGAGTTCTCTCTCTCCTTCGCTCTCAAAATAAATAAATAAACTTAAAAAAAAGTTCACTATATCAACTATAAAGTATTCTTGCCAAAAACTCAAGCCTTGGATCTAACTACCAATTTACAGGAATTGCAAGCAATAGAAAATCAAGTTAAATAATTTTATGAATATGCAATCAACATAACCCAAACTGTAGAACCCACAGGATGAAGCACTTCCTTTCTTCAACAACAACAAAAAAATGTGCAAGGAAAATGTAAGATATGGAGGAGGGAATGTGTAGTTAAAATAAACTTGAGACTTGGGGCCCCTGGGTGGTGTAGTTGGTTAAGCATCTGACTCTGGATTTGGGCTCAGGTCATGATCTCACAGTTTGTGAAAGTCGGCTCCATGCTGACAGTGTGGAGCCTGCTGGGAATTCTCTCTCTCTCTCTCTCTCTCTCTCTCCAATGCTCTATCTCTCTAAAAATAAGCATTTAAAAAATTATTATAAAAAATAAACTAGAGGAGACTAACCAATCATTTGCAGTATGTGGACTTTATTTAGATCCTGATTTGAAGATGTATATACATGTATAAACACACACTGGTGACTCAACTAAGAAAGTTTGAATACTTCTATATAATTGATTTTTTAAATTATGGAGCTACTTTATTTTTTTTAGGTAAAGAAATTTAAAAGGAATTGTTATATTTTGCATATATACTGAATTTTTTTCAAATGAAATCACGTGATATCTGGAATAGCAACAAAATAAATCTAGAGTGAAGGAGGTAGTAAGACAGTTGGAAAAAAAAAGATTCAATGAGCTGATAATCATTGATTCTGAGTGAAAGCTACATGGGTGTCATTATTGTATTCTCTCCATTATTGTCTGTATGCGAAATGTTTCATCATAAAAAATTAAGCAAGAAAATGACCAGGTTATTTTTAAAAGGTCAAGATTCACTTCCAGCCAAGAAGTAGTAAAAAAGAACAGATTTATCTTCCCACCAGAAACAACCAAACCCATACAAAATATGTGAAACAATGGTTTTGGGGCACTGAACATAAGCAACAAAAGACAGAAAACAAGTGAAGGTGCCTTGCAATTGCTTAGCTTACTGCCTTTAGAGACTTCCCAGGCCACTGTGCAGGGAAGGGGAACCCAGACAAAATCCAGAAGTCTCTATGAGTTCAGAATACAGACCCAAGAGTGCTTAGAGATGAATCATCACATGCATTTGAGGAAACTACTGGCAAATGAACAATTGAACATTTACATTTAAAAATACCATTCACAAGACCATCAAAATCATGAAATATTTAGGAATGAATCTTAGAGAGAATGTGTAAGGCCCACACACCAAAAACTGTGAAATATTGCTGAGAGAAAGAAGACCAAATTAACCAAAATCAAATAAATGGAGAGACATACTATGTCCATAGGTCAGAAGACTCAAATTTATTAATATGTCAACTTTCCACAAATTGATCTACAGATTTCACACAATCCTAATCAAAATCTCATCATGGTTTTTTTTGTTGTTGTTAGAAATTGACAGGATGATTCTAACAGTCCTATGAAAATGCAAAGGGCCCAATATCACCAAAGCAACTCTGAAAAAGAGAACAAAGTTGGATGACTACATTATGCTATTTTAAGACTAATTATAAAGCCACCTTGTGGCTTTGGTATAAAGACAGACAGATCAGTAGAATAGATAGAATAGGGAGTCTAGAAACAGATCCGCCTGTATAAGAACAACCGATTTTTTACCAAGATGCAAAGGCAACTGAGTGAAGAAAGGATAGTCTTTTCAACAAATGATATTGGAACATTTGAATGTCTATTTGCAAAAAAAAAAAAAAAAAAAAAAAAAATGAACTTCAATCTTTAAAAAAATTCAAAATACAATATAGATCTAAATAAGAAACCTAAAACTATGAACATTCTAGAATCCAATGTAGTTTTTGTTTGTTTGTTTCTATTAATCTCTGAGGGAGACTAAAAACCAGAACCTTTACCTGTCTATCATGAATTTAACGTTATCTGATATGACTGGCCGTTATAAATTATGAGTTTCCAACAAGATTCAATTATCAAGTAGAAGAGTTATAAACAAAATAAGACTCAATCAGATTTTTAAAATCCAAGTGAATTTTAAGAACATTTTTCTCATCTCCCAACATGTCTTCCCAATTTTGTCATTCTGTTGTCTGTTCCTCATTGTACATCAAAGACCTCAGGCGAAGTTTTTTTTGTGATCATTAACAGACAAGAAAGAATCCCAAATATTTCATGGTTTTAGATCCTGGCTTAAAAGGGTCCCAGAATGACCGTGAAGAAGAAAAGCTTCACAGCAGGCAGAACTTTACTTATTACATTAATTTTCCTATTGTGCCTGAAAGGAGAAATAACTAGAAGACCAGATCGATACTAATTTACAGTAGGAAGCAAAGGATTGTCCTGAAAGATTGAAAGTGTATTTGTCCATTAGAAGCCTCATTAATGATGTCTAGTCTGGAGGAGGCCTTTTACACCTGGAGAAAAACAGAAACAAAAACAATACATTCATGGTTATCAGCTAGCCACCAAGGACTTCACCGATTGTCTCATGAAAGGAATATAGTGGCAGTGTTGCTGATTATTTATGAGTTCAAAGACGTGTTCTTCCACTCACCAAAGCTAAGTTGGTTATAAACCCTGCTAAGCACCCAATTTGCCAGCAGCAACCCCAAACTCTTAGCCACCATAAGTAAATAAAGCTAAGCAAACAGCCTGGTTTTTGCTACCAATTGTTCAAACAAAAACACGGCACTTAATTTAATCTGAATGTGGCTTTTTTTCTCTCTCATGAAGGACATTCCCCTTTTGGAAAGAACCCCATCACTTGGAGGTCTGAGAGGAAGGGTGACAGGGGGCATCACCCTGCATTCTATGTAACATTATGATCCTGGGACCCAAATCGTTTCTGTTTGGGCTACAAATTTTATGGCTTTTTGTTGCTTGTCTGGGTGATAGAAAAGTATGCATTGTAGTTGTTAATTATAGCCCTCTCTCCTCCTGAGAACCAGGTGTGTTCCAACCTAAGGGTTGGATAAAGAAAGACTAGAATTTTGCCACCAGGTTATATTCATAATTACTATCCCATTTTGAAAACTATGGATTATTTCTTGATGAAATGAGTTATTCAGACTATTCAGTCCTTTAGGAAAGTGTCCTACTTGTACTCCCCAACTTCATATGCAACAAAGTTGTTAAATATTGTTAAATCTGTTCAATCTACCCTAACCTTTAACAAATTTCCCAAATGTGGGGGATTTCCAAGGAAGGTACCAGCTTGTAACCCTTCATTTTGCAAAGGATGTCTCATGTTGGGATGAGCACTGGGTGTTGTATGGAAGCAAATTGGACAATAAATTATACTTAAAAAAATAGCACTCTTTCTAAAAATTAAATATTATAGGTTATATAAAATACATCTAAATAAAACTTTTAAAATTGAAAAAAAGAAAATAACCAATATTTCCCATTGTATGGTTATAAAAATACATTTTCAAATAAAAAATACCTCACATCAATTTATTGAGTAAATATTCATTAAGAATTTATGTATTAAGCACTTATTTACATTAGGACAGCACAGAAAAGCTTGATAACCTTGGATTAGACAAAGATTTCTTAGATCTGACACCAAAAGCATGATCCACAAGAGGAAAATTTGATAAACTGTACCTTAACAAAAGTAGAAATATCCACCCTTTGGGAGACACTGTAAAGAGAATGGAAAGCTAAGTCCCAGAGTGAGAAAAAGATATTTGCAAGGCATCTTTGTGACAAAAGATTTGTATTCAGAATACAGAAAGAAATCTCAAAAGTCAATTAATAAAAGTGAATCTAGCAGCACAAAAATTTTAACTTCACCAAAGAAAATACATACGTAGAAAATAAGCACTTGAAAAAGTGGTCAGTGCCATGAGTCATTGAGGAAATGCAAATTAAAATTACAATGAGATATTATTACACACCTGTTAAAAATGGCTGAAATTAAAAAGACTGAGCATACCAAGTGCAGATAAGAGTATGGGGCAACTGCAGTTCTCATACACTGCTGTTAAGAATGTAAAATAGTACAAACACTTTCTAAAACAATTTCGCAGTTTCTTAAAAAGTTAAACACTTACCTGCCATATGACCTAGCCATTTCGCACTTTTGTATTTTCTTTTTCTTCTTCTTTTTCTTTTTTTAAATGTTTATTTATTTTTGTGAGAGAGACAGAGAGCAAGCAGGAGAGGGGCAGACAGAGAGGGAGACACAGAATCCGAAGCAGGCTCCAGGCTCCGAGCGGTCAGCACAGAGCCTGACGCGGGGCTCGAACTCACAAACCGCGAGATCATGACCAGAGCCAAAGTCGGTCACTTAACGGACTGACCCAGCCAGGCGCCCCACAGTTATGTATTTTCCCATAAGAAATGAAAGTGGATGTCCATGCAAAAACTTGTACACAAATTTTCATAGAGGCATTATTTATAATAGCCCAATACTAGAAACAACCCAAATTTCCATCAGTAGGTGAATGGGTGTACAAACTAGTCTATCCATACACTGGGACTCAGAAATAGAAAGGAATAAACTATTGATATACTTAATAAAATAGATGCATTTTAAAATAATTAACTTTGATTCCAGTAAAATTAACCCAAAATATCTTATAAAAGACAAAAAATGCCCACTGTACAATGCCATTTATATAAAATTCTAAACACGCAAGGCAGTTGCTTGAGGATGGGGTTGGGTAGGGAGAGGTTACAGACAGAAGGAACTTTTGGGGGCAATGGATAGTCATTATCTTTATTGTGGTAATAGTTTCATAGATAGTTACAAGGATGTACATAAGTCAAAATCTATCAAATTGTATCCTTTAAATATGTTCAGCTTATTTTATGTCAATTTTACCTCAGTAAAGTTCTTTTTAAGGTGAAAACATCTCAAGTCCTTCATTCCTTTAAGTAAGTGCACCAGAAACACACACACACACACACACACACACACGAAGAGGAAAGTAGTAGCAACAACCAGGAATACAAGTTTAAATCCCGTTTTGATTCCTTATGAACAACACAGATCTAAAATAATGAGACTTACCTCTTCTCCCACATACAGAGACTGTAATGCTATTATGTGACTCAACTAGGTGGTGGAGCTTTACAGATTGCTGAAAAAGAAGAAAGGAAAATGGGAAAAAAGGCTTTTCTACTTGAGGAGAAGTCCCAGGTATTAATTCAGTAAAGTGCTAGTCTCTTTAAAGATAGAGCACTGACTTGTTCCCAACTGAATGCACTGGCTAAAAATGAAAGACCAAGCAGCCTATTAGTTACCTGAAAAGTCATTCAACTTGCTGTGCTGTTCACCAGCAGTAAGAAGTATGTGTTCTTGGATAGAAAGAAATTTCCCAGCATGCTCTGTTCACTCAAAGTAGTTTTTGATGACCATAAATTTGTATTTAGTTCTTTCAGCAGAGAACATCAAGAACTTGAGTCATTCAAGATAAATGTTCATACCTAAATAGCTTTGAGAGCTAAGCAATATCTCAGTTTTGAGTTATTCCACATCAGAGTTCTTAATCTGTAACTTTATGAGGAGTTTTAGTGGTGCCTACTATTCCTCATAGTATACATTGTTTTAATATATGAAATACACAGGACGTTGACAGTGAATCAATAAGAGGATAAAAAAGAAAAACACAATAAAATTACATTTGATTTCACAGTTTTAAAGAAAGTGTTGTGTAAAAGAGGGGTTCCTGGGTGGCTCAGTAGGTTAAGTGGCCGACTTCAGCTCAGGTCATGATCTCAAAGATCGTGGGTTCAACACCCGCGTCGGGCTCTGTGCTGACAGCTCAAAGCCTGGAGCCTGCTTCGGATTCTGTCTCCCTTTCTCTCTGCCCCTCCCCCACTCACGCTCTGTCTCTGCCTCTGTCTCTGTCTCTCTCTCTCTCTCAAAAATGAATAAACATTTTTAAAAAAGAAAGAAACTGTTGTGTAAAAGAACTATCTGTTTCTAGGGGTTAAAACTCCTAATCATCTAGTGTATTCATTTTTTTTCTTCTGATTTTGCCATTTATGACACCGCCTAAACCTTCTAGCATAAATCATTTATAAATCTGATTAATATGTCCTAAGAACAATTAATAGAGTAACACATAGTGAAAGACTGTTTTGCTATTAATGTATCCTTTTATTCATTTTTTCATCCACTCAGCATTTATTACACACACTCTGTGTCAGGGACTATGCTAAGAGGTGGGGATAGAATGTTCAAAAAAAAAAAAAAGAAAAAGAAAAAAAAAGATATAGTTCTTACTAGCAAGGAATTTACAAACCACTGGGAGAAATATATTTATCAAATAGTCACAAACGTAAATGTATCATTACAATCAATAATTAAAAAAAAAAAAGGTATGCTTTTGGAGCATATACAGCCCATAGAAGCAATAATAGAAAACTTCCCTAAATAAGTGACTTTGAATCAAATCGGTTGTTGCATCTATGAGTCTCAAACTCAAAAGAAATGTTTGGGCTGGAAATATATACAAATTTGAAAGTCATTTTAGAACTCATTGGTATATACAGCTATCAGAACAGTGAAGAATCTCTCAATATACATACATGAAAAGGCCATGAAGACATACTATTATGAATAATAATAAAGCAAGTTTGGAGATTACATAATGATGCTACCTTTTACATAAGAAAGAAGGAAAAACAAGGTTCATATATTTGCATTTGCTTGACTTGCCTAAAAATTTCTTCTGAAGAAAACACAAGAAATAAATGTGGTTGCACAAGTGGAGGGGAAGAGAAAGATAGAACATACATTGTATATGCGGTAGAGTATACATTGTATAGTTTGCATATTGTTTTGCTTTTGAGACACTGCCTCCCCCACAAAAGGCCACTAGAGGAGGATGAACTATAAAAAAGATTGAAAAAGAGCAACTAGAGAGGATGGAGAGTGTGTTGTCTCTGAAGTCTCAGGGAAAGAGTGCTTCAAAAAGAAGCAACGGAGCAGTTAACTATCAATTGCAACTGAGAAGTTTAATAAAAGCTGCAGCGTGAAAAAAAAAAAAAAAGTGTCCGCGGTAGGAGGGAGACCATGAAATCAACAAACAAAAGACCAAAAGTCCAATAAAAATTAATGAAGGACACAAATACAGTTCACAGTGAAAGAAATGCAAATAGCTTAGGACATGAGCAAGTGCTCAACTTGTAATAGAAAACATGCTGTTGAAGTTATGCAATTCTATTGTCACTTATATTGGCAAAGATAAGGGAAACCAACACTCCTCTACTGTTGGGAGGAGTGTAAATTAGTATTACTTGTTTAAGATGCCTTTTGAGGATGCCTATGAAAACAATATACCTAGTTTATAATTAAGTAATTTCAGGTATAAAAATTTTATGTCTCTATGTCAATATATATAAGCACACATATGTATACTTGTTATATCCATATGCATGTGTAATATAAATACACATAATTTATATATATTTATAAACACACATATATGTGGATGTGTAAAAAGATACATGTGCAAGAATTGTGATTGTTTTAACAGCAAAAGACTAGAAATAATCTAACTATCCATCAACATCAGACTGGTTTAAAAAATTATGGTGCATCTAGAGAAAACATATTTGGGCAGACATGAAAGATATTTAACATATATTAGGTGGAAAATGGGAGCGAGCGCACAACAGTGCACATAGTGTTTCCATTTGTGTGAAACAAATTAGTGCCTGTGTGTTTAATACTGCTCAAGGTCATAGAACTTTTGGTCTCAGTGAATGCCTTTGGAAAGGGAACCTGGATACTGGGAGATCCAAACTGGGAGGGATATTTACTTTTTATTTATACCGTTGTGTTCTATTTGAACTTTTAAAAAATCATGTGCATATATTACTCTTTCTATTAAGAAAAAAATAACTAGTTTAAAAAAAGGAAGTTTTTAATTTTTATTTTAAAAAGTTTATGTATTTATTTTGAGAGACAGTGAGAGAGCGCGCATGTGAGCAGGGGAAGGGCCGAGAGAGAGGGAGAGAGAGAATCCCAAGCAGGCCCCAGGACCAGCTCAGAGCCCAACACCGGGCTCAATCCCACGAACCGTGAGATCATGAACTGAGCCGAAATCAAGAGTCAGATGCCCAACTGACTGAGTCACCCCAGGCGCCCCTTAAAAAGGAATTTTTAAAAAAAATGTTATAACCACCTATGGCCTTAAGATTATAGTGGTGATCTTAACAAGAGTTCTCTAATGGAGTCACCAGAGAGGAAATCAGGTCAGTATAGTGAGAAGAGACCAGGAGATCAATAAGTGACAAAAGCACACATAAAGAAGTTTTGCTGTAAAAGGGAGAAGAGAGGTAGAGTGGTAGCTACAGGTGGAAGCGGGGTAAAAAGAAATGGTTGCTTCCTTACTTGAGCACATTTAAATGCTAACAGAAAGGCCCTTGGGGGAGGGAGTGAGGAGGTCATTGAAGGACCACAGAAGCACCCTGAGCAGGTCAGAGAGGGTGCTTTGGCAAGCACAGGCAGGGGCCCTTTCTCCTCCATAACGGGAGAGCAGGGCGGGTGGGAGGCAGAAACAGAGTCCTTTGACAGTTGGAGAGTGGGGAGTTGAGCAAATTCCTGTCTTCTGGCTTCTATCTTCCTTGTGGAACAAGTGGTGAGATTATCTGCTGAATTAGAGAAGTGGACTATGAGATGAACAGGAGATCTCTCTCATGGAGAAATATTTGGTGTGAATTCTTAATTTTGAGAATGGGACAGTGCATTGACCAGGGACCTACAGAAAGCTTGCCCAGATAAGGATGGAATTCATGGATTTAGAGTGTCATCAACCAATCTGTTCTACAGGACTTTTTCCCAACGGCACCTAGATTCCCCTGGCGTGGGTATAAAGAAAGCCTAGTGTTGGACTCAGGCTTTGACAAATAAGTACTGACCAACTAGAAAAGGCAAAGAGTCATTATGAAACAGACCCTTCCACCTTGCACCCTCTCCCATCATCTTCAAGATTCGACAGTATTCTCTGTACATATTTTTTCACTTATGCACAATTCATAGATATTTGTAAATTCCTCTGGCTGATCAGCCTGAATAAACTAAAGAGAGGAGGAAAAATAACTTGGAAGGTTAGGAATCAGGATGTAATAGAAGGAAAAGGACTAACGTTGTTGAGTATCAATATTTGTGCTAGATATTTACAAACTTGGTCTCATTTATTGTGGAGTGGGCAATGGCTATTTCCTGATTCTTCTTTCTAACAGTATTTCAATAAAGGTCCTACTGTTCCCTTTCTGTGGCCACAAGATTGGTGGGGGAAAAACTCACCTCTCTGAGATCATATACCGTCAACGCTATGGACGTGATGGACATGATTATGATGGCAAAAGCATATTCCTTATAGTCTTCACTAAACCACAAACAGACACTGAAGAGTTGAAATATGTAAAATGGATTTAAAACCTGTTGGCAGACACAAAAACAGGAAGGCAATGGGGATATTTAGTCTTCGCCCTGAGCTACTCATTGACTTGTTTGCTTTCAAAAGCCTCTCTGTGACACCAACCACCCCATACAATATTCTCATTCTTACTGTATTTATTCAGCAATTGTCACGTGCCAGACACTGTGCTTAGCAACTTTACCTGAATTTTCTCATTTAATTTCCATAATTACCTTATTACCCAGAAGCTTTTACTTATCTCCATTGCAAAGATGGAGAAGCTGAGCCTCAGATCTCGAGATCTGAGACATGAGATTCTTGAGAAACTTGCTGAAGGTCACACAGCTGCAACAAATCACAGAGTAGGCCTTGAACCCGGGGAGCTGACCCTGGAGCACTTACTTTTAATCACTGCTGCACCTTATCATTCACAAAGTAGTGTCTCGTGGGTCCTCATGATGACCATCACAAGGGTGTAGGGTGTGGATACTATGAGGTTTAGTTCACATGTACTGGCCCTCAGAAGGGTGAAGTTTTAGTTCAGGTTTACGGAGTTAAAATGCTCTCGAGTCTGTTGTTCTTCCCTCGGACACAGCATCTGCCATCTTCTAAGCCATCAAAGTACTTAGATTTATGGATAAGTTGAAGACTACATTTGCTCATTAGTAGAGAGCCAAGCTGAAACTGGGAAACTGTCCTTGAACATCTAGGACACTGTGGAAGAAGGGAGAGGCTAACTCCACAGTTGTTAGCCTGCTTTGGTTTAAGACATTTTGTACCCTTATTCAAATGCTCTCCAGTTGATTTCCATCTGTCTAAGATGGGAACAGTAATCTTTGCCTCTGGTTGGGGAAGGAGCACACAGAAACATTTCCTATCAGTTTCTTTTGCTTCCTTTCTTACTAGAAATATTGAGAAAATACCTTGGGTTTAGTAAGTTTTTTCAAAAACAAGTAGGAGTAGAAGTAAAGTTCAGAAAAAGACCCAGGGTACAGCTGTATGGTTATAGTTTCATAATAATCACTGCAAAATGAAAAATAAGCTCAATGGTAGACTCAAAGAGGAAAAATTCAACTTAACAAATGATGGCCAAGTCCTTTTTTTCCCTCCCACACAAACATTGAGATCTAGAGAACTAATAAGGCTAATGCTGAGGAAATTATGTTGCCCATAAGAAATGTCTTGAGTTTTTAAATTTTTAATTATTATTTTAGTTTCACAAAGTTGGGAAAGGCTAAGAAACATTGGATTAAAAAGGAAAGAAAGAAAGAGAAGAGGTGCACCCAGTTATTAAAGGATAAGTAGACACATGAGTGTCATTATACTGTGCCAGGCAACATGTGCAAAAGATGGTCTCCAAGGAAAACAGTAGAAAAGAGATATGAAGAATCTATCCTTTGTACTGTTTTAAAATATCACAAATTACGGTTACTTATTAACAAGTAGCATTCTTGATTGTTTGACTAGAACTCCTTTAGCCTCTATTTAGTGCCAAGAGTAAGTCCTGCGTACCTCTTTGATGAGTAGTTTCCAAATTGGTGTGATTTCAACATCGATAGTATTAGGCCCACATATTAACCTCCTATAGGGAGAGATCATAGGTCAGTCAGTTACAACTAATAAAAATGAAGCTCATTTTTCACTCATTCGAAAAAAGGCCTATTCACTTTCTCCCAGTCAAGGTAAGCCTCCCTTGTTCCATAATATCTCCATCCTTCTCAAAATAACTGAGTGGGGAGGGGGTGGTTCCCAAGGACAAAAACAATAAACATGATCCTATTGCATCTACTAAATTAGATTCTTCCTGAGGTCTAAATATTTCCCTGATGGCAATTTGGGTATTTAATATTAGTGGTTGCCTCATTCAAGTAAGTTTCCAGATTGGCACTCTCTCAACTCTGTCCCCAACTGTGGCTCTGTGGATGTGGGATGGAGAGATCATTGCAAGAAAATAGTTTTACTAGTAAGAAGTACTGGACCTACCTTCCTACTCCTGTTTAGTTCTGGGAAGCTGTAGAATTTATTTTAATGTGAGCAAAAAGATGTTGGGATCTCAAAGACAGCTCTATACACAAAGTTATACACCCTTTAACTGAAAACCTAGAGGTATATTTCTTAGATTATGCAGAGCAAGGACCCTTTATGAGTTATTTTGCTGTTGGGAACACTGACCACACTCTCTGTGCCTCCTATGTAGATATTCAGATCAAGTAGCTTGGCCAAATGTATTAGAGCAGTGTCTCCTGAGATTTAGCGTTCATACACATGACTTCCTGATCTTGGTAATGTGAAGATTCTGATTCAGAGGGATGATGTGTGGTCTAAGATTCTGCATTTCTAACAAGCTTCTAGGTGATGCGGATGCTGAAAGGCTCTGGGTCCCTTCAAAGTACTGGAAAATGGGGGTGCAGGGGAATATGAGTATCACAGAAACTTAGGACCAGCAAGGTCTTTCCAAAGTCCTCCTCCCCTTTTTAACAACTAGGGAACCAAAGCCCGGAGATGAGAAGTTCCTTGCTCAAAACCACACAGTGAATTACTGATAGACTTGACATTCAACACTGTGCTCTTCCTCAGCCTGGTTCCTCTGCCCTGGAACTGCTTTGGAATCATGGAGCTGCAGTTCTTGCACAACAGTTTCTGCTGCTCTGAAATTATTATTCAACTATGTGATCTTGGCATAAAATATATTTCCTGCTTACAACCCAAACTGGTTCAACCCCATTATTATAACCTTGAGAAGCTCTGTGTAGAGTAGAAAGAGGACTAAACCTGTGAGACTCAGCTCTTCAATCACCTCCCATCCATGTGACCTTTGTTCAGGCCATCGAACCTCTGTGAGCCTCAGATTTCTCATGTATTATGTTGGAATGATGGGGATATTCATTCTACCTCCCCCACAACGCTGATCCGACGAAGCAAGAGAAGGTATGTGCATGCATTGAATCTAACAATACTGAATAGAGCATTACAAAGTTTTCTGATATTGACCAGCTAAGATAATGATTTGCTAGGCTCTCTATTTGGCTGATGGCAACCATCCTCTTGAGCTGATGTAGAAAACAGTAGGCATGGTACCTAATCTCTTGTTCTTCTCTTGTTAGACCTGATCCAAATTTCAGATGTATCTTGGCAGAACTGAGCCAGTCTTCCAAAGAACTGAAATAATAATGAGAAAGACCTATTTAGAAATGATATTTTTGAGATAAGTTTCTCTGTTTCAGATGAAATTACTGAAATGACTTACCCAATTTTCTGGAAATGTCCTTCTAAGTTGTTCCAAACATATCTTATTTTCTGCACTTTTATACATCTCACCTGGAAAAGAAAAGTACTAAGAAAGTCTCTTATGTAGGGATCAGTAAATACATAGCAGTTTGGTGGCTAAAGAAGTGCCTGCAGAAGAAGCAAAATAGAGCTCTAATACACTTCTTACACTCCTTTCCTAACTTACTGCAACTTTCCCTGCTACACAAGTGGCATTCTTTCTTAGGAGTTTTCATTCAGTTGAAGTGTATCATGCGTGGGCTTACTATGCAGATGAGTATATATGATAAAACTCTGTCTCTGTGTTCCACTAGGTTATTGATAACCTAACAAAGGAAGAAAATCTGTTACAAAAGTGAAAACTATACCATACAGTCCAATATATATATGTCAAAGAAATAAAAATATGATCAAGTAAGATGTATGGTATTGAAATGCCGTAGAAATGTTGAGCGGGCAGATGGCTGAAGGCATCATGGAAGTGATGGCGTCCGAGCTGCAGCCTTGAAGGGCTGAAAGACTCCTGCCCAGATAAGAAGGAAGGAGGCGATGTCAAAGAGAATCTGCAGAAGTCGGTTTTGAGGAGGGGCAAATGAGTGGGTCTACTTGACTGCAGACTGGAGAATGAGGCTGGAAAGATAAAGGTCTGAGTGTACCATCTTAAATGCTAGGGTGGAGTATTTAGGACTTTGTCTTGTGGGCAATGGACATTCAGAGAAAACTATAGAATAGACTGTGAACAAAATTAGCCTGGTAGCATGTTCCAGGAAAGACTGAGGAGGTTTTTGCAAGAAAATTTTCTCCAGGAAGTGAGCGTAGATGTCAGCAGTGAAAACGAAAGTTAAGGTTAAGGCTTATGGGAATTAACCCTTCTTATTTCTGATTTCTTTAAGCAACTATATGTGAATCTGAATTTCCATTAACTGGCGACCTAACTGAACAGAAAGAAATATAGTGCCATGTTTTTATGGGGCAATAGGTATAACCTACTTTTGCCCATTGGAATTAACTGGAAGCTTTAAATACTAATGCCAAGGTCTCACCCTCAGACATTCTGATTTCACTTTTCTGGTGTGCAACCTAAGCATAAATTTGTTTAAATTTCCTTAGATAGTTCTAATGTGCAGCCAAAGTTGAGAAATGTATTCCTTTTACCTCTACTCTGAGAATTGTGTTCTTGAGAAATTCAAGTAAATTTCTCTGCACTATAATTTTCCCAGAATATACTGAGGAAATTGAGCAGATTATCTCTAATTTCCACTGCACTCTTCTGTGTATGTTCTATACCTCTGAATAGTACAGTCAGTATAATCAGATAAATTCTAGAACTAAGAGTATACAGCTGAAAACTAAAAAGGGTTCACTATATGTTTTTTGGTAAAGAAGTGAAAGAATGCTTTTAAAACCACATGAACATCTAGAAATAGAGGTGAAATCCCTAAGCTCCAAGATCTGGAGTACACCAAATCAATCTGAATCCTATTCAATAAATATATGTGCATGCACACGAGTGGGCACACACACGTGTGCATGCACACACACATTCATAGTTACCAGTGAGAGCATTAAGTGCTGTATATTTTATTTTACAGGATCGATTTTTTTCAATGAGATCGGTTGCAAAGTAACTTTAAAAAATCCTATTTTCCTATTGATTTTCTGTATAAAATTTAAAATTGGAGTGCACTGCCACTGGGAGTGATTCTCCCTTCACAAGCTGCAAGTTAGAAAGAGGAAAGAGGGTCTGAAGGAGATTGGTTGCCATTGTCCACTTTGCAACCTCATGTCTCCTAACACCTGGCTGTCTTGTTCAGTCCCGGCAATTCTGCAGAGCTGGACTGTTGGGTACGTGGGCTTTTGACACATCTTTAGTCTTTTTCATCAATCTCTGGTAGACATATTCTCACCTTCATATCTTTAGTTCACTTTAGGACTTTTGTCCAAGATCGCATCTAGTAAGCAGGGATTGAATTTTAACTCAAGCCCACATGGCTCCAGAATCCCGTCTCTTAAAGGACATGATAGTCAAGCTAATCTCAGAAGAAGGTATGAAAAATCCCATAGCTGCCAGAATTCAAGTTGAATTGAGGGCTGCCTCCTTTGTTCCTTCTGTGGTTTCACAAATCTGGGTTAGAACATTTTTAAAGGACACACTGTGGGAGGATATGAGGCCCCTGGTCAGAGAACCCAAATCCAGAGGATGTGAAGGCACAGACTGAGAATGAGAAGCTTATAAAACAGCAAACACGAAATGTCAGCAGATGAAGGCAGAAATAATGAGGAATAAAGAAGTTCCTGCTAAGTTTTATCTCAGGTCAGAAAATAGAAGATTCCATTATCTCCTGATAATTTCTTGTGTTTAAAAAAATTTTTTTTTCTTTTATTTCAAGACAGAGAATGAGTGAGGAAGGGAAAGAGAAAGGGGGAGAGAGAGAATTGCAAGCAGGCTTTGTGCTGTCGGTGCATAGTTGGATGGGAGACTCCAACTCGGAAAATGTGACATCATAACCTGAGCTGAAACCAAGAGTCAGACACTCAACGAACTGAACGACCCAGGTGCTTCTATTTGAATTTTTAATATTTCAACATGACTTTTGGTATAGCTTTAGTGAAACTTTATTAAGTCTTTTGTAGACAATCGTGGCATTAAAATTTTGTAAGAGCTTAATAACTGTCAATTGGTTTATTCAACAAATATTTATTGATAACTTACAATATGCCAGGTCTAAGCTAAAAAATTAAGAGATTTCACTGTAATGCAAAAAGGGTAAACCATGATCCCCGTTCAAGAGGTGCTAATATTCAGATGGAGGAATAAGCCCTTAAATCATTAGTTTGGGAAACACACTCAAATTTGCCTCCACCGGGATTGACTTGCCTTGAAAAATCCTGCAAATCCTCTAAATCCAGCTCAAATCCTACTCCCTTCAAGAATCCTTAATCCTTATTCTGTTCGGCCAAAAAAGGTGTCTATTCCATCTATCTTCTCCAGTTTATGTAGTAACGACGTGTTCATCCCTTTCCTCCATTTGATTTCATCTTCTTGAAGGCGAGACCCTGTATCTTATCGATCTCTGTATTCTCCAGTTTGGCTAGGACAGTCACTTTCATGTAGGAAGCACTGAATATGTATGGAATTCAAGTAAACTTTACGACATTGATTAGTTCTCACTGAGATCCCATATACAAATTTCTTCTCTTACAAAACAGGAAGATTAACAGATGCAATAAACTTCTAGTTAATCGCCTTAATTTGGATGAGATATTATTTGCCTGGACTCTGAGAAAAGATGATAGGGAGGTTTTAATTGTAATAGTATAGTAAGGGTATATTATTTTCACTGAAATAAGGAAAATGTAAAGAATTTTAGACAGGAATCATTGTCACTTGAAACTTAGATCATGGATTACACCACACTACCTAGAGTGTTCAAGCAATACAATGTTAACAGAGTATTTTAATTACTTTTTAAGTTTATTTTGAGAAAAAGAGGAGAAAGCACATGGGTGTAGGGGCAAATGAGGGAGAAATTATCCCAAGCAGGCTCAGCACTGTCAAAGCAGAGCCCGTCATGGGGCTCAAACTCACCAACTGTGAGATTGTGACCTGTGCCGAGATCAAGAATTGGATGTTTAACCTGAGCCACCGAGATGCCCATCTACAAACTATTACTGACTGCGTCTGGGGAAGTGTGGGTGAGGCTACCGTATAGAAAAGAAGGAATGTCATGGATAAGACTTGAGATCATGGGAAGAAAGATGGAGTAGGAGAGCTGTGAATGGGAGGAAGTTTTAGCACTAGATGCAACATAGAACAAAGGCCAGTGCAACTGGTCATTGAAAGTTCTAGCTGTCTGTGGTTACAGCTCTTTCATGTCCCTTTCCTGGGCCATAGTTTGAAGTGAGATTAGGCTTGGGACTGTGCCGTGAAGACTCTACATCGAAATTAATCATTTTCAAAAATAAAATGGTAGAAAAATGTTCTGGGAAAATAAACTATCCAATGGATTAAAAGGAAGAGAGCTTGGGACAAGAAACACAGGAGCAGCTCTTTCTGTTCCAGTAGGGGGCGGGAAGGTGGCGAGGGGGTGAGAGTAGATAGTAAAACGGAAGAAAGGAGAAGGAACAAGAAATTCAAGCCCCAGACAGCTGAAACTGCTCCATTGGCTGAGAGGTCAAGTGCCCTCTGCAAGCCTTTTCATTTACCAATGACTTTGTTCGGTGCTCCTTTGGATGGTAAGCATGCTTTGATGGGGAAGATGCTATTCAGAGTACTGAGGTATGAAAGATTTCTTCAGTACTTTGCAAGAGTTTCCACACAATGACCGGAAAACATGTTCACATGTGCCCAAGCCAAAGGCTTTTAATCTTTGGCCCAGAAAAGCAAACGAGGGATATCAAATAGTACCTGAAGAACTGGCTCTTCCCTTCTAATGAGGGAGAAGCAATAGAGACCGAAATGTTCTCACCACGTTTTGTAAATTTCACATTTTAGTACCAGATGGCATTAACTTGCTAGAAATGTCTGAGCTAAAGTTCATTTGAGGTAATGTTTTTGGATTTATTTCATTTTAGTCCATTCCTTTGTTTTCAGAAAACAAAAAATATTGAAATACATGGAAAAAAAGAGAGAGAGAATATTCAAGACAACAGTAAAAAACAAGCAGCTGCATTCAATTTTGGAATTAGGATCTTAAAAAAAGACAAGCTGTTAAATTCTAGTTGTTTTTCTAATATAACATGTTGAGAAATAGAGTCTGGTCATTAAATCCAGACCTAAAATTATTTTCAAATAATTATTCTTCCACTATACACAGTTCACTGAAAATATGCTTTAAGCCTGATATTTCCCTAGTAACAAAAGGTGAAATGGTAATATTCAATAAAATGTGATCCTGAGGAGTATCTAAACAGAATATATTGGCCTCACCATTGAGGGCTTTTTCTCTCACATCAATACAATTTTCCTCCAGCAAATATCCTTTGTCTGGGTTGATGGAACATCATTCTGCCATTTTTCATGAGTTGCTAGGGAGTCCGTTGAAGCACACAGACTGTATTGTGACAGACTCGTGTTACTTATACAAGGTATAAATTAGGGAAATTGTAGACTTGGGCATTTTAAGATTCCACAACCCATTACTAATTCATCCTTATTTCTTCTCCATTCCAAAGCCAGTACTTTTCCTTCCACCACGGTTCAGGCTTAGTTTGTATTCAAATTGTCCCAAAATTCATGGGAATTTGCTTTTGTGGAATCGCCTCTTAAAAATCTTGAAGTTTATAAATTTTTCAATGATAAACGGTCCCAGGTCCTGTTCCCTTTGGCTTTCATACACGTTTTTCCTATTCTGAATCTACTATTTCCCTAAAAATGGCAAACATTTTATAAGCTTTCTTATAATTCTCTTGCCAACTCTTCTAATCCCCCATAATGAATACATTTTCCTTAAAAGGACTGTTTGACTTCATCTTGGTAACCTATTATGTTCTTTAGAAGCCAAAGAAACATAAATGTAAGCATCTTAAATTTCAGTTACTGCAATCCAGAGGACTCTGGTGAACTTTATTCCTGCAACTCAGTTTGATCTCACTTGGCATTGCACAGCCCATCTAAAAGCAGGCTAACTGTCCAGTCCACTCTAATAGCGCCAGTTCAGTGTGGGTTAAAATATTATCAGTTCAAGATTCTCCTTTCCTCTCCTCCTCCTATGGGGATGGCATTTGGACTTCAGGAGAAGTTCACTGCAGGGAGCACTGAAGGTGAGCTTGTGGTCCGTGACAACATCCCCATGGTATCTTTTACTAACATAACACATAATGTGTCCTCTCCCGCTGGGTCTTTCACGGTGACCACTCTGTGGTGCGTTGATACTTAAAAGATTTCAGCGCCTCAGTCCCCAGCCAGTGGCTGAAACCACACCTTTCTTTAGTGTATGTTTCTTCACTTCTTTGAAGGAACTTTTTGGCAGATAATGGCTCTCGCTTTCAATAAATTTCCATATTCTATTCATGAGTATGAAATTTTGGATCTCTTTCTTACCGTCTGTGAGATACCAGGAAAATTTAGGAAGGGGCTGTCCTTAGGAATCTGCTGTCTGTATTCATTTCTGTCACCTTACTGCTCCCTCCCATGGCCAGGTGATAAGGGGACTTGCCAGAAAGGAAATTGTTCTCAAAAATCTTCAGCTGGAAGCTGGTCCTGGGATTCCCCAATTTTTAATTTGTTTTTTTTTTTAATTCTGTTATTTTTAATTCTGTTATTTAAGCACCTAACCCTCTCCTCGACTCTCTGCTACCAGGGATGTTTTTAATAAAGAAGGTGAGGAAAAAGTAACAGAAAATAATTAGTTCAACTGGATGCAAACTATTTTAAAATCTCCACCTCACATCAAAATCATGGACTGTTTACCAAAAACTTCTCCCTCCCAAATTTGATGTTTTTGTCATTATTCTTGCCAACTTCTTTCTCATCCATCACAGGGGCCCAAGTGCTTCTGGGTTCAAAGGAGAGAGGTCATAGAGGAGAACTGCATGCTAATTAGTGTAGTCAGAATGTATACTCTGCTCCCAGCTGGGGTTTCTAGTAGAATTAAGGTTGAGGTGCTGGTGGTAACAATGGAGTACCACAGGATTCAACTGAACGTCCAAGAAAGTAAAGGTTTCTCAAGGTGTATGATGAGTTTTGACTACACTTGGGCCTAATTAGGAGAACATAATTGTTGTTTGGGGGAGCTAAACTGTGTCTCATACTTTAAAATGTCAACCCAGTGTAAGCTGTTAATCAGGGAAGTAGGATAGCATTTTGCGTAGAACACCAGAGCAGACTCTAGCCACACAATGGCAGAAAGACTGTTTGCATGAGAGGACATCATAAATCCACTAGGTACTAATAGCATGCGAAAACTCCTTTCAGAAGAGCGATTTTGCACACAAAGAGCCCCGAGGGAAGAGATGGAAATGGAAGCATCCATCAAGTAAGGAAAGGGTGTTTAGAAAATTGCTCTTCCGACTTCATCTATCATACTATCAGAGACTGCTGTGTTAATCCATTTACCACCACTGAGTATGAGCCCAAAGACGAAATGCAGAAATGCTCCTTGGGGAGAGCGTTCAGCAAAACTTCTGCAGAGGCTAATGTGGACAATGGGGATCATCCCCATATCATATCCAAGGAGTATTGACTGCAACTTACACACCAACATGCAGCTGTGTGTGGTTTTTCAAATGAGTCATTTCTTAATTCTTTGGCTTAAGGAGCATGTTTTTGAATATATGTGAATACATATATTCATGTGAATACATGCTGTAGTTTTATCCCTGACTCTTCCATGGTGTTTGAACTTGTTAATTCTCCAAGGGTTAAAAACCAAATAAGGTCTTATTTCTCTGAATGCTACTGTGATGTATTAGTTCTCCATGTATATATAAAAAAAAAAGAGTGTTAATTAAAAATGTTACAATGATTATGGAGAAACTTTTACAATGTTACTCTCTTAGCTTTCATAGTTGCCCAAAGGAAGAAAAACAAATGCCAAGTGCTCACTGTGCTGCTATATGTTACCAATTTCAATATTAACACCTTGATAATGAAAATAATGTCTTTTGTTTTTACAGTACTTTTCTCTTTCTGTAGTGCTTTCAGAACTTTTATCACATCTGGTTCATTTTTATGAACATTCTGAAAGCTAAACACTTCCTTACCCTATTAACTATTAGTTCATTCAAATGATTGAAGAAATCCCAGTTTTTGTGAAGATCATGTGAAATTACAAGACGGAAACTGTTTTTAGGCCCATTATGCTTTGGTGGTTTCATTGGAGCCTTAGTGACGTGTGATTCTGAGTGACAAAGAGGCCATCCCCTGTGGAATGACCAGGAGTTGCAAAGGCAGCTTAAGAGAGCAAACTGTGCAGCCAGTGTTACACTAAGAAGGATCATTCCCTATAGACAATGGTCTAGGAGAATCATTCATTTATGGTGAGTGCTGATGACCAAAAAGGAGACTTAGCTTTGAATCTCTTCAGGAAATGCATACACTACTACAATTCACTTGTGATAAGGATTACAACACACGTTTATGTTAGTGATTTCAATCTTTTCTGAGCAGAGCCTGTTTTGGACATAAAATATTACACAGATGGGGTGCCTGGGTGGCTCAGTCAGTTAGGCGTCCGACTTCGGCTCAGGTCATGATCACTTTCGTGAGTTCGAACTCCATGTCGGGGTCTGTGTTGACAGCTCGGAGCCTGGAGCCTGCTTCAGATTCTGTGTCTCCTTCTCTTTGCCTTTCCCCCGCTCGCACTCTGTCTCTGTATCTCTCAAAAATAAATAAACGTTAAAAAAAAATTTTTTAAATATTACAGATAGAATAATACTTGCCTTTATATTATTTGGACCCAAGTCCAACGTTCTCAGGGAGAAGGACCACATCTTTTTAATTCAGCGATCCATACCTTCATAAATATTTGGGTTTTTTTAAATCATCACACCATCATCTACATACACTTTAGGTAAAAGTACCGTGTCTTTGGCTATGCTTGGTTAACATGCAGATTCTTATTATAGATCCAAAGACCTCAGAGATTTTCGACTCATCAGCTCAGAGCCTCTATCGTTCAACATCAAGTTTATATCCACATATCGATTCATGTATTTATTAATGTGTTCTTTTCACAATTTTAAAGTATTTCTTTTTTTTTTTAATTTTTTAGTGTTTAGTATTGACAGAGAGAGAGTGAGAGAGACAGAGCATGAGTGGGGGAGGGGCAGAGAGAGAGGGAGACACAGAATCCAAAGCAGGCTCCAGGCTCTGAGCTGTCAGCACAGAGCCTGAGGCGGGGCTCGAACTCACAGAAAGCGAGATCACGACCTGAGCCGAAGTCAGACGCTCAATCGACTGAGCAACCCAGGCACCCCATAATCTTAATGTATTTCACATGATATACTTTGCATTGCATGATATTGGGTGCCATGGAGGATAGAAATTGCAGATTTAACATAAATGGGGGGAAAATCAGTAAACAGCAAGTAGAAAAAAATATTCAAATGCTTCTCAGAGAGAAAAATAGAAGTTCTGAGAGTGTGAATAAGTGATATGGAAGAGAGTGAACAATTTGGCATATGTCTACCTGAAGTTATAAAAGAAGAGCATAGACGCAGCAGGAGAGAGTCAATATGTGAGGACTTAGTGTCCAAAAGTATTTCAAATGTATTAAAAAACTAGACCTTGGGGCGCCTGGGTGGCTCAGTCGGTTAAGCGTCCGACTTCAGCTCAGGTCACGATCTCGCGGTCCGTGAGTTCGAGCCCCGCGTCGGGCTCTGGGCTGATGGCTCAGAGCCTGGAGCCTGCTTCCAGTTCTGTGTCTCCCTCTCTCTCTGCCCCTCCCCCGTTCATGCTCTGTGTCTCTCTGTCCCAAAAATAAATAAGCGAAAACAACAACAACAACAACAAAAAACTAGACCACTAGACCTTATTTCAGAAAACTGAACAAATGTTGAAGAGTATATATAAGGATAAAAAGAAATCCACAAGTAAATGTAGTACAACAGAAGACAAAGACAAAAAGAGAGAAGACAGATTATATCCCTATAGAGAGAAAAGGCAGATTTTCTAAGAGGAATTAGTAGTGAACTGGAAGCAGCTGGAAAATTTATATATATATAATATCTTCAAGGTATTGAGAGCAAAAACCTATCAATCCAGAATTGTATACTTCATAAAAGTATCTTCCAATTTAAGGGGTAAAATTAAATAATTTTAGGAAAAAGTCCTGAGAAAAGGTGCCAATAACTGACTCTTACTAAAGACATTCAAAAAGATAGAAAGGTTAAGGTGCAAGAAGGAATAATGAGCAAAGACAGATAAATATATGAATAAATCTAGACAAAAATCAACAGTATAAAATAATAGTTATAATGTCTATTTTGTTGAGTTAAATAGGTAAAATAGAACCAAAATTCTGTACAATAGTAGCATGTAAATTGGGAGCACCTGATCAGCATTAAAGTCCTCTGAGGTCCTCGCATTGCTTATGAAGAAGGAAAAAATCATGACTTACTTTAAACTTTGCACATTGAAGTTTTTAGAGTGAGCACTAACAGAATAAAAGTATAACTTTCAATTGCTAGAGGGAGAAGTGAAATGAAAGAAAAAATACAGCAAACCCCAAACATTTTGTTATTAGCTATGTAACAAATGATCCCCAAACGTATCCCCTTAAAACAATCATTTATTGTCACTCATGAACCTGTGTATTGCTCATCAGGCAGTTCTGCTAACCCGTGCTAGTTTAATGGTTCTTGGGTGGGATCATATATGTGACATCACTGGGGGCTTGGTCTCTGGGGGCTGGCTAGTACGAGCTGGACTTATCCAGGACTGTTCATCTCTGCTCCACATGGACACTCATCTCCCAGTGGACTTACCTGTTCTCATACACATGGCAACTGGACAAGTTCCAATAGAATGAGTGACAGTCCTCTTGAGACCTACACCACAGGTTGGCACACTTTTTCTGAACAGGTCCACACAGTAAATATCTTAGGCTTTGTGGGCCATACTACTGAAGAGTTGGAACTACTCAACTCTACTATTTTTCAAGAAGCATTCATAACCAATTCGTAAATGGATGAGTGTGGCTATGTTACAATAAATCTTTACTTACAAAAATGGCATGGCAGATCTGTCCTATGGGCTGTAGTTTGCTGACTCCCAGCCTAGACTTAGAACTGGATTAGTTTCTCTTTCACCTCGATGGAAGGAAATACAGTCTTACTGCCAAAGGGATTTGCATACAGGGAGAGAAATAATTGCATCCCATTTTTAACAACAGCAACAACAAAATCCACCATAATGTCAATAAATCAGAAAGAAATCTAGGAAAGAGGGGGAAAGTCCACAGAAAAAGTAAAATAAGACAATATAAGGCAATATAAATAAATCCAAACATCATTATTCACAAATTCACAATGAATGTGAGGGGAATCATCTCTCATTTTCAAGCTATAAAGCGAAAATTGCTAGAACTGCAAAGAGGAATTTTAAAATTCATCATCACTGCGGGAGATTTTAGCTCATTTCTCTCAGTAATTGATTACGCAAATGACATTATGGAGTGCGGCTGAAAACATACACCCTGCATAACTCTGCAGTTCTTGTCCCAGATATATATTCTGAAGTTATTCTTATCTGTGTTCACCAAGATTCATGTACGAGGTGCCCCACAGAATCAGTGCACGTAAAGCAAAATAACTGGAAAGAACCAAAATGTCAGTCGAAAGGAGAAAGAACGAAGAAAATAGGCTTCAGGCCTAAACTAGAATCCTGCATGCTAGGAAAAATGAGCTTCACCGCACAGATGAGTCTCAGGAACTGAGACTAGAGTGTCCAAAGCACGTTGCAGAAGAACACACACTATCTGATGTCATTTACCTAATGTTCGGAACATGCAAAACCAAACAATGTATCTTTAGAACTAAATACATGTATGACAAGACTATTAAGATGGCACCTGCCTTTGTAGGTTAGGGATGGGAATGGGATGGGGGGGCATGTAGAAGGCTTCAAATACCTCTTAAGGAGAGGATCCATGTTAGATTATCTCTTTCCAATATAAAACAAGTAGGTTTCTCTGAGTTTCCTCTCCTCTCATCCATTACTTCATTTGCATAATACAGACCCTGTGAGGCTGCACTCCTCTTACTGAAGGAGGCAGAGAAAGAGGTTATGTGGCCTGTGACAGAGGACACCATGGGTTTTCATATAAAAAAAATTCTCTTTCACCTTGTAATTACATTATCCAGTTTTTCTGCTAAGCAGAAAAACTTTAAATACCGTTTTTCAAATCTCATTACAAATTATATTTACGCTCAGTAAATATAATTTGATTTTTATCCTTTGTTACTTCTGGTCTTTATATTTGACTTTAATAAATGTGTATTTATGAATTTTTGTACGACTTAATTTAGACTCTTCAAGCTAAAGTCTACCAACCACGTGTGATTGTTTAATCTACCAGGTAAAGTGTGTTACTGTAAAATTTACTCTGGTGTGGGTATTTTCCCTAACCTGACGCCATTAAATCAAGTGGTCCACCTATGAACCCCTGAACCCTTCAGGAAATAAAATTGAGTCCTGGGCACGCCAGCCCTCCCCCCTATTGTTTGTCTGGAATCCTCTTACTCACTCATTCACTCTTATTTGAGTGGGGTGGAAGGAGAGAAGGAAATTTTTCTAATCTCAACCAAGCCCTCCCTGCAGAGGTGACACCTAGGAACAGAGGGACAGGGACCACTCTCCTGAGAGATGATTGAGTTCACTCCTTCCCTTGTTTTGTCCCTAGTACCGACACAGCTTTATTTTTTTTTTAATTTTATTTTTTATTTTTTAAAATTTACATCCAAGTTAGTTAGCATATAATGCAACAATGATTTCAGGAGTAGATTCTTTAGTGCCCCTTCCCCATTTAGCCCATCC
This sequence comes from Panthera onca, assembly GCF_046562875.1. Classification (NCBI taxonomy): domain Eukaryota; kingdom Metazoa; phylum Chordata; class Mammalia; order Carnivora; family Felidae; genus Panthera; species Panthera onca. The sequence goes on along the minus strand of NC_138347.1, from coordinate 75,069,133 downwards.
CCCCTCCCACAACCCCTCCAGTAACTCTCAGTTTGTTCTCCATATTTGTTTTGTCCCGCTCCCTGTTTTCATATTATTTTTGTTTCCCTTCCCTTATGTTCATCTGTTTTGTCTCTTCAAGTCCTCATATGAATGTTCATCTGTTTTGTCTCTTCAAGTCCTCATATGAATGAAGTCATATGATTTTTGTCTTTGTCTAATTTCACTTAGCATAATACCCTCCAGTTCCATCCACGTAGTTGCAAATGGCAAGATTTCATTCATTTTGATTGCCGAGTGATACTCCATTGCACATATATATATATACCACATCTTCTTTATCCATTCATCCCTCGATAGACATTTGGGCTCTTGCCATACTTTGGCTATTGTGGATAGTGCTGCTATAAACATGGGGGTGCATGTGTCCCTTCAAAACAGCACACCTGTATCCCATGGATAAATGCCTAGTAGTGCAATTGTTCGGTCGTAGGGTAGTTCTTGTTTAATTTTTTGAGGAACCTCCATACTGTTTTCCAGAGTGGCTGCACCAGCTTGCATTCCCACCAACAACGCAAAAGAGATCCTCTTTCTCCACATCCTCGCCAACATCTGTTGTTGCCTGAGTTGTTGATATTAGCCATTCTGGCAGGTGTAAGGCAGTATCTCACTGTGGTTTTGATTTGTATTTCCCTGATGGTGAGTGATGTGGAGCATTTTTTCATGTGTCAGTTGGCCATCTGGATGTCCTTTTTGGAGAAGTGTCTATTCATGTCTTTTGCCCATTTATTCACTGGATTATTTGGTTTTTGGGTGTTGAGTTTGATAAGTTCTTTATAGATTTTGGATAATAACCCTTTACCTGATATGTTATTTGCAAATATCTTTACCCATTCTATCAGTTGCCTTTTAGTTTTGCTGATTGTTTCCTTCGCTGTGCAGGTTTTTATTTTGCACAGCTTTAAACCTTGTGGCCTTGACCCTAGTCCTGATTCATGCTTGCCTGTGGGAGTTGACATCAGAGGTGAATTTCCTGGGCTTGCTGCTCAGCACTCCCTAGCCCAAGGTTTTCACCTGCCTCGGGGTCCTTCTGTATGTGATATTTCGAGCACCACCCTGCCTGACATGGATCTCCCAGTGAGTCAGAGCTACTGAGAACCCCTGCAAGTGAAGTTTACATAATATTATGGCTAAATCTTCATTTATTTGTTCACCCATTAAATTACCACGGATGGTTAAGAATGGTGCCTCTAGAGCAAGACTGCCCTTGGGTCCCAATCCTAGCTCTATTACTTATAGCTGTGTGATCTGGGACAGGTTTTCATGTCTTTCTGCTTTGGCTTCTTCTTTGTGAAATGGATAGAATAAAAGTACCCATTTCATAGGTTTATCTGAAGGGATTAAACTAGTTAAAATATTATAAAGCATTTAGGGCATGCCTAGAATGTAGTAAACACTCAAGTAGTCTTCACAATTCTTACCATTGTGTTTTAAAGAAAGTTCTAGGTACAAAGCGGATTTTATATCTAGAGGTCAAGTATGAATTTGAGAGTGTTAACATTAATACTGAGCAGTAGTTCTCAAACTTTTCATCCCAGGAGGCTTCACATCCTTAAAAATTATGTAGGATCCAAATAACTTTTGTTTTTGTGAGCTATATCTATTGACACTTATTAGAAATCAATACAGAGCGATTTTTAAAATATCTATTATTTAAATTATTAATAATGCCCTTTGTATAAACATAATGTTTATTAGTATAAAGTAATAATAACTGTTTTACAATAATTTTGTAAAAAGTAACTGTTTTACAAGGCAAAAATAACACAGTGGTAAAAGTGGCATTGCTTCCCATTTTTTTTCAAATCTCTAACATCTGGCTCAGTACAAGACAGCTGGATTCTCATACCGGCTTTGGAATCAGCCTGTTGTCGTATCACAAGTCCTGTCGCCTTTGGAAAACACTGTATACTTGTGAAAGAATTAGTATGAAAAAGAAAAAAATAATGACTCAGCGTTAGTATGAAAAGTGTTAAGACCTTGTGGACTCCCTGAAAGGGTCACGGGGAACTCTGGGGTACACAGATCATACCTTGGAAACTGTTGTGCTAGAGCATGTAAGAGTAGGGAAAACAAAAACAAAACGACAAGCTTAAGGGTTGGTCAGAAGTGCTGCAAATCCTGGGGCTTTCCTGCTTTGCAGCCAAGGGACCTCAGGGCTGTTGTGCTTACCGGAGCCTCCACCTGGCACATTCCACTCTTGCGTCTTTGCATGGAGGGCCCCTTCTCTTTCTTCTTCGTAGCTTAAATACCACCTCCTTAGGGAGATGGTCCCTGACTGCCCTACTGAAAGAGATCCTTTGTTATTTTGTAGCATAGCACTCTGTTGTTTCCTTTTTAGTACTGATCACAAACTGTAATCACATATATTTGTTTGCTGGTTTATTGGCTGCCTATCCCACCAGTAGATAAACCCCCTAAGGTCAGACCCTTGTCTGTTCTGTTCATCATTGTAAGAGACATCTGACCCCTCTCTTTCTTCCATATCTCATATTCAATCCATCAACAAATCCCGTTGACTCCACCATCAAACTATACCCGGAATCAGGTCATTTCTCACCTCCTCCATCCTGCCACCCTAGTCCAAGTCCATGACCTAGTCGTGATCTGTTAAATAGCCTTCTGAATGAACTCTCCCACCCCTTTCCTTGCCACTTGCTATCTTATCAGCACAGCCAGAATGATCCTTTCTAAACAAAACTCCCTGCTCTGCTTAAATCTTTCCATTACACTTAGAGTCAGATCTAAAATCTGAATCATGTTCTATAAAGTCCAACCTGATCTATTTCTCACTTCTTCCTTTACGTTAGTCATACGTTTTTCAAACACATCAGGCATACTGGAGTCATTGTACTTACTGATCCCACTGATGAAAATACCATTCCTCGAAATGACTAATTGCTTCCCTTCCTTTAGGCCTCAGTTCAAATCTCAGTCATCTTATTAGAAAGATCTTCCACAGCTACTCTCCATAAAGCAGCAACCCCACACTCCCCAACCTTAGTCTATATACCTCTTCACCTGTTTCCGTCTGCTTATTAGCGCTTATTGACACCCAGCATGTTATATATGCTTTTGTTCAAATCTTTCCTCTCTCATTAAAATGTAAAATCTCTGAGCACAGGAATGTTAACTTTTTTTCATTACTACCTGTTTCCTGTGCCAAGAACAGTGCCTGATTCCAGTAGGCCATCGCATTCTTTCGTTGCATGCATGAGTGAAAAAGAGGTCGCTTGAATGCTATGACACTTGATTTCTTGTTCTACGTGATGCGGGAAGGTCAAAGGGGTCTTGTAGTTTTGTTGCAGAATCAGGACAGAGAAGTCATTTTGCTCACCTCCAGGTCTGGGTCAGAGGTTCCCCGAAGAACTCTCCCCGCACTCTATTATGTTTGTGGTGACATTTGGTACAAAGAGCTTGCTTGCTTTTTTCTGAGGACTGTCATAGCTCCGGTGCCTAGCCCAGGGCCTTACCACATAGTGGATGCTTAAGCAGAGTTTGACAAATGAATTATTGCATGAGCAAATAAATAACATGGAAACCAAGGTTTCTAAAAGTAATACATGGTAGCATCTGACCCTTGATTTCAGCTCAAGTCATGGTCTCACAGTTCATGAGTTTGAGCCGCATATTGGGCTCTGTGCTGACAGTGCAGAGCCTGCTTGGGATTCTCTGCCTCCCTCTCTCTCCGCCTCTCTCTCTCTCTCTCTCAAAATAAATAAAGCACTTCAAAAAAAGAAAAGCAATACATGGTTCTATGCATATTTAAGCTGTTGTATGAGGAAAGAGGGCTAACCTCTAAAATCAGACTCAAACTGGGGGAAGTAGAGGAGAAACAGAGACCATAAATAACAGCGGCAGTCGCATTTCAACTGATGAAGACTGGAGTAGAAAACCGAACAAAACACTTAGTAACTACAAACTATTTCTGGTCCCAGTTACATAGCTGATCTATAGCAAGTGCTATCATACCATGAGTCACAATTGTTCTTTTAGGAGCAAATCATATTACAGTTCTTTTAGTTTTTACTTGGTATCGATAAATAACAAATTAAAACCCACAGCAACATCGCTTGCTCTCAGCAATATATATTCTTTCCTAATGAACTGAACTGGCTAAGGAAGACTCTCCCCCCACCCCCTGCCACCCCAACCTGTGCAAGATGGCTCTGTGAACACACTTCAGTGAGAAAAATCTGGCTGGATCCAATGTAATCTACACTTCTTTATTGAGAAGAGATCATACAATGTCCTCAGTCGGCAGTTCTTAGCCTACCAAACTATCAGTCTATTTTGGGAAAACATGTCAGATTTGCTTTTATTCTCGTAAAAAGGAAAAAAAAATGCATTTTTAAAATTTGTAATGGAAAACCTACTAATCCTGGAGAGAATACTCCTGTCTAGGCTCTGCGATTTACTAGCCATGTGACCTTGGTTAAATTATAACCACTCTGACTGTAATTGCTTCATCCAAAAAAAAAAAAAAAAAAAGAGGAATTGTAAGAGTTAACTCCTGTGGGTCTCTGGCCCACCAGTTCCTTTCCCCAGCACCTAGAAAAGTGCTTCAGACCCGGAGCAAGCTTGATGAATGTTTCGAGAATTAGGACATGTGATACAGAGAAACTGTGATCTTTCATCTTGTGAATTTTCAGAGTATCCACTCCTAGCACATCAGTGGAGCTTAGAACATGTTTATTAAAAAGGAAATGATTTTTTAGTAGTAATAAAAAGATTAAGATGATGCAATTCAAGTTGTGGGTAATTGAGCCCAAATCATTTTTAAAATATATTATTTGAAAGAAATAAGTAGATGTAGGCAAGTCAGTAAATGTGACTTGCTCTTTCCCAATCTTCCCTGGAGAGGCTGGCCAGGTGGTTTTCAGTAACATGCCTTAGTAAGGGATTTTCTTCACACAGAGGAACACCCCACATGAGCTCAAATCTGAAGATCTCAGGACATAGTTCTCAACATGGAAATTGGTGGGAAAGTGAGGTTTTGGGTCACTTGCTTTCGGATTCAATAATACACGTGTCACATCCACAAAGAAGCTCTCGCACCAGCAATAGAAGGAAGGAACTCCCTTACGAGGTACTATCCTCCAGGAGAAGAGCGACTCCTGTGGCATTGGTAAAAGGCATCTACTGTCCGGCCCAATCAGAAAACTTGACAGCCCTTCAGGTAGACACAGCACAGCTAGAAGGTTGTGAGCAGAAGCACTAATTAACAGTGGCTTCATAGATACAAGAGTTTTTCCATATATCTTGATCTCTAGATAAGACATATGAAAACTCTGTTTATGTCAATCTGCTACACAAACGTGTTTTCCCCAAGATGACCTTCTCACTCACGGATATAAACCAGGTGGGATCTATGAGGCCCTCAGCACTAAACCATTCATCTTGCTGAGAAAAGAATACTCCGAGAATGTTCTACAGATGAAGCGTGTCATTCTCATGTATGAGAAAGTCTATTTCTGTGTATCCAACTGCTACTCATCATTCAAGGCCCAGCTCTCTGGTCAACCCTTTCTGTGAATCCTCTCCTAATCTCCCAGCTGAAAATGAGTTTTCTCTTCCCTTAGAACTCTGTTTCTCAGGGCCCCTGGACAGCCCAGTAGGTTAAGCATCCAACTCTTGATTTTGGCTCAGGTCATGATCTCATGGTTCCTGGGATTGAGCCCCGATCGGGCTCTGCACTGACATCATGGAGTCTGCATGGGATTCTCTCTCTCCCTCTCTACCCTTCCCCCACTCTCTCTTTCTCTCTCTCAAAATAAAATATTAAACATTAAAAAAAACCTCTTTCTCTCTTGTGGCTTTGAGAATTCCTTCTTTTTATTACAGACAGTGTTTCCTTTTTCTTTCCAGTTTTATGAGATATAATGGACACATACATTGTATTAATTTAAGGGGAACAGCATAATGATTCAATATTTGTATATATTGTGAAATAAACACCACAATAAGTCCAGTTAACATCCATCACCTCATAAAGTAACACATTTGTTTTTCTTCTGACAGGAACTTTCAAGATCTACTCTTATAGCCACATTCAAATATGCAATACAATAGTCATATCTATAGCCACCATGCTGTACATGACAACCTCAAGATTTATCTTACAACTGGAACTTTGTACATTTTGACCACCCTCACGCATTTTGCCCACTCTCCACACCTTCCTTTGGCAATCAGCAATTAATTCTTCAGAATTATGTGTTTGTTTGTTTTAGATTCTATATGTAGTGAGATTGGGCCTGTGTTTTTATTCCTCCGCTATACCAAGGAGCCTCCTCAGCAGAGCCAATTGCCTGCCAAAGGCCTGTTTAGCATGCAGTTAATAGTGAAAAGGGAATGAATGAAACATTAATCTAATATTCAGAATTAACTATTGCCTTCTCATTTGGATAGAGTCTATTTGATACAGCTTTAGGAACTAATTATACAGAAGCCCTACGGCTTAGTAGCTGAAGTTAGACCTGGAAGTTGGGAGATAATTCTTACTGCTCATTTACTAAGGACCCTTGAGGAAAATACATTACTTATCATTTCTCTCCTGGAATACTAGAACTGAAGGTGTCCATAAAGGTTATTTAGTCTATTTCCTAAGACACCCAGAGGAAGAGAGACTTACACAGATCAGCATTGTATATTAATGATCCAGTCAGAGCAGAAGCCTGCTCCAGACCCTAATCTATGCAATACAAAGTGGAGGTTACTTTGGTGAGGGATTGGCTGGTGAGAGGGGCAAGGAAACTATCTTAGGGGACAGAAATACTCTCTATCTTGACCGGAATGGTGCTTGCTGGAATGTATACACATCCCCCCAGTTCTACACTGAAGATTTGTAAATTTTACCAAGTGTAACATACTTCAGGGAAAAAAAATTAAGCATTTTAATGAAATTGCATAGTTCCTCATCCATTATTTCACTAATGCTATTTACTTTTTTTAAAAAAAGTTTATTTTTGAGAGAGAGAGAGAGACAGAGCGTGAGTGGGGGAGGGGAAGGAGCTTGAACTCGGAAAGGCGTTATCATTATCTAGACCCAAGTCAGATGCTTAACTGAGTCACCCAGACGCCTCCCTCACTATTATTATTAAATACATGTCCAAAATTTTTTCTGATTACAAAATAATACATATTTAGTAAAAATTCCAAAGTATCAGAAATGTAAAAACCTAGAAAAAGATTACCTTTCAAAGAACCACTCCCCACAGAAAAAACAAAACATTGTGTTTACTATACAACCCAGGTTTTATGTTTATATTTAAAAAAAGCAGCTTTTTTGATAGGTTGAAAGTGCTACATGTTGTCACCTGCTCCATAATCTACAGGACATATTGAGTAGTGTCATGCTATTATTTGTGACAACACTGTCCCCCTGCTTCTTAAGTACTTGAGATCTACATCAGAGAGATGAGAGACTCTGCTATCAATTAGAGATTCAACAAGGATATAGCACTAAATCTCCTTTTGAGTATTGATGAATGTCTGTCATTCTACTCTCATGCCATACTTATGTAGAAAATGTAACATTTCATAAAAATCGACCATCAGAGACTTAAATGTTCTTTCTGAAAAATAGTGACTTAAAAGAAAAAAAACTCACAAAGCTTAGAATTTTCATATTCATCAACATGACGAACTCCCCAACCTTCCAAGTTGTCTCACTTCTACGGTGGCCACCTTAACACTGTTTCTGGAATCAGTAAGTCAGGAACCAAGCAGAAAATGGGGCAGTAAGGGAGGGGTGGAAATCTGTGTGGATATTTGTGGTTGTCACATGACAAAGAGCATTTACTGATATTTAGTGGGTAGAGACTGAAGTACCTAGATTGCACAGCAGTTTGGCACAAGGAATAAATGTCCCGTGTATTACAATATGACTGAATATGTGACTGGCCACTCCTCTGAGTCTGGAACTTCTTTCTGCTTAAGTTAAACGAGAGAGAAATTTTGCAATACAAGGTATTTTTTCCATAAAATATCAGTGTCAGCCCTCGCATACCATGTTCTTTGATTTTATTTATTTGAGAGGCTGAAAGGCTTCTCATCTTCTGCCACTGTTGACTCTTTCATGGTAAGTAAGTGCACACTTATGGACATTTTATTGTATCTTTTTGTATAGTCATGGACCGATTATTTACATAAGTAAAATACGTACTATTGTAAATTTACTTCACCTTTTTGTTCAAATAGGGCACAATATTACATATTTTTGAAATTTTGTGTATGGTAAATATTTTCTATGAATATCTGGATTTAAAGAGAGAACTATAAGATGCTTAATATCGTAAAAGAGATCTGTGGTTGATCAGGATGAGAAGCATTGCTATAGAAAATTAAACAATTAGCAGAAAAATTCTTTCCCACTTTTTTTCACTTTTGCACGCATAATTCAGTGTTGGAATCATACAAAGAATGATCATACAAAGGACAGTGGTGTGAGTTTAAGTCTTTAATACGGAATGCAATCCCAATAAACTCTGTATCCTTATACTTCTGTGGAGGTCTTAAACTGATTTTCTTTTGGCAAGTCATGTCAGCTAGATCGTCTTTGTGTCTGTCATTGCAGATGGCGTTTAATGATTGCTTTAGTTTGAGCTATCCTGGTAACCCCCAGCCAGGGGGCTTGATTGAAGTGTTTCGTTCTGGCTATCAGCACTGGGCACTGTACCTGGGTGATGGTTATGTTATCAACATAGCACCTCTAGGTAAGTTTTGTTTCCCACAACTCCTGGAGGTTTTGAATTCTCTTGTTATAAGAAGGAATCATGAATGAAATCTTAAAAAAAAAGAAAAAAAATGTAGAAAGTAGATATATTTATCCGAAATAGGTTTAATGAAGGACATAGTAAGACCAAAGTGGCTTTGGTTAAATAACAAAGACCAATTAACATTAAAATGTTAACCATTTAACATTAGAATCTAGTAAAATCTCTGGATTAAAAAAATTAATAAAAAGGAAATAATCCACTGGGGAGAATATTGCTCACAAACATAAGCGTCAGTGTCTTTACCTATCACACTAATCATTTCAATTTGTTCAACATCTATTTATAGATTACCCAGTATGTGCCAAAAGCTATTCTAGATGCTGGGGATACATAAACAGCAAAATCCCAACAAACATATGGGTAAAGAACTATGAACAGTATGTAGAAGAAAAGAAGTCAATACCCATCTTTAAAGGGACTGATCTAGGAATTGTACAACAGAAAAACAAAATTTATGCCTATCACATTAGCAAACGTTTAAAAGTGATAACAGCTAGTGTTGATAAGAGTATAATGAAACCAATGCAAGTATATTGTTGAAGGAAATGAAAGTGGATAACTTCATTCATAAAAACAATTTATTATGGCATAAAAACAGACATGTAGACCAATGGAACAGAATAGAAACCCCAGAAGTAGACTCACAAACGTATGGCCAACTAATCTTTGACAAAGCAGGAAAGCATACCCAATGGAAGAAAGACAGTCTCTTTAACAAATGGTGCTGGGAGAACTGGACAGGAACATGCAGAAGATTGAAACTGGACCACTTTCTCACAAATTTCACAAAAATATACTAAAATGGATAAAAGACCTGAATGTGAGGCAGGAAACCATCAAAACCCTAGAGGAGAAAGCAGGAAAAGACCTCTCTGACCTCAGCCATGGCAATTTCTTACTTGACATATCCCCAAAGGCAAGGGAATTAAAAGCAAAAATGAACTAGTAGGAATTTATGAATATAAAAGCTTCTGCACAGCAAAGGAAACAACCAACAAAACTAAAAGGCAACAAATAGAATGGGAAAAGATATTTGCAAATGACATGTCGGACGAAGGGCTAGTATCCAAAATCTATAAAGAGCTCACCAAACTCCACGCCTGAAAAACTACCCAGTGAAGAATTGGGCAGAAAACATGAATAGGCACTTCTCTAAAGAAGACATCCTGATGGCCAACGGGCACTTGAAAAGATGCTCAACGTCGCTCCTCATCAGGGAAATACAAATGAAAACCACACTCAGATATCACCTCACGCCAGAGTGGCCAAGATGAACAAATCAGGAGACAATAGATGCTGGACAGGATGTGGAGAAAAGGGAAACTTCTTGCACTGTTGGTGGGAATGCAAATTGGTGCAGCCGCTCTGGAAAACAGTGTGGAGGTTCCACAGAAAATTAAAAACAGACCTACCCTATGACCCAGCGGTAGCACTGCTAGGAATTTAACCAAGGGTTACAGGAGTACTGATGCATAGGGGCACTTGTACCCCAATGTTTCTAGCAGCACTGTCAACAATAGCCAAATTATGGAAAGAGCCTAAAGGTCCATCAACTGATGAAAGGATAAAAAATTTGTGGTTTAAAAACACAATGGAGTACTAGGTGGCAATGAGAAAGAATGAAATATGGCCCTTTGTAGCAACATGGATGGAATTGGAGAGTGTGATGCTAAATGAAATAAGCCATACAGAGAAAGACACCACATGTTTTCACTCTTCTGTGGATCCTGAGAAACTTAACAGAAACCCATGGGGGAGGGATAGGAAAAAGAAAAAAAGAGGTTAGAGTGGAAGAGAGCCAAAGCATGAGACTCTTAAAAACTGAGAACAAACTGAGGGTTGATAGGGGGTGAGAGGGAGGGGAGGGTGGGTGATGGGTATCGAGGAGGGCACCTTCGATGAGCACTGGGTGTTGTATGGAAACCAATTTGGCAATAAACTTCATATATTGAAAACAAAAGAAAGCAATTTAATAGTGTGTATGAAGAGTCTTAAAAGAGTTCCTATGCTCTGACCCTGTAATTTTACTTCTCTGAGTCTATTCTTCAGAAGTATTTATAAAGATGTAGAATAACATTCAGCATAAAGGTATTCACTTCTATCTCATAAAAGTTTAAAAAACAGGCAATGGCAGAATAACAAATGATGGTGAGGATGTGGAGAAAAGAGAATATTCCTGCACTGTCAGTGGGAATATAAATTGGTGTAGCCATTGTGGAAAACAGTATGATATTTCCACAGAAAATTAAAATTTCCTCAAAAATACCAATGATCCAATAATTCCACTATTGGATATTTACCCAAAGAAAGTGAAAACACTAATTCGAAAAGATGTATGTACCCCTATGTTTATTGCAGCATTATTTACAAGGGCCAAGATAAGGAAGCAACCTAGGTGTCCACTGAGAGATGAATGGATAAAGAAGATGTAATATATATACTCGCTCACACACACACATGCACACACACAAATATATATATATATATACACAAGAAGTTATGTATATGTATATACACATACATATATACATAATATGTAATATATATATAATGGAATGTTAGCCATAAAAAAGAATGAGATCTTTGCATTTGCCTTAACATAGATGGATCTAAATGGTATTATGCTGTGTGAAATAAGATAAAGACAAATACCATGTGATTTCACTTCTATGTGGAATCTAAAAAAAAAACCACTCACCCACAAAAAAAACAAAACCCACAAAATCACAAATGAACAAACAAACCAGAAACAGACTCACAAATACAGAGAGCAAATGGGTGGTTGCCAAAGGGGAGGGATAGGGGGATAGGTGAAATATGTGAAATGGGGGCGCCTGGGTGGCGCAGTTGGTTAAGCGTCCGACTTCAGCCAGGTCACGATCTCGCGGTCTGTGAGTTCGAGCCCCGCGTCAGGCTCTGGGCTGATGGCTCGGAGCCTGGAGCCTGTTTCCGATTCTGTGTCTCCCTCTCTCTCTGCCCCTCCCCCGTTCATGCTCTGTCTCTCTCTGTCCCAAAAATAAATAAAAAACGTTGAAAAAAAAAAAAAAAAAGAAATATGTGAAGGGGATGAAGAGGTTAAAAAAAAAAAAGAAGCCAACAATGGCTTAGATTCAATAGTGGACTAGTTAAGTGAATTATGACTTTGTCACAGAATATTGACAGAATTCTTTAGTTGCAAGTAACGGAAACAAACAAAAGTTAGCATAAGCAAAAAGGCAAATTCATTGCTTCACTGAGGAAAACTACAAAAAAGGATAAAGATGGTTGGTGCTGGCTTCAAGGATGCCTGGATGTAGGGGCATAAACATGAGTATCAAGACTCACATCTGCATTTCCTTTCCAAGTATTGTCTTAATTCTCCCAGACTATGCCTCTCTAGGAGACTGAACTGATAGTCATCAACATCCTTAGGCTCTTATTCTTACAGTCTTGTGATCTAATAAGAGAGGGCCAATCCCTGCCTGTTGCAGTTAGAAATAGCATGGAGAACAATCTGATTTGGGCGAGTGTGGATCCCATGCCCATCACTGCACCATCGTTGTGCCCTGGAGAAGGAGATACTGTGATTAGCCCACACAAAATCATTTCCAGAAAGAAAGAGGCAGAGGTGGGATGGGGTGCTAGATAAGCCAAAACAATAGCTATTTAACGGCCATTAAAAATCATATTTCTGGACATGCTTAATTGCTTGAGAAATACTCTTGCATGATATTTACTTGAAAAAAAATCTAGATTAAAAATGCAGTGTGTCATATTATACCTACTTTGCAAAGAAATAATATATACCCATGTGAATGCACACATAGGCATGCTTCAATATACATGTGTTAATAAAAGACATAATAGAAAGATATGATAATATTATTATCAAAATAATAACATGATTATGGTTGGGCAGATAATGGGTGATTTAAATTTACACATTTATGTTGTTTTTTTATATATTTCCTAAATATTTAGAAATAAACACAAATTAATTCATTTTTTAAGAAAAAAACTGTATGCAAATAACAAGTAGCCTGGAGATTTTTTTTTCTTCAAGTTACATTTAGAAAGAAGTTTTAATAACCTTGGTCTTACTATCTTGGAGATGTCTGAGAATTTTTAATGTAGTGACTTTTGCAACATCTTGAGATATTTGCCTCTTGTTCTAGAATATTGGGAATGGAAATGGCAAATAAAGTGACATTTACGATACACACCCATTAGTTTCTGCAGAGTCTAGTGATTAACAGTAAGCAATGCTGCAATATCTCTGCAGTTTTCACGTCTGGAATACAATAAGAGATTTTTCTGCTCTTCCCTTATTTTCATGTGTTAAGCTCCATTTTAATATGGTTCTAGTACTGAGCTCTGATCCTGTAGACTGAAACGCAGTTTTCTGGTTCTATTGTTAACTACTCAGGTGGTATTTTGCAAGCCAGTTTACCTCTCTAAGCTTCAGTGTCCTCCTCTATAAATTGATAGCATCAGACTAGTGTAAATAAAACTTTAGTAATTCTAACTAGGAGATCTCTGCTCTAAGAACTTGTACAAGAACTTCCAATGTGTAAGATATTAACTGGAAATGCTGCTTGAAGGAAAAGGAACTTGGAAGGTAGGAAAAAAAAGGGAGTGGAAAAGAAAGTTAGCTTTTAGTTATTACAAAAAGGAAGACTCTCTTCACACCGGTTACATGGAGACTCTCTCATGATTGACTTGAACACATAGCCAAGCATAGCAGTCTTGGGCAGATGGAGAGGGACCAGGGCCAGGTGTTAGAGCTGAACACTGAGCAATCATCTGTCCAACCTCAGATACTGGCAGTAGCAGGCCAGGAGACAAAGGTATCTAGACAAAGGTAACTGTTTGCCAACTGAGGCAGTTAAAAGGGAGTTGCAGGGGTGGGACATGTAACAGGTGGGTATGGCATTGCATGGGGCTGCATCTGGTGGACAGGGCCTACTAGGTTAGATTCAGTTTCAGGACTTAGTTTCTTGGCCTAAAGGAACTGGCAAGATAAAAGCAGGGCCCCAGCTTGACCCCAGCTGACCCCTTGGAGGGGTTTCAAATTGGAACCAAATTGAAGCCAAGTTGAAAGAACAAGTGTAAAAAGCAGAGAAAGGGGTAAGGAGCACACTTAGACAACTAGGACGAGCTTATCAATCACAATGCACACAGCTGAGGCCCAAAGAGAGTAGCTGGGAAGGGTTCAGATGCTGAATAAAAGCATATTTTATAGGGAAAAAAAAAGGAGACAATGGTTTTATTTGTATTCTGTTAGGGACACATACCAAGATCTCTAATAATAATGCCAATTGATAGAGAACGTGTTTCTCAAGAATGGGTAGTTTTCTCACTCAATTTTCTCTATGGGCAGATACAGGTTTCTCTTCTATTTTCCCTCATTATAGATAAACTACCAAGTGAGTTATTGAGCCTGGTATGATTAAAGTGGCTTCTGGTTTGGTGCTAAGTTGGGAACCGAGCTGGGTTCAGTGACTCCATCACTTCCAAACATGTGGCATTGCAATACTCTGGCATTGGGGTTCTCTGAGCTGGGTCACCACATCTTGCTAACCAGAATTCTCCTTATAGAGGATGGCATTCCTGCAGCATTTACAAGCGCCAAGTCTATATTTAGCAGGAAGGCCCTGGTGAAGATGCAGCCCCTGAAGGATGTCGTGGGAAACGACACATACAGAATAAACAATAAATATGATGAAACTTATCCTCCTCTCCCCATGGAGGAAGTCATGCAGCGGTCAGAGATTGTTATTGGACAAGAGGTGGATTATGACATACTTGTCAACAACTGTGAGCATTTTGTGACTTTGCTTCGCTATGGAGAAGGAGTTTCAGAGCAGGTGAGTTTTCTTTAGAAGACATAGAAGTTGCTTACCTTGGGAAAATAAGCACTACTGACTATAAGATTCTCAGGCCTAAAACAAAATGAAAAGAATGGAGAAAAGGTGAGAATCCTGAAGGATAAGGACAGGAATTGAGGTGTCCAAGATCATGTAGCAGTTATGACCACATTAATGCGTGAACGTGGACATTTTGAATTTGGGGCTGGAAGGAGCTTGAAGCAGAATCAAGACCGTAGCTTTTCTGTCAGTCCTGTTGAGTTCTGTCCTTCAGGGTTCCTTCCTTCCATTTTTCTGCCATACAGCAGCCTCACATGCTGAAAGGGACATTCTGAAAAGAATGTTGAAATATTTAAATGGAAGTTCCTTTGCCAGAAATAGAGATGGTAACTCTGAGATTCTTCTCCATTACCTGACTGAGAGAGGCCAGCTAATGACAGACATATTTTGGTGGCTTTGAAAATTGTTTCTGTCTCCTTGCAATGCTAGTTTCAGAGGAATCTTGTGCTTTTAAGCAGGTCCTTTGATTGGTTGAGATTTTGGATGATTTCTTAAAATGGATCAATTACTTTATTTTTAAAGTAGCATGCAATGTTGTCGTCTCTCACACTATTTTGTAGCGTGGCAGATTCCTAACTAAAAGCATGCTTGGTTCATTTGCCTTCTTTCTACCTATTGTGGCACCAATCCAATTCCAACGTTGATGTTCTAACCTAAAGATTTATTAAAGGGATATTAGAGAATGAATAAAGGCTCCCAGTATCCTGAAATGGTTGAATCAGTTACAGAAACATCTGTTCTAAGGAATTAGTTTCCAATTCCCCTCACGGAAGCTTGGGAAGATGGGACAGGGAACATAAAAGGATACATTTGTTTTCATTAGGAAATAATTTAATTGGAAATGCATTTCTTTAGGAAATATATTAACATAATGAATGTGCTATTCACATGTAACAATAAATCGCTTGTGAGCCAGAGCACAGAAAATATCCACACAAAAAATCCTGTTCACCTTCGCATTAAAAACTAAGGGTGTAACTAGGAAGTGAAGTCCATTCCTCTCCTTTGTAAAGGATAAAGTTGTCCACTGTGTTCAAGAAGCAATTTTTTTGAATGTGGCTAAAAAAAAAAAAAAAAAAAAAAATGGGATCAGAACCATCTTCTTGCTTTGGCTCTAATTTACCATCCCTCATCTTTTCCCCTTTCATACCCAGAATCAAGACCCATGAAAAATTAATCATTCCTCAACAACTAGAACTGTTCTCTAGCTGGTTCTGTTGCAGGAAGTACAGTGACAGCCCCAAGAACTCACCTAAGCTTTGAAATTGTGCTTACCTGAGCTACAACCACATCTTCCCCAGTTATTAGGTTGGTGGCTTGGAGAACATTGTTTATCAGTTTCCCAACCTATAAACTGAGGCTCTTTGGGGGATTATACTAGATATTTGAAGTCTCTTAGTGCACTGTATTATATATCATCCATCTCAATAAACAATGTGTCTTAGATGAATGTTATTTTTAATTATAGTAATTAAGAATTTTATAGCTCTGTATTGGTACTCCTCGATAAAATTTATGTTGATCTGATAGAAACTGTAGCACATTATTATTATTTTCATTATTATCAACAATTCATAATATTACTACCAACAATAGCTAGTGTTTGATTAGTTTTGGGGTCTCCTCAGGGATTAAGGGCCTTTTTTTTGAAAGTTTCAACAAATTTATTTATGTATTTATTTACTTATTTATTTATTTAAATCTAATTTATTGTCAAGTTAGCTAACATCAGCATATATAGTGTCCTCTTGACTTTGGGAGTAGATTCATTGCTTGCATACAATGCCCAGTGCTCATCCCAAGTGTCCTTCTCAATGCTCATCACCCATTTTCCCCTCTCCCCCACACCCCCCGCAAATCAACCCTCAGTTTCTTCTCTGTATTTAAGAGTCTTTTATGGTTTGCCTCCCTCTTTGTTAAAAGCTATTTTTCCCCCTTTGCTTCCCCCATGGTCTTCTCTTAAGTTACTCAAATTCCACATATGAGTGAAAGCATATGGTACAGTCTTTCTCTGACTGACTCATTTCACTTAGCATAATACCCTCCTGTTCCATCCACATTGTTGCAAATGGCAAGAGGTTGTTGCCTGTTTTCTCCTCTAGGGTTTTGATGGTTTCCTGTCTCACATTTAGGTCTTTAATCCATTTCGACTTTATTTTTGTGTATGGTGTAACAAAGTGGTCCAGTTTCATTCTTCTACATGTTACTGTCCAGTTCTCCCAGCACCATTTGCTGAAGGGACTGTTTTCCATTGGATACCCTTTTCTTGCTTTCTCAAAGATTAGTTGGCTGTACATTTGTGGGTCCCATTCTGGGTTCTCTATTCTATTCCATTGGTCTATGTGTCTTGTTTTTGTGCCAATACCATACTGTCTTGATGATTACAGCTTTGTAGTAGAAGCTAAAGTCTGGGATTGTGATGCCTCTGGCTTTGGTTTTCTTTTTCAACATTAGCTTGGCTATTCAGGGTCTTTTGTGGTTCCATACAAATTTTAGGATTGTTTCTTCTAGCTCTGAGAAGAATGCTGGTGCAATTTTGGTATTTCACTGAATGGGTAGATTACTTTGGGTATTATTGACATCTTAACAATATTTGCTCTTCCAGTCCATGAGCATGGGAATGTTTTTCCATTTCTTTGTGTCTTCTTCAATTTCTTTCTTAAGTGTTCTATAGTTTTAAGCATACAGATCTTTTACATCCTTGCTTAGGTTTATTCCTAGATATTTTATGGTTCTTGGTGCTATTGTAAATGGGATCAATTTATTGATTTCTATTTCTAGTGTTTCATTATTGGCGTATAGAAATGCAACTGATCTCTGTACATTGATTTTATATCCTGTGACTTTGCTGAGTTCATATATCAGTTCTAGCAGCTTTTTGGTGGAGTCTTTTGGGTTTTCCATGTACAGTATCATGGCATCTGCAAAAAGTGAAAGTTTGACTTGTTCTTTGCCAATTCGGATGCCTTTTATTTCATTTTGTTGTCTGATTCCTGAGGCCAGGACTTTCAACACTATGTTAAACAACAGCGGTGAGAGTGGACATCCCTGTAGTGTTCCTGATCTCAGAGGGAAAGCTCTCAATTTTCCCCCATTGAGGATAATATTAGCTGTGGGCTTTTCATATATGGCTTTATGATGTTAAGCTATGTTCCTTCTATCCCAACTTTCTTGAGGGTTTTTATTAAGAAAGAATGCTGTATTTTGTCAAATGCTTTTTCTGCAACTATTGACAGGATCATATGGCCCTTATCCTTTCTTCTTTTAATGTGATGGATCACACTGATTGATTTGTGAATATTGAACCAGCCCTGCAGCCCAGGAATGAATTCCGCTTGGTCATGGTGAATAATTCTTTTAATATACTGTTGAATTCGATTTGCCAGTATCTTGTTGAGAATTTTTGCATCCATGTTCAAGAAGGATATTGGTTTGTAATTCTCCCTTTTAGTGAAGTCTCTATCTGGTTTGGGAATCAAGGTAATGCTGGCTTCATAGAATGAGTCCGAAAGTTTTCTTTCCATTTCTATTTTTTGGAACAGCTTGAGAAGAATAGGTATTAACTCTGCTTTAAATGTCTGGTCGAATTTCTCTGGGAAGCCATCTGGCCTAGGCTCTTATTTGTTGGGAGATTTTTGATAACTGATTCAGTTTCCTCGCTGGTTATGGGTCTGTTCAAATATTTTATTTCTTCCCACTTGAGTTTTGGTAGTGTGTGGGTGTCCAGGAATTTGTCCATGTCTTCCAGGTTGCCCAGTTTGTTGGCATATATTTTTTCATGGTATTCTCTAATAATTGTTTGTATTTCTGTGGTATTGGTTGTGATCTCTTCTCTTTCATTCATGATTTTATAGGTCCTCTCTCTTTTCTTTTTGAAAAGTCTGGCTAGGGGTTTATCAATTGTGTTTATTCTTTCAGAAAACCAGTTCTTTGATGCGTTGATCTGTTCTACTGTTTTTTTCAGATTCTATATTGTTTATTTCTGCTCCCATCTGTATTATTTCTCTTCTTCTGCTGGATTTGGGGTTTCTTTTTTTTTTTTTTTTTTTTTAATTATTTTTTTTAACGTTTATTTATTTTTGAGACAGAGAGAGACATAGCATGAACGGGGGAGGGGCAGAGAGAGAGGGAGACACAGAATCGGAAGCAGGCTCCAGGCTCTGAGCCATCAGCCCAGAGCCCGACGCGGGGCTTGAACTCACGGACCACGAGATCGTGACCTGAGCTGAAGTCGGAAGTTTAACCGACTGAGCCGCCCAGGCGCCCCTGGATTTGGGGTTTCTTTGCTGCTCTGCTTCTAGTTCCTTTAGGTGTGAGGTTAGGTTGGGGATATTTCTTGTTTCTTGAGATAGGCCTGGATTGCAATGTGTTTTCTTCTCAGGACTGCCTTTGCTGCAAGGGATTAGGGGTCTTGGACATAGAACAGTTTTCTTGGGGAATGGCTATGTATTTCTCTGAAATTAAAAAACCTCAACAGCATTTAAAAAGATTAGAAAGGTGGAAGGATCATGGTCCATCTTTTTCTTCTTCGTGCTTTTTTGTGTTAAAAAAGTTATAGGCTTTATTTTTTTTTAGAGTAATCTACAGTTCACAGCAAATGTGATCTGGAATTTTAGAGAGTTCCCACATACCCCCTCCCCATCACCCATATACACGGCCTCCCCAACCATCACCGTTCCATATCAGTGTGGTATATTTGTTACAAATAATGAACCAATACTGACACATTATCCACCAAAGTCCATAGTGAAGGAAACTAGAATATCACCTCAAAATCTGTGTCATAAGGATTATTATTTATTATCAAGAGCTGAAGGCACTTAAGAAGGAGGCCCTGCTCTCCACATATTTGCCTAAAAGTGGGAGATACATTTTGAAAGGTGTCCCTCTTCCCTTTGCTAGCAGGAAGGACAAAAATTAATCATCACAGACAACCAGTAGAGGAATCTAAATAACAACACTTACTGGGGCACCTGGGTGGCTCAGTCGGTTGAGCGTCCGACTTTGGCTCAGGTCATGATCTCGCGGTTAGTGAGTTCTAGCCCCGTGTCGGGCTCTGTGCTGACAGCTCAGAGCGGGAGCCTGCTTCGGATTCTGTGTCTCTCCATCTCTCGGCCCCTCCCCTGCTCACGCTCTGTGTCTCTCTGTCTCTCAATAATAAATAAATGTAAAAAAAAAATTTATATAACAACCCTTACTAACTAGCCTTTGCCATTAATTTCCCATGTTTACCTTACCGCGGTCTGCCATCCTAGGCAGCCTGAAACTGCTTTCTTTTGTCCTGCCATTACTCTACAAATGTATTGATCTTTGCTGAAGATGTGCTATGTAAGCCTGAATTCTAAGCCACCTCTTTGAATTACTCTTCCCTGAGTTTCTCCTGTGTATGTTTGAGATGTACATGTTAATAAACCTCTGTTTTTCTCTTGTCAATTTGCCTTTTATTAGTGAGCCTCAGCTGAAAACCTAAGATGCACAAAGGAAAAATTTTGCCTCTCCTAAAATAGTTTACATTAGGGTTTAGTCTTAGTGTTTTGCATTCTATAAATTATAACTGTATAGTGACATATATCCACTAGTACAGTATCATATGGAATAGTTTCCCTACCCTAAAACTTCTCCGTGCTCTCTTTGCCTATTCGTCTTTCCTCCTCCCAAGTCTCTGGCAACTGCTGAGAAGAATGCATACTAAGCAACATGCATTTAAAATTCCTCCATGTCTTTTCATGATTTGGTAACTCATTTTTCTCTATCACCAAGTAACGCTCCGTTGTCTGGATGTACATTCAGCAACTAAAAACCATCTTGGTTGATTCCGAGTTTTGGTAATTATGAATAAAACTTCTAGAAACATTTGTGTGCAGGGTTTTGTGTAAATACCAAAGGGCATGATTACTCGATTGTATGGTAAGAATATGTTTATTTTTGTTAGAAACCATGGAAGGTCTTACAAAGTGGCTGTGCCCTTTTGCATTCCCACCAACAACGAATGAGAGTTCCTGTTTTTCCATGTCTTCTTCCACATTTAGTATTGTGAGCATTTTGGGTTTTAGCCATTCTAATAGGTACACAGTGGTGTCTCACTATCTTAATGTGCAATTCCCTAAACGTGTATGAAGTTAAGCATCTTTTCATATGCTCCTTTGTGATTTGCATATTTGACGATGTGTCTCTTGAGATCTTTTGCCCATTTTTAAACTGGGTGGCTTGCTTGTTTTCTTTTTGTTGAGTTTTAAGAACTTTTTACATATTTTGGATAACAGTTCCTTATCAGATTTGCCTGTTGGAAATGGTTTGTTTTGTTGTTTTCTAGTATGTGGCTTGTCTTTTCTTTTAAAAAAGATTTTAAGTAGACATGTTCCACTGGTATAGTCTTAACAAGGTATTGAAATGTGCCTAGCTTTGTGGAAGATGGCAGCACTCTTGCATAGGCCTGAACAAGCTGATCTACAATATACCCTGACTGTGCTTCAGTGCATAGCACTGTGAACTTAGAGTCTCAGAGGAAAAGGAATTTTGGTAGACCTTGTGGTCATCTGTGACCCAGCTGTGCTATGTCAGGATACAGCACTCCAGATTCAACTAATGTTTCCTTGGTCATGTTTAGATCCTCAGAATGAGGCTTTTATTATGGCCCACAGTCAGAAAGCCCTGTAAAGGATAAAAGTATGAAGAGTCAGCTTAGGTGACTTTATAATCCTAAATTGTGAAATAAAAGCTCGTGTTCATATAGGTTCTGAGAACATTCTGAGATGTTACAATCTTGCAAGTCAGATCCTGTTACTCAAAACGCCAAGGGATTGTCCCAATCACGCAGGGTTTTGCCATCTAGAATGTAACTTGAAGTGTTTGGGATTTGGGAAACCGCGTGCACTATAGGAAATAGTTTCCTTGTAATAGTATCTGGCCTGTGTGCTGTCAGGGGATTTTGGCTTAGGATCACATTGCTTTCCCCAGGCCTCTTAGATCTGTGGGATTTCTTTCATCTCTTGTATTTCTACTGGCTGAAAGATACCCAGTGAGTTAGGTCTGCGTTTAGCAGATCCCAATACACAAAACGCCAAGGGATTGTCACAGGATTTTGCTGTCTAGAATATAATTTTAAATGTGTTTGGGATTTGGGAAGCCCACAGGATCTTCCCCAGGGCTGTACCCTACTGCCATTTGACTCCTCTCTCTAAAGATACCAATTGCATCTTCCTATTTGTTCATTGCCCCGCCACCACCACATTTCCCTGTATCAGATCTTGGGATCTCAGCATCTGCCTGGAATTATATGAGAGTTAGGCTTGATTATCCGATTGACTATCTGATTATTGATTTTGCCTCTCTTTGGAATTTTGTCCTCTGTCTTGTGTCTGCCTGTCCCCCTGGCTCCCCATGGGTAGTTCTGGACTGCAGCAAATTCTGACTCTTTCCCCGGGAAATAACTTAGGTGGTGACTAATTAAAAATTATGAGTAAAATAATCAAGCAACCAAATAAAGTTAGGATTGTAAAGTAAAATAACATTTGTCATTTGTTCGCCAGCTGCCACTCTCCCTGGCAGTTGGGGATGGTGGCACAGCAGGGAGTTTTGGTGCCTGGCCTTGTCCCTGCAGACCGCAGAGTGATATAAATGGAGTAAATGCTCCTGTCATTGGCCAGGCCCTTGTGGTCTGGTTCCCACAGGGAAGCTGCAGGTAGGGAGGCAGCACTATGTGGCAGTCACGTAGGGGTGGCAGGCTCTGTGGTGGAGACCTGTGGGTTAGAGAGAAGGCATGCTCAAATGTGATCTGGGTCAGGCTTTCCAGCATTTGGGTTGGTCCCTGGAATCATTTGGGGAAAATATTTTGCTTTATTTGAAAGCCTGATTTCTTCAATCCCAGAGAACAATTGTTGTTTTCAGAATGTCTGATGACTCTGAAGCATCTGAATATGACCTTTGGGTCATAAAACTGCATGCAAACTCATGCAGATGGAAGGCAATATTAGCTGAGTGCCATGAAAATCATGAATATTTATTAGATCCCTCATCATGATGATTAATACCCTTAAAGCTACAAACGTCTGAACTCCTTTATGGACAACTGAGCTTGAGAGTAGTTTATTTTAGTTTGTCTACATGAGAAATTAATTTGTGACACAATAGTTAACATCAGTAGCGACCTCTTTTGAAGTTTGTTTATCAAAAGAGAAATTGTAGCTACCAAATAAGAGCATAGAGGTATTTAGTTTAGATTACATCTGTGAATTCTTTCTCTAGTAGACATTCTTGAGTCAGGAACACACATGCGCACACACACACACACACATGATATTCACTCTGGTATAGACCAAACTAGGGTGTATTAAGGAGGTAGGGATTGTTTGGAAGAGAAACACATGGTTCATGGCTCAACCCATATCTAAACATGTTGGTGGTATGACCTCAGGCAAATCACTTAACTTACCAAGTTTTCCCAAATAGGAGTAACACTACCTCCCAGATGTACTATGATGATTATTAGGAATTGTGCCATCATGAGTTATAAACTATTGGGGGTCATAAAAATATGAGAAACATATGCCTACATGTATTTAACTATCTCTTTGTCATAATTATAAAAATTATAAATTTATTCATCTTCACACAGAACTTAATTTGGCATGAAGCTTTAAATTTTTCTGGTGTCATTGAAAGGGTCTTCAGTTTGCTTGGATTTAGGACACTGAGGTGCCTTTAGAATAAGCTGTGGTGTTTTTTGTTTCTCATTTCTCTATAGGCCAACCAAGCAATAAGTACCATTGGGTTTGTGACAGCTGCTGCTGGTGTCTTCTCACTCCTGGGCTTGTTTCCAAAAAGACAAAGAGCAAAATACTATTAACAATTTACTGAAGAGATATTGGAACTGAAGGAATTTGTGAGGAGGGAAAAAAAAAAAACTGGGAATACTTATTTTCGATGCATCATTATTGTTCAAAATTCCAGTGATGGATGGCAGTCTCTTTAATAAATTGCTTACTGATGTTATCGCATTATTGAGCCGTGGAAATTTTTCTCCCTACCAGCAGAGATTTGCTGTGGCAGCTTAAACAAGAAGCAGTAGCCTTTTGAGCAAGCCAGCGGAAGATCTTAACACAATCACATCATATTTTACCTTTTACCATAAATATTGGTTTCCTTTCTCCTGAGGGTGGGCTATTTTGTACTTGCCAGAGGAATGAAGAGCCATTTGTATGTGGTTTTAAAAGAAATGTTAAGATTCCCAAATTGTTCAGATTGACATCTAACTGAACAGAAAAGAAACTGGGAAATTGATGGGCATTGAGGTGGGCACCTGTTGGGATGAGCACTGGGTGTTGTATGGAAACCAATTTGACAACAAATTTCATATTAAAAAAAAAAAGAAACTGGGAAATTGAGCATTTGGTTAGGCAGTTTGAGGAGCTTTGATTCACAATCCATTTGAGGGTGGACTCCTAGCTCCTAGTTCCTGTGCAGATGGGGTTGGGGCGGATGGGAGCTGGTGTCCTTTGCTCTGGTGTTTGGGATCCAGATTTCCCTGGAAGTCACTCATTTGTCAGGAGTATGTGTCAGGAGTGAACAGCAAGAGTGGGTTGTTCTGTTCTACGGAGCTACATTGTTTTCTTTGAAGTATTTCGGGGGTTTGACCCTTTTAACCCTAACAAGAGATCATTAAATGTAGGTTTGAAATGCCATTTTTAGAAAACAATATCTCGTGTTACTGTTTAAGGCTTTTACTGTAAGTCAAGGAGTGTCATGATTTTATCCTTGCATTTTGTTGATTATATGTTGAATGAAACAAATTACTTTTTAATATGTTCCCAATGTAATTCCTGTTGGCAGCAGGTGGAAAAAAAGT
This sequence comes from Panthera onca, assembly GCF_046562875.1. Taxonomy (NCBI): domain Eukaryota; kingdom Metazoa; phylum Chordata; class Mammalia; order Carnivora; family Felidae; genus Panthera; species Panthera onca. The sequence continues at coordinate 75,044,564 of NC_138347.1, read as the reverse complement.
GAATGCAGGTCTCAATACCCTAGGATTGTATCAGACATTGTAACATTACCCTACCAACCACACTGCTAAGCAATGATATCCTTCTTATGTCATAATTAAAAGCATGACATTAAATAAAGAAAAAGTTCAATTAAATGGGGGTGAGAGGGTATGATCAGGGAATAAGGAACGTGGTAGATAAAGTAACTAAACAGAAGACTCAATGAATAGATAGGGTCTATGACCCTATCAATGATAGGGACCCCATCTCTCTTCCTTGTTCCCTGTCTAATCCGTTCCCTTTCTTATGACACCAGTTCTGCCTCCAGATAACTCCCAAACTCCCTCTTCCTCCACTTGTCCTCTGGGAGAGGTGGGTGTCTTCTACCGGATACCATGATCCAAAGTCACCCCTTCATTTTTATTCTACATTAAGTTTCTTCTTCCTTTTATGCTCTCCTTTCAAGTAATAGTAAAAAAAAAAAAAAAAAAAAAAAAAAAAAAAAAAAAAGAAAGGAATTTTTCTAATATTGTCAAACTAGGGTGAAATTGGCATCAGCTTAATGTGTTACCTTTCCCAGGGTGTGCTTACCTTTTAATAAAGTATGACTGCAGAGGGCAAATTTTACCCAAAGCAGGAGACTCGGGTGTGGTGGGATTACCACACCAGCCGATGGGAGAGGGAACGGAAGTGGAGACAGAAAGGACCTCCTGAGGATCTTCAGGTCAAACCTTACTAGTGAATTCTAGACCCCTCCACTCCACAAGGCAGTCCTAGCTGTGCTGGGTCACAAATGCACTTCTAAATTGAATTCGATGATATCTTTTCCACATAGGTTGTGTTCAGGCTCCAGTGGTGTTCACCCTGAGAGGAAAGCTCACAAAGGTAGTCATCAGTTTTCCCATAAAAATGTCCATTCTTCATGATGGGCAGCTTAAGACTGCCCAGGGCCATGCTCATTGTGCTTTTATCAAACATTTCTTCCAAGACTATTAAGCCCTTCTCTGAGAGTACTTTCAGCAAGGTCAAGCATAGGGTTCAACTTTATTATGTGCCCTCCCCACACACACACAAAAAAAGATCTATGAAATAAATATCATCATCTATCAGATAACTAATAGGGTGTTGGAAAAACTGGGCAAGGGAGGCTGTACATTTATTGAATAAAGATTTTTTTAATCTTTTTATGTTATCTAAATGTCATAGTGTGTCAATTGAATCTTCTGATTCTGAAGGTCAAATTACTAAATACAAATAACGCCAGTTCAAGAAATCTGAGCTGCCATATATTTTAGGTTGGCATACATTTCTTAATCTAGAATTCTGCTTTGTCTTTTCATCTTTCATTGGTAGTCACTAAATTAGACACATTTTAAAATAATCCCTCTCTAAAGCCATCCACCCAAGAAAAGGTTAAAAAGCAAATAAAGTGTAAATAAAAAGGGTTTGTTTTTATAGGAATTTGCATTTATGCTGCTGGTGTGTATAACAAAGTATATAGTACTATATACAGCAATGCATTGCTGAAATGTTAAAAACATTTTTTCAGCTCTAAGGATTACAGAATTATAAAGGTATTATTGAATGCATCTATCACTGTTAGGCCCATAACTGAAGCTCGTGGGATAGAACTGGTTAGCTAATTGCCTATGAGCCATTAAAGATATATTAGCAAAACTCAATTTATGGTCACAAGGAAAGCCTACTAGCTAATTTAAAAGGTTCACTAGAGATGTATGTCCTCTCAAGGTCACCGAGAGGTAGATATATATTAAAGGTAATAGCGTACAGAATATATTTACAGAGGATATACCTTTTCTTGTGGCCATTAGTGCGCACATAATGATTGAGTAAAATAATGAAAAGATGAAATGGGACTTGAGGTCGTTCAGCAGCCTGATGCTTGTCATGCTGTAGACACAAACATTAGGAGTCCCTACTCCAGGATTGTGTTTTAAGATGAGCAATGCTGAGTTTGAACCAACTTTTTGACTTAGAACCTGAGGGTTTCATCTGTCCATAGCAAAAAATAAATAAAACTGTCATGTTTCTTTAAGTGAAAAGTATAGTTTAACATTTGTCCCATTATCTTTGTGATCTACCACGGACTTTCAGGCTCACTGCTCCCAAAACAATATACTTTGGGTTATGCCAACATCAGTGGAGTTGGCTTAGATATAAGCTGTGCCCAAGCCAAGATTACAGGCAGTTAACAGGCACCTCCATCATTTTCTACTTATTACAGAGTTAATTTTTCTGAAGGAAATCTCAGTTCTTCTTTCTTTATTAAAGCCATACAAAAGAAGCAAAAAGAGGAATTTTGTGACCTTGGGCAAAGTTAAGTACATAAATGGTCTTCGCAAGTAAATATAAGGTTCAGTAAACCTGTGATAATTTATTGACAGAAAGACTTTTTCCCCCCACATTCTTTTATTTGTCTGTGAAAATAAAGATATATTGGTGAAACTTTCAAAGACCAAACTCTTCTTGAATTTTCCTTCTACTGATGTTCATATCACTAATTTCACTACCATAAAAGCTTGGGCATTTCAGCCAGGATAATGGTATGCAATATTAAGGAAAAAAAAAAAAGACAATCGAGGAAGTTCATGTTTTTCCTCAGTAGCGGAGGATACAGTCAAAATAAGCATATTTAAGGTTCTTTTTTGCAAGGTTCAATACATCGAGAAATGCACCTTGAATTCTCTGATGGATAAAGAAAGGTAGAGGTAGACTGTCATCACCTCTCCACAATATGTTAGTTTCTGGGAGCAAGGAGATGCTGTTAACCCCATATGACAATAATTCTGATTACAGCCTGGTCCAAAAATGCTGTTCTGTGGTTTGGCCTTCCAATTCGAGTTTCGCTTTTGGAATCTGTTCAGGGCTTTCATAGCCACGGTTGATGTAGAATCCATTTTCACCATCGCCTGAATAATCCGTTCTGTTTGTGGGAGGCCAGGTGGAATCTTCTGCCAGCGTTTTTTGCCAGTGCCTATATTGACTTTTAGAATAGAATCCAAATTCTTTTTTGATCCACAGCCAGAGCTTTCGATTTTGAAGGATGAAATCCTGAGAAATCAGGTGGAGAAAACAATCAAACCATCCTTCCACATTCCCCTGCAGCCAGGGTGCTCACCGCCCGCCCGGGGCCTCTCAGATGTACTTATTTAAAGCTGCTTCTGCGGCAACTTTACTCCCTGCTGTCCCCACCAAGTCTAGCAGCTCCCTGGTTCTCTCCCTTGAGAAGGGAGTGTGCTTGTGTTCACACCAAAAGCTTACAGCCTTTCATTTCTACAGATTTCCTAGTTAAATCCTGGCTGGTGATTCACCTAGAATTATTTTACTGCCAGACTGAAATGATAACAAAATAACATACTCAAAATCGAGAAAAGGAAAAAAAAAATCACTGCTACCTGCCACAGGCCACTTACAAGGTGCCCCCTGATGGTTTGTTGAATGAATGGAGGAACTCTAGAAATCAAATGGGTTTTGCTTTCCGTTTGGGAAGGGTTCTCTTTTTTTCTATGTTCACATGCACTCACAATGTTTACACATTTATAATAGGAATGGTCAAATTTTGCATTCCACTTCTGGTTATGCTAGACTTTCTGTCACATGTAGCCATAGTCTTCTCAATAATCACTTTTAATGATCCTATACCATTTTTTCAAATTGGTGTATAACGATTGATTTAAACAAACAGCATCTCTACTTTTGAACATATAGGTTGAATCTAAAATTTTACCACCATAGGGGTACCTGGGTGGCTCCGTTGGTTAAGCGTCCAACTTTGCCTCAGGTCACGATCTCATGGTTCATGAGTTCGAGCCCGCATCAGCCTCTGTACTGACAGCTCAGAGCCTGGAGCCTGTTTCCTATTCTGTGTCTCTTTCCCTCTCTGCCCCTCCCCTGCTCACACTCTGTCTCTCTCTCAAAAATAAATAAACATTAAAATGTTTTAAAATTAAGATAAAATAAAATTTTACCACCATAGATAATACTACGATGAATACCTTCATACATGTAGGCTTTTTTTCTCCCCCTTTGGGTTATTTAAAAATCTCTATAGTCTCAGGCACCTGGGCTACTCAGTTGGTTAAGCATCTGACTCTTGATTTTTGGCTCAGGTAGTGATCTCACAGTTTGTGAGATCGAGCCCTACATTGGGCTCTGTGCTGTCAGCAGAGAGCTTTCTTGGGATTTTCTCTCTCTCCCCATCTCTCTCTGCCTTTCCTCCACTCGTGTTCTATCTATCAAAATAAATGAATAAAAACTTAAAAAAAATAAAATACGTAAAAATATATATAGTCTCAAATGGAATTCCTTAGAGTATGAGAAATTTTACACTCATTGTATACAATGATGTGTGTGTCACACACACACATATATTTATATAGATTTGTTTGAACCCTTTTCCCAAGGGATTTACAACACATGAATCTTTTTTTTTTAAACTGTCCCTTAAAAAAAATAATACCCAGGACTTTCACTGAGTAGGTAAAGTCATTTAATGACAGTGAATAGAAGAAAAATACTATAGGGGAAGACTTTCAAGAGTAAGAATTGACTAGATGAGCAATGGTTTCCTTCCACTCTTAATTAAGGAAGCCCTTCTGAAGACAGCTCTTCACGCTGAAAGGTCTCATTGAATTTTAGAGCTTGTAGGTCACCTGGTCTAGTCTCTACTAGCTTATTGATAATACTAGAAAAATACACTACGATGCCTTCATGGGAGACAAAAATTAGAGTTAATTTGATGTTTTGCCTTCCATGCTAAACATGGATCCTGAGAACATTTCTATGCAGCCTTTAGAGAAGTTTAAATCACTCTCCAAGAGTTTCCCCCAAAGAGAACATGCACAGTTCTTATAAACCGTTAATAACTATCACTTTGGGAGACAAAAACGGTCCATCTAAAAAACAGGTATGTGTTGAGAATGAGACCCTTTATTTGTTTATTTTCCCAGAAAGAGTGTAAGAGATGTACAGAAATTTACCTCTATGAGGAAGGCCACACAGAATTGGGTGAGGGCTGCCACCAAAATCGAAACCCTCCATGATGTCAGTGTTGGGATAAACTGTTAAAAAAAGAATCTTACCTTTATACCATGCAGACCTTAAATTTTGAACATACACACACATAAACATTATCTTATTTAATTTATGTATTTGTAACAGCTCTCTGAGCTTGGAGGGTAGGCATTGCTTTCTCCACTTCACAGATGAGGTCAGTGCGTTGCCTAAGGATGCAAAGCCAATCAATAAATAGAGCCAGAATTCAAATCAGAACTGACTGCCTCTTGGCCTGTGTTTCCTCCACTGCCTGAGAGTAAACATTCGGTAAAATGTGCCATGGGTCACAGACATGAGACAAAACACTTTGGAACCTGTGTGTCTCTCTTCATTTTTATCTTTTCAAATGGAGGTAAGAGGATGCAGGATTAAGTCATTCATCTAATATTGCTATCACTTCTAATCCTCCCAAAGTTAAAATCTACTTGGAGTTCATTCATTCAGTGAAATTGACGTATGAGTAAAACATAAAGGGCACAGAGGTTACCAGTTACTTTTGATACTAGGTAGAAACTTTCCGAACCAAGGTTCCCAGCCCTAAGTCTAACGGCTTGATCAACGTTGAACGCACACAACCCACCTCCTTTTAAGGATTCAAGGGTACCTATTGGCCACCAATTATGATTAAATGATAGGTATTAACACTACAACTTCCCATGCTGGCATCAGTGGCAAAAGATTACTCCCACAACTCCCTTTCTGATCCCAAAGTCAAATATGGGGGCTGAGCTGTTGTTGGGACTAAAACCACAGATCCTCCACAGCATCTGATTGCCCCCTTGCAATTCTCATCCCCAGTCAGATACGGGTTATTGCGCTTTATTTTCTCCCGTCATGTAGAGACAGCCTTTCTCAGGGTTGTGAGACAGAGCACCTGGGTGCAGAGCTGTCTGGAGACTGTTGTGAGATCTGGCAGTGGGTCAGAGCATAGTGGAGAACCTGGTCCTTCCCCTCCCTGCTGCTCCTGCCCTGATCTGAGAGGACTCCTCTCCATCCCTTGGCCTGGAAAACACTTGTCACACTGCTTTGGAATTATCTGCCCACGGGATGGTCTTCCCTCCTAGCCTCTGAACTACTTGAGAGCTGTGCCCACGCGCCTTACACATCTTGGGCTCGCTAGTGCCAAGCATGCTCTGGAGCTTCATAATGTCTTGTAAGTGACTAAATGGTCTAGGTTCTCATTTCCTAACTGCATCTCCCTCCATAGACTCTCTGCTCAAGCATATAGCATCACGTAATTAGGCTGCCATCACGTAATTAGGCTGTCCTAAAAGCCCTGCTGGAAAGCCTGCTCAGATATCTTCATTGACTCTCTGTTGCTCTCAGGAGAAAGCCCAAACTCCCCTGGCCACCTTTGTCCAGCCACACCACGCCTTCCTCACATTCCACAGCATGTTGCCTCAGGCTTTGCCAATCCTCCAAGCATTCTGTGAAACAAGTCTTGCTTTCGATTTTTATTTCGGCCACCTTACATTCTTTTGCATTTCCAAGACAAAAGAGATTCTTGCAGCCTTCTCTGCTTGTGCTCAGGCTGTTTTCCTGGTTTGAAATACCTTTACCTCCTACCTAGCAAAATCCAGCCTATCCTGTGGACCCAGATCAAGTTGAGCCTCCACCATGAGGCCCTCCATGATGGTACAGGGTACAGGCCCCGTGAGAGCTCCTCCTTCCTGTGTTCTTCCCACTTCTCCCTACACCCTCTACAAGCACAGGTGGTCCCAGGTGGCCATGTCATCATTTCACTCGCATAGGACACAATGTCCTCAACAAAACTATAGACTGCAAGAGTCAATCCCTCTCTTTCATTTCTCCCACAATGCTGGCTCTAAGAATGGTTTCAATGACCTCTTCTTAAATTTTATTTTAACCCACCACCCCTTGGGTTAAGTGATGCCCACTGAAATAAAACTTCCCATAGTCAATGTCTGACAGACAGAACCTGATTGGCCTACAGGTCTACTTTTTCTTACTCCTTACAACTACATTATAAAGGATTTCTACTATATGTTTAAAAAACGACACTTGAAGAATTACTGAATTAACACATCAATTTATCATATTAGCATAACATGGATGAATAAAGTATCCAAACAGCATTTTTAGGTGTGAATAGGATAAATGTTCTAGATTGATAATACAGATGATATGGGAACAAGCAGAGGTTATCACACATAAGTGTGATGAGTTATTTGTTCCTCTAGGAAGTCAGAATAGCCTCACAACATGAGATGGTTGGAGAGAATACGGTAATACCTGACTTGCAAATTACAGTGCAAATATGGTCCCATTGCACATATGAGTCACTCCAGAGGTGGAAATGAATACCACTTACCTCCATTCCACGATATATATCTTGAAAGTCAGAAAACAGAATGAAAACTGTGAGGCCCAAGGCAGATATCAGCAGAAATGAGAATATATCTGAAGAAACACCAAACGTTATTTTTAGATGCTAAACGAATGTTTCATATAATTTGGCACACACTGCAGAATCAATTATCTCTGTTGGGCAAATATCGGCTCTATCTTCAGATGTTTTGATAGATCCTCATATGTTTTAAAATATGTTCTAATGCTTACCAGACAAAGGTGACAGCTTCACATCTTTCCTTTGAAAGGCGTGCTATGGAAAACTGCTGATCTAATACAGGACACTCCATAAAGGAGTCACGTCAGCTGAGAAGTCCAGGAGGGCCGGGACGCCCTGCAGTGACCAGCCTACGTGAAGGGTCACCAGAGAAGCCCCAGTGCTTTATCACTGCGTGTCTGGTGAATTGTGCATGAATGGATGAACGGTCAGTCCTCTTAGTATCATTGCATTCTTTGTTGCCTGGAGAATAAAGTCCAAGGGTCTTCAACTGATATTCAAGGTCTTCCTTGAATGGAATCCAATTTCCATCTGCCTTTCTGTTCTAGTCTCTTATTGCTCTTTCTTATGTGTTGGAGGGGGGTTAAATCACAAACCTGCTACCTCCATGGAGGACTTTGTTCACAAAGTACCCTGTATAGCGGATATTCTTTATGTCTTGGCAGTTTTTCTTAAATTTTTCTTAAAGAGCCCAATTCAGATACCACGTTCTTTTTAAGGACTACCCAGGCCTCTCTCACAAAGTTTTCTTTCATATGGTTATGTAACACTCTGCTTTGCAAGATCTTTATGCATCTACTAGACTGTAACCTCTTAAAAGTGACTTCGTATGCCCTTCTGTAGGACTCTGAATTGAAAGAATGAGGAGCTATCATGTACATCTGCTGGGTTCTTTCTCTCCAACCTGCCCGAATAGCTTTGCTTTAGGAAGCTTAAACTTCCCAGGATGCACTGTGCCAACACCACTGTTTTTATCCCTCCGGCCCTACCCACGTCTGCATCCACAGAGCTTTTACACACTTTGTAGATGGGCCTTACAAATGTTTTCTGATGAGATTAGCACCTTCAGGCCCGAACAATTGGATTTCATCAGTGTTGCCATGATATAAAGGATCCTAACACGCTCTAAAATTTATAAACAAACAAACTGGATGTTCTCTTATATTCTCTCTACCTCGTTTATTCCAAGGTTTATGGCCTGCCAGCCCCCACCTCTATACAGGTCTATACGAACCAAAAATCGGAGATGACCGTGCCGCTGCAGCTGGCCCTATTTTTGTGAAGACATCAAAGCTCTGTTTCACCCCTGTGCACCTACACACCCCCTCATATTCATCCAAGCTTCACTTGATATATACAGCTAGATGCCACACCTCCCAGAAGAAGAGCCAGGCTTGCTTGGGAGGGGTGTGAAGCAGAGAGAAGAAAAAGCAGGGGCACCAGGATCGCTTATTTCCCAAAATAATGTGTGCAGCTGGGTAAGAAGAGCCCAGGAGATGGCTGTGTGGATTTTTCATTTATGTCATTGTTTCCATGTCCCAGGGACCCAGATGTTGGGAAGAAGATGATGCCCCAAGTGTCCATCCTGACAAAGGCCTGGTAGTCACAGCAACTGAGTGGAGTGCTGGACACATCACACCGTCCTTAGACTAATGATCTGAAAAGCAGGCCAGGTGGGCACACGAATGACCAGTGTGGAAGGAAAATTATAAGGCCTTCATGTAATTCAGCTTTGATTGGAGAACATAATGATGAACGGAAGTGATTGTTGCCTCCCTAGATCAGTTGCTGTTGATGAGGAAGCTTGAAAGAATGGTACTCTTTTTGCACACGTCATTTGGGAAGACATGTCCTGGGCAAGACACTACAGATTGTTTGCAAGGAAGGGAAGGGTTTGCAAATAGTCACATCTGTTTCCATAAAGATTAAGTTTGTATTCTTTCTAGATCGTCTCATTATAAAGTTGATCTGCCAAAGGCTATCAAGAAAGATACAGAGTTGAAAATAAAATTGCTTGATATTGTAATAGAAAGTTCCAAGGACTTTTGAGACTAAGTGACTTAGGAGATTCTGTTGTTAGAATATTTGTTTATAAAACTTGTTTTTAACTTAAGATTTTCAGTTATTTTCGATGTAGGACTTGAGTTTACCCACAAGCTTTAAGTCACTATGATGTAACTAATTCGGTTCTCAATTCAATGTATGTAAAAAACTTTGTAGTTACTGTTCAAACTAAAGTACTTGCCAAAGTAATATATCATATCCTCCTTGTAAAATACATTCACAATCAAAAAAAGGACTATAAGTGATTTAGCTTAAAACATAAAGCAGAATCTTGATTTGTTGTGACAAGAGCCAAGGGCATTATCAAACACTGAATCAAAACTAAAAAATATCATAAGAAAATCAGGAAGAAGTTTATAGAAAATATAAAATGAAAGGAAGGTCTTAGCATGCTCTCAAAACCTTTGAAAAAACAGCTGTACCAAAAAAAAATGGGGTGTGGTAGTGACAATAGATAGAATGGTAAATAATTACTAAAACTAGTTTAACATAGTCAAGGTATATTTCTAATTTAGGAATAGGAATGAGGCTTACTTTTCTAATATCTATGACTTATTTAGAAAATTACAGATTGCAGGTTATGCCATACGATGGCAAAACTATAGTAAATTCCCCAGAGCAGAAATTTTACAGGCCAGGTTCTCTGATCAGGACAATAAAACTAGAAACTATTAACTAAATTTAATGAAAAATCCCTTCTAACATACAGATTTAACACAAAATTCAAAACATCAGCTGGGACAAAAAAGCAAATCAAGTCCATTTGCAGACTGTTGAATAAAGAGGACTAGAGGAATGAAAACGAAATCCCTTTCCACTTGAAACGGAAACCTCTCTATTCTGAAAACTAGGTGGGTCAGAGAAGAAATCAAGTCATAATTAGAGACATGTGAAAATGTAAAGAACGTGGCCCAAACTTTGTTGATCTTGAATGATTTTCTTGTTTCACAAGAATCAAAAGAAAATACATTATAAAGTCAATTCAAACATTACAATTTTTTCAGAGAAAGTAAGAAGGAAGAAAAAGAATGAAAACAGCAAAATTAATAAGTTAGAAAAGAGAAAGCATACAGAATTTATTAAATCTGAGAACTGGTCTTTTAAAGAAAACCAGCAAAAATATCGTTCTTGTAAGAATATATGAAAAAGGTAACACATACAGGATGAGAATATTCAAAGAGTTATAAAAGGAAATAAAATTATAAGAACATACGACTCAAAATCTTATGCTGAGACTCAATAATCTCAATGAACTAGAAATATCTGGGGGAAAACTTGTTATGTGAAAACACAGTTTAAAGGGGCGCCTGGGTGGCGCAGTCGGTTAAGCGTCCGACTTCAGCCAGGTCACGATCTCGCGGTCCGTGAGTTTGAGCCCCGCGTCAGGCTCTGGGCTGATGGCTCGGAGCCTGGAGCCTGTTTCCGATTCTGTGTCTCCCTCTCTCTCTGCCCCTCCCCCGTTCATGCTCTGTCTCTCTCTGTCCCAAAAATAAATAAAAAACGTTGGAAAAAAAAAAAAAAAAAAGAAAACACAGTTTAAAAAGAGGATAATTTGGGGCACCTGGGTGGGTCAATCGGCTAAGTGTCCGACTTTAACTCAGGTCATGATCTGGCAGCCCCTGAGTTTGAGCTCCCTGTCAGGCTCTGTGCAGACAGCTCAGAGCCTGGAGCCTGCTTTGCATTCTGTGTCTCCCTCTCTGTTCCTCCCCCACTCACACTTTGTCTCTCTCTCTCTCTCAAAAGTAAATAAACATTAAAACAATAATAAAATAAAATAAAATAAAATAAAATAAAATAATAGAAAGAGGGTAACAAATCAGTCCTTTAAAAAAAACACAAATCTTTCAAAGGAAGGATTTAGAGCCAGATTATTTTACTGGGTTCTTGCAAATTGTCAAGAATAGACCCAGGAGAGAAAAAGTCAGAGTTTTCAAGCCTAATAATAAACCTAACAAAACACTACCCACACACACAAAATCAATCCAACAGGAAATGCAGATATCAAAAAGCTATAAAATTTGGGGGGCCTGGGTGGCTCAGTTGGTTGAGTGTCCTACTTCAGCTCAGGTCATGATCTCACAGTTCCTGAGTTCAAGCCCCATCTAGGGGTTTGTGCTGAGAGCACAGAGCCTGGAGCCTGCTTCAGCTTTCTCTTTGCCCTGCCCCCTTCTTTCTCAAAAACAAACATTAAAAAAAATTTTTTTAAATAAAGAATGAACAAATGGAGAAGCATAATATAGTATGTCTTTAAAACTGAGGACTTAATTGTGTAAACATTATAATTTCCCCAAAGTATCAAAATTCAAAAAAGGAATTTTAAAAAAGCCTTACAATTTATTCTAGAGTTTATCTGGAAAGATGAATAAGAAAGAGAAGTAAAAAATGTTTGAAAACTGAAGAGTAATGAAGATACATCAATCTAACTGCTTATTAAAACTTATTATAAAACTATAGCTAAATAAATGAAACTATAATTTTTAAAGTATAGTGATAGACCAAGAATAAGCTGGCATGTTAATGAGACAGAAAAGATAGTCTAGGAACTAATTAATTGTATATAAATTAATATGTAAGTATATAACAAATATAAAAACTCACATAATATAAATTATGTATATAATGCAGCCATAAATATACATGAATATGTAGGTATGATAAAGGTGGCATATAATCGGTTGAGAAATAAATGATGAAAAGAAATATTAAGTAAAATCTGCTGGGAAAACGAACCACTAGTTAGATAAAGTAGTTTGATCTCTACTTCAAACTGTATGATGAAATTAACATTAGATTTAAAAAGCAATAAAAGAAATTTAAAAAACAAGAGAAATTCTAATCTACCTGATTTTGCAATGGGAAAAACCTCTCTGTGCCTAAAGGCAATGGGAAGAAAATCGCAAAGGAATAAACTCATACAAATAAATAAGAAATAGAAGAGTGACCCTGTTGGAAAAGAATGGATAAAAATGTACGTAGGCAATTCAGAGAAGAGATGGCTAAAATCATGAAAATGTGTTCATCCTCACTGGTGATTCAAGAAATGCACAGAATAAAGTAACTTGCCCAATGTTGTGAAGCTACAAAGAGGTCAAGTTGTATCTGAATTGGTTAGAAAAGTCTTTTACAAAGTGTCTGGATATATATACTCAAAATCATTCTTGATGACTCACAACAGGACAGGACTCGTAACTATTTAATAATGCATGTGTGTATCTGCACATAAGGAGTTTCCTGCCCAGGTTTCTACCACTCATGAAAATTATCCTTCAATACTCCATTAACAAAAATTTTTTTTAATGGAATTACATTTAAAAAAAATTTTTAACGTGTATTTATTTTGGGGAGAGAGAGACAGAGTGCAATTGGGGGAGGGGCAGAAAGAAAGGGAGACACAGAATCTGAAACAGACGCCAGCCAGGCTCTGAGCTGTCAGCACAGAGCCTGATGTGGGGCTCAAACTCAGGACCTGCAAGATGATGACCTGAGCCGAAGTCAGACGCTTAACCTACTGAGTCACCCAGGCACCCCTCTTTTTTAATTGCAAGATAAAGCTGAGAAAATACAGAAAGTGAAAGAAAATAATGGTGGATAACTAGAGGGAGAGCTTGTAAGAATGAGAGCAAGTCACAAAAGCATTATACAACCATTTGTAGATACTTCATTCCAGAGTTCAGCCATCACTTTACCACTGAACTGCAACCCTGGGGAGGGTGGGGAAATGGAAGGAAAATTAAACTTCATATACTCACAGTTTGTGTAGATGGGTTTTCGAAATGGCTTTCCCTTAGAGAAGATAAACGCTGCTGTGATACAGTTGATGGTGGTGAGGGGCCACAGTGTGGTACTCTCAAAACTTAAAACTGAACCAGGAATCAGCGTTGTATTTTCAGTCCCATTTCTCTCCAAACTCATATTCATTGAGAAATTACTTTTGTTGTCCAGAAAGCACTCACTACAAGAGAATCGCCAACATTTATAGGATTTTCTATTCTATTTTTATCCAGGTGGCGGGAAAACAAAAAAAGTTTATCACTGCCATGGGGTCTCAGCTTTCAGATTGTCCCAGCCAGTAACTACCAAGACATATTTTGTTCACCTCTTGCAATGACAAAGCAGAAATAACACTTAGAACAAGTCAAAATTATTCTTTGTCTCTCATTCCATTTAGAACAAGTGATTTGTGTTGAAAGGGCTTGGATGATAATTTTCTATGAAATTCCTTTCAGTTCAGAACAAATGAACCATGGCTGCCCATGTGTGTGCATTCGTGCATGTTGGGGGAGGGTTGTGGTGGGCACATGTGTGTGTGTGTGTGTGTGTGTGTGTGTGTGTGAGAGAGAGAGAGAGAGAGAGTATGTATGTGTTGTTTTCTCTTCTGAGGACTAATATAAGCCTACTACCTTAGGTCCTGAGTATGAATCTGCCTGCTCTATATCACTCTCTTCCTGAGGATCCAAAAATGACCCTCTCCTGTTTCTGAGTGTCAGTGGCTCTATTTTGCTAATAAATTAAATGCCAACTTCTCAGGCAAGCCCAGAAATCTTCGAATCTGGCTTCCTGCCCTTATCTTTTGCCAGCCCTTCTCTGCTCCTTATACTCCAAACACATAGGAAAATTTTCTGTTCCCCAAGTACTACAGTTTGCACACGCCTGGGTCGAATACTCTATTCCGTCTCCATCCCTCTGTTGTCTTTAGTTCACTGGAAAGTTTGCCTACTGCTCTCTGTTCTTGCTTCTAGTGCTGTATTTAGCTCATTGTTCTGCAATTATTCATTCACATGTTTTTATTTTCCACCCCTGGGATGAGAGTTCCTTGAATATGGAATTTCTCTTTTGGGTTTACTTTGTTGTGATTTTACCCAAATTTACAACACCTTAACACCTAGCACAGAAATGCCACAGAATAGTTCCTCAGAAAAACATTTGTTTAAAAGATGAGCCTTCCCAGTCCAGATTGATCTATTTGCAATGTTTATTTTTTTTAATCTCCAAACTCACAAATTAGTTTGTATCAGCTTTCTTGTTCAGCTTGAAACTTTTTACTCTTGTAACTGTTTATAGATGAAATTAGTTCCCAATAAATAGACTTAAGTCTTAATATCTTTGGTTCCCTAGGGTCCCACAATGTGTTTGGCATATGGTAGATGTTCAATTAATGTTTGCTGAGTACATTAATGAAACAAATAATCAGTAGTCACAAAATGTTTTTGCACAAGACAGATAGACCAGAAGGCCTGAATTATAGAGTTTAACACAAAAATATATTTATTCTGTTATACTTACATTGCAGATAAGAGAGTTAAGATCTAGTGTTGCAGGGTTAGTGATAAAGGCAGGACTACCTAGCCATCATCCATTTAGCTATCCCTGCTTGTCTCCCAGATTCAGAATTTTACTTATCTGAATATATGCCTTCCGATGAGGAGAAAAATCTGGTTTTGAGACAAAAATGAATTCTCTACTCCAAGCAATAATACTTGAATTGCTGAATTTAGGGTGTAAATGGCAATCTTAGACATCATTCAGTAGTTTTCAATCTTTCACTGGTTGCTGGGGCTCCGGTGCTTCAGGAGCATCATGGAGTCTGTGAAGAGGAGTTTGTCCAAGCCTTACCTCAAGGCTTGAAAAACTCAAGCTAATTTAAGCCAATCTCTCTTGTAAATCAGAGGCCAGCTGACTAAGTCCATAGGCCAAATCCAACTCAACACCTCTTTTTGTAAATAAAGTTTTATTGGAACATAGTCACACCTACTTTTTATTGATTGTCTATGTCTGCTTTTCACTGCAACAGTAGTACTGAGTAATTGCAACAGACACTGTCTAGTCCAAAGAGCTTAAAGTATTTACTGTCTAGCCCTATGTAAGAAACGTTTGCTGACCTCTGGTCTATATGATAACCAAACCACCAGGGAATGAATGCATTCATTTACTAAACACATTTAGTCTACACATTAACAACCAATGTGAAGATCTTCCCCCCCCCCCTCCACTGACATGGCTCACCCCAGGACTCCACCTATTAACTGTGTTTGGTGTTCTATCCTGACATTGGTAGCATAGAACCCTGGAGACCCAACTGTTGTTAATTAAAAATTTAGGGTGTATGTTCAACCAAGTTGTACAGTGACATTGGGCACTCGTTGTATCACCTTCAGAAAGGAAAACTAAAAAAACTGAACTTTACCTGTATCTGTAGACCTCACAATACCAGGGCTGCTTCTTCACATAGAGAAATGCACAGATTTGCACAATGCAGGTGAAACAGGTGTTCAAAAAGACTGAGAGCAGCAGAGGGGGAGAGAGGAGCTGTCCGGCCGGTCGGTAAGGAGCCAGTTTGGGGTAGGCATGAGTTGAACTCACTGAAAGACAAATGCATTTTCCCCTATTACAGTTTCATTATTGACAATAGAAGATTGAGATGCCTGTTATCTTGAGACTTCCGTTAGGATTCAGATTCAGCAAACATGAACTCAGGGTTTACATCTAGGGAAGCACATTGCTTAGGTGTATATCCAATGCTACCAGCCTTTGCCTCTTCCATGCTTTTGTTTCACCTTCAGAAACAAAAAGTAATAGGTTTAAAAGCTCTATAAATAATACATTTACCATATTTCATGGTGCATATATTTTCTTCACAAGATGACCAGGAAATGTATGTAAAATAGAAAGGTGGCCTTCCACATGGATAAGCAGTACTATGATCTCTCAGTGCTGGTAGGAAGGCAGAGAGTTTAAGATAAGGAGAGTAAGAGGCATCAGGCTAGATTAATCTTCATATGCTGGAGATTATGTTTTAAGTACCGATTTTATTATTCATTCATCCAACATTCTCTGAGCACTTTAGTGTACCAGGATAGATGCTAGAGGTGTGTTCTGTTCCCTGCTGGATAAGTGTGTAAATGGAGAACTGCTAGAGTGTATTAAGCTTGGTTAGGAAAAATAACTCAAAACAGTCTTGCTTCCAGATGAGAGTATTAAAATGTATTATAGCTTTGATCCTAGAGTTTATGTATTTTTTTTTAATTTAAAGGATAGGCGATAGGCAGAGATTAAACAGAACCACAAAAACAACAGACTGCATCCTTCTTAGGAGCCATATGTTCTAACAAGCTATTGAAAATGGAATGTACTTTACTTCTTAGGGCAGTGCAGGGAAGAAGCATGGAAAAGTCAGGAATTAGATACATTACATCAAAGGTTTACACAAGAGTCGTGTCTCACTTCTTGTCTTCATAGCTGATACCTTTTCCTTTTTCATAGCAAATCATTGGTTTCTTTGATGTAAGGAAGAAAGTAGACTGTGTATGCTGAGGTTTGTGTTCATGAATGAAGGGGTAGGGTGGTAGGAGCAGGTGTCCAGTCTGGGATGATAAAACTCTAAAGTAGGTCTTCAGTTTGCTCGGTGGGTTCTTGGGTAATCACCTGAACCCTCTGGTACTTCATTTTTCTCAAGTATAAAATGAATGTGTTGGAATATCTAAATGGTCTCCAAAGTCTCTTCCAACTCTTTTACTCTAAAGCTCTATGACTCTCTAAGGATTTACCTTTTTTTTGCTTAAGTTTATTTATTTATTTATTTATTTATTCATTTGGAGACAGAGAGAGTGAGCAGGGAAGGGGCAGAGAGAGAGGGGGAGAGAGAATCCCAAGCAAGTTCTGCACTGTCAGCATGAAGACTTGATGCAGGTCTTGAACTCACAAACCGCGAGACCACGACCTGAGCTGAAACCAAGAGTCAGAGGTTTAACTGAATGAGCCACCCAGGTGCACCTAAGGCTTTACCTTTACCAATTTAATCAATAGTTGCCTGGGACAGTGCTAGGCTGCAAGCTGTGAAGTATGCACAGATGAGGAGGTCATCTCATCTGCCCCAAAGAACTTGAAGTCTAATGGAAGACAAAGACGGGTTGTAATAAAGAATTTGGTTGGCTTTTATTCCCAGTTCCTGGGATGTATCCTCTAAGTTGTTGGGATTTCCTAAGTTGATAGGAGTGTCTTTATTCATGATAGCAATGATGGTTTATGCAAATAAGATGACAGATGGCAGGCATAAAGAGAGTTGGTGATAAAATGATAATCCAGCATATAGATGCCATGACACCAAAGGTTGAGATCAACTTGGGGCATCTGGATGGCTCAGCTGGTTTAAGCATCCAACTCCTGACTTTAGCTCGGGTCATGACCTCGTGGTTCATGAGTTCAAGCCCCACATCAGGCTCTGTGCTGGCAGTGCAGAGCCTGCTTGGGATTCTCTCTCCCTCTCTCTCTCTGTCCTTCCCCTGCTTGCCCTCTCTCTCTCTCTCAAAAATAAATCTCAAAAAAAAGAAATTTGAAAAATAAAAAGATTGAGATCAACTTCATGGCAAATGATTCCACCAATCATGTCTAAATAATGAAACCCCAATAAAAACTCTAGACACCAAAGTTCAGGTGGATTTCCTTGTATGGCAATCCTCTGCATATTGTCACACATTGATATTCCAGGAAGATAAGGCAAACTGACACCCCACGAAGAGGACAATGGATGTGTGGGGATCCTCCCACCAGACCTCACTCTCCCTTTGGCTGGTTCTGATTTGTATCCCTTTGCTATTATAAAACTGGAATCATATGTATAGCACTTCCCTGAATGAGTTGTTGATATGAATCACTGAACCTATGGGGAGAAGAAGAACCCCCCAATTTTGCAGCCAGCTAATCAGACTTGTGGGTGTCATGGGGACCCCCAAACTTATGGCTGAGGTCTAAAGTAAGGGCAGTCTTGTGGAGGCTGTGCCCTTAAGTTGTAAAGTCTGGCCTCACTCTGGATGGTTGGTGTGAGAAGTCATTGCATGGCACTCAAGGAAGGGGCACCATGTGGACTGTGGTCAATGCAAGGAGACTGTGCCCTGGGGGCACAGAAGGCAGAGAGGCTACAGTGTTTCTAGTTCTTCCCATGTTCCTGCACTCAAGGAAGAAGACGGCCACCAAATGACTAAGTAGGCTGTGGATAATGGAGAGAAGTCTAATTGCATCTCTGTGTATTCTGCTCTCCGGTACTCTCTTTCTCAGATGCTCGCTGAGCTTCTGACTTTTCTTTTACACAGAGACTGTGCTAGATTGAATTATTGGCCTCATTGTGGTAGAGTGCACTTTACCACCCTTTAATTTTGGTTTTGCTTTGTGATTTTCTCTGGCCGAAGAGATGTTAGAGGTTTGAGGCCTGCTTGCATGGCAATGCTCACTCTCTGTGATCATGCTCAGGTCTGTTAGGCCAGCCTGGCTCCAGAATTAAAAATGTGGAGCTGACTTGAATGAAACCCCTAACCTGGGGCAAGACCAACTGATCTACCTCCTAAAACAGATCAGATTCAGCTGACCTAGACCAGCTGACTATCTACAGAGCAATGGTATTGTAAGCCACCGGGTTTTGGGGAGAAGTTTGTTATACAGTAGTAATGTGGTAATAGCTGATTGATAGAGTCCTAACATAAAGAATATTTTAACTTTTCCCATATTAGAAATCCTAATACTTTCTGATAGAGAATGTGTATATCTGACTATAAAATTAACGGCTAGCGTTTAAGGGCCCCTACTATGTTCCAGAGGCTATGCTAAGTGTCTTATACACATCATTTCTTTTTTTTTTTTTCTTAATGTTTATTTATTTTGAGAGAGGGGGACAGAGGGCCAATGGGGGGGGGGGCAGGCAGAGAGAGAGGGAGACTGAGAATCCCAAGCAGGCTCTGCACTGTCAGCGAGGAGCCCGCTGCTAGGCTCGAACCCACAAACTGTGACATCATGACCTGAACTGAAATTGAGAGTCAGACGCTCAACTGACTGAGCCACCCAGGGGCCTCTAAACGTTATTTCTTTAAAAATCAATGCAAAATAGTTATCTCTATTTTACAGGTGAAGAAACTGAGCTTCAGAGAAGTAGGGTCCCTTATGTAAAGACCCATAGTTTGTGAGCAACAGCGTGGTAAAATAAACTTAAGTCTGTAAAGCCCCCCATTCTCTGCTCTATAGCATATCACAGTAGTGTGGATTTCATGAATCAAAAAGGATAAAAAACTTTTCTGAATTGCCCAGATTTCTTCAAAATGATGATGATATATGCAATCATGTTGCATGGAGAGAAATGTAAGCTTGTGAAGTGTTATATTTTATTCAGAATTAATCACTCTCTCCTCTGAGAGTCCACAGCACATTACTCATTTTGC
Source organism: Panthera onca (assembly GCF_046562875.1). Classification (NCBI taxonomy): domain Eukaryota; kingdom Metazoa; phylum Chordata; class Mammalia; order Carnivora; family Felidae; genus Panthera; species Panthera onca. Next base: position 75,024,874 of record NC_138347.1, on the reverse strand, counting down.
TGCCCTGTAGTGAGGATGTCTCACATTAAATCTAGTCGTTGACACATGCACTCAGCAGACTGTGAGCTCGTTGAGGGAGGAAATCTAGGCTCATACCATTTCCTGTCCCTTACTGAAATTAGTACAGGGCCTGCTATGTGGGAGGACCTAGCAGTTTCAAATTTTTATTTTCAAAGGATACTCATAATTTTTCAGCATTATTTGAATATAATGTGGGTGTGATTCTCCTAAATAGTTGGCTTGCTTTATATTATGGACATTTCAAGTCATGTAACTCAAATTTCCAGAGCCTCCTGAACCCACCTGAACCACATGCAAGATTTTGAATGTGCCTCACGAGGCTTTTAAGGTGAAAAGATCTCTGTCCTCCATGATACTCTCCAAAGGGACCAAGAACCAAAAAAAAAAAAAAAAAAAAAAAAATTTACGATTCTTTGAAGCAATGTTGGAATTTATGTAAGAGATGCATTTACATAATGGATGGAGTCCCTCCTACAGCCTTTTTCTCTGGACAGTACCTCCTTCCACACACTGAAATGGTTGGCCTGAATGGAGCCAAATTACATGACCTCATTTTCATTCACAGAAATGACTGGCTTAAGGTAGACATCTTACTCAAGTTAGGTCAATGAATTTTCTCTCCAAAATATTTGCAAATGAGACACCGAGAGGCTGAGCTAATTAGCTGTGCAAAGACAAACAGAAAGGTTATGGAGATTCAATAATAGAGACACCATTTAGGGTCATTTGCAAGGCGAATGAGTTTAAGTCAGATGAAAACAGAGTGGAAAGGAGAAGAAAGAGACAAGATGGTTTCTTGGAAATAAAAAAAGTGGCCTCTGTTTTTCACTCTTTGGTGTTCTAGTCCTTCTCTGGACTGGGTGCTTCTGAGTTTCTAGTCTCAGATTTTTTCTGAGAATTATATTCATAAACATCCCCCTATCTCTATTTTCTTGATCTAATTTGAGTGGGTTTTGTTGAAGAGGATAGAGATGCAGCTAGAACAAATTCCTTTCAAAATGGCTCCTATACCTACTAGGGTCAAATTGAGCTTTAAGACATACATTTTCTTAATTGACTTCTCTGACTTCATTTTACTATTCTGCTTGATTTCCCCTTTAATATAGCTTGTCTTATTAGCTACCTTTGTGTTACCTTAAAATCTTGTAAGAACAAGGCAGGGTATATATAGATATGCAGGTGCATAAAAAATTAAATATGCAGTGGTATTGTCTTTGTACCATACTAATTCAGGCTTGAGGTTAAACACCCTAACCTGGGAACCTGGAAAGAAAAGAGCCTTGGTGAGAGTGATTTTATATTAATCATCCAATTGTCAATGACTACTAACATCTGCAGATGAATGTCCACGGTTCTCAACCCGGTAGTCAAGTTCTATGATCTGACCCAACTCATCTTTTCAAATTGCATCTCCCGCTGTTCCTTTTCACATACGCTACAGTGTGGTCAAATTGAAAAACTCATGCCCCAGCTCTCTCTTGCTCATGCTGCCTCATTCTACTTGAAAAGCTCTTCTTTTGGGAAAAGATTTTTGAAATCTGTCCATCCTTTCTATTTTGGTGCAAATGTTACTTCTTCCATGAAGCCATCCTTAGTATTTCTCTTTTCTCCATTGCCATCTCTGCCTATTATCAGAAATAACCTCTTGTTTCTCTGAACTCCCAAAGCACTTGCTGTGCTCTGGCACTCACTACTTTTGACTTTCATTTCCTTCATACATTTGTGTGAAGCCCCCTCCCCAACTAACTCTATACTTCAGTGATCAGTCTTTTCATGCCCCAGACACCTATGTGCCTAACATATAGTAAGAGGTGAACACATCTAAGAGGATGTTGAATGGGGCTTTTCCTCTGTCTGGGGAATTTTACTGAATCTCATATTTGATAATGATAAATCCCAACTGAATGTAAAGAGAGATCATGCCATATCTCTGTTGTACTCACTCAGAGGTATCCATACTGGTCCTTCAAGTGTAGCCATGCCCCTACCCCCAAGCAATTACCTATGTGCCAAATACATAAGAGAAAACCATGCTTTAAAGGAAATTGTTAAGAGCTGCAAGAATTATGGTTATCTTCCTAGCATCACTCCAATCCAAAATTAGGGGAGGTCATAAGAACTACTCTAGGAGAGACCTGAAGTGTCTTGAGGGGGAAGATTGCCTTGCCACCTTCGGTTGCAATATCAGAGGAGAAGGACGGGGGGCAGCAGCGAGAGAAAGCTATATATCTATCCATTAGGTGAAGTGGATGCTATGGAAATTAGCCAGGCTGGGGCTGTGTTGGAAGGAATCTGCCCAGTGGGGGCAGTCTGCGGGGGCTAGGGAGCCAAGCAGTAGAAAAAGTCTTCGTGGTGTTTACCACCAGCAGGCAATTGTTGAAAGGAATCCTGGGGAGTCAGAGGGAAAGAGTACCACCCATGTCAGGAAGGAGTCTAGTCCAGAGCAATTCAAAGGAATCTGAAAAACCCCCAAACTCACCAGTGATCCCATACCAATTGCCTGAAGTTTAGATGCCTGCCACATTAGAGGGTACTCGACAGGACAAAACTACAATACCCCCACGTGTATAAAGGGCCATTTGCTTTTGTTGTTCCAAGGCTCCCTGAGCAAGGGGCCCAAGGAAAGTAGAGAGTATGGCCTTCTCTCCCACTGCTTGCTTCAAGGTCAGGTTTGATCTAGAGGAAGAAAAAGTTTGAACTGGATGCAAACACAAAATGTGAATTTACGATACCTAGACTTTTGATGTCTGAAGATGAAATCATTTTAATACCTGATATTGACCAGGAAGTGATGTGCCCGTGGGATGATTGGGCTTGCAGTGATGGAAAAACAATAGCGTTTGAAGGCAGAGGAGTAAAACACAAACACTACTACCCACGTTTTTGGATTTTGAACCAATCAGCCTAGCTGTACGCATTCTAACTCTGTTCAAGGGCTCACTGAGTTAGCCAGTTATTTCAAAAGAAGAAAAAGAGATTAGGTGCAGGGTGGTATCATTCATCTTGCTGTGAGTGCTTACAGTGTGTGACACACTGTGTTGTACCCTTCACATGCATTGTTTTGTCTGATCCTCACAACCATATGAGAACATTTCATGTCAGAAAATTATTTCATAAATAATTTGCCAAAGTTCTCAGAGATAGGGAGTGGTGGAGAATAGCCATAGCCTTCACCTTTATGCTACTACTGCTAGCTTAGCTCCTGGAAGTTCCTGGTGGGTTTTTTTCTTCTTCTTCTTCTTTTCTTCTTCTTTTATTTAGCATCATCAACCATGTTCACAAGTAAATCATACAAAATGCTTAAAAATAGCCAACACTGCAAAGGCAATATCATTGACTCAAAATGTTCCAGTCATGTGACCATTAATAATGCACAGAAAAATAGGCTAATGGACTACAAATACACACTTTCACCTTAAGAATCGAAATTGATGTCACTTATGTTTCTGACACTGGTAAATTTTGCCACAGGGTTGATGTATCCGTTTCATGTTTTAAGATGCTACATGAAATTCTCAAGGTTATTAATATTCTGCATTGTCTGATTTTTTTAATCTGTTTTCATAACAGTCTCATTGTTGAACAAGGAAAAAGAGATGACTATGTCATTCTTTTTCTTTGCTCTCTGTTGAGGCAGTCTCCTTTCTCCCTTAAGAGTTAGTATGAAGCCCTGAGTCCTTGGATAAGAAATACTTTATCGCAGTGTCCTCGCAAAGGAAGGAAATGAGCAGTAGCTGCTGTGAGTCACACCTTGCTTTTGAGAGAATTTCTAGAGTTAAATGCTCGCATTTGTTCTCAACATGTCAAACACCTGGCAAAAATCTGGTTTCATATCAGTGTGAAACATAGCTGAATAATGGAAAGTCACCTTTGGGTTTTAAACATTTCCCTTTCTAGGTTTCTTGTACAATTTTCTATGTACAAGACACAAACCCACAAGGAACTCAGAATACATTGACCATTTTATGAAGCTAAGATTTATTTGCTATCAGGATGTTTTAGTGCCAAATCTCAGGACTTCAAGCCTCCACTTACTGCCAACACCTCTTTCAAAAAATTCACAAGTACAGTGGTTTCAGTAGTAAAGGTGTATCTTTCTCAAAAGCTTTTATTTGTATGAGCATTTCTAGAATGTCATGGGTAAATAAATACAAATAATGCTGTTTACTTTGCTGAAGTACTTACTTGTTAAACAGACCATCAAGGTAATGGCTACGTCTTGCATGAGATACTGGTAATTCCCAAAGAGCTGTAGCTGCTGGAAAGGAAATAAAAGTAAATATAAATGTTGCTTCTGCCATTGTAGCATTTTTATTATTGCCAACTCTCTTTCTGAATGTAATCAGGAAGCAACTGTTATTTTTCTCTCCTCTTTAAAAAGAAAGTAACTTACCTATGATCTTTAGCATCTCATTGTAGATAATGAAGCCAGATCACTACTTTCCCAGTGTTTAACTTAATTCCATGTTAGCAACAAGAGTCAGTCCGTTGGGAAACACCCGGGCTTGGGCCACAGTAATCTGACAGCTGTAGTCTCAGCCTGGACATTTGAATTCTCGACATAAGATACCCGCTGGGAACTTCAAGCTTAAACATTTGAAATCCAAGCCTCAAATCATTCAACAGGTGTTCCTCTCCATCCTATCCATGGATTGAGTTCACAAATAGTTCTCTTGGGGTCCATTCATTTTTACAAACTGAACAACTGCCACTATTCCCAAGAAAGCCCATTACAGACTTCAGTCTGGTGTGCTTGACTTTCTAAGGTCTGTGTAGACATAGAAGTTGTTTGAAGTTTACATTTATGGAGTCATATATAAAAGTCAGCATATAACCTCCAGAAATTTGCCTTGCAATACCTTTTGCAGCCAGGTCTGTTTATGTGCTTCATAGCTGCTGACTGAGCACTAACTTATAACCTGGTCTGAGCCATTATAGACCAGATTTATGCAAATGAGAAATATTTCTGGATTTTTAGAGTGTGAACCCAAGGCCCTGAAGTTTCTAATTTAAGGTCTCTGGGGGACACTCTTTTCTGGGTCTAAACCATCAGAATGAATGGCTTCAGGCTAGACTATCATTCCAATTCTATGTGTGAAGACTTTGAACTGAGAAATATTTCAGATTTTTAAGAAGATACAAATGATTCCTCATCCTCCATAAAGGGTTCCCAATGGTTCTCATCCTCTAAGTCTCTGTCCTCTTTACATTTCTTTCTCACATCCTTCCTCTTCTTTCCCCCTCAGAATGGTGCAGTTATATATAGGCAGGGTGACACGAAACAGGGAGGAATTTTCACAGGCAGCTTCAGTATTTGTTCCGGAAGCAGTTTTCATAGAACTATGGGGATCTGCCAGCCTGACCTCCCAGAGGCATATAAAGGCTTGGTCAAGGGCAAGATCTAGTATGTTCTTAGTGATAAAGGCAGAATTTGAATCTAGGTTTTCTGACTCCCAGTCCAGTTTCTGTTTCTACCCACCTGGTTGCCCCTTAGCCCTCTGTGTGTGATTCTTGTAGTTAATAGCCCACCAGATGCTAGAGACCTGTGGTCCTCATTCATGTCTCAAATGTCCCAGGAAAGCAGTATAGTAATAAATGCTCTCTGAAGCACTCCCTGAGTCTGTTGGATCATTTTACTCTAGAGCAAGTTATGACTGAAATAATGAAGATTTTCAACTTATACATATCCCTTCCATATAGCTATTTAATTTGTAAGTGATTATTTTTATCATTTAATTGCAAAAGTCTTTTTTTTTAAATTTTTAAATGCTAATCCTTTACTAATGACATGTCTATGTGTCTAACTTCTGGGCGAGTTCAGAAGTAAAGCTCCAGTATGTGAGTTTTCCTAGTTTTTGAGCCCTTCAAGGTCAAATTCCAGAACTTCTCTTTCTTTTTATCTCTTCTTAGTCTTTTGCCCATAGTTGGAGACCGACTTCTTGTTGAGTTGTATTTACGCTGTTCTGAAGTTCTCTTCATACTCCAAGTGGAGAACTAAATGCTTGAAGAGGTCAAGGTTCTTAGGTTATCTAGAAGAAAACAGCACTGCTAGAAAACTGATCTCTAGCTACTTATTTCTAGCTCCATGCTGTATGTGCAGTTATGTCAAGTTCCAAAGTTTGCAGACATCTGTTTTGAGAAATGTCATTTATTTATAAAACATTAAATCCTGTGTAGGAGCCACACCCCCAAGAACAAACCAAGTATGTAAATGCAATTAAAACTGGGAAGAAATTATTTTGGTTCATACCCAATAGAGCAGTGATGTACCAATAAGTTGGATTATGCCGTACATGGTCAAGTATTTAAATACCCCAAAGGATGAAACCAGAGCAGCTCGGCCTTCTCTGTTTAAGAAAAGATAAAAATAACTGGTTATGCATAATATACATCTCCCAGTCTTTTATATTTCAAAGGGAGTTCAAATTTAATAGCTTGTTAATATACATTCACTTAATCAATGATTCATCGTCTCAATTATTTGTTGAAACACTCATCTGTTCATTCATTTTCAGCTTCTATCATGACCTCACTCATTGACTCACTTTTATTTAGGGCTTATAAGGTACCAGCATTGTGCTAAGAGTCATGGAGGATATAAATGAATCAGGCACAGTCTTTATTTTCAGTGAATTAAAAAGATTAACACATATAGTAGAAACACATGACATTATGATGAGATACAAAATGTCAAGCACTGACTCAGCTGTGACTCTTTACATCCTAACAACAGGCTTCTGAGAACTGAAGTGTGTATGTTTTGGAGTCCTGTGGAGACATTAAGCTAAAGGACAGGTGCTTTTACATGTTAGGAAGTGTGGGTGTGCCTCCAATATGTGAGATGAATTGGGTTTTGTTGGTTTCCATACTCCAGGGAGAACCCATGGTAATAATCTGAGCTGGTGTGCCCTTCAAAAGACACAAAGACAACAGTAAAAACCGCAGGTTAAGAAGTAAATATCCACCCCGCCTTGAAAAATCCTGTTTGGCTGCTATTCCCTTAACTGAGGCTTGGTGTGGTGGTGGGTTATGACAGGCCAAAGAAGACAGCAACACGAGGCAGGAACATGTGATGGAGGGACGGTGAACTTGGCAAACAACCCCTCCTGCAGCCTGCTCTCATCAAAGCAGAAGCGAATTCACATGGGGGGCAGCCCATATCACCACCACCACCACCCCCCCCCCCCACATTGACATGGGCATTAGTGCTACTTGAAGACTTTGTCAATGAAATGGGGACTCAAGAAGGAAAACCTTAAAAGACAAATAACCACCTGGGCTCAGGCAGGATGAGAATGTTTGGGAGGGATGGGCCAGGATGCGTTGGGCAGATGTTCTCCACCAGGCTGTGAGGCACTAACATTTGTTTTCAGCACAGAGGGTGCAGCAGCAGAGAAGCTGAGAGTGGGGCAGGCATGTGAAGCCTAGACCGTTTTCTGACATAAACTTGGTGGTTTCATCCTTTTTCTCCTTTTGTGAAGGGCTCAAGAAGCCATTCTAAATAAACTATGGGTCTCCAAAATTACTCCTATAATTATGAATTTTAAGAAGCCAATTCATTTATTTATGCAGCCTACAAACATTCATCCAGTGCTCTGTTGTGTCCAGCTTAGTGCTGGGCACAATAATACAGAAATGAATAAGGTGCAGTCCTTATCCTAAAAGGCTTCCACTCTAGCAACAAGTCAGTCATGTTTCAAAAGATACAAATGAAAACCTGTGGACCTATGCATTTAAAACAGTACCTCGCTGCCCCTCTGGAGGATGTTTTCTCAGAAATAAGCATACATCAAGGATAGCAAGGGTAAAATGAGCCTAACAGAGCTGAACCATATCTAATTTTTATGAATCTAGGAAATAAAAAAGCAAAGAGCTTCCACCTTGAGTCTTACTAAACCATCTGCCACTAGAGAAATTTTACACCATGACGTGTATCTTAAAACACTGCATTCCATTCACAAATGAATTGGGCCATGTGTGTGAGACAGCATCTGAAGTTCAAATTGCACTGCTTCTCAGATGGATCAAATAGGCACTTGTGCAACCATCCAAGAGTTTAAACTCCCTCCACACCTGTTGCTCCAGCTTACCCTCCATAACTCCCACCTGAGAAGCCTCCCAACAGGAGGCTTAAGGAGGCTTGAGAAGCCTGGGCTATTGGGCTCTACACTCTCCAGTTAAAATCCCATTTCTAAATGTGGCTCTCCACTTCTCCCACTTGGAATGTTCTCCCACCTCCTTCCTGTTTACGTACTTCCTATCCATCCTTCAAGTCCCAATTCCCCTCCTGAAACCTTCCCTCCTGGCTTGAGTTACCAATTGGAACTACTGGAACAATTACCATATTGTTTGAGCATTAATTTTTTTAAAACTAATTTGTTGAGCACTTCTCACTGATCAGGCAGATGATTCTCTGTTTAGTGATTATATTTCTATCTCTCTGTACCTTTACTGGAACATGAGTCTTCCAGGACAAAATCTGTCTCATCCTTTATCCGCCATATTTCCAAGCACAATATTTTAAAAAGCTCCATGAGTTGTATTGACATAGGGACAGGGTCCTGGGCACTCTCATTTCGTAGTCACTGGCTAGGAACCAAATTTAAGGCAGTAGAGAGTAAGGAGAGGACTTGGAGACAGTCTCCCAAAGACAATCCAGTAAAACATAATGCCTGCTTGGCTATGGATGAAGAAAGGAGAGAGTTCAGATTTCTCTGAAGTTCTGAGGGCTCTAAGGACCAGATAGTTCTCAGAAGCAGAGAACATGGGAGTTAGGAAGAGGAGTCTCCTGCTCTGGAGGCAGAAGAGCTGCTGATGTTTGAGGGTGTGGAAGGACACAGGGACAGGCACCCCGAGATCAGAGAGATGTGTCAAGCTATTTGCTATGCAACCAGACACGGGCATAGAATTTCAAGCCTAGCACCTTTAGGTGAGTAACTCCTGCTAGTAGGTGCCCATTCAGATGCACAGATGCACCAGGGGACATGCTGGAGAACTTCATGTTCATCCCTTTGGAATAAACTTCAAGTTTCAGGGATGTCTTTCAAACCACTGGCTGTGAAGATGGCCTAAAGTTACCCCACAGTGTTATAGGGAGCAACAGAAGAGTACGATTTGTGAACAAAATATAAAACCTAACATTTTATTCTTAACTACGTTTAAACTATGAGTAGAGACGAAAATCAGTAATGAGAGCAGAATGGAGGTGAGGGAGCTATCTTGACAAAATAAATGGTCTTTAATTCCTTCCCCTTCCCTCGATTATAAAAGTCTTGCGATCATTTTGGATATTTGCTGATTGGTATCTTGGAGAGATAACATTATCTGGGGAGGCTATGTGATGGAGTGTTTTCTTTGTGCTGCCTCACCCTTCCCAATCCCCAGGAGGAAGGTTCCAGTAAGCACCCAACATACAAGATAAGGGAGAGAAGTAAGAAATGCAATCAGTTTTTAAATATCAACTCTACCTTTCAACTGTCCATACAATATAGCCTTTCATCCTTTCAGCCTCGGCAAAGGTCACTTTTTGTGGTTTTTACCAGCATTCCCAAGCAGCACAAATGGCCCCTTAACTGGTGCTCGGATAGCACTGTACCCATACCTCTGTGTGACATTTATCACTTTAAATTGTGGTTGAATTCTGTACAGAGCCAGACAATGAGCCCGTCGGTCATGAGGGTGGAAGGGAACTAGTGGCTTACCTGATGAGATGAGGCACACACGCGATGTTGGCTATTTTCGAGGTGAAAGGGGAGGCCACAGATGCCTCCTGCTCTGACAGCGAAATGCCCGCATGAGCCATTTTCAAAGCCTAGAAGGATAAATCCACGTTACACCCATGACTCCTCGGGCCATGTTCTATTTGAACACCATGAGCTATTCTTCACATTATTGAGTTTATAACCCTGTAACCTTCCAGCCCTGGGTGTCTGTTTACGCTGTCCCTCCACATGGAGTACTATCCCCCTCCAGATCCAGAAAGTCACCAACCAAAGAGGCGCCAGATAAACGATGCTCCTGGGGCAAAAGAGTGGTGTGTGCGTTCATATGCATGTGTGTGCATTGCTTGTGCGGATGTAGATGTGATAAGCAAAAGGAAGGAATAATTCAAGAAGTCAACTGAAAAGGTGATAGCATTTGGATGGGTATGTGTGGGGGTCTTCCTCATCAACAGTTCTTACACTCAGCAGACCATCTTCACGAACGATAGGAAAAGAGATCAAATCCCCACCTTTCCCTGGGCTGCCTGATATAGCCAACCAGTTAACTGTTGGGACAAAGTACGGGGCTCACAGCATCTTCACTGGAGACAGGGACCGAATCGTACTTATCACACATCCTTCTAGGACCTGTGTTGCCTCACTAAAATAAAGGCTAAATCATTGTCACAAGACTCGAAATGGCCCAGAGAGAGCGTAGAGCAGACAGTGGCCAATAAGCAGGCCAGAGTCAATTTTTTAATCCCATAAGAATTGTATGAGCATAAAATGAGATTTCGTAGTTCTGTAGTTCTGTAGAACCGCAAAGCATCTGTTTACCGTGGCTGGCACACACTAAATTCATGTTCAATACACATTAGAATAGTTCCTTCTCCCTCTATTCTCTCTTAGTATTTTGTATCTCTATTACATATTTTAAGATCATCTGTTTTATGCTTGGGTTAATATATAATTTTTAATGTTTATTTATTTTTGAGGGAGACAGAGCATGAGCGGAAGAAAGGCAGAGAGAGAGGGAGACATAGAATCCAAAGCAGGCTCCAGGCTCTGAGCTGTTAGTACAGAGCCTGACACAGGGCTCGAACTCACGAGCTGCAAGAGCATGACCTGAGCCGAAGTCGGATGCTTAACCAACCGAGCCACCCAGGGGCCCCTGTTTGGGTTAATATTATGCATGATTCTTTCCACCACTAGATAATGAATTTTAGGGGGGCAGAGACTATGTCCTTTTTTAGCATGATTTGTTTTGTTCTAATTTCTACATAATTATGGGAATGGGTAACTCATTTTAGGTTTTGAAGCGTAGACTAACAACGAGCGTCTTCTCGTGAAGCATAAGGTAGAAAAATTCATAATAGATCTCTAAGCGTGAACACAATTTTTCACAGAACTTAGACGAAAATATTTAAAAAGAGAGGAGCACAACTACCCAGATCCTAAGGATCTAGTAGGCTTTGGAAATACAAAGCAATCCCGTTCAGTTTTGTGCTGAAGATTTTGTACTGAAAATATTTGCTTACGCACATAAATCTTCAAGGTGGGCTATTATTTCAACCATATCTTCAACACTCAGAGTCTAAAACACGTACTGCTTTCTCTTGTGTATGGGAAGGCATCTGCTGAGAATTATTTAATTTAGGCCTCTCTATAGTTTGTAATAGCCACATAGTTTGGTCTGCGATTTCACTATGTTATGCATACATGATTTTATACATAATTCAACACTTTAAACCATCAGTTTCAAACGTTTCCTTCACTCGGCCTTTACCACTCATGTGTTCTACTCACCCCACAGTCATTAGCTCCATCTCCGCACATGCCCACGTAGTAACTGCAGGGGACGGATAAAAAACATTAATGCCTTAACGCCTCTCTTGGGTAATTTTCATCACAACCAACTCACACGTGATGTATGTGTGTGTGTTGAACACACGTGGCATCAGGCTCATGGCAAACGACTTGGACAGCAATATCCCCAGAGGAATAAGGCTGTTGTATTTAAGTTGTTTCCACCATGTGGAAATGACAGTGATTTTGCCAAGGACGGCCACCAAGAAGATTACACATTTCTAAACAAGTCCTGGGTGATTGTATCCATCAGGGCTAAGCTTAAGCGTGTGCAGCCATAATCACAGCACTTCCCACACCTGATGCACCGAATAACCTGATCCATCTGTGTTTTTTGGTGGCTGATGCCACTGGAAGTTTAGACACTAGGATGAGAAACCTTTGGGAAATGGTTGAACAGAAAGAACCAAAAGCATATACACATAATCTTGAGGCATTCTGGAGTGATATGAGAGCATATGCTCCTAATCTCTACCAGTTTGGTGTGCAAACACCACAGCATGAATAGAAGAGTAATAACAAAACCAATACAGGCAAAAAATAAAGTTCTTGGACAGTTTCCTTATGATTGACACATAAGAGATGGTCATTTTTATAAGTCAAAAATGGTCAAAAACAAACAAACTCATAAGATTCAACCCAATATTTGGCAGGTATATACGAAAATATTCTTATAAACATTTCATGGGCTCACACGCATGTCATGACTGTGTACATTTGCTGAAGTGGGTCCTTTTCTTCAGGCTCAAATCACATATTTAGTCTCTATATCACACAAAGAATCTTACATCTTCAAGTGCTCCCTGAATTCGGAAGACAACTCAGACAACCTTATGTGCATTGTCAGTGATAAAGTCAGGAGGAATAAGATGGGGAAATCGAGAAGACAGTTCATTCCGAGACAGCATATTTTCCTGAACTGATTTTTCTTTAAGGGAATATAGCTTTTCAAAAGTAAGCATATAAATTGGCAAAATTTCTTAGGCATTTGAGATGGGTAAAATTACTTTCTTCGCCCATTATCATATAATGACCATGTAAGTAAAATAGTCACTTAAACACTGGCTACTAACCCAGCCTCAAGGCATTATGGGAGTTGACAGGCATTCTCTTTAAAACTTCCCAAAGAATGTTTTGGCAACACAAAATAATAGTGAAAGGCAGTCTCCTGATTTTAGCTACTACTTGTCAGTAATTATATGAAGTTTCACTACTCTCTTTCCTTTTCACTTTCTGGAAATATGTAGCTCAGAAATTATAACATTCCCAGAAAATTATAGGTAGGTCTGGTCTCAAGAAGAACCATTTCACTCTGATGTACATGGTTATCTATATTTTGAAGGAGATAAAAAAAAAAGGACTTTTTTTTTTTTTTTTTTTTTTTTTTTTTACTTTGGCCTCCATACCCAAACCATGGCCAGGGCCAGATATAGTGAGACTATCATTCCACCTCTTTCCTACTGGTCCTGGAATCATTCACATATCTTCTAATGGACCAACCTCAAATAATTCCAAGGGATGACCCACACACTTCCTCATTTTTCTCATTCTGAGATATATAAGCCCCTATTTTTTCTATTCCCCACATCCAAGCAGAAGATCTTCCTTTAAGTTATGCTGTATGGGCCACAGAAGGAATGCTGTATGGGGTAGGCAGCTTCCAAATGGCTCTATGATTGCCATCTCCTGGTGTTCAAGACGTTATATAAAGCCCTTCCCTGGGTGTGGGCTAGACTCAGTGAAGTGCCTCTTATTAGAGAATACTGTGCTGTATTAGAGTATTAGTGCTGTATTAGAGAATACAGCAAAAGTGATGCGATGTCTCTTCTGAGATGAAGATATAAAAAATGGTGATCTCTCTCCTTCTCTCTTTTGATCACTCTTGTGGATGCTAGCTACCACACTATGAGCTGCCTTATGAAATGATCCATGTAGCAAGGAGCAGAGGGTGGCTTCTGTCCAACAGCTACAGGGAACTAAATCCTGCCAACAGCACGTGAGGGAGGTCGGTGGCGGGTACCTCCTCCTCCAGCACTGAGGTAGCTGCAGTCCTGCCTAACACGCAGCTTCAGCCTTGTGAGAGGCCTGAGCCGGAAGACTCAGCTCAGCACACCTGGCTCTCTGACCCGTTGGAATGTAAAATAATAAGTGGTGTTATTCTAAGCCACTAAATGTGGGGCTAATTTGTTACACAGCAATAGATAATGAATACACTCTCCTTTCGTGCAATAATACCTACTTTAATTTCTGAAATTCTTCAATAAGACTAGATTTCTGCCCAGGAGACATTCTTGCAAAAATGGTTCCATTCACCAGGATCTAAAGAGAAAAACAACTACTGCAATAAGATTAGGATGAAGAACACTTTTTTTTTTATTTTTAAAGTTTGTTTATTTATTTAGAGAGAAAGGGACAGAGAGAGAGCAGGGGAGGGGCAGAGAGGGAAGAGAGAGCGAGAGAGAGAGAGAGAGAAAGATAATCCCAAGCAGGCTCTCTGCTGTGAGCATGGACCCACCATGGGACTCGATCTTATGAACCACGAGATCATGACCTAAACCCAAATCAAGAGTTGGACACTTAACCACCTGAGCCACCCAGGAGCCCCCAAGGACACTTTTTTAAAAAAAGAACAGCCCTGAAAGTCATTCCCAGCCACTCTTTGAATATAGCAATAGGTGGTGTGTCGTTAGCCCAAATGTCAGGACAGGGAGAAAGGGGACTCAATGCTTTAATATTTAAGTTTCACTTTCATCTCCCATCACAACTTTATGACTTTTTTCCTGGCCATTTTTCTGAGATGGGATAAGCTCTAGTTAATAATAATAGCTGAAAAGCAGCAGAGTATATGGGACAAAAATGCTTAAGGAAATACAGTTCTTTCTACTAAACACTATCACCACAATTGCAGCACAGATAGAGGAAAAGTGATAGGTGAGGAGTGGAGACCAACGTTTCATTCTCAGCTCTGGTCCCACTAGCTGGGCAAAGCTTAGACAAGGGACCTCAACTCTCTGAGTCTCAGCTTCCCCATCTCCTCAATTAGGTACTGCACTAGAGCTTTCTAGAAGCCTCTGGGGTCTAGATTCAATGGTCTTGTCTGTTAAGGTGACAGAATTTTCAGGAAACTGCTAACAGATGGTTGCTTGCCCTCAGCTTGTGCTCCACTTATCTCCTTCACACTGACAGCACAACCCTGCACAGCACTATTTTTAAATAGACACACAGAGGACAAGATAACAAATGATTTTGAAAATAAACCACGGGGTCTTTGTTTCCTGCTGCTGTAATTTAAGAATCCAGACAGGAAGGGGAATAGAGCTCAACCTGACATGAGTTGGTGGCTTTCAGAGAGAGGCTGACCCACAAAACAGGCAGCACATTTGGAACTATTTGGAGGTCCTCCCTGCTGGGGAGGGAAAGGAGGAGGGAGACTGGGATTGGGCTGGCCATGGGGGGGTGAAGAGCTGTACCAGAGCTCAGACTCTGAAGAGGGGGTTATGTGCATGTGCAGGATCAGGTAGGGCTGGGGAACTTCTGAAGGAGCACCTTTGGGGGTGTTTATTCCCCAAATCTGAGACAACCTCACTGATCATCACCTTCACTATTCTCTTCTTTTTTTTTTTTTTTTTTTTTTTTTTGCCTCAATAATTTGAGAGCAAAACAAAACACTTCATTTCACCAGTACTTACTTTTGGAAGCAAGCTGTTGAAATGCTGAAATATCACTTGGTAGGATTTCCCACTCATTGCAAAATGGTAACAGCTCCCTCTTGCTCCATCAGGCACCGAACTGTTCCCAATGTTAACGCAGGTTTCCTAAATTCAAAAGGGCATTGTTTCCACATGGGCTCTTAAAGAATGTCTCTGCTTTCCTATGTTTTATGGAAGGAAGTGTATTCAAGTTATGCAATAGTGTAATGCCAGCAAATGCATAAGGTGCAATTTGTCCATGGAACCTAGACTCCGATGAAGAAGACACTCAAAATGTCCTTCCCAAATTATATGAACATATGAGACATTGACAACACAATGCTCAGGATCATGTCCTAGGAGTTAATACATGTATGTCAGTCTGCTGAGGAAATCCTTCCGAGGTACCCGTTAGTGATTCCAAGGAAGAGTAGAAAACATTCTTCCCTCCTCTTTCCTCTCCTCTTCATGCTTTTATTTCCTAAGATCTTTTACCAGTCATTCACTCACCAATCATTCTCCAATTTCTTCCTTGTAAAATAGGCAGACTCTTTCTTCAGAGCCTAGCTCCTTATAGCACCTGCCTTCTCCCCACCTCAACAGGCAACATGTTCCTTCATGGTATTCCACTCCTCTTCCATGCCCTATGTTCCATTGCACTGGCTCTTTCTCTCCTGCCCTCCACTTGTCAATGTGCTCCCATCACTGCAATCTAGCTCTACCTGGCTCAGCCCCAAGAGAGAGCACCCGATGAATGCACATGCACTCACAGTGTTGACAGCTGATCATGCTTTTTCATGCAACATTTCTCAGGGGTCCTTACATTAGTGTAGAACTCTGAGTTCAAATAGCATAGAAGGTGAGAACATTCTTTTCACTAGAGGGATTCATCTTGATATTCTGAATTGGGAGGCAAGGAGATACACCCCTCTCTTTCCACGCCCCTTCTCCCAACTGCAAAATAGCCAACAAAAATATGCTTAAAGCATTCCACATGAGGCAAGGAAAGAATTCCTTCTGCTTTCAATAGAAAGTTGGATAGGGAAAGTGTGGTGGGAGGGAACCAGACTACCCAGCGATGGCCAAAACTTCAGTAAAGGTATTAAATTAGTGAGTGGGTAGTGTGAGTGGACTGTTAAAAATTAGTGAAGACCTGATTTTTATCACACAGTGAAATGGAGGCAACATGCATTGACACAGAAGCAAGCGAGTTTGCAAGGATATAAAGCACCAGAAATCTGCTGAAAGTACAGATAGAGCTGTCATCTTTTACAGCCAATATGATGGGGTTTGAGCCAAGTAGGGGTAGGGTCACTGTACAGTTGTGCAGTTTGTATACTGTACGAGGTCTACTCTACATTTAACAATCCAAAGGGCTGGTCAGCCTGAAGGAAGGGAGCATTTTTGTAATTTATCACCTGGAGGACCATCTGGAATTCAGACAGGCAGATGTGCCACATTTAATGATGGAATGTCAGGCTGCAGCCCATTTTTTTCACAAAAGCACAGGAAACTTGCTATCTCGAAAAGCTTGACACTTGCTAACTTAACGTCACGAACACAGCACAATCTAAATGGCCATGGATCTGGGGGCTCCTGGGTGGCTCAGTGGGTTAAGCGTCCAACTTCAGCTCAGGTCATGATCTCACAGTTAGTGAGTTTGAGCCCCGCGTCGGACTCTGTGCTGACAGCTCAGAGCCTGGAGCCTGCTTCAGATTCTGTCTTCCTCTCTCTCCGCCCTTCCTCAGCTTGCAATCTGTTTCTCTCTCATTCTCACAAAATAAACATTAAAATTTTTTTTTAACTTAAAGAAAAAGTACTTCTGAAAAGTCTTTAAAAAAATAAACAAGTAAATGCCCATGGATCTGGGTGCTATCAAACAGACCTAAATTTGATTTCCTGCTCTGCAACTTGCCAGCGGTGTGTCTTGGGCAAGTTTACCTTGTTGGACCTCAGTTTTCACATTTGTGAATTGAACAGTTTGTCAACTGTATAGGCCAACTATGAGATTCAAATGGGAAATATGGACATAAGTTCCCAGCCACATTGGAATCATGGGCTGATGCCAGCTCCCAACCCAGAGATTTGGATTTCACCAGTAAAACCTTGGCACTGGAAGCTTTAAAACTCTTGCAGGTGATTTCTTCATGCAGCCAGGGCGAGAAGTGCTAGTGGAAATGCTAAATGCTTTGCAAACTTCAGAACCTACAGCTGTGAAGGGTTTTGACTTTGGTGACTTCTAACGCCCAGAGAAGGCTGCCCAGGCCAGGGCTGTATGCCATCAGCCCAGGCCACCAAGGGGCCTTCTAACATTTGCTCACATTCTTCTCTGGTCCATTCTCCTGGTTCTCAACCAGCTGCCAAGTCACAGAGGCAGGAACAAAATCTTCTGGTTCATTGGCTTCAACAAGGATCACTTGGCTTCCTCCAGGAATCATTTCAGAATTCTTTGCCACAGTAATCGCTGTTTGAAGGTTGTCACCTAGATGACAAAGAGAGTCAGCTTGCTTTCTGTGTAAATCTCTCAGCAGCTCAAATTGAGCTCTGCCTCCTCTGAGTGGGCATACCCCAATATTGGTGCTCTTTGTGGGGCATTTCCCACTTTGGGCCTTATTTGATAACCATTTGTCTGTCCCTCTTGCCCAAGCCTGTCTGTCTCTAGTGGTCAAAAACAATGTCTGCATCTCCCTGCCACAATGGTATCATGTCTTCAACATTGAATATTTCCAAAACATGCAAGGATGAATAAGGAAATGGTTACATGCTTTTTGATGAACCCTCACAAGACTGAGAGCCCCAAGTGGTGAAGATAACACGGGCCCACTCTGATCGCATGCAACCATTTTGGGGATCTGGGTTGCAGTCAAACAGAGACTAGAACACTGAGGGCTGGGCCATGCGTGGACTGGATCAGCATATGCTATGCCTGCCCCACAGCCCTGAAGGACAGCTAAGTAGAGTTTTACACACTTTACACAGACGTCTCACGGGGGTTCTTGATGAGCACATATCCGTTCTTGTGTTTAAACATTTACTGTGAGCCTATTAACTCTGGACCAAGCCCAAGTAGGGAGAAGGGGCATTAGACAAAGAGAATGAAGTATGGTCTCTGCTACCAAATCTCACAGTCATCTTGGGGCTGCTGCACTTGTGCCGCAAGAAAAGGAGTCAAAGAACAGTAACACATGACAGCTAAGTATTTTTCCTTCTGCCTCAGCCACATGAACCCACTTAGCTCACATGGTCTTTTTCTGACGCCTGGGATACATTGAACGTGTCAGGCCTCCGGAAGTACACACCAGTAATCATCACGGTCCTGATGCAGGCTTCATGCAGTTCCTTCAAGACTGGCTTGCTTTCTTTTTTCAAGCGATTCTCCATTATGAGAAGTCCCAGAAATGTCAAGTCTGACTCCACCTTCTCTCTTGGGATTCAGGAGAAAATATTAAAGCTTATTTACGGAGTCTTGACGGTTGAATTTATTTCTTCCTTAAAAAACTTTTTCTAAATTTTATCAATGGAATGCATGCATATGTTTTAAAAATAAAAAAGAACCCAAAAGCTTATGATGAAAACCAATAGTCCCTGTCTCCACCCCTATTCACCCCCTCTCCTTCCCAGAGGCAACCACTTTTATATCTTTTAGCAACTTCTTCCATTTTTCAACTCCATTTTTTAAAAGAATGTGTTTATCTACCAACTCTTCTGTTGGTTTTTAAAATTTTTGTTAATCACACATATTTTGTTTTTAATTTCAAAGAGCTTTTTTGTGACCTGGTAATCAGTTTAGTTAGGCATTTAGTAAGTCTACGGGATACTACGGTCACAGTTGAATATGGAATCATTCCTTTCAACCTCCATCTGTAACTTCCAGAAAATATATGATATCAGCTAAGCCTTCAAAAAGTTATCAGAATTTGAAATTGGAAGCTTGGAGTCTAACTGGGTTACACTCATTTTATAGGAACTCACCTCAGGAATGGAATAAATCTCAGGTGACTGTTTAAAAAGTCAACGTGGGGGGCCAAGATCTCTTTCTGAATCTCGCATTGTTCCTTTTTCTGCCCAGGGAGGAGTTAAGATTGCAGGAGGAGCTGGAGACCTAGGGACCTAACCTTGTTGGGTACAATCTCCCATGTTCAGTCCTGTCCCACGTCTACCTTCCACAGTACGTGATAGAGCTGAGTCTCTGCCTGTCAGGCTCTACAGGGTGGAGCAACTCCCCTCTCGCCATCTCTCTCTCTGTCATGGCGTAAACCACACTTCTTCCATCCCTACTGATTCAGACTCCATTCACCGCCCCCCACCTATTTTTCATCTTACAGAAATGGTAGAAATCTCCTGTCTGCACTTAATCACCTTTCTAGTTTTCTTTGATGTTATTTCTTTTCTATCATGCTGGTAGGACTTGGGAGATAGAAGAAATAAACACGCAGTCAGTAAACCTTCTTCAAGAGAAAGAGCAGAGTTGGATTTCTTGATGAAAAATATTACTCAAACTTAGATGGGAACACAGTGAGGAAACTTCTCTCTGGAGTACAGAACAAGTTACTCCATCTTTCATTCAAAAGTCCACTCACCAAACAATCACTCTGTTTTAGACCTTGTATTGGGCACTTGCTGAGTACTCAGATTATCGGATATGAATCCTGCCTCAGTGATCTCAGAGAATATTATGAAAGACCTACCTAAATACAGAATGTGTTAAATTTCTATCATTTAACTTCATAGCTGCCTATTATACATTGGATTCATATTTTCCCATTAGCTAGAACTAAAACAAAGAATCGTCCCACCAGTTTCTTCCAGTTTTGGTCTCTATTTGAGGACTTTTCCCTTTTCCACCAATTCAGGCACTTGGGCCTCTTGCTACCTTGCAACATTCCCGGCAAATCCCTGTGTCAGGGCCCTTGCACTCACTCTTCTGACTGCCTGCAATACTCTTCTTCTGGATATCCTCATGCCATATCTCTGTTC
This sequence comes from Panthera onca, assembly GCF_046562875.1. NCBI lineage: Eukaryota > Metazoa > Chordata > Mammalia > Carnivora > Felidae > Panthera > Panthera onca. The sequence goes on along the minus strand of NC_138347.1, from coordinate 75,004,620 downwards.
AAATGGCACCTCTTCAGAGGACTTTCCCTGATCACTCCATGTAAAATGGTATCATTATCTATCTTTCCCAATTAGGATATAAGCTTCTGAGGGCAAAGATTGTCTCACTTCAGAATCTTCAGTGCCTTAAAGAGTATCTCGTGCACCCTCAAACTCAATAGAAATTTGCTAAACCAATGAAAGGGAGAATTTTGACAAAGTATTTCTTCTGTTTGTTAGTGTGGGTGTTTTATTTTTTCCAAAAAAAAAAAAAAAGAGAGAGAGAGAGAGAGACAGAAAGAAACTCTTCTACTTCCCTTTTATGACATACCAGTTTTTAAAGAAGTTTTTGATCTTTCTGATTCGAAAACTTTGCGAAATATAATTTGATTCTAAAAAAAACTGAAAACACTTTTCCCTTACTCTGTTTGAAAATAGTAGCGAAATTTTAAGAAGCATAATAGGATCCTGATATTCTCTGGGAAAATCTGAGATGATTGGAAATCTAGCACATTTGATCATCACTTTCTTATTCTGTTATATTTGTAATAATGTCTACTCATCAGTGACTTTTAAATGAGAACATCACAGCTACATTAGTGTGTGGCAGCTGGGTGGTGGCAATATTCCTTGTCAAACTACATGAATTTTTTCTTCACACATAACCTTAGCTTTTGTTATTAAAATTTTTGCCTTGAGAAATTACAAAATCCTGTGTGTTATGGGTCTTCGTGCTTGCTCAAGAATAGCTAACACCTTTAATGTTAAATCTGAGAGTGCCATAATTTATTTCATTGATTTCAAAATGAGCTTTCTGATTCTATTTAGAAGATTAAAATGTCATGGCTGAAAGGCTCCTTAAAGATCATCCAATCCTACACTTGAGAGACGAGGGAAATAGACACAGTGCAAGGAAGGGACAAAGATTCTATTAGAACACATGGACATAGCTTGTAAACAGTAACATTGAACCAAGGATATCCACATCTTATGTGAAGGTGCTAATTGTATATAAGTGAGGGTTTCTCTATCAGCAACACTACATCGAAGATAATGCATAGTTTGTTATTCAATGTTCCGCAGTATTTCACTACTCCTTTGTCTTAGACAATTCAAAAATAACCTTTAAAAACTGAGAAACATTAAAAGAGAAAAGAATCTGCAGATTATACTCTCAAGAGGACATCTTATCCATTAATGTAATTAAGAATACTGAATCCTATTTCATATAACTCAACTTAGACTCACTACATCTCCAGGTCTGAAACCAGGTTTAAAGCATACTGGAGGTCAGTGTGTCACAGCGCCCACTCTCTCCTTCTCAACCCGTTTGTACGTGGGACCCCCAAGCCAGTCAGCCACATAATGTTCCAAGATTGAAGGAGTGTTGGTTATTTTTGATTGGATGATGGACTGCCGGGCAGAGATAGCTCACTGACAGCTGGGAGTCAAGAGATCTGGACTACCATCTTTGTTCTACCTCCAACCAGTCTTCCCCAGTGTGGCTTACGGTTGCCCGGCTCCAAGTTAGGAGATTGGATGAGACGACTTTCCATCTCCAGGAGGCTTCCTCGTGATTGGAGCTGTCCTTCTGTCCATCTCCAACATTCATTTACTTCACACACACAGAGCCTGCTCTAGTGTCGATATCTGACTTCCTTACCTGGCTAAATTCTCTACTTCTGAAAGCTTCTTCATCTTCAAGCCTTTATGGGCAAAAGCAATGACACGGAAGCCTTGTATTGTGTATTTCCTGAGTTCCTGTGGGAAATTCTTGGGTACTGTCAGGTGAGAGGAAAGAGGTAAAGGTAAGGTCACACTGAAGACTGCCCACCTCCTAAGCAAGACTCTGGGATCCACTGTACCTTGTTTTAAAATTCCAAAAAAAAAAAAAAATACTTTAATAGAAAAACTACAGCTCTGGCTAAAAGCCACAACTTCATTAGGGTGCTCTTATTATTCTGACAGAAATGAATGCCAAGGATGCGCCGGTCATCCCCTGGGTGTCAACTCCACTGGCTGGCTTTAATAAGGTTAGACCTCACGACTATGTCTACAAGGATAAAATGAAAACAGCTGATCCTCTGGATCAGGGGTCAGCAAACTAAAGGCCAAATCTGGTCCATTGCTTGTTTTTGTAAATAAAGTTTTATTGAAATGCAACCATGTCCATTTGTTTATCATCTATGTCGGGTTTGGGGTCACAATGGCAGGGTTGAGCAGTTGAGACAGACACCATGTGGCCTGCAAAACCAAAGTTATTTTCCACCTAGCTCTTTGCAAAAAAGTTCGCAATCCCTGCTATAGAGGACAGATGACACAATGCCGTTTGTGTATTTTGACATGGTAGTCATTACCAATATTACAATATTTGTGAAATCTTTATGGCTCGTAGGATGCCTAGAAGAGCATTAAAAAGAACAGTGTAATGGAAGTGTAGTGGCTTAGGTAGCAAAACACTTGATTTCTAGTATCCACTCTACTGCCAACTAGCTCTCTGACCTTGGGCTTGGTAGGTCTCTCTTCTGGCTCCTCAATTTTCCCATCCATAGAATGAGAGGGTGTGGACCTCAGTATCCCCATTCAGCTCAAGCTTCCTGTAATTCTAAAATGATCCAGAAGGTGGGGATCAAGGCATCTCCTAGCTCTCTATTTCCTAAATACAGGGGGAGAAATCACTGACGTTATTAGCATATGTCAAAGATCTGAGGTCAGGACAAATAAGAATTGGGCTACCAGAAGGATGAGAGGTGAGAAGTGACAGGCCCAAACCCTTACCAGGGAGCAAGGGCAATAATCACCAGTTAAAATTTCAAGAAGATACTCACTTGCATCTGTGAGACTGAAAAAAAAAAAAATGTATAGCAAAATATAAGCCATCAGTCTGTGAGGGATAGAGTGATAGAGGGATAGAGTGTTAGAGGTCATGGGAGTTCTGAGGAAGATCAAAGTCAGAAAAAGGGGCCGCTTCTAAGGTAAAAAAGGCTCTAAGTAGAGGGAGAAGTTAAAGCAATCATTTGCCAAATCTAAAATTGTGTGCACAAGTTGATGGCTATCAGCAATCATAGGGAGAATGTAGATGAAAATCAGGAGAAAAAGGCCAATTTTATCCAAATGAACTCATTTGAATGCAACAATATCCTTACAAATCTGGGCTGCCGCTTAGAGAGTGCATATGTTTGTAAGACAAAGAGACAATACAAATCAGCTCAAAATCTGGCCCAGAAAGATGAAATTGCTGTGAAAATGATCAATTGCATTGCTCTAATACCGTCTAATTTGCTCTAATTACTTTGTGCGTGTGTGAAAGATTTATCTTGTCTGTATTCTCCTTCCATTGACCTGCACGAGGCCCTTACATGGTGCCAGCCCCCAGAGGTGTCAGGCGGAGCGCCCCAGCTGCAGGCTGAGTGCAGGGCCCAGACCTGTCCCATTATTCCCTTCCCACGTTCCTGGTTCGCTTACCCTTACGTAGCTTCCTGTTCTGGCTCCTGATGTTTGCTTCATATCTCCTTCCCTGATACCCCATTGTGGTTGGACTTTTCTGGATGGATCAAAGCCAGATATTTACTCTCTGCCTCACGGCCTTGAAATGATCACCTCTGTCTTATCAGATCTCCTGGGCCCACTTCTCACTCACTGAGAAAACAATCACTTCCACATTCATTTAGTCTTGTGTGCTCTGTGTGTTTGGGCTTCTAAAACATTTTTACCTCCTGAAAGAGAGAACAGGGTCAATTAGTACCTGTTTCAGACTTGCAGAACTTGGCCAGCATCTCCGGGGCACCCTTCATGTACACATGGAAGTGATCCTCCCCTGCCACCTGAGCGACCACAGACATCCTCTGCAGGCTTGAGGAAAATGGAAACTGGCGCAAGATGGCTATGGCTTCCACGGGACTCTGAGACAGCACCAACAAAGGGGAGCTTAAGATGCTTGTGAAATTTCACAGATGCACACCAACAAATAGGACTTGCTCTGCAATGAACCCAGGGACGTCATGAAGTGGTATGTTTGTCACAACATTGATACTTTTCTGTCTGCCTCGACGGCGATTCCCTCATCAAGTTGTCTGGTTCTGCAAGGCCTTTCCCTTTGACTGCCTGGAAAAATCCTAATCATCTTCCAGGCCAAGTTCACAGGTCCCTTCCTCTGTGGCACTTCTCTCTCATAAATAGTATTCACTCTCACCTCTGAACGCCTGCAGCTCTTTCTTCAGCCTTTATTATAGCAGTCGGCACAGGGTATTGCACTGATTTGCACCTATATGGATTTTTCTACCAGCCTCTGTACTCCTCCAACACAGAGCCCCACACATCTAGCTCTGAAATCACTCTATCCCTTAGCACCTAGCGCAGTGCTCTAGCATAAGACAGGTTCATGAATAAATTTAAAAATAGATTCAGGAATGAAGGGACGAGCAAACCAACTATGGACACTGTTAGTTTCAAGGAGAAAGAGCTGTCTGATTTGAAAAAGCAAGTCATACCCAACTGGCTTTCGGTCCTGGCTTTATTATTATGTTTGAACCTGGCATCCCAAATGTGCAGTAGTCTGCATCACAATCTTCCATTATCTGTTTCAAAATGAAAACATTCATAAGATTCCTTAGAGCAAAATAGTAAGAAAGAAATACCTCTCATTTGCATAGCACTTGAAACTTTTCAAAGCCCCTTCCACATATTTTCTCTTGTAGGCTAATTATCTGAATACCATCATTGTCAAATTTCTGTTGTGTTATTAAGGACCTTGGAGAATGTCAAAAAGCCAGAAATATTGTGACTACAGTTTAAGTGGTAATTGATGGAAGAAATGCCAGCTGCAAGCCAATGGCTCTTCCTGAATGGTATGACTAGCAATTGGATGAGAATTTAATATAGCTGAGCACATTAGCCCTCAGTTGAGTTAGGATTGGGTCTTGAGATAAACCTGGGATTAACTCTTATTCTGTATCTACGTTACTAGCCTAATTGGTTAGCTAGAGAGTTAACAAGTTAGCTGCTGGCAAATTAGAAAGCATATTTGAAAACAGTTTGCATTCTTTGGAGGTTGCAACAGTATAAGTTACACCATTTGAGAAACCAATATTAACCTAAAATATAGGAAAGGCAGTCAGATATACAAATCAGAAAATAGGAGACAACATTTGGCCTCTGCTCCATCACTTACCTGTTTAACGTTGGGGACAATGCCTCCATTTCTCCAGATCCCAAATTTCTTCTGAAAAATATTCTGACATCCCTTGTAGCACTAAAATTATTGGAGTCTACAAGGATATTTTCCCTCCTCATGTTTCATGACAGTTTCCTATCCACCAAAGGATATTTATTTCGAGACTGAAAGTTTCTCACCTAGTTTTAAATTCTGCAAACCACTTTGCACTTCCATACTTTGCTTGGGGTGGATACCACTGCTCTTAAAGACAGTTCTTACAGAGCTAATCCTAGCAATTTATGTTCCTGCACAAGACCCCAACTTGTATGTCATGTGTACAAATAGACCAACACCCCTCGATGGAGAAGAGCCACCGTCAGAACCAGGATCAAAGTCACATATAGTAAGAATGACCCTAAGCAGCTCATCATTGTGTCTACGCGAAGGATGCCGGTGAGGACAATGTGTAATAATTACACTGATTCCTCTCCGTTAAGATCCAGGAAAGTGATTATCCCTTTGTGTTTAAGTAGAAGATTTCTCCACAGCAAATGCTTAAATTTTAACTTGCTGCTATCAAAACTTTCCATGTTTACCAGGTTTCCTCTTTTATTATTTTGGCTTCTAGAAAGCTACATTTTTGCCAGTACACACTTTTTAAAATTTTTTTTTGTAAGTTTACTTATTTTTAGATAGAAACAGTGTGGGGGGGGAGGGGCGGAGAGAGAGAGGGAGAGGGAATCCCAAGCAGGCTCCACACTGCCAGTGGAGAGCCCAAGTCGGGGCTTGAACTCATGAACCCGTGAGTTCATGACCTGAGTCAAAACCAAGAATCGGACACGTAACCCACTGAGCCACTCAGGTGCCCCTCCCCCCACTATAAATCTATACATCTATAAATTTGCCTTTTTGTGAGGTGTATTTCATGTCCCTGCAGTCATGTGTTTTCATTCCTTTAACATTCTGTTTAAATGCTGCCCTGTAGTTAAGATATCATTGTCAGTAGCTTGAAAACGTGTTTTGTTTTGGTTTGGGTTTTTGGAGAGCAGAGTAACGTAATTAACTAAATAGTGACTGCCTGAATGAATGAATGCTTTTCACTTGGTGGGCACTTTACAATGCAAGCAGCCCCTGTAGGCTCATAGGATCAGTGCTTACCACAAGTCGGTGAGTGAGGCATTATTATCACCAATGCACACCTGAGGTAACAGACTCAGAATCTTGGTTCTGGATTTGGGGTCACACAGCTAGAAAGTGATGGGGTCGAGAGGTCTGCTCACCATGTCATGACAGCCACGAGAATGGGTTTATACCCTTCAACTGTTCACACTCAGCTCAAAAAATTGATCCAGTTGGACTGGGAAACCTTCAGGCTAGTATCTAGACCTATACTGTCTAATACAGTAGCTACCAGCCACCTGTGGCCATTTATATTTAAATTGATTAAAGTGAATAAAATTGAAAATTCAGTCCTTGGTTGCATAGCCGAATTTTAAGTACTCGATAACCACATGTCGCCGGCTAGTGGCTACTATACTGAATAGCACTGCTTTAGACCACTGTTTCTCTGTGAGTGTTACAGAGAATGTACCATGTTTTTGGCCTGTCAAGGTTTTGTGGTCAAGAAGGTTTGGTAAATGCTGCTTATCCTATTCCTTCTTGAATATTCACAATGCACCACAGTATACTAAAGAAATCTGCTGGTCAAGAAATCAATTTTACTTTCTTAAAACAGCAGGTTCCCAAACGATTTGATCACAGAACCTTATTTCAAGCTGCACTCATTAACAGAGTTCTTGGGAGCAGATACTGGGAAATTCAGGTAGAGTCGAACCTTCCTTCAACGTTGTTACAAATCTTCTCTGAGCTTCAACCAAAGTTAGAAAACTTTTCCACTTTCAGTAAGGATTTCTTCAAGTTTTTCTCATTTAGCCAAAACAAGAAACTATCATCTTACCCAGGCAGTGCCCTCAAACATTTTGAGGTCCAGTGGGTCTCCTTGGATGGTCCCATTGAGAAGGATCAGAGAGTGGCAGCTGGCCATGGCAGCACACAGCGGGCCCCATGGCAAAGCCTTGCCTGAGGCAAAGCTATTCACTTCCTGAAAACTGGGAGAGAAGATGATTAAGAAATGAAAGTCTTCAACAAAATCATTTTACACACTCTGCCCCTTAAATCTTGCCAACACAGAGTTTCAATAATGCTTAACCTTTATGTTCAAATCCTTCCAGAGCTCCTCATGTCCCGTATGATAAAGTCTAAGTGCCTGGATATAATCACAGAGACTTCTGTCAGGTTACTTGAGGTCAGTGCCTAAGGTGACAGTAAGCTCAGAACCTGCAGCCTGCTTCAGAATCTGTCTCCCTCTCTCTCCACTCCTCCCCCACTCATGCTCTCTCTCTCTCTCAAAAATAAACATTAAAAAAATTTAAAATAAAAGAAAAGCACACCTGGACTCTGAAATATTTCTCACGACTCAGTCCTTTGCCCTATTTCTAGAAACTCCTGGCATAGATATCCAGCGTCTCATTTTCCTTTATGATGGTAGACTGGTACAGTTTACCATTCTCATTTCCCATCTAATAGCCAAATGAGAATTGTAGACTGTGGTTTCTACACCCCGAAAACCTGAGCATTTGGGGAAAGGAAAAGAGAGGAGGGGTGAAAACCCTAAGCATCCTATTCCCCTTTCACTGGTCTGGCCAATAGAAGACAAAGCAGTGCCTGCCCGGACAAAAGCTTGGCCCGGCCATCTGAGCAACCAGGAGCTGAACCACATGAGTAGGGTTGAACCCAAGTATTTTCTGCAACATCGCACTGCCTGTCTGCTGTTATCTCGTGCCAGAGCTGTGTTTGGCCCCATCACTGTGCTGGAGAGCCCCTGCATGACTCAATGACAGAGGCTCAACCACTGTTTAGAGCCAAGGGGGGATATCTAGAGCTGAAGAGTCAAGGCATCTTGTACTTAGACCGAGAGGGCAGATCTCAGCCCTGTGAGGAAGGGGAGCAAGGGCCCTCTCCTCACTATCCATTCTGGGGTAGCATCTCTGTGATTGTTCTCCCCTCTCCTGTGGCCAGCTTTTCACCTGTGTCTGTAAAAATGGTAGCCATATACCCTTTAACATTCTATCTCAAGTGCTATCTTTGTCAGGCGTTTTTCCTCATTCTGTTCATTTCCAAAATTAATTTCGACCTTTTATTCACTATGTTATTCCAAAATCCAAGACTGTGTATTATATCAAACAATCATTATTATTTTTTCTTCTCTCTTCTGATATGCGTGCCTTAATCATAGCTCTTTCCATGGACTGTATTATGCGTAGAAGATGAATGCATTTGTGCCTTTCAATCCCATGAGATGTGAGCTACATGAGGGAAGGGAGGGAACTCTTCCTTTCTGGACTCCTCCCCCCACCCCGCCCAGTCCAATAACCACCAGCAAATCTTTGTGGTTTTTAATTAAGTACACTTATGATTTCACTCTTTCCTCCTCTTTTTTATTCATTCAGCTTCTTACTTATCCAGTTCGTTCTATTTTTTCATGTGGAGTTTGAAGGCCTATTTTCCCCATCTGACTCTGAACTTAGAACCCATTTAATTTAACAAGTTAGAATAATTGGGACACCAGAAGGACAGACTTGAATAGAACCAAGGTAGCTACACCAATCCCACATCCCATCTTCACTGAAGTGCTTACCAGTTGTCAGCAGTAGGGACAGTCCCCCAGAGGTCCAGCCCATCTTCCGTAAGAGTGCCAGTCTGGAAGAAGTTAGAATTGGTATTAGCATAAGATTTAGAACTTTTGGTTATATCATGATTTAAACAAAACCCAACCTCCCAAAACATTAAAGTAGATCTAGTTGTCCAAAGTCCTTGTTTGTAAGCATTAAATTTTGTTTTTTTATTATTTTTTAAAATATGTTTTTAATGTTTATTTTTAACAGAGAGAGCGAGCATGTGTGCATGTCTTGAGTTGGGGGGGGGGGGCAGAGAGAGAGAGGGAAACAGAGGATCCAAAGCAGACTCCGTGCTGACAGCAGTGAGCTTGATGCTGGGCTCAAACTGTGAGATCATGACATGAGCCAGTCAGATGCTTAACCAACTGAGCCACTCAGGCACTCTTGCAAGCATTAAATTTTAAATCAGAGAAGGGTACCTGAAGGAAGAATTCAGCAGGTGACAAATGATTCCTGAAAAGACTGTGTCGATAATGAAATGATTCTAGATACTAATCATTACAATCAAATGTTAGTGTTTTGCTTTTGTGTGTTTATTTTTGCACTTGCTGTTGTTAAACGAGAAGCATTTAGTGAATAGAAATCCAATAAGGACCAGTACGAGTTTGACTTTATAGTTGGCACCTGCTATCTTTCTAAAGCAGAGTTCAGAATTTTTCTTTCTTTTTAAGACTGATTAGTTCATAGTCTGCCATCTGGCTCACAGCAATTTTCTAAAATATGGGTGACGTGATGACTGTCCGGATTGATAATGAAATGTTGATAAAGGGCTTTTTGAGAATTTGGAGAGAAATGAAGTGCTAATAATAAATACTCATTAATGCCCATGAATGAGTTTTATTGTTAGATTGTCAAGAGGAAAATGGTTGGGAGATTTGATTTGCTATATTATGGGAGAGTATTTATCACATAATGTAACAAAGAAAGCAACATGGAACTAAGTACTATGACAGCACTTTGAATTTGCTTATTGCTTCATAGCCCACCATTAATTACAGACCCCGGTGTCTTTATGCAAGAGGCCAACACCCAGTCAGAGTAACCATGTGGCTCCCGCTACTTCAGCGCTGTCAAGGCTGAGCAGAACATTCCCAAGTGCTGGGGTGTATCCCTTTTCAATACTGACACCCAGGTCTCTGTCATCATTCTTTTTACAGTCATTTCTGTATAAGACACTGAATTTTCTAGCTTCCTATCAAATGACATTTCTTTCATTACAGCACATTAAATTGGCATAACGCTTTATGATGAAGTGCTTACAATGCTTCTAATTCTTACAATCGACTAAATAGGGAAGGGACATTCTCAGGTTAGAAGTTAAAGGAGCAGCCTCAAGGTCCAGTGGCTTGCAGGTTGGAGAGAAAGAACCAGAATCTGGCCCATCTAGAATCTCCCTCTAGATGACAAATGTTAAATAAATTTTGCAAAGCATGCAGAAAGACAAAACCCATACTGGACTTCCAATTAAGGAATGAAGGATTCTTTGTTTCATTAATTTATTTGGGCTTCACAGAAAGCTAACACGCTTTGTGTGAGTTACTCCTTGAAGAACAATAGAAAAAAACTTATTTGCTTCATTTCCCTCCTGCATTTTATGAGGGTTCCAACCTGTGTGTTTAGATTCCAAATCCTCTTGAGTTATTCCATTTCAAAAAGAGTTAGCAGCTTAATTCAAACTGAAATGTTTCCCTGATGATCAGATTATATTTTTACACATCAATATTTTGAACATGAAAACAGAGATTAGATGGCAGCAAACAGAAATGGGACCGTGTCATTTCTCTATGTGAAACTGATTCTTATACTATAAAACTAGCCATGAACAGAAAGAAAACTAAATTATAGTTACAGTTGTAAAAGGAATAAGACAGAAAAAGCCAACTTCTTAGCATAAATACTAGCCCAGGCTTGGGCTGAGCTGAATAGAAAAGAGAGAACTGTTTTAGAGAACTAACAGACCAACATAAACTAGAAATATATGGGAATAAGAAGCACATGGTGAATGTCTTGTAAGTGGAAATAAAAGTAGACGGGGACCTCGATTAATTGTGGGGTGCTTCATTCCAACACCATATTGGTAGAGTTTTACAATGTACAAGCTGGAAAGGCACTGAGAGATCATTGGAGTTCAAATTTCTCTTGATTTCTCATTTTGCCGATTCCCAACCCAGTGTTTTTTGCACTATGACATGTTGTCATGCCACTGGGGTTTGGCCAAGCGTGCCGAGGAGCAGTTCCTCAGTTGGTCTAGCAAAGGAGCACATGAGGACGTGGAGGGGAAAAGCTTTGTATGAGACGTAAAATGAACAACTGGAAAAATTAGTTTTAGAAAAAGACAAATATGTAACGAACCTAACTTTATAAATCTCCCTCTTATATTACAGGCACCAGTGAGGCTGCTGGGTAAATAATGGGAATCCCTACCAGAAAACTTCCAAGGCCGTGGAACTAAAAGAAGCTACTGTTAACCCTAGTGGTTAACTTGAGGAGTGGTGATTGAGGGTTTTCTTTGCCAGAGGAAACTCAGCCAGAATAGAATGGAACTAATTTTAGGGCTGAGCTGCTTCCAGTGTGGAGCCAAGACTTGTCAAGTCTACTCATGGTGTCTCTCCAGTTTGTCCTATACTCTCCATTCTTGCCCTCCTTGCTTAGGACAATGACCCATCTCTTCAGTCTTCCCTAGATAGCTTCCTGTCTCAGTCCTACCTCCCTTTTGTTCCTTCTCACCAATTACCCTCGATGGAATAAACAAAACACACCTATAAAAATGTCTTTGATCGTCTTTAAAAAAAATGGTACGGCTCCCATTCTCCTTCACAAGGCCCCACTTCTTAGCTTGACACATCAGGCCCTGAGCAATTGGGCTCTTCCTCTCCAGCTACATTCCCTACCACACAGCCCCTGTTGTAGCCACACCCACATGCCACAGGCCATGACATCCCTGTGCTTCTGAACTGCTCATCTCTGAGCCCATTCTGTCTAACAACCAAAGCCACGGCTCAGCGGTGACCTCCCATCCATGGCAGGTAACTTAACTTGGACGCTTTTCCATGCCTCTTTGAGCATGCATTTCACTGCATTATCATGGTTTACACTTCCATTGTACCTGCTTCCTCAGCTAAGTCACGAGCTTCTCCAGAGCAAGGACCCTCTTATTAATGGGACTCTTGGCCAACGTAGGTTAATTAAAAAGTGTCAAAGCCTTAATTAATTATTCTAATACAAACAAAGTGAAGACATGGAGGGATCGTCCAGGCCCACTGTGTTACAACAATTAAATTGGCCTGCCCAAGCAGAGGGCAGGATCTGAACAGCAGGTGGACGAGGCTGAGGTCCCTCCAGGGACACAGGACCCCCACAGGAGAGTCACAGAAAGAGGTTTTAGACCTGTCCCAGAGCAGCAATCCTTCCCATTTGGACATACTTCTCCCCTGCTACCTCCAGAACCCTAAACAGTTACAGGACAACATTCTTCTAGTCCTGAGTCCTGATAACCTGGGGGTCAAAGGAGACAGGAGGGACTGAGTGCATTAACACAGGCACTGTCCCCTCCCTCCCTTTCCTTAAAAGAAGCAGAGGAGAAAAATGGAATATTTTCAATTAAACACAGGACAAAGTATTTCAGGAAACAGAAATGTTCCTCACAAATTTTTTTGCCTGAAAAAGCCAGTCAGTCATAGAAGTTATTACAATAAGAGATTGTTTTGAAACCCAATACGGGCAAAAAATATTAAATTTCATAGGGAAGAAATTTATGATGTGATATAGCTAAACCACTTCCTTAGGACTCTGTACAGTGGGCTTGTAGAGCATGGTCTCACCACTAGCCCACTGTGTGACCTTCTCTGGCCTCAGTGTTCCTATATGTAAAATGAGAGCAGTGAACCAGGCATTCATTTGGAGGCCTTTCCCAGCTCTGCTCTGCCTTGAAATCAACCTCCAATCAGGAAAGTTTAGATCATACTTTGTCAAAGCACACGAGGTTTATTTGTCCACACATATTGATTCTCTGCGGGGAAATACAGAAGATTTTCTTTTTCTTCAGCCTCTTTTGTGCATACACGATTCCTGTGGTCAGGGCAGCTGGTAGCACAGGAGGGACAGTCACGGTGAGGAGAAGCAGGGCCATGGTTGCCGTGTCTCTTGGAGAAACCTAGGGAGGGAGGGACATGGAGGTTAGCCTAGCAGCACAGGGCGGCACCCTTTCTAGCACCATCTCCTGCAGCACTCCAAGAGTTCTAGAAGCTCAAAATATTTAAAGAGAGCTGCTCTCTCCGTGGGGCTGAGAGATCTCTTGGGTGTGCTTAAGGAACAGACAAGTTGTCTCCCATTGTGCACAAAAGAAACTCTGATCCCTTTTCTATGTCCACCCTGCCCTTTTTGACTGTTTCTCTTTGCTTGGTATTCCCTCCACCCAGAGTACCATCCTTCCTCTGCTCATCATAACACACCCTCTTAGACTCCCCAGGCACTGAGACCATTTTTGAGTTGTAACATTTCACACACGGGCTTGACAGTTGGGTTATAAATCTCCCCCAGTCGCTTCCAAACCGCTTGGGTGCAGCAGCTTGGCTTATACATCTTTGAAGTCCTTTGCAAGTTCATCTTATTCATCTCTAGATATAGAGCCTAGCACAGTTTCTGACACAGGAACTATTAAATGAATGGTAACCTGATAAAAATGATGACCAAGAGTCTGCTAAAGGAAAGTCCATAGTAAAAATAGCTTGTTCTCACTGCACACATTCTGGGGCGAGAGCTGGATTAGGCTACATAAATGATTTAGTTACTCCTCACAACAACCTTAGGATGTAAACACTGTTATTTTCTCCATTTAACAGATAAAGAAACCAAGGCTTAAAATATTAAAATAACTTCCCCAAGCCATCTGCTAGTTAAATGGTGAGGATCTGAACCCTAGGCTGTCCCACTAGGGGGGCACAAATATGTGACCAGTATCTTATAGTATCCAGTCAATTCTCATAGAGTCAAGATCCCAGGCGGGTCCACAGAAATTCACATGGCTGATAAGAATAGGGCCTAGATCAAATCACAGCATGGCTTGTTCTATTTTTCACCTTCTCTAGAAATTAATGGCCTTACCCTAGATTTTTATGAAATTAACCGTAATTTTAGCCACTAAAGTCCTCTTCTGAGTACTGGGAATACAGATTCAAGTTCAATATCAAAGGCTGCTAGATACATCATTGGTCCAATCTCAGATTGTCACAAAACCCAGCGTTCTCTGTTTTTCCCAACCACAGCCACAAAGTGTTGACACTGAGGACTCAGCTCTGTCTATTCCTGAGACAGTACAGATGAAGGAAGCCAGCAGGGTCACAGGTTATGACCCACAAGAAGGTGGGGTCTACAATTAGTATCGCTGCTTTGGTGTGTATTAGATGTTGAGTTCTACCCGGGAAATCTTCATTCCGAATCACTGTGGGTGCTTCCTGGTCCACAGAAGAGGGCCTTTTGCTTGTTTTCCTGCTCAATGCTCCTGCTCCCCAGATGAAACTGGCACAGTGCCTCAAGTTCCAGTCCCACTTGCTTTAACAGTCTGCCCAGCTCTTTCCAGGGTCCATTCTAGGGGTGCCAATATGTCCTGGCCTCCTTTGCCTTTGCCTGACCTAGAAATGCTGCCTGAAGGCTTATATCAGACTGAAATGACTACCCAGAGCTCAAGTACGAGAGTGAACATTGCCTGGAAATTCTCGTCACTCTGTCCATCAATATTTACCCCTCTCCCCGACAACACACACATAGAATGCACTAAATTTGGGCATTGTAATTAAGTCACCCATACCCAGTTTCATACCTATGTTTGGACCCTTTTATTTACATTTTTTTTTCTTCTTCCCAATGAGCCCACATTGCTAACATCCCAGTATGTCTTAAAGAAGAGATTACACAGTTCACAAAAGAATCACACTCTCAGGACCAGAAAGGACCTCAGAGGTCATTTGTGAGAACCCTTCCTTCAGCCATCACAACTATTAAGAGAAATGTTCAAACAAACCAAAACCAGACCACTATGAAGTTTAAAAGGAAGTGGGGATCCGTGCAGCATATAGTTCTGTAAAAGTGGACAGTCAGTTCTATTTTAGAACCTAACAAAACATAGAAAAACTCACTGGGTACATGGTATGTTGGGTATGCCTTAGACAATGTACACACTCAAATATCTCAGCATTCTCAAATAATCCAAATTTCTAAGCACGGCATTCAAGATCCCCTTCAATGTGACCCATTTTACCTTGCTAGACTTAATCTCTCAGTTGCTTGCTGGTTCCAGAAGACCCATCTGCATTTCTTCCTTTGTCCTTTTCTCACTCCAACTAGCATGCCCTTTCTCCTCCCTGATCTGATTGACTAAATCCTCTCCATTCTATGAGACTTGAGAAACACCTATTTCCTCTGAGGATGTTTGGGCTTCGGTATTACCAATGCCACACATGAAGTAACCTCTCATTCGCATCCAAGTGGTGAAAGAAGTCATGAACTTTGCAACTTTTCATAGCTGTGCCATCCAATACAATTTTCACTAGCTACATATGGCGACTTGAATTTAAATTAACTAAATAATCAAATCACTAAATTACTTAAATTAATTAAAACTAATTAAAATGAAGTAAAACTGAAAATTCATTTCCTTGGTCACACTAGCCACGGTTCAAGTGTTCAATAAGCACATGTGGTTAAGGGCTACCAAACTGGACCATGTAGGTATAGAATAGTTCCATCATCTAAGAAAGTTCTATTGGACAGAACTGATCCACAGAATGATGGGGCTAAGAGAGAACCTTATCCAACCCTTTTGAGTTAGGTGAGGATCCTTGAAAAAGCTATGTCATTAAAAAGCCTTACCCCCAGTACTTACTCCATGGTACATATATACACCAAGGGCATAGAAGAAACCCACAATGCCAAGGAAGGCCAGGAACACTATGAACTTGAAGGCATCATTGTATAGCTTGAAGTTCAGAGGTCGGGGATAGAGGATGGATCTCACCAAGTCCCCTTTGGCAGTATTGTAACCTGCATGAAGGTAATCACAGGTGGAGTAAGTTCCTTTAATACAGTTTACCACGACACCCAAAATGATTTGCATTGAATTAAGGATTGGTTAATAGTGTCATCTGAATATGGGATGAAGACATCACTGCAAACAGTATATTTACATTTATTATCCCTACAAGTCACTAGGAACAATAAGTGGTATTCACTTAACCTTGTTCAATTTCTCTTGCTCTGGAAGTCAGTGCTACAATGGCTCACACAGTGAAGCTCCTCACTCATGCATAAGATTGAGGAAAAGAAGACTGAGGACTGACAGACACAGTCACCAGAGAAGACGAGCTGCTAAGAGAAGACATTAAAGCTCAAGTATGTGTTGAAAATAATAGAAAATGAAGACAAAAGGAAAGCACAAAACAAGTAATTTCTTAAACACATATACCTCTGATCATGTCATTCTTATGCCCAAACACCTTCCAGAACCCCTGATTTTTTGCAATAAAGTTAAAATTTCTAGGCACGGCATTCCAGATCCTGTCAACCCTCAGTATACTCCTGTGTTGCTAGACTTATCTCTTTACTGCTCGCTGCTCTCAGAAAACCCCAAGGCAGTCCTTCTTTTGTGTTTTGCAGAAATAGATTAGCATGTTTTTTTAGCTTTCTGCTAGGACTGGCTAAATCTTTCCCATCCTATCAGGCTTGGCTCAAAATGCCGCCTCATCAAATAAATATTTTCAGAGTTCTACTCCCACACTTCCTATCAAAAATAATTTCTCCCCCTCTTTGGGGTCCCTGTAACACTTAATCATGTGACATCTATCATTGCTCTGTGTTTAGTTAGCTCTAACTCCACACTGTTTCCTGCACCAGACCACAATCCTCTTTAAGGGTAAGGAATGTCTCCTAATTTTTTTCTTTAGCCCTCAGGGCATGGCACTTAGTAGATCTTCATTAAAATCTAAGTTATTGGCAACAAAAGGGGGGCTACTAGATATGAACCACTGTTGTATGAAACACGCCTTAATCCCACTGCTTGGTAAACATATAGTCTCCTCAAACATGGCTTTGTAGGCTTTGGAGAAAAAGAGCAGAGTTTTCTCTAACTTGTTGCCTCAGCATTTTACAAGCTCAGATAAGGTGGTTCCCATGATTTCCATTCATTAGCTCATGCCCACTGACCCCTTTGAAGCAAAACTTGATATTTTTAATTTAAAAAAATCAGGTAGAACAATTGAATCATAGGCTAACACATAGAGACAACAAAGTTCAAGGTGGGTTTTGGATCTGTGCATATGTGGCTGGCAGAAACACAGGTCAGGGGTAGTGTTGGCTGTGTGATGTCCTGTGAAAGACCGGGAGTAAGATTAGTAGTCTTGAAAACTTTTTGAGCATGGTGTGTGTAAACTGCTTCAAAATCTGCTTTAGAAATATGACTTGGTGGCAGATCCAAGGGGAGGTGGAACAAAAGACAAGGCAAAGTATTTGAGGCAAAAGCTGAAAGGGAACAGTCAAGAGAATATTTCTGTTGCAATGGTTAGACAAGAGATGATGAAAGGCCTGGACAAAACACCAACTGTGGGGATGAAGGAAAGGGAGACAAGACTCAGAAGGTATTTGTAGAATTGACAGGATGTGGTGTCCTACTTGGTACGGGAGAAAGTGGGAAGCTAAAGGTGATGTGGACAGACCGGCTAGATGGTGATGCTGTCGACAGAAAAAGGAGGATAAGTCCTTTCGATGCCTTGACTTTGAAGTGTCTGTAGGGAACCCAGAGGGAGGCATCCAGCAGGGACCTGGAAATAACAGCCCAGCAAGCAGCAGTTTGAAAGGAGAAAGTCCTCAGGTGATAATGGTTGGAACTTTTTTCTTGGGAATCACTTAGAGTTGGTATAGAGGGAAAAGGAAAGAAGCCTGGGGACATAAAAAACAAACAAACAAGAACACAGTCTTGCCTTTGAGGCAATGTATTTCATCTCTGTATCATCAATGTATTTCATCTTAGACAAGGGTTTTAACAATGAACCAGTGAGGTTGGAAATGGTGGCAACTTAGAATAAATAAGGATCTGACTAGAAACAAGTATGACTGTTATTACCAGAAGGTGGCAAACTCCATAATCCTAAACCAAATTTCCCCAATCCAACTCCCCCACCTCTAAGCAGGGACTACATTTACAAAAGTGGAATCTACTAACCTGTTTGCAAAACAACTGCTCTCACTGGCCCCTGCCCAGACGGCTTGACCTGGATAACTTCTGTCCCGCAGAAAAGGACATGTTTCCGATAGTCCTCCAAGCTGTGGGATTTCCAGGCCACGGTGTTCTCCGTATGGGGCAGTGGCGTCTTTGTGACAGGTATGCTTTCTCCTAAAGAAGATTGTGTTTTGTTGATTCTGTGTGAACTCAGGTATTCAGAGTTGGTGCTTGACAGTTTTGAGACAGTATACAAACCATAGCTATTCAGGTCTTAATGCCCATTTCCTGGGTCAGATGATTTCTCAAGGATGCTGGCGATGCAAGCAGTGGTGTACTTGGTTATATTTTACATATTTATTTAAGGTCCACCTATATTTTCCATACCTGGTCTGCATGGTTTGCTATCGTAATTTAAAAAGCAGGCCATTTTAACAAAGATAGTTGTCACCTAATTGTCCCCTCAAGTGTTCTTTAAGCCCAAATTTATGCTAGGTAATTAAGGAGCTATAAAGCAAGTATATAGCTATTGTTATTTGCCTCTCATTTATTTATCAACCCATTCATCCATTCACTTGACAAATATTTTTAAGTGCTTATTTTGTGCCAGGCACTGTTCTAGGTGCTTAAAATAATGAAGACAGAAATCCCTCCCTCAGAAAGCCCAGGGAGTCAAGCCAGTAAATAGCAGTAAATAAATGATTAAAGTACAATAAAGTAAGGATTTTGGTAGTATTACTGGGTGATCTGAAGATCTAACCCAGAGGACCAAGAAACATTTCCAGAACAACTAATAAATGACAACTCAAAAGGAAATGAGGCCAACTAGATCAAGGTGGAAAGGAAATTGTTCTTGGAAGAAGTGAAAGATCATGCTGTGCCCTTGGCACTAAAAATGGTTGAGAATGTTTGGGACATTGAGTGTAAGGGTAGAGGTAAGCGGTCCTAGAAGTACAGAGATGAATGAGAAATTATGCCTTCATAAAACCTCTTAAATGTTCTTCATGATCTTTGTGGAGCTTGCAGTGAAAGATAAAAACCAATATAACAAGACAGGGCCTCTCTTTTTTCTTTCTGGATGATCTCAGCTCCATTCTCATTAATACATAATTAATTAACAATTAAAGTGTTAATTAACAATTAATTAAATAGCTAGATCGATAATGTCTAATCTTCATTTCCTCTCTCCTGTGCTTTTGTTCTATGTTTCCCAATGGTGGGCTGTTCATCCCAACCTGGATATCCCACTAGCATCCCTAAGTCCACATACCTAAAATCCATACTAATATTTTGTTTAATTTTTATTTTATTTATTTTTGAGAGACAGAGTGGGGGGGGGGGTCAGAGAGAGAAGGAGAGAGAGAATCCCAAACAGGCTCTGCGCTGAAAGCCCAATGCGGGCCTTGAACTCACAAACCGGGAGATCATGACCTGAGCCACAATCAATAGTCGGATGCTTAACTGACTGAGCCATCCAGGCACCTCCGTACTAATATTTTTACCACTAAACATCCTCCTTTTTCTTTGTGGTATCATCCTTTTGCTGAGTGACAGGTTTACAGTCTCGGAATCACCTTTGATTCCTCCTCTTCCCGTGCTCTGCCCTCTCATGGTCTGATTCCCCAATTCCTAACTGCTTTTCTCCATGAGTATGTCTCACCAAGTAACTCTTGGACTCTTGCTTTTGGGTCCCAAGGGCTTCACTAGCAATCACTATCTAGTGGTGGCTGCCTTACCAATGGATTACCTATAATTGGCTCCTTGACATGAAAACCATTTTAATAATAATAATTTGAGTCTATGGTAGAACTAATATTTCTTTTTTATGAAAAAGTATCTCACCCACAATATGCCTTGACCTCTTGAGTTGGAAAAGACCTCCAGTCCTTCCTCCTATGTGTCTCCTTTGCTATGAGGCTACTACTGCACTCACACACTCTTGATGCCGTATGGATGGGGATTTTCCCACAACGAGCAGTTCCGTGACACTAGCTGGTTGTCCTACAATTCAATTCAATTCAACTCAATTCAATTCAATTCAATTCTAGATATAGCATCAGATCCCACAGGTTAAGGACTCAGTCCCACAGGACTGCTCCCATGCCACCTCAGATGCTAATTGCAAACCCACATTGTCAACTGTGCTTCTGACTAATAAATCCGAGGTTCCCATAATCCCCTTCTTGGGTTCAATTCATTTGCTAGAGCAGCTTATAGAACTCAGGGAAATACTTACATTTACCAGTTTGTTAAAAGATCTGGTAAAGAATATAGGTAAATAGCCGGATGAAGAGATACATAGGGTAAGTTTTGGAGGGGTCTCAAGTGCAAACTCTTTTGGTAGATTTTCAAAGCCACCACAATCTGAGCATCACTGGCTTTTTTTCCTACACACTCCAGCTAATCTAAGCCACTTGCATATCCTGTTATACATATATATATATGTATTCTTACATGATACCATTCCTCTACTTCCCCTGATGGTGGGAAGACAGGGTATTTAAGATACAAAGAAAATTAGCTCAGAGTTCAAAAGGATACATTTCAGAGATAAAAATAAAAGTGCTAATAACTTCCTCACTCCCAGATTTAAAAAGCATTAGAATGAATTTAAAATTCCATCAGTCTTTTGCTAAATGTTCAATTAGCAAAATAACATGTCATATTTCTAATTTGGAAATAGTATTCTATTGATTATAGTTACAAAATCTAGGTTCTATCTCTCCTAAGTAATAACTGGTGGCAAGGACTTTGACATATATAACTTTTTATATTCCTCATTTTCCTTGCTGGTATGTGATAGGTTGAAAAGACTTATTTTTGCTGAATGCCTGGATGAACTGAATAAAAACAACTGCCCAGGTTTTCCTATGATTGGTTTTTCAACAACCAGTTTTCTACATGGTGCATTTTTTATATCCTAAGGTGCAAGAAGCCATACAATTTTTATTAGTGATCTTGAAAAATCTCAGGAAATTCCTTTAGCCAGGCATTGTCCCTAACTCACTGTCTTTAAAAATTATGATATTTAGCCTTTGTTTGATATTTATCCTTTGTTTGGATTTACCACTTGTGGTCTAAGTGGCTTTGGAAAAGGGATAGGACATTTTGACAAATCTCCAAATCATCATAACACATTGTTTTGAAATCTACCTTTGTGAAAGCAGATACTTAGAGATGATTTCTAATGTTTTTATGCCTATGAATCACTGAATATTAATCCATTATATATTCATAGACTAATATTAGTGGATAGTTTCTGCACACACAACCAATGACATTCGTGGCAGGCAGACATTCAATCAACCAGGGATGGAAGCCATTTGGAGATAATGTTCCAAAGATAACATTCAAATCAGATATGATTTTACACAGAAATGACTTTCAAGTCTCTTTTACACTACTCGCATATTAATAAGGAGCCTCATGCTTGGCCTTTCTTGGAATCTCAAGAAAGGACAATTTGCCTACAAATCTATGGAGTTCTAAGTAGCCCGGAGAGTGTTTCACAAGGAAAAACATTCATCATCCACTTCACCTGGCTTCTAGGACCCGGAAGTCCTGGTGCTGTGAAGCGGGATACTCTCCCTTGTCCCCAGTGAGCCAGTGCCTCTGCATGGAAGCAGTGTTTGAAATGCCATGCCCTTCTTTGTTTCTACTTCTGGGGCCATTAGACTGTGAGCTGTGTAAGGGCAGTGGCCATCTCTCATTTGTCTTGGTGACTCCAGCACACAACATAGTGCCTGGCGCAGAGGAGGCATTTCTGAACCTTTACTGAATAAGTGGATGGGCAAATGAATAACTGAAAGAAAAGGAGAAGTGAGAGACTGGAGGAAAGGAAAAAGGAAGAGGGAAAAGACTCATTAACTCATTATAAGCTTGTCGGACAGGATGTAAATGGGAAATCACCACTTAGGAAAATTTCTGTGTACCCAACTGGGATCTCTGCATACTTCCCCCCCACCACACACACACGTTTCAAATACATCGCTGATTCTGTGAGTAGAGGGAGAAGGAGGGGATTGTGGCAGAGTGAATGAATCCTGCCACTCTCTGCCATAATCACCTCTAAGAGAATGAGGGAGCAGTAGTTTCAAGCATAGGCTCCCAGGTCAAAAGGCCTGGGTTTGAGTGTTTTCGCTTCTTCATAGAATTTATAAGCATTGGAAATTTATGTCATTTACCTATTTTCATGTTTTCTTTGTCTCCACTAGAACATCACCTCTATGAAGACAGATTATTATCTGCCTTGTTCACTGTTGTATCCCTAGCACATAGTAGAGCATTCTGGAATAGGAGCTAATATACATTTGTGGAATGAATGAATGAATGAATGAATAAAC
Organism: Panthera onca; assembly: GCF_046562875.1. Taxonomy (NCBI): domain Eukaryota; kingdom Metazoa; phylum Chordata; class Mammalia; order Carnivora; family Felidae; genus Panthera; species Panthera onca. The sequence goes on along the minus strand of NC_138347.1, from coordinate 74,982,198 downwards.
AAATGAATCCAAATAGCAACTCTACCACTTTTAAGCTGTGTGACTTTAGGCCAATTACTTATCCTTTCTGGCCCTCAGATTCTCCCACCTTATAGATTCATAGGTTGAATGAAATAATACACGTAAAATATTAGCATAGTGCCTAATACATATAAGAAATAAGAAAAATTAGCTTTTGTGCCAAAAGAAAGTTTCCAGGCATTAACATAATTTCCCCCACATAATTTCCCCCTTTTGCCTCTTGACCACTTTATGAGGAGCTAGATCTTGAAGGAGCCCATTGCCTCCAGAGGCAGAAAGGATAGAGAAGTTGATAGCTGGCTTCTGGGTTTTACACATCATTCGTAAGTTTGACCATGAATTTTAGAGACTACATGAGAATAAGAACAAAGCTTTCCCGTTCACCTGCCTTCCCTCCACTACTTTTCTAGCTACATAAAAATCCCTAGATTGGGAGTTGGAAGAAAATCCAAAGGAAGCTTAGATGTTGTGTGTACTTGAGAGAAGGGGCCGGCACAAAAGTAAGGTAAGGAAAGACCCTAGAAGTTTGTGAAAACAGAGAAAGAGGCATCAGTAGGCCTCCTTTTACAGGGAGATAGGCTTGGGACATTTCTCAAGCCCAGAGCAGAGTGGAAGCAACCGAACGGAGGGCTGCCCTAGACAGACCCACCTCCCCAGTGCCTTGCACAACTTCAAGTAGCCAGACTTGAGTCAGGAGACCTGCCAACTGGTGGGGACAACTGTCTGACTTGGACCAGATACTTTGCAACACTGCTTACTTTCAAGGATGGCAAGATTTGGAGCAAAAATTAAAAAGTAAGTGTAGTTATACGATTACGTTTCTTGCATAGTTGAGCTTATGGCAGTAGGACGAGGCTAAGGAGAGGAGGATGAAGAAGACCCTACAATGGACGTGTGTTATGGGCAGGACTACCCAGTGGAGAGAAAAAGATGAGGAGGCACAAGGAATGTCAGCTCTACCCCTCTTAGAATCTGCTTCCTCCTCACTCCGGTGGCCCCTCACGTCTGGGAGCAAAAAATACCACCTCCAGCCCTGATACTGGCTAGCTGGGCAGTCTGGTCCCTTCTCACCTGCATTTCCTCATTTGTAAATTGGGCATTATAATTCCTAATTTGTTTATCCTATGATGAAGTGAGATATAAAAATTATTTATAAAACATTCATTGCTCTAAAGATGTTTGGAGTATTTGCTAATTCTCTTCTAAATAAAGACCTCTATATATACGAAAGACTGGTTTGCACATGGGACAAAAAAAAAAAAAAAAAAAAACCCAAAAAACAAACAAAAAAAAAAACCTGAGTCACATTCTTGGACAAATGCTCGAGGAAGACATATGCAGTTTCAGGAATCTAAGCATAATCTTATTGTTCAATCAGGATCCTTTTTACAAATGTATACGTGAGTGGGCAGATCTATGTAGACTATGTAATAAAGTATTTAGAGTATGATGGTCTTAGATCTTTCCAAAGAAAACAATGAGAAAGAAGTATATTTCTATTTTATGTGTCTGTCTCTAAAACGGATTTTTACCAGTACATAGTTTACACAGATATTAATGCTGGTGACCTTCTTTTTCTAGAAGTAGACCTAAGAAAAGCCACTCACTGCTTAAGATCATTTTAGGTCAGTTTTGCACATTGAAAGGCAGCTTTGTTTGCCAACTCTACCGTTTCTTTCTCTGAGTTTTCCTCAGAAGTAAGGCAAGAACCAAGCACCCCAGTCAGTAGACCCAGCGGAGTAAACACTGCGATCTCTCCTTCCCTTTTTTCTCACAGCCATGCTCTGTCACCAATGAGAGAAGCCATTCTTCACTGGCAGGCTGCTGGGAAATGTGAGACAGTTGCTGTCTTTGGTTTAGGAGGCCAGTTTTTCTTGGGCATGAGGTTTGCACGTTGGGTGCTATGGCAACATTCCGGATGAAAGATATCATCAGTATGCAAATCCTCATCACTATCATTATAAGGCAGTTAGATTTCAACACACTAAAGGGGCATTTTGTAATTATACCGAGCATAGTTATGTTTACTACATTTCCTTGTCTCAATTTTAAATTAAGCAGACCCATTTTTAATGTGAAATCTGCTTGTGTTGAACAATTTAGGAATCGATGATTCTCTTTACATTTAGGTGATATTAAAAAGGTGTGTGTGTGTGTTTTCCTGTCTTTAGCAACTTGGGAACAGAAAAATACAACAATTTGTAAGCACGAAAGACACATTCTTTCTATTTTTGTGTTGTTGTATAGTTTCTTCTCTCATCATGATGTCCCATGTGTTTTGGTTTTTGCCTAAAGAATATTTTCTAAATAGTGCCTTCCTAATTACACAAATTCAAGTGAACTTTACAAAGCGCAAATGAGAGCAAGGACGACAGTTCAAATCGTTGTTACAAGAAAACTGGCTTTCTGCTTGGTCGGATCAACTGGAAACACAATTCTAAAGAACAGAATGTTACACTGACTTTCCTGAAGGTTCAACTCAATACTCTTCCAGCAAAAACTGGGGCTCCGTTTTCCATCTACAGAGAGCAGGGCTGTATAAAATCTCTGCATCCTGCCAATTATAAGAGTTGTTGGTTTCCGGTTGTGTTCTGTTTGGATAGGTGTGTAAACCATGCTCATGTTTATGAAGACATCATGCATCAAGTAGTCTATTCTCTCACCGTCCTCTGAACCAAACGATCTTATTCACCCCACGCATCAGGAAATTAACCAATCACATATATTAGACTTTTCTTCTAATTTTGTATTTATTATCATTTGATTCTTATATTACGGGTATACATTATATAAACGGGATATATTTTATCCCGTTTGCATTTATGGAGTCTTCACCTGCATGAATAGCCTAGCCGTGTCTACCTCACCTATCTTTCAAAATCTTAATATCAGGCAGGTAAGGATATGTTGATCTGCTTTGCTCTTGGCCGAGATGTTGGACAGGAAAGAAGCAGCTCCATGGCAATGGCCTACCTGTGAGCATGCCTTCAGTCACCACACAGCTTCCATCAATCAGGATAGCATCACATGGCAATGAAGTTTTTCCTGGAAGAATAAGAGTATCCCCAGGAACCAAGAGATGGGATTCCAGCTTCTGCAAACCTACACAACAAAGTTCCCGTGACTGGCTGACCTTTTCCTGTTTTTACTTAAGAATGGGGGAAGGGGAAAAAAATTTAAAAAAGTTACAGAGAGGGAGGGAGGCAAACCACAAGAGACTCTTAAATACTGAGAACAAACTGAGGGTTGATGGGGGTTGCAGGGGAGGGGAAAGTGGGTGATGGGCATTGAGGAGGGCACTTGGGATGAGCACTGGGATGAGCACTGGGAGGAGGGCACTTGTTGGGATGAACCACCCAGCCAGTTTCTGCTACTCTGGGCTGCAGCTCCCTGCTCCTTACAGAGAGCCATGGCCACCCCAACCCAAGGTAAGTCAGAGCAAATACCATTTACAAGCATTCTTCGGGTCTGGATTCTGGATAACAGATTGAAGTGTTAGAATTCAAGGTCTGTTTGGGATCATTAGTTGGGGAAATCAAAACGCCTCAAGAAAGCTTACCCAGTAACATTCCAGTGAGTGAAATATGGGAAGGCAGAGGGAATTGGAAGTGACTCAGACACTGGGTCAAAATGGTTCAATCAGGAGGAGGCATGCAAGGTACTCAGGGTACAAAATTCAGTGAGGTGCTCACCGTCTGGGTCCTGGAAAAGCAGGTCAGCGTTTGCCTGACCTTTCCTCCTTAAGTTTGTCATCTTAAAAGTCTTATTTACCTTACTTTAGCCTCCGTCCTGGGTTTCATCAGAAGAGGTTTTCTCCTCAACTAATAATCGATAACAAATGGGACTGATTCCACTCTGAAATATCAGGATGCTGAAGATGGCAGAACATATCACGTACCTTTGTCCTTTACCATGACTGTAACCTGGACTTTGTTGTGATCCTCCACAAGGTTGTGCAGCTTCACTGATTGCTACCAATTCAAAGTCAACGTTTAAGTATCAGATAGTCCATAACCGGAAAACCACATGATCTCAATACTGTAAATACCAAGCCTGTCACACAGCAAAACTTCCTTGGGCAAAGGCTCACACTCTAGCGTTTCTGCTTCCCTGCCCCAATTCCTACCGCAGCCAACCCCCGACTTATAGCAACAAATATGGTAATTAGTTTAGTGCTATTTCAATTCCAGGAAACATAATGCACAACCACTGTCCCCAAGGACCAACGCTAAGTCCCCGAGGTTGTACTTCTTAAGGGCGCACGATGACACAAGGGAAGAACAAGACCATGAACAGATTAGGTTCCCTCTCGGTACCCGTTTCCCTGTCTATAAAACAACAAAAATGAATTTGATCTTTCCATTGTAAAAGCCTGGGAATATTTGAGTTATGTTTTGATTTTACGTGGAATTTTATCCCCTCCTTTACAAACTGGTGGATTTTCCTATTGGGTCAGCCTGGAGACTGAAGCCATGATGCTCCAGAACCCTAGTGCTTCCCCTTAGGCATTATTCAGCTTAGTTAACTCCCTTTTCCTCATCTGAAAGTGGAGATATTAACAGTACCTCTTCTAGAGGGTTGGATATTACTCATTACGATGGTAAGAGCTCAGCAAGGGTTAATGATTAATAAGAAAGTTGCTGTTGCAAAAACAGCATTGTTTTGTCTAATGCATCCCCTTGGAAGATTTGCTTAGGGTGGAATTCACTGAGATACCACCCTGGGCTAAGTGGAGGAAATGGAAGCAGCCTGGAGAAGCGAAGGCAGCATCTACTGGGATAACTCAGGAGACAGGAAGGCAGAGGAGTGAGGGCAAATTGTCCACACAGTTCCATACACTGACTGTAGGCGACGCCATTGGCAGAGGCATCCCTGGAAGGCACTGCCTCCTTCTGTATGGACGTCACTTACTTGGATACTTCTAAGTAGAAGAGATCTGAATACCGTCAACAGTACTTTAAACATAGCTTAACCTAATTCAAGTATAAAACTTTCCCTTTTAGATGATAGGGTAAATTATTTTTATCTGCCCTCTTGATGATTTTTAAGGTAGCCAATGTCACCAGATAAACATTACACACAATTACACAATTTTCCTCTTGAGAGAAATTAATAAATTTGGTGTTTCTATTTATACAGAACAATTTCTTATTTACTCCATTTTTTTTAGGAAAGGCAACACTTCAATCATTTGGAACAACTGAATGGAAGAAATGCTACTGCTGTTTGTTAGGTACATAGTCATTGCCCTAACTTGACTTTCTGAGGCTTCCCTATTGGGGCATCCATTTTACTGATGGGTAATAGCGAGAAAGTCAGCCGTGGTTCTGGGACAAGAACACTGGATTCATTCAGGACTCCTGAGTCGTGGGTCAAGTTTACCCACTAACCAGCCATGTACTTGTATATAAGAAATTTCAATTTATGTTACTTGTTCTTTCTGTAAACAAATGACATTGAATTGAATCATTTTCAAGCTCCTTCAAAACTCAACATGTCTGATACGGATATGTTTTGCATATCAGAGATTTAGTCAAAGCCCCTAAGACTTCATAGAAGAAATAACCTGGGGTTTATAAATGGCTCACAGTATTATTATTAGGCAGTTTAAAACAGTAAGCAACTCCTACGTGCCAGGCACTGTTGTAAGCACTTGAAATGTATTGCTTGATTTTTTTTTTTCTCCTCAAAATAATCCTATGATGTTATTGTCTCCAATGTACATATAACAAAATAAAATGACCAAAAAGAAACAAAAAACAAAAAACAAAAACAAACCAGGGTCTTGGAAATGTTAAAGTAACTTGTCTTCAATCATTTACTTACTAAGTATTAAGATTGACAGTAAAACCTGGGTTTATCTGACTCTAAAGCCTTTTCTGTTGATGAATATGTTCCCCTAAAGTGTTTGAAAATAGCTTTTTTCCTTTAAGAAGATAAATAACCTTCCTTTGTTATAAATTTCTTTAAGTTACTTTCTTGCTTAGCAAACTCTTCTAGCCACTGCCATGAGAATTTCACCCTAGCTTAAGAGGATGATAATCAACACATTTGGAAGTGGTGAAGTATAAGTTCAAAATGCCCTCTCAAAAATCATTATGGCATCAAGCTGGATTTATTCATCAGGCTTAGCATTCTGCGAAACCTGCCATGCTTCCATGCCTTCGTTCAAGCTATTACCTGGAATGCTCACCCAGGTTTTCTACCAGCAAACTCCTAATCCTTCACATAAAGTCTGGCTCAAACGTCACCGCCACTCCATAAGTCTCTAACATCTCAGAAAGAATTCAATGTTCTGCTCCCTGTGTTTCCGCCTGTATTAGTGTATGACCAATTCCATTACAGGCGTTTTCTTGTCAGGTCTCCTGTGTGAGGCAGGTGGTTCAAAGAGCCAAACACTCATCTATGTACCCCTGGAGTCTGTCACATAGTAGGCCCTCAGCAAACATTTACTTAATAGAACTGAATTGTTCCACGTCTCCCGACAACACTGGAGAAGGATAATATAAGCTTCCTCTCTGAGCTAATGTACCCAGAAACTCTACAAACACAGGTTTCTATGACAACCAACCAGCTAGGAGAAAGCAGGTGCTATGATGCTTGCCGTGATTTGGAAGCTCGTTGCCTGATTTTCATTAGGCCCCCTCTGGTTTCTCCAGTCCCGGTTTAGTGGGACCAGGATCAGTTTCCAAGGCTAATTTGCATATTGTTATTATTCCGGCATCTGTTGCTGTGTGTCCTTGTGTTTGCTGTGGCTGGATTTCCTCCAGAGATGAGTAATGAGGGCACTAACTCAGGTGTCTTTTGAGCCCAGCTCAGTCATGGCTAAAGGCAAAGCACCATGGGTCAGATACTCTCAGTGCTATCTCTAGTGGCCGCCTGTGGAGCCAGCAATAGAGTATGCAACACGGCTCAGTGTAAATACAGTTGAGTGCCAGCTCAATTTACACTCATACCTACACCAAACTTGCTAGAGAGGGGCTGCCGAGGGTGTTTCTTGGCGTAGGCAAGGTGCCTCTCTCTTTGCTGCATGATTTGGGGCCACAGTAGATGCAGAAAGATAGTTTATTCCACTCCTGCAAACACCTCCCCTCTTGCAATTTTCAAAAGCTGTTATATCTTTAGCATGATTTGTAAATGACAGTAGATGCTCCTTCCATTTCTAGCAGCCCCTTTCCCAAATATTTTCGTAATAAAATTATCAATCGTTTACTGCTGCAAGGAAACGCATAGGTCTCTTTGAGATTTTGCTCCGTGGGACAGTGTGAAGTACTTGATGTAGAATCAGGAAACCCGGGGCTGGGATCTATAGCCACGATTACCGAGCAAGTCACTTCACCTCCCTGATTGTCCCCATCCCTCCGTCTCAGGTGGTGGGAGGACACCACAACCACATGCGTATCATTTTAGAGGCTGCCATGCCCCACACAAGCACATCTGTCACAGACGGGGGGAGCCCGTTACAAATTGTGCTAAATAAATATTGATTGGTGAGCATTTGTGATTTAAACTGCAAAAATAGTTTCAGGCAACTGGCCCATTTTGTATAATGTTACAAGATCCCTTAGAGTTTGGGTCTGATAAGCTTTTGTTAACAAATATTAACTGCAAGGGCACCTGGGTGGCTCAGTCAGTTAACAGTCCGACTCTTGGTTTCGGCTCAGGTTATGATGTCACGGTTTTGTGGGTTCAAGTGCCCCATCAAGCTCTGTGCTGACAGCTTAGACTCTGCTTGGGATTCTCTGTATTTCTCTCTCTCTGTCCCTCCCCCCTCGCACTGTCTCTCTCTCAAAATAAATCAATAAAACTTGGAAAAAAAACCCAAATATTAACTGCTAATGGAATTAATGTCTCCTTGTTAAAGCTTTTGCAGTTCTGCCATCAAGTGAAGTTCCCAGGTCAGTTACTATTTTAAACAAAGACATGTAGGGATTTTAAGATGAAGAACCTGAATATTTAAGATTCATTAAAGATTTTAAAATAAATATTGAGAAAATTACAAATAGAACAGAGCATGCCTACTTTTAGAAGAGCACTTGAGCAGCAAAACAAGAAAGGCAGAAACCCAGAAAAAAGAGAAACATATTTGACTGCACACATTTTAAAATATCTGACAAAAGTCAAGTCAGAGGAAAAATGATAGACTAAGAAAGAAAACTTTTCCACATGGATGATGGATATAAAGAGACAATAAATAGAAAACAAAAATGCATATATCTTTTGGAGGAAAATGTATCTAATCTCACTAATAATTAGTGGAATATAAATTAAAACATCATTGGGACACAATTTTTTTAAAATACATTAGACTAAAAAAAATTTAAACATCAATATATAACACTGGTGAGGATCTGGAGAAATGGATACTCTCATATGTTGCCGTTATTTTATTTAAGAAAATAATAAATATCGCAGGATCTATTAACATCCAAAATATACATACCTTTTGATTCAGCAACCTGGCTTTTGATTATTTTACTAAAAACAAATGCAAACACTCATATGTAAGGACACATCTATATTGTAGTTGTGTGTAATTCAGCATACTTGTGGTGGCAAAAATTGGAAAGGAAGCCCCCTATTTTCTAGAAATAAACGAATGGCTGAACAAATTATGATATACCATGGAATTTCACACCGTTATTTTTAAACGTGATTTAGAATTATTTATTTACTTGGTAGATAGCCGTTATATTTATTGTAAAGTGACAAATGCAAGTTCCAGATTAATGTACAAAGTATGTTCCTGTTTTATTGAAACAAATTAATAAATACATAAGTAAATCTCCACATAAACTTGTATTTCTCTGCATCTTATAGAGGAGAAAAAATGAAATATATATTTAGCTAATGATGACATAAATAAATAAATAAATAAATATATGTATGTATTGGGGATCTTAGTGCTTGAATTTGTCTTTTGGTGGATTCCTCTGGAACAACAGCTCTTAAGCTTTCAGAATGCATGACAAGCACCTGTTATGAAACTGTGAAAAAGCACAGATTCCTCTTGTTACCTTGGATATTTTGACTTAATGGGTCAGGAGCTTAGGAATCTTGACTAATTCTCTCACTGAAACATTGCCCTCTAGAGTATTGAATCAAACCTCTTTTCTCTGTAACCCTTCCCAACTCCCACACAGGAATCTCTATATTTCTTTTCTGTTTCCTTAAAGACAGTTATACCTACGTTCCAAATGAAAAAAAATAGTGTAAAGGAACTTGAGGAGAGACTGAAATTTGTCATAAACATGTAGATGGGAAGTATGTATTTAAGTCAGGGGAAATATGTGGAAATATTGTAAGGGGTGTAACACATCAAGTGGTAACACCACATTTACTTAGGACCCATTGATTACAGGCAACAGAAATTGGTTAAACTGGTTTAAGCAGATGAGAAATTGTGAAGATGCAGGGACATCTCACTAACCTAAGGTGGGAAGTGAAGCCAGAGCTCCCAAAGGCTTCAAACAAGAGCAGGAAATGCTATGAAGAGTAGGTTATTCATTCGGTCTCTGTCTCTCTGCCTTCTCCCTTTCTGCTGGGCTCCATATGGCTCACCTCTGTGTCTCTGTGTATTTGGTTCGTTCTTTGTGCCAGTTTTTTTCTCTTCTGTCCACACACAAGGATCAAGGGTTGCCACCCTGGTCCTAGCATCACTTTTCAGATCACATTCCTGACAGAGCATGACAGATAGCTTCAAGTCTTAGGCTTGGATCCCAGGCTAAAAGATATATGGGCATCATTCCTGCTGATGGACTGGCTTCCGCTGGGTCAGATACCCCCGTTCCAACTATGTGTGCCAGTGGAAAGAGAGAGCCACCTAGAGCAAACTAGTTGCAGGCTGCCAGAGTTCTAAGAGGAGGGGGGTTGCAGTGCTTGCCCCAAAATATGTGTACTACTTTCATGCTTGTCAGGGAATACGAGGCTGGAGAGAGTAACCCAAGTTCATGGGTACAGGCTCCATTAAAGTCCACTGTACTTCATGTCTTTGGGTCCTATGAGCTACTGGTACATATTTATAGTACATATCCCTTTGATGATTAGGGTAATTTAGACAGGTTTCTATTCTTCATACACATCCTGACTTGAGTAGTTTAGGACTAAAGTCCAAGTGAACACTATTAGGGTCCAATAGGAATTAACTCCAGTTTGCAGCACATGCTCTCAGATTTCCAGTGGCCAGAAAATTTCTTACTAGCATTCTAAAGTTTTCAAGGGCTTTTTTTCATTCCTTGTCAGTGGCCCTGGCAAAATGATAGAATCCTAAAATGGTGAGACCTAAAAAAGTAGGGTATAACCTCCACCATGCATATAGCTGAGGAAAGTGAGCCCAAGGAAAACAGAGTCCTCGGGCTCATATGAGTGAACCAGCGGTTGTTACCAGCCCTGTCCTGATGGTCCCATGCTGCCTCCTGTTCTCTTCAATCTCTGTACCCCCTCCCCCTCCCATCTGTCCCTTGCCAACTTTCCCTAACTTTTAATAATAAAAACAGCAACAGCAATATCAATGATAACAAGAACTAACATTTTACTAAGTGCCTACTATGTACCAGAAATATAAGTATTCAAAGTGATTGTTTCATTTAATTCGCTCAACTCTAACACCAACACACACTCACGTGCCCACACACATACACACCTTCTACAGATGAGGAAACTGATTATAACAGCACCAAGTAACACAAACAGGAGAGGTAAGGGGGAGGTTTTCAATCTGACTAGATAAGTTCTCCCTCCCAAAAGGCCTCAGAGAGTTCTGTGTTTTTCCTGAGAACACTTGGATGGTTTATGACGATATATCCGGGTGACTGTGCGTAGATGTCGCCCCAGTGGAAGGAACGACATGCGAGAAGGGCTGTATTCACTGATGTGTGACTTAAGCCAGAAAGTGTATGAATGGCTTGCACGTATCAAATCAGATATTCTATTAAGGAAAGATTTCTCAAAACCCAGAAACTAGAAATTCTATCTGCTGGCTTCACATTACATACCTTTATCAAATGACTAAGGTAAAAGCTTAGGACACTCTACTTTTCTATTGAGACTCAGCAGAATAGTCAGATCTTTATTGTCTTGGTGTCTATGGTCATGCTTTTGCTCAAAGGCCCAGAGTTCACCAGAAAGACAGTTACTCTCCCCCAGGTCTCGGCATCCAGGCAAGTTGCTGGTCACTCTTCACATCTTTGGGATATAAATTAGTTTGTGAAAAAACACACCTAGGTACTCACTTTTTAAAAAGGCAGAAAACCAGAAACAAAACAAAGTCCTAGTAGCCTGGTCTCCAGCTCAAAGTATCTCCATTCATCTAACTTTTCATTTTTAGATCCTGTTTCCTAACTCTTTACATATCTATTGTCTTTCATTTCTCATCAAAGACTTCATAACTCAAAATTTGTAGGATCTAAAACCAGATAACGAGCCGATATTAGATTTAATATTGTTGAGCCACTGAAATGGAATAGGAATGAAAGCTCCCTTTCAGTTAGGCTTATGTAAAGGCCCCACGTCTGCCTTTCTGACTTGTGCCCAGTGCTCACTGTGTGGACATCGAGAACTCATCTCCCTTCTCAACACTTGTGTTTGACTTTCATTCCCAGCTGTGACACTACTTTGGAAAGTGCCTTATGCTAAGGAAATATCGCACATGTGGCAGAATTTCATTTTATGAGGAGCCAGAAGCTCTGACTCTGTCACAAAACCAAACTCTGATTTGGAACAAGCTCCCTGGATCTTAGTTTTTTTCCCTGGAGATGAAGGATGAAACTTGAGACTAGGTGGTTTCAACAGTGCAGTAGAGTTGACAGGCTGACACAGTGTACCGTAACAATGCCCAGCCCCCAGCCCCATCTCTACAAAGCTAATTCCATAGTCAAGTTTTCAAAAACATACAGAAAATACAGTGAGACATCGTTTTTGGGGTTGCCTCCTGATTTTCAGGCTGATGATTCTTAAGCAAAGTAGCCAAACGTTTTCTAGAAAGATACTGTGGGGGCTGAGACTTGCAGGGACTGTGGAGTTATAAGTAATATTCAGCAAAATTCTATTTCAGAATGCACTGCTATCTCATTTAGAAGACTGATTATTTTGGGGCACCTGGATGGCTCAGCTGCGTCTGAATCTTGATTTCAACTCAGGTCATGATCTAGTATTTCATGAGATCAAGACCCATGTTGCCTTATTGGAATTCTCTCTCTCCCCCTCTCTCTTCCCCTTCCCTGCTCATGCTCACTTGCTCTCTCTCAAAATAAATAAACTTAAAAAAGAAGACTATTTTTTAAAAAGGAAGACTTTAAATCGCTACAAGATGGGGCGCCTGGGTGGCTCAGTCGGTCAAGCATCTGACTTCAGCTCAGGTCATGATCTCACAGTCTGTGACTTCAAGCCCCATGTCGGGCTCTGTGCTGACAGCTCGGAGCCTGGAGTTTGCTTCAGATTCTGTGTCTCCCTCTCTTTCTGACCTTCCCCTGTTCATGCTCTGTCTCTGTCTCAAAAATAAGTTAAAACATTTAAAAAAATTTAGCTATGAGATGAACAATGATGGAAAGGTATGCTGTCATCATTAATCCATCAAAGCATTCTTTCCCACCATACTCAGATACAGCCTCAGAGTCCTTCTGAACACTGTATGCGGGTCAGCCTTCAGTCGATAAATCCAGGTTTTCAAAGACATTTACATCTACCTGCTATTTCTGAAGATCTCCTCCTGAGTTCTTACATTTAGTAAGCCCTTTTTTTTTTTTGCTTTATGACTTAAGTTTCACAAAGCTACTCCTTGCTGTCAGTGGAAAACCCAGAGGCTTTGCTTCTTGTGCACCATAAGCTTAATAGAACCCAACTGTGATTTTAGCTCTTACCTGTCGCAAATCATACACACTTAAGACAATGGAGATAATAGACAAGATGATGATGGCCACAGAGTATTCTATGTAACCTTGAGACAGCCACAAAGTTAGGGTAAAGGCTTGGAACACGTAGAATGGATTTAAAACCTGCAAGTACAAAAACAGCATGTGAGTCACTTGCATGGATCACATCATTTCAAAGAAATTGAAGAAGAAACAAAGAAATGGAGAAAATTTCCATGCTTATGGATTAGAAGAGCAAATATTGTTAAAATGTCTAAACTACCCAAAGCAATCTGTACATCCAATGCAATCCCTATCAACACACCACCAGCATTTTGTCACAAAGCAAGAACAAACAATTCTAAAATTTGTGTGGAACCACAAAAACCCTGAGTATCAAAAATCATGTTGAAAAAGAAAACAATTCCAGACTTCAAGCTATATTACAAAGCTGTAATCATCAAGACAGTATGGTACTGGCACAAAAAACAGACACATAGATCAATGGATCAGAATAGAGAACCCAGAAATGGACCCACAACTATAGGGTAGCTAATCTTCAACAAATCAGGAAAGACTATCCAATGGAAAGAAGACAATCTCTCCAACAAATGGTGTTGGGAAAATTGGATGGCAATAAGCAAAAGAATGAAACTGGACCACTTTCTTACACCATACACAAAAATAAATTCAAAATGGAAGAAAAGCCTAACTGTGAGACAGGAAACCAAAATGCTAGAGGAGAACATAGACAGCAACTTCTTTGATCTTGGCCACAGCAACTTCTTACCAGATACATCTCCAGAGGCAAGGGACATGAAAGCAAAAAAGAACTATTGGCACTTCATCAAGAAAAAAAGCTTCTGTACACCAAGGGAAATAATCAACAAAACTAAAAAGACAACCTACAGAATGGGAGAAGATATTTGCAAATGACATATAAGACAAAGGGCTAGTATCCAAAGTCTATAAATAACTTATCAAACTCAACCTCCCAAAAATAATCCAGTGAAGAAATGGGCAGAAGACATGAACAGACATTTCTCCAAAGAAGGCATTCAAATGGCTAACAGACACGTGAAAAAAATGCTCAACATCACTCATCATCAGGGAAATACAAATCAAAACCACTGCCAGATACCAGGTACCACCTCACACCTGTCAGAACGGCTAAAATTAACAACTCAGGAAACAATGGATGCTAGCAAGGATACAGAGAAGGGGGAACCCTCTTACACTGTTGATGGGAATGCAAACTGGTACAGACACTCTATAAAACAGCATAGAAGCTCCTCAAAAAGTTAAAAATGGAACTATCCTATGATCTAGCAATTGTACTACCAGGTATTCATTCAAAGGATACAAAAAAAATACTGATTTGAAGGGGCACATGCACCCCAATATTTATGCAGCACTATTAACAATAGCCAAATTACATAAATAACCCAAATGTCCATTGACTGATGAATGGATAAAGAACATGGGAGCTATATGTATATAATGGAACATTACTCAGCCACCAAAAAAGAATGAAATCTTGTCATTCGCAACAACGTGGATGGAACTAGAGTGTATTATACTAAGCAAATAAGTATATGCTTAGAAAGACAAATACCATATGATTTTACTCATATGTGGAATTTAAGAAAGAAAACAGATGAACACAGGGGAAGTGAAGGAAAAATAAAATAAAAACAGAGAGGGAGGCAAACCATGAGAGACTTAACTATAGAGAACAAATGGAGGGTTGCTGAAGGGAGGTATATGGGGGGTTGGGTCGAATGGGTGAAGGGCATCAAGGAGGGCATTTGTGACGAGCGCTGGGTGTTGTATGTAAATGATAAATCACTACATTCTGCTTCTGAAACCAATAACGCAGGACATGTTAACTAACTTGAACTTAAATAAAATCTTGGAAGAAAAAACAGATGATGTCATTTTATCGACTTTTTAAATCATTTTTTACAACACACAATGATCTCTAATATTTATGAATTCACTTAGAACTCAGTTTCAGTGGAGTCAGTGTCAAGCACATAGCACGTGCTATGGTGGAAGCAAACTTATTTTAAGCACTCAGAGCCTGTCAAAAATTGATTATTCTTATTTATTTTGAATTTTGAAAAATGTTTTATCAATATCAAAATCTAACGATTTACCTTTCTAAACATTATTTACCTACAATGGAGAATTCAGTCTCTTAAAACACACTTCATCTCTGACCTTTTTTTTTTTTTTAACATTTATTTTTGAGACAGAGAGAGACAGACAGAGCATGAACAAGGGAGGGGCAGAGAGAGAGGGAGACACAATCCAAAGCAGGCTTCAGGCTCCGAGCCATCAGCCCAGAGCCCAACGCGGGGCTCGAACTCACGGACCGCGAGATTGTGACCCGAGCCGAAGTCGGACGCTCAACTGACTGAGCCACCCAGGCGCCCCAGATCTCTGACCGTTTTTATTGCAGTTTCTTCTTCCCATACTCACATGCTGCAGATTGAGTCAAGTTGTGTGATGAAAATAGAAGACTGCATTTTTATCCAGATTGTTGAAAAATAACATATTCGTCACATCACAGGTTTTTAGCAAGATGCTCTGAGCATCAGGCACATCAGCATGGGCCCCTCCTTTGAACGGGATGGGGGGGTGGGAGTCATCTTACCCAAAACTGCAGTGAAATTCATGGGAAGAATGTATCACAAGCCCAAAGCTGGCCATCCATGCACATATATTTTGGTCTCTTTATTATACCTTTCACTTTTTTTATTCCCTCAATTGTCCCCATTTTGGTCCTGCTGGCCCCACTGTTAATAATGATAACAGAGAGGGCAAACCTGAGGAGGTAGATGTAGTCATCTGATGTACAGACATAGTGTGAATGAAAAAACCCATCTGACCAAAACAAGGATTATTTTCTTGGTGAAGTGCTCTTTACAATGATTATGAATTAGATGAAATATTACCTAAAACTGGTGCCACTCTGTTACCTCTACTTTCTATATTCTCTAATATATTAAACTTCTACTTTAGTCCTCACAGTGAACTGACATCCAGTTAGTAAGTTAATAGGCTGCATTTTAAGAGTTTCTTAAACACTTGGATATATTTTGTGCATTAACAAAGCTTTTGTTCTTTAATGTTTCTTATTATTTCCATTGCAACATGCTTTTCTTACAAAATACAGCTCTTCTCTTTGCTTGGCATAAAATGCTCTAATTGTAGACGATACACTAATGATAATACGATTTTGAGTTTATATAAACTCAGTAGAAAATGTGGTTAAATACTTCTTGTATAAGAAACAACACCATCATAATTAATTTAACTCCCTTATTCAATATTCTTTTGAAACCAAAATACAAAGTAGTATTACTTGCTCTTTTCCTACTGAAGGCTTAGTAAGTAGATGGAGAAAATACTACCACTCCTTTCAAAATAACCAAATTGACACCTGGGAGAATCTTTGACAACCTGAAAATGTATTTGAACAGGAAGTTTAAACAGCAGCTGGCTTTTTGATAGTGGAGGAAACTGCATATGTGGGGGACATGGGGTATGTGGGAAATCTCAGTACCTGCCAATCAATTTTTCTGCGAACTGAAGACTGCTCTAAATAAAAGTCTAATTATCTTTTAACATGTGACCATGCTAAACAAAGTGACCACTGTTGTGGATTAGAAATAGACTAGAAATGTGCAGTATGGAGTGGAGGTTAGCACAATCAGCTCACTGGGCTCCACCTAAGGAATGGAGAGTGGTGGGCTAGGGACTCATGCTACAGGGAATATGATTGACAGTGTGCCACAGAGGCAGGGGACAAAACCAGCCTTGCTCTCTGACCCAGGAACAGAGGCCAAGGAAAGTCACAACCAGCAGCTGTTCACTGGCAGAGGGCAAAATGGAAAAGAACAAAGTTCATGGTGCCACTGTGAACTTGGCCAAACCCCAGCTGGCTCAAGGCCTGAAGATGCTTGATCCTGGGGAGTAGAGCCCCACCCTACAGGAATTGGTTCTGAACTGAGGGCCATGGGGACTACCAAGAGGCAAACTCAGAGCCATCCTACCGGGACAGTGGACACAGAGAAAAAGAGAGAAATGTAGACAAGGGAAGTACCACTTAAGGGCAGCTCACCAGAGCTGCCTCCATCACTACCAGAGCTTCCATCACCATCACTAATAATAATAACTTCAATATTTGCAAATGACATATCAGATAAAGGGTTAGTATCCAAAATATGCAAAGAACTTATCAAACTCAACACCCAAAAAACAAATAATCCAGTGAAGAAATGGGCAAAAGACATGAGTAGACACTTCTCCAAAGAAGACATCCTGATGGCCAACTGACACATGAAAAAATGCTCCACATCACTCATCATCAGGGAAATACAAATCAAAACCACAATGAGATACCACCTTACACCTGTCAGAATGGCTAACATTAACAACTCAGGCAACAACAGATGTTGGCAAGGAGAAAAAGGATCTCTTGCGTTACTGGGGGGAATGCAAGCTGGTGCAGCCACTCTGGAAAACTGTATGGAGGTTCCCCAAAAAACTAAAAATAGAACTACTCTATGACGCAGCAATTGCACTGTTAGGCATTTATCCAAAAGATACAAGTGTGCTTTTTATCCAAGGGATACAGGTGTGTTGTTTCGAAGGGACACATGCACCCCCATGTTGATAGCAGCACTATCAACCATAGCCAAAGTACAGAAAGAGCCAATGCCCATCAATGGATGGATAAAGAAGATGTGGTATATATATACAATGGAGTATTACTCAGCAATCAAAAAGAATGAAATCTTGACATTTCATCCACGTGGATGGAATTATGCTAAATGAAATTAGTCAGAGAAAGACAAAAATCATATGACTTCACTCATTTGAGGACTTTAAGAGAAAAAACAGATGCACATAAAGGAAGGGAAACAAAAATAATATAAAAACAAGGAGGGGGACAAAACAAATGAGGGGGACTCATAACTATGGAGAACAAACTGAGCGTTGCTGGAGGGGTTGTGGGAAGGGGGTGGGCTAAATGGGTAAGGTGCATTAAGGAATCTACTGAAATCTTTGCTTCACCATATACTAATTTGGATAAAAATTTAGAAAAATAAAAAATAAAGTTAAATCAAAAAAAGAAGGAAAAAAATAACTTCAAAGCACACTAAGAAAATATTCTAAAAAATAAATAAATCCACTAACAAAGAAGTCATTCCCAAAAAAATTGACATAATAAAGCAACCAGAGAAAGACAAAACTAATATGTTTAAAATCATCAAAAAGAGAATAGGGGTAGGAGATGTTCCGGAAGATGTCATCGTAAGAGGACGTTGGGCTCACTGCATCCTGCTGATCACTTAGATTCCACCCACACCTGCCTAAATAACACAGAAAACCACCAGAAGACTAGCAGAATGGATTCTCCCGAGCCAAGCGTAGACAAGAGGCCCACGGAAGAGGGTAGGAAGGATGGAGAGGTGGTGCGCGCTACACGGACTGGTGGGAGGGAGCCGGCCAGAGGGGCGGCCAGCCGGCAAAACAGAGCTCCTGAGTCTGGCTTGCAAAAGTGGAGGGGCCAGATGGAGTGTGTTCTGACAGCAAACGTGACTTATGTGGAAGGTCATATGTTAACATCTCTGCTCAGAGAGCAGGAGGGCTGGAGGACAATGGGAGGGAGAATTGTTGAGCCTCGGACAACAGAGCTCAGCTTGGAGGGGAACAAAGGTGCTCACCAGCACCATATTCCTCGCCCACCCCCCAGCCAAAATCCCAAAAGGAATCATTTCCTGACAGGGAACTTCCTTGCACTGCGCACTCAACACTGTGCTTCTGTGGATCCATCCCCTCCGGCAGAGGGTCTCACTCCCTCCTGGTGCTGCAGGGCCCCTCCCGAAGCAGATCACCAAAGGAAAAGCGAGCTGAGCCTTCCCCTCCCACCCCTGTGCACCTTGCTGGTCCACCCCAGCTAATATGCCAGATCCCCAGCACCACAAGCCTGGCAGTGTGCAAGTAGCCCAGTCAGGCCACCCCACCCCATGGTGAATCCCCCCCCAGGTGAGGGGAAGAGAAGGTACACACCAGTCTGACTGTGGCCCCAGTGGTGGGCTGGGAGCAGACATCAGGTCTGACTGCAGCCCCACCCACCAATGCAAGTTATTCAAGACAGCACAGGGGAAGTGCCCTGCAGTTCCCCACCACTGCAGAGACTATCCAAAATGATGAAACGGAAGAATTCCCTTCAAAAGAAACTCTGGGAAATAGCGACAGCTAACAAACTGATCAAAAACGATTTAAACAATATAACAGAAAGTGAATTTAGAGTAATCGTCATAAAATTAATCATTGGGCTTGAAAACAGTATAGAAGACAGCAGAGAATCTATTGCTACAGAGATCAAGGGACTAAGGAACAGCCAGGAGGAGATAAAAAATGCTATTAATGAGCTGCAAAATAAAATAGAGGTGACTACAGCTCTGATTGAAGAGACAGAGGAGAGAATAGGGAAATAGAAGATAAAATTATGGAAAAAGAAGAAGCCGAGAAAAAGAGAGATAAAAAAATCCAGGAGTATTAGGGGGTAATTAGAGAACTAAATGATGCACTGAAGAGAAATCATCTACATATAATTGGTATTCCAGAGGAGGAAGAGAGAGGGAAAGGTGCGAAGGTGTACTTGAAGAAATCATAGCTGAGAATTTCCCTGATCTTGGGAAGGAAAAAGGGATTGAAATCCTAGACGCACAGAGAACTCCCTTCAGATGTAACTTGAATCGATCTTCTGCACAACATATCATAGTGAAACTGGCAAAATATAAGGATAAAGAGAAATTTCTGAAAGCAGCTAGGGATAAACGTGCTCTAACATATAAAAGGAGACTAAGACTCGTGATGGATCTCTCTACTGAAACTTGGCAGGCCAGAAAGGAAAGGCAGGAAATCTTCAATGTGATGAACAGAAAACATATGAAGCCGAGAATCCTTTATCCAGCAAGTCTGTCATTTAGAATAGAAGGAGAGATAAAGGTCTTTCCAAACGAACAAAAACTGAGGGAATTCAACACCACTGAACCAGCCCTACAAGAGATACTAAGGGGGATCCTGTGAGGCAATGTCCAGAGGCATCGCTACAAGCATGAAACCTACAGACATTGCAATGACTCTAAACCCATATCTTTCTATAATAATACTGAATGTAAATGGACTAAATGCGCCAACCAAAAGACATAGGGTATTAGAATGGATAAAAAAACAAGACCCATCTATTTGCTGTCTACAAGAGACTCATTTCAGACCTGAGGACACCTTCAGATTGAAAGTGAGGGGATGGAGAACTATCATGCAACTGGAAGTTAGAAGAAAGCTGGAGTAGCCATACTTATATCAAACTAGACGTTAAATTAAAAGTTGTAACAAGAGATGAAGAAAGACATTATATAATAATTACAGGGTCTATCCATCAGGAAGAACCAACAATTATAAATGTCTATGTGCTGAATATGGGAGCCCCCAAATATATAAAATAATTACTCACAAACATAAGCAACCTTATTGACAAGAATGTGGTCATTGCAGGGGACTTTAATACCCCACTTACAACAATGGATAGATCATCTAGACACATGGTCAATAACCAAGTGCCCTGAATGATACATTGGATCAGATGGACTTGACAGATATATTTAAAACTCTGCATCCCAAAGCAACAGAATATACTTTCTTCTCGAGTGCACATGGAACATTCTCCAGCATAGATCACATACTGGGTCACAAAACAGCCTTTCATAAGTATACAAGAATTGAGATCATACCATACATATTTTCGGACCACAATGCTATGAAGCTTGAAATCACCACAGGAAAAATTCTGGAAAACTTCCAAAAGCATGGAGGTTAAAGAACACCTTACTAAAGAATGAATGGGTCAACCAGGCAATTAGAGAAGAAATTAAAAAATATATGGAAACAAACGAAAATGAAAATACAACAGTCCAAATGCTTTGGATTGCAGCGAAGGCAGTCCTGAGAGGAAAATACATTGCAATCCAGGCCTATCTCAAGAAACAAGAAAAATCCCAAATACAAAATCTAACAGCACACTTAAAGGAAATAGAAGCAGAACAGCAAAGACACTCTAAACCCAGCAAAAGAAGAGAAATAATAAAGATCAGAGCAGAAATAAACAATATAGAATCTAAAAAAAACTGTAGAGCAGATCAACGAAATTAAGTGTTGGCTTTTTGAAAAAATAAACAAAATTGATAAACCTCTAGCCAGGCTTCTTGAAAAGGAAAGGGAGATGACCCAAGTAGATAAAATCATGAATGAAGATGGAATGATTACAACTTATCGCTCAGAAACACAAGCAATTATCAAGGAATACTATGAAAAATTATATGCCAACAAACTGGACAACCTGGAAGAAATGGACAAATTCCTAAACACCCACACTCTTCCAAAACTCAATCAGGAGGAAATAGAAAGCTTGAACAGACCCATAACCAGAGAAGAAATTGAATCAGTTATCAATAATCTCCAAACAAATAAGAGTTCAGGACCAGATGGCTTCCCAGGGGAGTTCTACCAGACGTTTAAAGCAGAGATAATACCTCTACTTCTCAAGCTATTCCAAAAAATAGAAAGGGAAGGAGAACTTCCGGACTCATTCTATGAAGCCAGTATTACTTTGATTCCTAAACCAGAAAGAGACCCAGTAAAAAAAGAGAACTACAGGCCAATATCCCTAATGAATATGGGTGCAAAAATTCTCAAGATACTAGCAAATCCAATTCAACAGCATATAAAAAGAATTATTCACCATGATCAAGTGGGATTCATTCCTGGGCTGCAGGGCTGGTTCAACATTCACAAATCAATCAACGTGATACATCACATTAATAAAAGAAAAGATAAGAACCATAGTATCCTGTCAATTGATGCAGAAAACATTTGACAAAATTCATATCCTTTCTTTCTTTTATAAATTTTTTTTAACGTTTATTTATTTTTGAGAGAGACAAAGCATGAACGGGGGAGGGTCAGAGAGAGGGAGACACAGAATCTGAGACAGGCTCCAGGCTCTGGGCTGTCAGCACAGAGCCCGACAGGGGTTCGAACTCACGGACCGCGAGATCATGACCTGAGCCGAAGTCAGCCGCTTAACCGACGGAGCCACCCAGGTGCCCCTCAGCATCCTTTCTTAATAAAAACCCTCGAGAAAGTCGGGATAGAAGGATTATACTTAAATATCATAAAAGCCATTTATGAAGAGCCCACATCTAACATCATCCTCAATGGGGAAAAACTGAGAGCTTTTTCCCTGAGATCAGGAACACGGCAGGGATGTCCACTCTCACCACTGTTGTTTTAACATAGTGTTGGAAGTGCTAGCATCAGCAGACAACAAAAGGAAATCAAAGGCATCAAAACTGGCAAAGATGAAGTTAAGCTTTCACTTTTTGCAGATGACATGATATTATACATGGAAAATCCAATAGACTCCACCAAAAGTCTGCTAGAACTGATACATGAATTCAGCAAAGTCGCAGGATACAAAATCAATGTACAGAAATCAGTTGCATTCTTATACACGAATAATGAAGCAACAGAAAGACAAAGAAACTGATCCCATTCACAACTGCACCAAGAAGCATAAAATACCTAGGAATAAATCTAACCAAAGATGTAAAAGATCTGTATGCTGAAAACTACAGAAAGCTTATGAAGGAAATTGAAGATATAAAGAAATGGAAAAATATTTCATGCTCCTGGGTTGGAAGAATAAATATTGTCAAAATGTCAATACTACCCAAAGCTATCTACACATTCAATGCAATTCCAATCAAAATTGCACCAGCATTCTTCTCGAAGCTAGAACAAGCAATCTTAAAATTCATATGGAACCACAAAAGGCCCCGAATAACCAAAGTAATTTTGAAGAAGACCAAAGCAGGAGGCATCACAATCCCAGACTTTAGCCTCTACTACAAAGCTGTTATCATCAAGACAGCATGGTATTGGCACAAAACAGACCCATAGACCAATAGAATAGAATAGAAATCCCAGAACTAGACCCACAAACGTATGGCCTACTAATCTTTGACAAAGCAGGAAAGAACATCCAATGGAAAAAAGGCAGTTTCTTTAACAATTGATGCTGGGAGAACTGGACAGCAACATGCAGAAGGTTGAAACTAGACCACTTTCTCACACCATTCACAAAAATAAACTCAAAATGGATAAAGGACCTGAATGTGAGACAAGAAACCATCAAAACCCTAGAGGAGAAAGAAGGAAAAGACCTCTCTGACCTCATCCATTGCAAATTCTTACTTGACATATCCCCAAAGGCAAAGGAATTAAAAGCAAAAACGAACTACTGGGACCTCATGAAGATAAAAAGCTTCTGCACAGCAAAGGAAACAATCAACAAAACTAAAAGGCAACCAGCAGAATGGGAAAAGATATTTGCAAATGACATATGGGACCAAGGGCTAGTATCCAAAATCTGTAAAGAGCTCACCGAACTCCACACCCGAAAAAAAATTTCCCAGTGAAGAAATGGACAGAAAACATGAATAGACACTTCTCTAAAGAAGACATCCGGATGGCCAACAGGCACATGAAAAGATGCTCAACGTTGCTCCTCATCAGGGAAATACAAATCAAAACCACACTCAGATATCACCTCACACCAGTCAGAGTGGCCAAAATGAACAAATCAGGACACTATAGATGCTGGAAAAGATGTGGAGAAATGGGAACCCTCTTGCTCTGTTGGTTGGAATGCAAACTGGTGCAGCCGCTCTGGAGAACAGTGTTGAGGTTCCTCAGAAAATTAAAAATAGACCTACCCTATGACCCAGCAGTAGCATTGATAGGAATTTACCCAAGGGATACAGGAGTACTGATGCATAGGGGCACTTGTACCCCAATGTTTCTAGCAGCACTGTCAACAATAGCCAAATTATGGAAAGAGCCTAAATGTCCAACAACTGATGAATAGATAAAGAAATTGTGGTTTATATACACAATGGAGTACTACGTGGCAATGAGAAAGTATGAAACATGGCCCTTTGTAGCAACATGGATGGAATTGGAGAGAGTGATGTTAAGTGGAATAAGCCATACAGAGAAAGACAGATACCATGTTTTCACTCTTATGTGGATCCTGAGAAACTTAACAGAAACCCATGAAGGAGGGGAAGGGAAAAAAAAAGAGGTTAGAGTGGAAGAGAGCCAAAGCATAAGAGACTGTTAAAAACTGAGAACAAACTGAGGGTTGATGGGGCGGGTGGGAGGGAGGGGAGGGTGGGTGATGGGTATTGAAGAGGGCATCTTTTGGGATGAGCACTGGGTGATATATGGAAACCAATTTGACAATAAATCTCATATATTAAATAAATAAATAAATAAACTTGATACAAAAAATAATAAATTCATCAAAAAGATCACGGAATTAATATTACCTCACCACCACCACCATTACAACCCCCATCAAAAACTTAAAATGAAAAAAACAGAAAATAATGAAACATGAATCTGTCTCTCACGGGTAGAGATTTTTTTAAATGGATTTTAATTTAAAACAAGTGGTTATTTAAAAAAGACCATTTAGAAATCTTGGAATAAAAATATATTTATTGAAATAAAAAAATAATATAAAAGGAAAAAACTTTCACAGACAGGAAAAGCATAAAGACAGAAGGGAAGAACAAAAAGAAGTTATATGAACCATAGATTTTGTTCATATCCAAGTATCCGTGTGTTGCCTAAAATTTCCTGAATACCAGGAAATAAAAATAAAGAACAAAAATTGTTTTTTTTTCAAAGATAGATGAAACAGTTACCTGTTTAATAAGCAGCTTCCATATGGGCTGGATTTCTACCTCAATGGCATTGGGCCCACACACTAATCTTCTGTAAGAAAGTGATCACCAATTAAGTGCCAAATCTAAAACCTCATTGAAAGGGTGGGTGATGGGTATTGAAGAGGGCATCTTTTGGGATGAGCACTGGGTGTTTTATGGAAATCAGTCTGACAATAAATTTCATATTTAAAAAAAATTAAAAAATAAAAATAAATAAAAATAAAACCACATTGATAAGTGAGTACAACCAGACTAGGCAAAAGTCACTTCTCTACCTTTAAGGCTCTTTGTGCCTTTAATCAAAAAATTAATGTGCACATCCTAAAATACTAACATAGTTTTAAAATGAAAGTGCATGATGGACAAAGTTGTTTTTCTAGTTAAAAATATATCAATGCAACTCAAGAATCAAAATGCAGTTAGAAAGGCATGTTATTTTTTAAAGAATTCAATCACATTCTGAGAACACCTAACAAGACACAGATATGACGATGTTTCTAGAATTCTTAGGCATTCTAGATTGCTCTTGATGTTCGAGATCATATATATCTTACCTTGGTCTCTTCAGCACCTAGGACAGGCCCTTAGTATATGTAAATAAACACATGAATGAATGAGCTAACAAACTAGAAGATGATATATGGTCTTCACATCTAACACTTTGTTAATCCACACATGAGTACATTCCAGTAAGAGGCCCTCATGTTTGTACAGCATCTGACAATCTACAGCGTTCTCACACAAGATTCTCTCGTTTGTCACAACGGTCTAAAGGAAAGGGCTAATATCTCCCATTTTGCCAATGGGAAAAACTATTCATTTTGTGTGTTCTGCCAAAGGTACCCATATCTAGTATTAATTGTGACAATGCAACTCTTAGCCTTTTATACGTATTATCTCCTGTAATCATCACATTACCTCTACGAGTTTTCATATTATCATTTTTATTATAAAGGAAAGTGAAGTTCAGATAAACTCAGTAACTCCCCCAGAGCCACAGAGCAGGAAAGAAGCGGATCCAGGTGTCACAACGTGGGCTCCACGACTCCACCTCACACTCCGTGAGCACTGATGGTGCAATGTGCATGACATGTCCTCAATCTAAGGTGTAACAGAGCTCAGCCCAAGTTTGATTTCCAAGCCACGCCTTTCCTACTGCAATGATTTGCATGGATCCCAGAGGACGCAAACCAGGGTCTTCTGACTCCATGTGTGAAAACACTGAGGTGCAGAGATGCTGGGAGACAGGTCAAACAGCGTGTGCTGCTGGGTTTGCTGCCTGTTACTCAAGATTCCTTTCCTCTGGTACTCACAGGCATGCCCTTTTTTCCCAGTCAGGTGACAGATGTTGAGAATTAAGTTCGGCCCTGATGTATACCCAAGCTGACAGGGAACATCTCTTCCAAGCTCCACATTCAGTGATGTCACGTTGGTGGCTTGAAATCAGCAATAGCGGTTGTTTTTCCCACGATAGAATTTGGCAGACTCTCCCCATCCAAGCTTTTCTTCTTCCAGAGAGCTGGGTTACCAACAGGGTGACTGGTCTGGGGCCCACGTTAAGAGCTGTCTTGACCACCAGACATTTCTTCTACTTCAGTAGGGTAAACAAAGGAGGCAGGAGCAGGGCATTAAGTGAAAAGAAAATGAGGAGGTGCACAACTTAAAGACTGTCCTTATAAGATTATTGGATGGATGGGGGTAAGGTAGGTGTGGTTTTCCCTGTTTCTGTGAGATAAGAGAATTGCCTCAAGTCCCTGTGGACATATCTATGACAGGCAGTGAGAGAGAAAGTGGCATCCAGTTCATGAATAAGTGAAGATAGGAGCGGGGAAGCTCCTGGAATATTTTTCTTCCCAAGGCCTTCTGAAAATTTCTCTTCAGGATGTTGTCTCTCCTGATGTTCTGATTTGCTTTTTTGTTACCAAAAAGGTGACCACATAAATGTGTCCATTTTCCCTCTTTGCCTGGTTTCTGGGAATCCTGAAGAGAAAGTTGTATTTAGACTTTGTGGCTTTTTGTCATCGAGGAGTTCTCAGTATCCTCCTTCATTTCTCATGTTGCATCCTTGCTTTTCATGAAGGCAAACTCATCTCCAGTTAGGAATTTAATCAGATATCACTCAATCAATCAATCGCATTTGAGTTTTGAAAAAAAAAAAATCCCTAGTCTTACATTAAAAAAAAAAAAGCCCTAGTCTTACATTAAAAAATGATGGGAAAAAATAATACAATAAAAAATAATAAATAAAAAATGATGGGGGTAGGGGGAGGAGATCTTCACATTCTATTCACTCTCTTTACTGTCCCCCTAGAAAAACCCATGAGTAAAACCTGCCCGTGTATTTGAAAGTAGATTATTTCCTCTATCCTTCGCATTTGGGAAACTAAACTCTTTGTCTTGCTCATTACATTGTCAAGTTCTTTACGGTGTGGACCAGCTTTAAATTTAATTATTTGTGATATTTAGTAAAGCTTGGCACTTGCTAAGGACAAATGTGAAGGGCAATCCTTCCTGTAGAAATGGTGTCCTAGGAGAAGTAAACTTGCGTTAATCAACTACACCTCCTAACTTAGCTCAATCCTTCACGTGTCTGGTGCTTAATGCTATGAAACCAGTACGCTCTTAATGACTCTGACGACATTTTGTGTTTCAACGTAATCAGCATTACATCTGAAATCTTATACAGTGATACTATCTCTAAGGCGTTTTGCAAACATTGTCAGAATCTTGATGATGCCTTGTTCATTTTTTCGTCATTTTTCATTCAGCAGAAAAGTTTAAAAACAACAGATCGGTAATTCTCAGAGTTGGTGCGCATATGAATCGTTGGAGGGGGGGTTTGCTTAAAATGCAGTTTCTGCTCTCACCGCTACCCTTAGTTCCTATTTACTAAATGAAAATTATGAGGGTGGAGCCCAAGAACCTGTATTTTATGTACCAGAATGCTTCTTAGCTGGAGAATTTGTGTTTCTGATAGACTGTGAGGAAGGTCGGGCAGGATAGGTCCTGAAAATGGGCAAGAAATGAAGGTAATTATTAGGATTCTGGGGAAGTCTTGCAATGGTTTACTTTCAGACTCACCAGCATTCACTATTTCAAATTACAGATGAGGGAAGCCGAGACTCAAAATCGCTATGGGTTAATAAGTAGCATAAGCATTTTTATGGTACTACTATACTATTATGTCCTAATCTCTGTGCATTTATAGATATCATTCTCACAATTGTACCACTATTCTTTCCCAATAGTCAGTGAATGTCTCTGGGGTAGTGAGTAAGCCTTATTTATCCTTAGATCTTTAGTGCTTGCAAAGTGCTTAGCATAGTAAAGGCATTCGGTCAGTAGATTAATGAATGCATTCATGTATTCATTCATTCCACAAATAACTGTTGAGCGTCCACCATGAATCAGGCACTGTTCTAGGTGTTAAGAATGACACAACTACCTGAGCAAACAAAATCTTCATCTCCAGGCTGTTTCTTCATAGGAAAATTAATCATAATATTGTCTTTCTGCCTCTCCAAGGATTTAGAGGATGACAAATCAGAAGTCTATGAAATGACTCAAGGCTTTTTAAGGAAAGAATGAAAACAACAACACAGACGAGACTGTTTTACAATCCTGAAAGAAAAGATCAAATATTTGCCTGCACTGTTCTTTTGGGCTCTTCTTTTTAATAAGTTTGCTTATGATTTTTAATAAGTTTGCTTGTGATTAAAATTTGTCTCTGTTGCTGGTAAATAAACTGGAATTAAATGAAGCTGGTGAAGCATTATGCCTATAGCTCACTGATCATAAGCCTTTTGATATTTCAATTTCTGCCGGCCGAGTTTACTCTCAGGAAGTATCACAAACCCTACCTGACCTCTTGCTCTTCACTTGTCAGGCCCAGTCCAAACGTGTGGTGGATATCATAGCAGGAGTTGCTGTCTTCCAGCAGCCTAGGGTGTGGTCAGGACAAGAAGCATACCTTAGTTCGTGGCACCCAACAATTCCGGTTCCTCCCTTATATCCTGATGAATGCTGAGAAAAAGACTTACCCGACTTTCTGAAACCTCTTCTCCAAGTAGTCCCAAACATACCTGATTTTCCGCACTTGGATATATCGCAGCTGCAATTACAAATGTGATAGAACAGATGTCATTCACCAAGTAAAGCCTGTCAGGGGAGGTGAGGGCTTCTTGGTAGGGGTCCCCACGCAGCTCTCACTTGCCTTGATACATTGTTGTAATTCCCAGCCCAGCAGCCTCACTTGCTTTGACACACTGTTGTAATTCCCAGCCCAGCAGCATGACATTCAGAACTTTCCTCCAATAAACATTTGCAGTATTCTTTTTTAGCAAAGACATGCCATAACATTGCACTCAAAATTGCTTACTTTTAATTCTGGCTTCAATACCGCATGGTTAATGACAGAGTGGCGGTCAGCCACCAGGGGTTCTTCTGGGTTCTTGCTTATAGGAAACTTCAGTGTAGCTAAGTAGAGGCATATAACCTTCTTCCTCGTATATCTTTGGAATTCATCCTAGAGAAATCAATCCAGCCCATGAAATTCTCAAATATTTATTCAATAAGTCACTCAATCAACCAAATACCTACCTAGACCAGAGATTCTCAAAGTTTGGGCTACAGACAAGAGGATTAGCATTAGCTTGAAACTTGCTAAAAATGCAAATTCTCAGGCCTACCACAAGCCTACTAAATCAAAATTCTGGGGTGAGGTCAGCAGTCTGTTTTAAGGAGCCCTCCAACTAATTTGAGAACCACTGTGCTAGAGAATAAAAAGACATACTTCACAGGAAAGTTTTTTTATGAAGAAAACAGCTTCTGGCTATCTTATGACATTTAAGGGTTTAAAATATCTACTTCCCCTCAAAATTTGTATTCTAAAAAAACTGAAAAATATCTAAAAATACATCCTTCTTGTGTTATGTCTATAAGAGTTGTAATACCAACAGCCACTACTCATGTAATGGCTAAGGAAACTGAAAATCAGCCTGACATAGTAATTTCCCCAGAGTGACATGGAGGAAATGTCCTTCCTTCCTGAGTCAAAGTAAGAGAGGGCAAGTAAGTTCCAGGATACTATTGCCATCTCCTACTTGGGAACAAGAAAACTCTTAAGCAAAGAAAGATCTCTGGAACACCAGCCAGCCATTGGTGGCACCACCAATGCAATGTTGAAGGGCACGTACCGTTGTTCTTAGCAAAACAGTGTCTGCTTCTTGCAAAGGGCATGGGTTGCAATTAGCCCACACTCTCCACTGGGGCTTCCAGTAGAACACCAGCAGAAGAACCCCACATGTCAGCATGGTTGTTATAAGGCATAGGGCTCTGCGTAGATTCTGGGTCCGGTAACCAAACACCTCCTGGAGAGTAAAGAAAACATGACTCTATTTTTCTTTTTTTACATAAACACATCATTTTGTTCCAAGAAACACAAGCTTTAGATGCAGGGGTGTTAGATGGGAGACAGATCTGGTTTCGGCTGGTTGAAACAGATCAATTGTCACAGCTGTCAGCTGATACAATTAAAAAAAAAAAAAAGACCCATTTGGCTACCCTGGCATATGGAGCTAAAACAGACGGGCAGACCAAAGAATGGGCAGACTTATTTGGTTCTAGTTTTAAGAGTCACCCCATGATTTGTACCAGATTCACTTTTTTTAGGTATAAAGTTTAAAAATATATTAATGTAAATTTACTGGTGGAAGGTGATACAAATGGTGGGATGATATAAATTAAGAGATTATCTGTGAACATGAAAGATTTTCAAAAGACAGCTTATAGGAATTTACCCTGATGGTAACATGCTGAAAAATTTCTACTTTTAGTAGTAGGGGAGTTGATAATATCATGAAATGAATAAAGACTTTGAGACGCGGTTTTAGAAGGAAACAGTCGAAAACAATATATACCTTTATTTCAAACAAATTTCTAATTTCTCTCTTCCACAAAGAACTGTCACAGCATTTGTTTTTAAATTTCAAAAACTTGATTTTTAGTGTACTTGGGAGACCCAGAAGAATGTTGATTATGAATGACATTATTACTATACTATTATTTTAACCTCTGCTGTTTTGTGTGTGTGTTTGTGTGTGTTTCTAAGACTCTGACTTCCATGTCCACATCACAGAGATGTAATGTTAATAAATGGGTTTTTACTGAGTTTCTATAGCATTTTTAATGAGGAAATCTTCTGGAATTTTATGCCAGTTTAGATCATGTTATAATAAATCTCTTGGCTTAATATTTGGAATAGTTATCATCTTCAGTGATCATTTTCATTAATTTTTTCTAATAAAGAACTCTGGTAAATGAAGATTTTAATAACATTTGTTGAAAGTAATCTTTAAACATGATGGAAAGGTCACAGGTAGCAAAGATGTTTGAGTCACTGCTCTACTGGGTATTAGCTATGTGACCTTAGGTAAATCATATTGTAAGGGTTAAATTGTAGTGTAGGGCTAACAGGAAGCTTGAAAAATAACAGCTTTGTTCTGACACTGAAGGTGAAGGGATAACAGCCGTGCTTTACTCTTGTAAATCACATTTCATACTCTTGTAAATCAGGCTTTACCAATGAAGGAAAACAAAAGCTCAAAGAAAGCATCAGAGGCAAGGTCAAGGAGATCCACTGGTTGCAACTTAGTGGCAGAAAGTTTAAAATAATCACCTCATTTGGCAACTGTTTCTAACTCATCTGGGAACTGTTTCTCCGTTCTGTTCCCAGGTAGTGATAAAACGATGTGATCGGCTTTAAAAACTCTGTACCCCGGCTGTTCGAGGCCGCATTCTTATCAAGAGTGTTGGTCCCGATCAGTTGGCCTTGCCTCTCATTGTAATAGACTTTGTTGTGACTGTCACTGGTGCCCCTAGCATTCTGTTTCAGGTGTCATGTGGATGCAACATTTTGTGCATGGGCCGGAAAAGTTAAAGGTCTGAAACAGGGTTCTTTCCTCGGATTGCTGCACCAACACTTGGGAGAGGTAAGGAATTCTTGGGGCGCACCATTTGAATGACTCAGGAGGGTCTGTCGGATGCACCTATAGACACAGAGTCAGGGATGCTACTGGGACACCGATGGACCCCATTTGATTTGGTTTTTGTCAAGAAAAATCCTATTTTCAGGTGACTGCCACTGCCTACTGGCCTTGAGATCTCAAACTGTGTTGTCTTCGTGTCTTGTTTTCTTCCTGTTGACTGTGCGTCCCTGTCAGTTTTGCCTATCTTTGTCATGGGTCAAAATCAGAGTACCCCCACCCCTCTGAGTCTCATTCTAACTCATTTCTAGGACTATAGGAGAGCTGCCTCAGTTTTCGGCCTCCACGTTAAGAAGCCAGTCCTTTGAACTCTGCGAGGTGGAATGGACCAACTTTCAGGTCGAATCGCCTCCACAGGGGACCTTTGACCTTACTTTGGTATATAATTTTCATGATATTGTCTCTTCTAGGCACGAAGACAACATTCGTGCCTAGAAAGACCTAGAAGACCGCATTCGTGCCTCCACTGAGGCATGGAGGACCCTCATTGAAAACCCTCCAGATTGGTTAAAACTTCTTCCCCTTCCCCCTTGCCTCCTTAAAGTACAGGCTTTATCACTCAAAGGCTGCCCATTTGGAGCTCAGAATAAGAATCCTGATGGGACTAGGTGGCCGCCCCCTCTATCACCTGCACCAGAGGAAGAAGAAGAAACCACCCGCCGCCCTATAGTTCTCGCTCAAAGAATACAAGTCAAGATGCTTCAGATCAGTAGGGACACTCCCCTGAGCCCGTCTCACACCCGGTCAGGGACTCCCGGAATTCCACCACCCTCCCACTGCCCTGCCCCTTCTTCCAGGGCCACTCCTGCAGGGTGATGTCCGACCCTTTATGACTTATGTACTCTTCTCCACTAGCGACCTTTATAATCGGAAACTTCAAAACCCCTCATTCTCAGAGAAACCCCAAACATTAATTTCTCTTCTTGAAACTGTATTTGTGACCCATCAGCCAACGTGGGATGACTGCCAGCAGCTCTTGCAGGTTCTCTTCACCACTGAGGAAAGAGATAAGATCCATCATGAGGCCCAGAAATTAGTGATGGGGCCAAACGGGCAACCCACCGAGGATCCCGCTGTACTTGAGGAAGTTTTTCCCTCCTCACATCCTGAAATTGGGACTGAAACACTCCTCACGGTAGGCCATCATTGACCCTATTTCGCCAGACTCTACTGGGAGGTCTCCCAGTGGCCGCCCGCTGGCCCACAAACATGTCTAAGGTAACAGTAGTTCAGGGGGCCGAGGAAAGCCCCTCAGCCTTCTTAGAAAGGCTCATGGAGACATACCGCACCTTACCCCTATTGACCTTGCCCCACTTGAAAATAGAAGGGCATTAAACCTGGCCTTTGTCTTACGAAGGCCCCAGACATTTGGAAAAAGTTACAAAAATTAGATGGGTTTGAAGGAAAAAATTTATCTGAGTTAGTTGAAATAGCCCAAAAAGTTTTTAACAATAGGGATTCTCAGGAAGAAAGACAAAAAAATTGACTAGGGTGGTAAGCGGCTGTCCTGGATGCCCGCGGGGAAGAGGACCCAGAACGTCTAAAGAATTCTGGTCTGGGCAAAAGAAGACACAGGGTTAAAGCGCCACTAGGAAAAAAACCAACGTGCATATTGCAAACAAGAGGGACACTGGAAAAAGGATTGCCCCAACTTAGCCCCACGCAAAACTCAGCCACTCCAGGTATCTGTAATGGGAGTTGATTCAGACTGACAGGGCCGCGGCTCGGTAGCCCACTTCTGAGCCGTTGGTTACTGTTAATATAGAGGGCCAACCTAAGACCTTCTTGGTGGACACTGGGGCAACCTTTTCAGTTCTAAAACAAGATCCTGGCCCCACCAGGCAAGGAGCAACCCTGGTGCAAGGAGCAACTGGGTTCCAGACTTGTAAATGGACCACTGAACGACAAGTAGATTTAGGCCATAAAACCGTTACACATTCTTTCCTAATCATGCCTGAATGCCCCTACCCTGGATTACTAGGTAGAGACGTACTACAGTTTGAAATTCACTGAAGGGGGTATGCATGTTAAAGTTGGCCAGGATGGCCCAACAACAGTAATGGTGACTGTGCCACTTGGGGAAGAGGGCCTGCTCACTCCGGTGCCTGATAAAAATGTCCATGCAGTTGATCCCCTCCTTAAAAGCCTCTAGGCGGACTTCCCCCAGGTATGGGCCGAGGCCAATCCACCTGGGCTGGCGATTCATCAAGCTCCGATAATAGTGGAACTTAAGGCATCCGCACTTCTGGTAATACTAAAACAGTATCCCATGTCCCGGGAGGCTAGGCGGGGAATCGTCATTCATATCAAGCGTTTGTGCCACTCTGGCATTTTGATCCCATGCAAGTCGCCATGGAACACTCCGCTTCTCCCTGTCTGGAAGCCTTACTCATCCGATTTCCGGCCAGTTCAGGACCTAACAGCAGTAAACGCCAGGGTAATGGACATTCATTCCACTGTACCCAACCCTTATACTCTCCTTAGTTTGCTTCCCCCTTCTCAGGTGTATTATACAGTTCTGGACTTAAAAGATGCCTTCTTTGCCATCCCGCTTGCCCCACAAAGCCAGCCACTATTTGCATTTGAATAGACTGATCCTGAAGAGGGAAAAGCCAAACAGCTCACTTGGACGCGACACCCCCCAGGGATCTAAAAATTCTCCTACTCTTTTTAATGAGGCCCTGCACCAGGATTTAGAGCCATTTCGAATATCCAACCCCCAGGTAACTCTACTGCCATATGTTGATGATATCTTGTTGGCGGCCCCTTCTCATTTAAAATGCCTGAGAGCCACCAAAGAACTCTTGAGTCTTCTGCAAAAACTGGGGTACCAGGTATCAGCCAGAAGAGCACAGATCTGTCATATTGCAGTGACATATTTAAGTCACAACCTTAAAAAAGGTAAGCACTATCTCGGTGAACAAAGAATTCGGGCTATATTCGATATTCCTCAGCCTAAAACTCGCAAACAAGTTCGCGAGTTCCTGGGGGCAGCAGGCTACTGCAGACTATGGATACCTGGCTTTGCTGAACTGGCAGCCCCTTTGTATGCCACTCTCAAGGGGTCTCCAGAGTCCTTCACATGGGGGGAGACTCAAACTAAAGCCTTCCAAGCCTTATGAGATGCTCTCATGACCCCACCAGCCTTGGCCCTGCCAGATCCCACCAAGCCATTCCATTTGTTTGTAGCCAAAAAAGGGGGGTAGACAAGGGAGTTCTGACTCAGCGCCTGGGACCTTGGCCCCGACCGGTGGCCTATTTATCCAAACGGCTGGACCCAGTTGCTTCCGGGTGGCCCCCATGCATTTAACAAATTGCCGCCACCGCACTCCTAAAGACGCAGACAAACTAACCTTGGGGCAAGCATTAT
The DNA here is from genome assembly GCF_046562875.1 of Panthera onca. Classification (NCBI taxonomy): domain Eukaryota; kingdom Metazoa; phylum Chordata; class Mammalia; order Carnivora; family Felidae; genus Panthera; species Panthera onca. The sequence goes on along the minus strand of NC_138347.1, from coordinate 74,947,043 downwards.
CTGTCATGGGACCCCGTGAAGTGGAGGCTTTACTGCAGGCTCCCCCAGAGCGATGGCTGTCAAATGCTCGGATTACCCAATATCAAGCATTGCTACTCGACCAGCCCCAAATACGTTTTTGTGCCCCCCACAGCCTTAAACCCAGCCACTTTGCTGCCCAAAGGACAATGTCCGCCTCTGCACTCTTGCCCAGAAACCTTGGCGATGATTCATCCCTCCGCTCCGATATTACGGATGTTCCCTTACAAGACCCTGATAGCATGTTTTCAGACGGCAGTAGTTTTGTGTTTCAAGTGCAAAGGCAGGCCGGCGCTGCAGTGACAACAGACCGCGAGACTTATGGCAACAGACCCTTCCCCCGGGAATTTCAGCCCAGGACGCAGAGCTCATCGTGCTAACAAAAGCCCTAAAACTCAGAAGAAACAAGTCAGTTAATATTTATATGGACAGCCGCTATGCTTTTGCAACCGTGCATGTACACGGATCCATTTATTAAGAGCGCGGTCTCCTCATGGCGGAAGGCAAGGACATCAAAAATAAAGCTGAAATTTTAGATCTTCTAGCAGCCATCTGGGAACCTGCGAAGCTGGCAATCATTCACAGCCCGGGACATCAAAAAGGCGACTCCCTCGAAACAGTCGGAAACCTCCTGGCTGATGCAGCAGCTCAAGAAGCTGCCCTAACTAAAAGTAAAAGTGCCTTGGAGATACCGATCTTGACAGAGCCTTTGCTTCCACTGGAGCCCAGTTACACTCCTAAAGATTTGGAGTGGGTTTCAAGAAAAGGGGGAAGTATGATACTGGGACGAAAGTGGTTTCAGGATCCTGAAGGTAAGATACTCTTACCCACGGCAATCGGGCCGCGCATGGTGTGTCAACTCCACCAAGGGACTCATCTGGGAAAACCAAGATGGTGGAATTAGTGCGGAAAAATTTCAGGGTGCAAGGGCCGGGAAAAGAGATTGAAGAGATGGTTGAAAGGTGTGTAAGTTGCGCCCAAGTAAATCAGGGTGCAAGTAAGAAGGTTTCAGAAGCTAAAAGAGATAGAGGAACTGAACCAGGCTGGTTTTGGGAAGTAGATTTTACTGAAATTAAACCAGGGAAATACGGATATAAATACCTGCTTGTTTTTGTAGACACCTCCGGGTGGGTCAAGGCGTTCCCAGTTAAGAAATTATTAAATGAAATAATTCCTAGATTCGGGCTGCCTCTGAGCATAGGATCGGACAATGGCCCGGCCTTCACAGCGCAGGTGTCCCAGGGTCTAGCCCGGGCATTGGGAGTAAATTGGAAAATTACATTGTACGTATAGACCTCAGAGCCCAGCTCAAGTAGAAAGGATGAATCGGACCCTAAAAGAGACCTTAACCAAATTGTCCCTTGAGACAGGTGAAAATTGGGTTGATGTCCTGCCTTTTGCCCTTTTGCGAGCATGTTGTACTCCATTTGTCAAGGGATTTTCCCCTTATGAAATTTTATTTGGCAGACCTCCACCTATCCTGCCGAAGCTAGGAGACGACGTAATGGAACAATTGGAACAGGACCGTTTGCTGGCTTTGCTCATGGCCCTGCAACATGTACAAAAGGAAATAACCAGGGCCTTGAAAGAAGCCTTTGCTCATCCTCCTGTTCTTCCTCGCCCCTTTCAACCAGGAGACTTAGTCTGGGTCAAGAGGCACAAGCCTAAAACCCTGGAGCTGCACTGGAAAGGACTGCACACCATGATCCTGATATGCCCACGGCCGTGAAGGTAGATGGTGTCCGAACCTGGATTCATCACTCTCAGTTTAAGAAAAACTGCATCAAGGCGGGAACACCCCAGACTGATACGAAACCAGACAACAAAACAGCAATGGAAGGTCCAAAGGCACCCAGAGGATCCTTTAAAGCTAAGACTGATGCGGGCATAATAATTGTCTGGGTTTGTATAATGATAAGTGTGGGGGACTGTATGGAATTGCATCCCCTATCTTTTTGGCCATACCAATGGGAACTCAGGGACACTGTCATGGGGTAGGTGATAGCATCTAATACCTCTTCCACTGTGCCTTGTTTTTTGTTTGATTTCTGTGACTTGGTGGAGGACTCATGGGGGACTTTAATTACTAATTATAAACAGCCAATGGGCTCCACTCCTCCGGTCCCCGAAAACTCCTATGTGGTTACCTATGGATGTGGACACAGGGATCAAGAACAAAAATTGTCTAACCTACCAGGGTTATACAGTTGCCTTGCAAATAGAAAGGTTGAATGTGAAGGAAAAGGCCAATACCATTTTGCAAAACGGGGTTGTGAAACGCTGGCTCCCTGGCTGGCAGGACAGGGCCATGACTGCTTAATCACCCGCCTTAGAACTCCAGATCCCGAACATAAGACTCAAGGAAAATGTAACCCAACAAAAATATGTTTAAAAAAGGCTTCTAGTTCCAGTAATTTTTCCTCTTCCTGGGACACTAGACACACTTGGGGGGGGGGGGGGCGGTCTCAGAATGTATGCTCCAGGAGTTGACAAGAGCATTTCCTTTACTATACAAAGTGTGAAAAGAAAAACTCCACCCAATCCGGTAGGGCCAAACAAGGACATGATTTTACACCCCCCGCTCTTTCCGACTGTCCCTTCCCAACCTTCCCTACGATCATGTGCCCCCACAAAGTCAGAATTACCAACAACAGGTCATATCCAGAACCCGTTCTCCCATGAGACGCATTGGTTAGATGCAGTAGATTCTATGTATGCTTGGCTACATTCATCTCACACCAAGATTGTACAATATTGTTGGCTGTGTTTAAACCCTAAACTCCCGTATTATGTGAGAGTGGCTACAAATGCCAGCATTGGACAAGACATAGACAAGCATGTCGTAAAATTGCTAAATCCAAGCATGACATTATGCCCTTGGGGTTCACGACCAATTTTAACCCTAGGAGACCTCCAAGGGCAGGGTTGGTGCATAGTGTCCCAAGAATATAATTGGCATACCTCCCTTTACAAAAACTCTTGTGCAGAAGTGTATATTCTAAGTAGATCAGATACTGATAGCCCCCCAAAATATAGCATACCAAGCCCTTACTGGAGCCTGGTTTGCTTGCTCATCAGGAATTACCTCCTGCATTGCAGCCACATACATTGGGGTTGGCACCCGAGAGATTTGTATCCTAGTTCATATTCTCCCACAAATATACCTATATAGCGAAGAAGCAGGTAGAGAAGAACATTTACTTCTGTTCAAAGGACATTCCAGGGTGAAAAGGGCAGCACCAGTCCTCATTCCACTCCTAGTGGGACTGGGAATTGTGGGATCCACAGCTATTGGAACTGCTGGACTCATTGTGGGGGACCAAAATTTCAAAACTATAAGTGAGCAAGTAGACCGAGACCTAGGCTACTTGGAAATTTCAATTTCTCGGCTGGAACATTAAGTAGACTCTTTAGCCAAGGTTGTATTACAAAACAGAAGAGGACTTGATTTACTCTTCATGAAGGAAGGGGGTCTCTGTGTGGCCCTCGGAGAAACCTGCTGTTTTTATGCCAATTCCGGAGTAATCTGAGACATTCTCGGTTTGGTCAGGGATAATCCTAGGACCAGGGAACATGCCAGGGAGGCCAGCAATAATTGGTATTGGAGTTTATTCTCTTGGCCCCCCTGGCTCATGTCACTGCTCACCGCCATAGCTGGGCCACTGCTATTGTTACTTCTTGGGTTAACCATTGGCCCATGCATAATCAATTGGTTAGTACAGTATGTCAAGAGGCAAGTTGGTGAAATAAAAATTATGATGATTAGGTCCCACGATATCCCCTTAGTTCCTAATGATGAATCAAGGGATTGATTCACTGGCAAGAAAAGGGGGAAATGTAAGGGCTAAATTGTAGTGTAGGGCTAACATGTAGCTTTAAAAATAACAGCTTTGTTCTGACACCGAAGGTCAAGAGAAAACAGCCTTGCTTTACTCTTGTAAATCACGTTTCATACTCTTGAAATTCAGGCTTTACCAATGAAAACAAAAACTCAAAGAAAGCATCAGAGGCAAGGTCAAGGAGATCCACTGGTTGCAACTTAGTGGCAGAAAGTTTAAAATAATCACCTCATTTGGCAACTGTTTCTAACTCATCTGGGAACTGTTTTTCTGTTCTGTTCCCAGGTAATGATAAAACGATGTGATCGGCTTTAAAAACTCTGTACCCTGGCTGTTCGAGGCCGCACTCTTATCAAGTGTTGGTCGTGATCGGTTGGCCTTGCCTCTCATTGTAATAAACTTTGTTGTGACTGCCACTGGTGCCCGTAGCATTCTCTTTCAGGAGTCGTGTGGATGCAGCAATATCACCTCTAGGGAATCCCAATTGATTCCTAAAAAAAAAACAGTTAGAAATGCATGCCTTACAGGGTACTAGTGCTCAAATGAGATAATGTCTCCTTAAGTGCTCTGCAAAGTAATTACAATTTTAAGAGTTCCTTTCCAGTGCTTCTCAGTTATTATCATCCACTTGGGAAAAAATGTTCATTAAGTTTAGCAATGCAGCCACTCTATTTTGAGATTATTCATGATAAGATTTTAATGTAACTCTAAAATGTGTTCACTCTGCCTCTAAGCGTATTTCCAGTTGGGTCTCCTTTCTCTTTTCCTATCTTCTTTTTGATTCCATAAACCTGTTCTAGTTTTATTTGTGAATGATAGTTTTATTAGACTCAAATAAAATGTATATGCCAGTTCACATATTATGTCATAAATATGCATTATTTCATATTTATTATATGAATAAATAACTATATGAACTAACTATAACTATATGAATAAATAACTAAGTTATTCATGTGGACTTATTGCCAAAGTATTCAAAGTAGAAGCAGAATGGTTTGGAACTTTAGGCCAACTCATAGGTTGAAAAAGCCCATCACAAATGCCTTTTCCTTTTTTGATTCACTTACATACTACAATGGCATTGGTAATCATAATTCTGATACCCCTTCAGTTCTTTTCTTTACAACATTTTTTAATTAAAAACAGAATTGACAATGCCAGCAAGATGGCAAAAAAATCACTATGACTACATACTGCTAAAACCTTAAAATTTGAATAATTCTTTAGAGAAAGCAAGGTGACAAATTATATCAAGATTTTATAAAGATGTTTCTATTTCTGGAATCAGTAATTCCACACTTGGAAATACACCCTAAGGAAATAATACACAAAGTAGAAAGTGATGTGTATAACAATGCTCAGTGCAGTATTATCTGTAATAGGAAAAGTTATTGGAAGAACCAATTAATAGCTAATGGCTCCATAAGATGTGGAACTCAAAACAGTGGGCTATAGTGGCACCATTAAAAACAAAATTTATGAAGTCAATGCAGAAATGTGAGCCATTGTAGCATTAAGTGAAGAAAAAAAGATAAAGAATAGATACAATAGACAGAAAACAATAACTTTAACCCAACAATATCAGCAATTACATTCAAGATAAATGACATTAATACCGTGATTGAAAACAAAGATTGTCTGAGATAGTAAAAAACCCACTATATGTTGTTTACGGGAGACACCTTTAAATACAAAGAAGCAACTAGTTAAAATAAGAAAGAAAGGGAAATATACAATGCAAAGACTAACAAAAAAGAACTAGTATAGCTATGTTAATTTCAGAGAAAATAGACTTTAAAAATAAATAAAAATATTTAATAATTAATTATAAATAAATAATAAATATGAGAGAAAGGAGGACACTTCGTAATCTAAAACAAAAGAATCAATTCATCAAGAAGAAATAACAATTTTAACTTTGGGGGCACTTATAAGCTGTTTCAAACTTTGTAAAGCAATAAATAGCACTTAAAGCCACTGTCATCATGGGAGATATTAACACCCCTTTCTCACTAACTAATAAGACCAGTACACCAAAAGAACAAAACAAAACAAAAACAAAAACAAAAAACTCACCACCAAAAGAATACAGGAAGTATGAACAACCCTATTCACCTAATTAACAAATGAAGAAAATTTTAACCCCAAACTGCATACTTCAAATTTTTCTCAGGTACACATGAAATATTTACCTAAATTGACGACGTTCTGGAACATAAAATGTGATGACATTATAATTAAACTAGAAATAACAACAGAATGGTAACTTAAAAATTCCCAAATGATTTGAAATTTTTTTCAAATAGCGTATTTCTAAGTAATAGAGTCAGGTGAAAAATTACAATAGCCATTAAGAAGTATTTTGAACTGAATAAAAATGGAAATTGACAAATAAAAACTTGTGGGATGAACTTAAGACAATGATTAGAGGGAAATATATAATTTTAGATGTGTATGTAAGAAAAGAAAATAAATGTTTGAAATTCAATGAAACAAGCTCCCAATCAAGAAGCTGTAGAAAGGAACTGCAAACTAAATCTTAAAAAGTATAAGGAAGGAAATAATAAAGAAAAACAGGAAAAAAAGCAGAAATGAATAAAATAGAAATCAGACTTACAATGGAAAAATCCAATGATGTTGAATTTGTACTTAAAAGTTAACTAAAATTGATAAATTCAGAAATAAATCACAATATTTTTATGGCTCTTAAAGAAAATTAATGTGTAACTAAAAGCTTTCTACAAAGATATCTTCAAGTCCAAATGGCTTGTGAATGCTTTCAAATATTTAAGTAGAAGTGATATCAATTTTGCACAAACTCCTTCATAAGTAGAGGAGGTGGAAACGTTCACAACTTGTTTCATGAAGTTAGCATACTCATATACCAAAACCCGATAACGTTTGTTAAAAGAAAGGAAAATTACAGGCTAAGATCTGTAAGAAACATAGATGAAGTAATCACAAAATATCTTATCCAGCTAAATCAGTGATATATATTAAAAGGTAATATGTTGTTACCAAATGGAGTTTGTTCTAGGATTGCAGGAATTTGAAAATCAATCAATGAATTTTGGTATGTTAACATTCAGGAGGAAATTTATAACGTCATAGCAATTGGTATAGAGAAATACTTTCATAAAGTTCAACACTAATGCATGAGAGAGAAAGAAGGAAACAAACAAACAAGGAAACAAAGAAAGAAGCCTCTCGGCAAACTAGGAATAGACAGAAACATCCTTCAGCTAATATCATGCTTAATAATGAAATATTGAATATTCCCCCTATGAAGTTATAAGTAAAAGATTACCAATAATCACCACTAATGTTTAATACAGTTCTGATAGTTTAACAGTGCAATAAGACAAGAAAAAGTAACAACATTTATAACTGAAACATAAGTAACAGTACTATATTATATACTTGATAGTTTCTAAAAAAGTAGATCTTAAATGTTCTCACCACAAGAAATAAATAGTAATTATGTGAAGTGATGGAAGTGTTAACAGACACTTTGATGGTGATCATTTCACAGTATTTAAGTGTACCAATCAACTTGTACACCTTAAATTTACACAATGTTACATGTTACATCGTTACACAATGTTACATGTCAACTAAGAAAAAAAAAGTACAGCTCTCTGTGTGAGTAGATAATATAATTATTAAGAAATCCAAAATAATGTACAAATTATACAAGTTAATAAGTGAATTTGTCAAGGTTGCTGGATACTGGGTCAATATAGAAAAACAACTGTGTTTGTAACAAGCAATTTGAAAATGAAGTTAAATGCCATTTGTAATATCATCAAGCCAAAAAAATCAATATACTTATAATAGTCCTAATCAAGTTAGACAAACCTCTAGACTGAAAACTGCACAATATTGCTGAAAGCACAGATCTAAATAAAAGGAGAGATATATTAAGTTTGAGGGTTAGCCAGGAGCAATCCCATTTATACTCACATCAGACATTTTGTGTGTGTGTGTGTGTGTGTGTGTGTGTGTGGTAATTGAGGAGCTGATTCTAAAATCGGTATGGAAGTACAAAGGACCTAAAGCAATCAAGACAATTTTCAAAAAGAACAATTGTGGAAGACCTACACTACCAGAAGTGAAGACTTACTACAAATTCCTACTAATTACAAGCCAAAAATGAAAAAAAAAAAAGAGAAACAAAATAGAGAGTCCAGAAAGAGACTCAAAGATATTTCATCGTTTCATTTACAAAACTGAACCATTACAATTCAGTAGGAGAAAGGATGGTTGGCTCAATAGGTAGTTGCTAGAGCAAAATGAACGGTGCTAGAAAAATGAGTTTTCCCCCCATTTTACACCATACACAAATTAATGGTGGCACATGTACTTAAATGTGATAACTAAAACAATAGATCATCTGAAAGAAAACATAGAAAAAATATTTCATGAACTTTAAGTAGGAAAATATTTCTTAAACAGGAAATAAAAAAAGATAAAAAAAGATATCTTACTTTAATGAAACTAAAAGCTTCTGTTTATCCAAAGGTCTCTGAAGAAGATACTAGCTATCTGTACCTATGTATAAAAAAAGAATCATATTTGGAAATATCACAAATGACTACGAATCAATAAAAAATGTAATGTATACGCAATAAAAAATGAGCAAAAGACTTGAACAGTCATTTTACAAAAGAGGATTTCCAGGATAATATTCCACAAGGTGCTCAATATCATGTCATTAAGAAAATGCAAAATAAAACTACAATAACATATCACAGCCAGAATAGCCAAGGCAATCCTAAAAAAAGAACAAAGTTGGAAGACTTCACCAGATTTGAAGACTTACTCTAAAATGACACAATGATAAAATGACACAACAATGATAAAATGACACAATGACATAGCCACAGTATAGCTAAAGTGGAAAAAACTGATTATACCAAGTGTAGATAAAAATGTGAAGCAATGGTACTCATATACATTGTTTTGGGGAGTGTAAATTGGTACAAACGTTTTGAAAAACTGTGTTGCTAAAGATAGGATCACTCTATGAGCTAGTAACTCCATTCTTAGATTTTTACACAGAGAATTGTATATGTTCGCCAAAAGATTTGCACAAGAATATTTGTATCAGTTTTATTCATAAGGGTCCCAAATTGGAAATAATCTAAAGGTACATCAACAAGAGAAAGATAAATATTGTGTTTTCGTATAACGTAACACTACAAAATAATTTTTTAATGTAACTTTTAATGCGAACAACAATAAATGTGAATTTCACATACGAGTAAATAAAGGATGGTAAATCAAGACACAATTCTATTTATAGGAAATGAGCAAAAATAACTGATAATAGAAGTCATTGAACTGTCTGTTTAAGATCAGTGCACTTTGTTGACACCACTGAATTTATATATGTCAACAAAAAGTAATAAAGGGAGGGTGTTTATTAGACACCCTGTTCCAAGTTGGTGGAAGTTACTTTAATTACTTTAATGGAGTTATATCGAGAAAGAGAAAATAACAGCAAAAAGTCACAGTAACTTTCAGAAATATGTAGCTCCTTGAGCAAAGATGAATAGAAACAGTATTTTTGCTTCCTTGATAAATTGGCCTCATAAACCTTGGTAAATTTCCTATCATGTCTGTTTTCCCAAAGGTTATAAGCTAGATGTGGGACTTGAAGTTTCGGTTGAATCATTCTTTCATCTGGCATTCTTTTTAATCAAATCCTCTCAGTCAGCTTGCCAATGTTTGTGTAATTTGAGTTTATCCTAGTGTATGTCTCCATTTTGACCAATGAATCTCAAGTATAATTTCAGTGTTCTCAATGATTATTCTTCTGAGGCAGTTAAGAGTCACTCAGATGTCTCCAAAGTACTGAACACCCATGGGTAAAATCCACTAAGAAGTGCAGGGTAGAGGAAGGAATATGTGTGCTGTTAAGAGGAAGGTAAGTAGAATCTAGAGGCCTCGTAAATGTAAAGACATTGGGAACAGAGAGAGGAAGGATCGGAACCTCAAACGCACTACATGTAGTTCCTTGCGGTAAAGTGGCTTTTGCCACCTATAAGCTATGTGACCTCAGGACTTACCTTCTCTAAGTCTCAGTTTCCATCTCTGTACGTAGGGGATAACAGCACACACCTGGAAGCATAGTTGTGAAGAGTAATAGAGGTGGAAGGTGTTGAGCACAAAGGAAGCTTTCAATCAGTGTTAACAGGTGATCTGATAATTGGTTCAGCCAAAGGTGGAGAGAGTTTTTGGTTTTGAGTTGTGAGATACTGAAACAAGGTTGGTAATGGGAAGCGGCTGTGTTCCACAGGGTGAGGAACCCGGATCTACCACCTACTAGTGAGTTGAATAGCACAAAGGTTGCGCCATCTTCATATAGACTTGATTTCTAGTCTCTGTTGCCAGTAATGTTCCCTCACTTTTTTGTTTCCTACTAGAATTCCATGCTCCCAATACCAGGAGAGGTACCACATTTCTAACGGTCTTTTCCTTGGCCCAAAATACAAAAGGAAGCAGCCTGGATTCGGAGTAACAATGAAATATGCACGTGCCTTTCAACAGAGGTTGCTGCTAAAGGGCACAATTTAGAGCCCTATCCAGGTCTATCAGCAGAACCTCTGTTCTTTATACCCCACCCCATTGCCTTCTAGAAGCTCTCGCTTCTGCTCCTTGCTCCATCACTTACTAGTTAATATGATCTGGGTAAATGATTTAAGTTCACTAAATTTTTAGATTCCTCATGTGAAACTGTGGCTGCATGAGAAAACTCAGCTCAAATCATCCCTCTACCACTTAACCCCATATAAGTCGTCGAGCAACCCACTTTATTTCTTCTGATGACTCACTTTCCCCTTCCATAAAGGAAAATATCAGTATCTTCCGGGTTTGTTCCAAGAAACCAATGAGTTAATGCATGCAAAGCATTTAGCAGGGCTCTTGAAACATTTCAAGTATGTAGTATACATTAACGGTTAATATTAGCTTGAGTAATGCACAGGTCAACAAAATTTCAGTAGATTAAAAACGGCTAGTCCCATTGGAGTCATTGTGAAATGATTTGACCATAGGCAATATTCAGAACTAAATGCTATTTGAGAAAACCATTAAGTTGTATTTCTAAAAGTGATTGATCCAATGGCTTAAGTGGAATTTTTGCTTTTCCCACAGAGCACGAATTGTCAAAATTGAAGTCAAACACAGGCCAAAAAGTAAACTGCTCACCTTCGTGATACATGAAACTGGGAAAAGAGCTTTAAGATAAACGCCAAATTGATTGAAAAACTAACTAGCTTAGTAACTAATATATAATATATATTATATGAATCATGCATTAGAAATTATATGTACATATGTATTATATATATGCATATATATGTATATATACGAGCATACACACACACACAGTACAATCATCTTCACTCATATAGGAGGAAAACCGTGTAATAGGGGATCCTCCCCCCCACCCCGGGTAATGTGACTTTGCATATGTTACTTAACTGAGCCTCATTTTCTCAGTATAAAATGTATATCTGAGTGGCTAGCTCATGGGGATTAAATGAGAACATACAATATGGAGTTCTAGTGCATAAAAGGCACTTTTAAAATCATTTTCCTTTCTTTTTTAACGTTTTATTTATTTTTGAGACAGAGAGAGACAGAGCATGAACGGGGGAGGGGCAGAGAGAGAGGGAGACACAGAATCGGAAGCAGGCTCCAGGCTCTGAGCCATCAGCCCAGAGCCCGACGCGGGGCTCGAACTCACGGACTGCGAGATCGTGATCTGAAGTCGGCCGCTTAACCGACTGAGCCACCCAGGCGCCCCTCCTTTCTTTTTTAAATAAGTAGGTCTTATAATTACCATCAGAGATGGAACTAAGATTGGCCAAATTCCGCAGGAAAGGAGAGTTACAGGGTGCAGCTTCATCTAAACATTGTCTCTTCCCCCGAGTCCTCTTTTGGAGAGCTCCTCTTAGTTGGGGCGCAACCGTCCCCCAGCTCTCTGCTTATTTTTGTTCCTGAATTTTCATTGCATCTAGAGCACTAGCATTTGTGTGTGACTGGTGTTGTGAACAGGTCCTTTTGCATTTTTGTAAACGCTTTTATTCTTATGCTCACCTTTCATGTGTTTATCTAAATATTTCTTTTCAGCAATGTTTAAAGTTTACTTTTATTTATTTTGAGAGAGAAGATAGAAAGAAGTGCAGGAGGGGCAGAGAGAGGGAGGCAGAATCTCAAGTAGGTTCCGCCTTGATGCAGGGCTCCGTCTAATGAACCGTGAGATGGTGACTGGAGCTGAAGAGTCGGAAGCTTAACCGACTGAGCCACTCAGGCGCCCCTGCTTATCTACATATTTCTTGCGTACTTACCATGCACAGGCACCGTAGTATGTGACTCAACTCTTTTAGAATGGGTCTCTGGGTTACAGTTTGCAACACATTCACTTACTCAAACCCACATTCTCGCAGCACCAAGTCAGTATTTACTCAACCAAGACATAACATAAATAATTCTCAGTACGCTAATTACCTCTGGGAATGGCAATGCCAGTTTTTTGCTGTGAAGTGTTAAGCCCTTCCATGCAGAGGTGCTCCAATAGCCTTAGAGTAAGTTAGCTTTTTCTGGGCAGGCCTCAAACTTTCCCTTGAACCATGGCCAAGGAGATGATACCTCTGAGTCCTTTTATGGGCCAAGAATTCATCGTGTTTGTCCTTTTTCTCAAACAGCAATCACAGCACCATGTTTCCATTCATTATTCACAATCTACCCTTTGTCATCTTTATCTGGAGACCCAATTGTGTTCCTTTGTGTGATAGGTGAGTGAAGGTTCTCCTCTGCTCTCTTGTCTCCAACTCTGCCGTGTTCCCAGGTTCTTTTCTTTAATGTTAGGGTAAATATCTCTGGTTCATGGATCATGTTAACATTTTAAGCCTACTTGTTAATTTTGAGAGAGAGACACAGAGAGCATGAGTGGGTTAGTGGCAGAGAGAGAGTGGGATAGAATCCTAGGTAGGCTCTGCGCGGTCAATGCAGAGCTGGATGAGGGGCTCGAACTCATGAATCGTGAGGTCATGACCCGAGCCGAGATCAAGAGTTGACGCTTAACCAACCGAGCTACCCGGGTGCCCCAATTAATGGATCATGTCAGTATAGTCATTGTTCCTTACCCCTCTATTACTGCTTTGGTTTGGCTGCATGTAGTAATTTGTGTTAGTCATCACTGATTAACAAGAAATTTTAGTTATAGTTTCATATATCTTGTCCTGTGTTCACGCATGGAGTGTCCCTTGAGCAGGGGGAGACAATGTCTTGGGTCACTTTCTCTTTTGTCTGCATTTGGCAATCAGAGCTAACCTTTCTCAAGCACTTACTCAGGTACCATTCAATCCTCACAACTACTCCATGAAATAGGCGTAATTATTTATGAAAATAGATACTATTATTCACAGTACTTATAAATTATTGTTTGTAGATCAAAAAATTGAGTCTTAAAGATGTTCAAAATAATTATTGAAATAGGTCAACCTCTTAAGTCTTCCCTGTACGCTTCTTTCTGGAATAAGAAAGGCCCTTTCCTCTTTAGCAGTGTGAATCAAAACCCAATACTGAAGAGATGAACATATTATCACTCTCAGCTCCAGACATTCCCATAAAGTCAACTACTCTAACAAAAGTGCTACTTCCTGGAAGTAAAAGTGCAAGTAAGGACTTTTGTTTGATGCAGCTAACAGCAAAAAAACAGAAAGCGTGAGTCAAAAAGTAATGAGATGCATGGGCTAATCAGCAGAGGCCATTTCGAGAGCCAGAATTTGCCTTAGACCAGGACATGGGACAACATGGCATGTTCTGTTAAATTTTATTCCTGAAATGAGGGCATCAATAATACAAGAGGGGTATCTCAGAAATGATATGGTTCAAATTCCTTTCCTGACAAAAATAGCTATAGACCATCCTTCACAATGAGCATCTAGAGGCTACCAAAGTTAGGCTGCTCACTAATTTATAGGGCTATACCTTCCCTTGTTGGATAGCTGTGGTGTATTAGTTTTTATTGCCACATAACAAACTTAGTGGTTTAAAACAACACAAATCCATTATCTCGCAGTTTCCGTGGGTTAGGGGTCTGACTGTGGATCCTCTGCTCGGTGTCTCACAAAAAGATCAAGGTGTCCTCTGGGCTGTGTTCCTTTCAGAGATCAAGGACCTCTTTCCAGATCACACGGTTATTGGCAGGATTCAGTTGTTTTTTCTAGCACCGAGAGAGAGAGACCACCACCCCCCCCTTCTCTTGCTGGTTGTAAGCTAGAAGTTGCTCTCAGTTCTCAGTTCTTAGACACACTCAGAGCTCTTACCACACAGAGCTTTCCATCTTCAAAGATGCAATGGAAAAAGCTCCCTTGCATCAAGCCCCTATCATGCTCTGAATATCCATAACTCCAGAAAGAACACAAGCTCTTTTCTGTGCTCACCTGATCAGGTCGGGCCCACCTAGGCACTCTCCCTTTTGATTAACTCAGCTGAGTCTATGTTGATTACATCTGTAAAATCCATTTTGCCACACAACATAACATAGTCACAGGAGTCACAGCTCATCATATTTATGGGTCCCACCACACTCAACTGAAGGGAATTATACAAGGGGAAGAGTCAATGGAGAGGTATCATGTTAAGATTCTGCCACCAAAGATGGTTAGGAAATTGTCCTGTAATGAAAATAAATCAGGCTGGATTCTGCCAACTTATACTCTGTTCTCCACATCAGCCTCTCAACTATTGGAAGACAAGTGCCTTGATTATTCTTTGGGTAACTATTCCCAATACCTTTTAAACGATTCTATTTTTTTTTTTAAATTTAAATCCAAGTTAGTTAACCTATAGTGTAACAATGGTTTCAGGAGTAGAATTTGGAGATTCATCACTTACATACACCCAGCACTCATCCCAACAAAAGTGCCATTCCTAATTCCCATCACCCATTTAGCCCATCTCCCCATCCAACACCCCTCCAGCAATCTGCAGTTTGTTCTCTGTATTTAAGAGTCTCTTATGGTTTGCCTCCCTCTCTGTTTTTATCTTATTTTTCCTTCTCTTCCCCTGTGCTCATCTGTTTTGTTTCTTAAATTCTACATATGAGTGGAATCATACTGTATTTATCTTTCTCTGACTGACTTATTTTGCTTAGCATAATACATTCTAGTTCCATCCACATTATTGCAGATGGCAAGATTTCATTCTTTTTGATCACCCAGTGATACTCCATTGTGTGTGCGTGTGCACGCGCACGCGCGTGTGTGTGTGTATACTACATCTTTATCCATTCATCAGTTGATGGATATTTGTGCTCTTTCCATAATTTTAGCTATTTTTGTTAGTGCTGCTATAAACATTGGGGTGCATGTGCCCCTTAAAATCAGCCTTTTTGTATCCCTTGGATAAATACCTAGTAGTGCAATTGCTGCATTGTAGGGTAGCTCTATTTTAAATTTTTTGAGGAGCCTCCATACTGTTCTCCAGAGTGGCTACACCATTTTAAATGATTCTTGTTTGTGAAATCCAGATATCCCTCTAAATACACTATACTTCTTGTTTGAATCTTAGAATTAAATATAACTCCCTAGAAGTTTCCTAAATATTATAGATTATAATAGAACTGTTATTTCTTCTATTATGCTGAATGGGCTTCTAGTGAGACATCCAAGTACTAATTTTTTATAGCTATATCATAGTGGTAACTAAAAATTCAGCCATGACCAAATAAAGCACTTTAATTACTTTTTCACGCATAGCTACGAAGCCCAAGTCATTGATATCCCCACCTTGTAGTTTGAGAATAACTTTAAACACAAACTCAATACCGAGGCCTGTTACACCACATTGTCAATTTCTCTCTTACAATCAAGTCTAGAAAACTTTTTGAATCTTGGTTCTGTCGCCTATATTGTTACCTTTCCCTCATAGTGGGGCGTCAGTCACAGATTAGATAAGCTTGCCTTCATCCAAGCTGTTAACATAAATTTTGACAAAAGACCCGAAAGAGGCCAATAGGGCGTGATTTTTGATTTTCAATTTTAATCCTTTGAGTAGGGTTTGTGTGTGTGTGTGTGTGTGTGTGTGTGTGTGTCTTTAAATTAAAGATGAGGAGTACATGCTGTTGTTTAAAATAATTCAGGGGCACCTGGGTGGCTCAGTTGGTTAAGCATCCAACTTTTGCTCAGGTCATGATCTCATGGTTCATGGGTTTGAGCCCTGCATTGAGCTCCATACTGGTGTGGAACCTGCTTGGGAATCTCTCTCTCCCTCTCACTCTGTCCCTCCCCCCACTCATGCTTTCTCTTTCTCTCAAAATAAATAAATAAACTTTAAAAATATATTAAAATAATTCAGACATTCCAAGAACCTGATTTTTCTTACTAATTCATCACATACTGTTTGGTTTCGTAATGGTAGCTCTCAAACAATTATCACTCCCCAAGTTTAATCAGACAAAGGGAGGATATTTCCAATACTAATTTCACTTACTATTTGCAAATTTCCCATAGTAAGTCCTGCCTCCTTGGATGTAAATGAACTCCTTATATTTTCACAGCACTTTCCACATTTCATATATGGGACTCGCAAAACTTTCAAATCAGAGGGGTTACGTGATACTGTTTTCAGGCAAACTAGCAAGGCCCCAAAAGGTGTCCACACTCGTGGTTAACAGCAGATCCTTGACTAAAGCCCAGATCTGTGGTCTTAGAGTCCAGGAATCCTTCACTGTTTCCCAGAAAACAAATTAATGAAGTGAAGAGCTCTCCTGTCAAAACTGTATCTTCCACACCAAGTAGCCCTTTCCTCCCCTGGAGCTGCTCCCAGTTGTAATGTTGACATTTAGTTGGCAGGCGTCAGTAAAGAGGGGGAGAGCACCAGTGGAAAGATTGGCTTTGCAACTCATGTGAACAAAGCATCTCTTGTGTCTCAGAGGCAGAATCAAGACCACCTTTAGAAAGCAAATGCAGCACGAATGGCCTAAGAGAACCCTGAATCAACGGCTGACATGCACACTGTGTGCCTCAATACATGCCTGGCTAAGGAGAGAGACCTATGCACCCCATGTGATTCAGAAAATTAAAGTACTAGGCTAAAGACTTTATAAATACATCACAGAGTTAGAGAAAAAATAAAGAGCGGCCAAAGATTTTCATGAACAGTCATCTACATGTTGGGAAAAAAAAAACATCAAAACTGGCACAGAGCTGTTTAGTAGTGAATACAGGTAAGCAGGTTTTAGTTCTTTGAATCCCTTCAAGATTTGAAGCATTATACCATTGTCCAGATCAGTGTGGTATGATAATAGAAGTCGCTGATGTGAACCATGTTTGTAATTGAAATTTCCTAGTGGACGCATTAAAGAAGTAAAAAGCAGATTAAATCAATTTTTATAACATATGTTATGTAACCCAACATATCCAAACTATCATTTCAAAGTGTAACCGATATAAAAATTATTGAGCTATTTTACTCTTTTTTCTTTCACTATCTTCAAAATCTGGTGTGTATGTTACACATAGAGCACATTTCACTTTTGTCCCACTATTTTGCTAGCATTCAAGAACCATGTATGACCAGGGACTGCCTTCTTGAACAGTGTAGGTGTACGTGAAATCACTTATTTTTATTAGGTTAACAAAGAAGGGTGTGGAGAGAGGGTGGGTGTGGATTTCCCACAGATCTCATGGGGAACTGGAAGACCAAGCAGGAAACTGACACCCTTCTGCTATGTGACCCACATCTCATGGGCCCTTTCCGTCTCCAGTGTTCCATCTCTGTCTGGGCCCCCATTCTCCTCCTCTCCTTTCTCATTGCCTACCTGCAGACACTATTGCAGTGTGAATAGCATGGAGTGTGAAGGGGGAAGAAGGGGGCTCGATTTCCAGCCTGTCCCTTGTAGACTGAAGACCTTTTACAAGTTACTTAACCTCTTTGATCTCAGATTTCTTTCTATGAAATAGGATTAAGTCCTTCATCACTGAATTCTAAGCATCAATTAAAATAACAAATGTAAACTTGTCAATCCCAAACAGACCCTGCAGTTTCTAAGCTTTTAATGATTATTTTTCAAGATGGCTATAAGTTTGGTAGAAGAGGCAGTAGGGAAAGAGAACTGGAGAAGTGAAAACTTTTTAAAATATATATATATATACTTAATACCAGGCCACAATGTTCTCTTTTTTTAGTACTTAGTGCTTAAAACCTCTCTATACTTTTAGCATAACTTCAACCCAAAGCACACCGAGCTTCAGTAATACAGATATACCAAAAACATAAGAATTAACAAAAAACTTTCAGGTTTTGCTTGAGTTTGTCCAAGTAGATGGAGACCCAGATGATGAGGGGGAGACCCCTTCCTGAGCACGATGTGGGATATACACTGAATACTCCACAAAATGTCTAAGAAGGAAAGTTCATTCTGTCTGATGCATATGGGGTTGGCAAGAACTCCATCATCTAGAAGACAGTCTTCTCAGCCCGTTCCCCAACTATAAAATTGTGCCCTTGGATCTCAAGGAGCCTTACAATAATTAAATCTCTGCAGTTCCTAAAGCCAGTACCACTACAGTTGCACCTACCCATAGCCTCAGATACTTTGAGAAGTCCGTACTCCAAAAAAGGGAAGACTCACCAGTTCATTCTCCTCTCCTTGGTTGAGCAGAGCCCGGTGGTCCTTCTTACTCTTCTCCTCCATCTAAACCAGACTTGTTAGGGTCCCTCCTGACTAACTCTTTGGGGAAAAGTCAAAGCTGCTTGAGCCTTATGTGAACTCAGAGCAGTCACTACTTGTCACTGCTTTCTCAGGTGCTTTTAAAATCTCTTACCACAATCCTCACCTATTAGGCTAACAAAGAAAAGAGAGGAAATACTCTCCTCAGCCACAGGATTGGCCCATTCATCTATCCGCTTAGTGTGTTTCTTTTTTTTCCCCCCTCCCTGGTGTTTATTTGCTGATGTGAGATGTGATAGGCTCTAGACTTAAGTTGTTGAACCAGAAAGATTAATAATTTCGTGCACTGCCCGTAAGTATCTCAGCCAATGAAAGAGAATGGCCACTTCACTAAAACCCCAAGGCAAAAAGATTAACTAGTTAGAGATGAATAAAAACCCTGTGGAACTTCGGGATATGGATATGTTGGGGTGACAATGAGAATCTAAGGAAGGGGAGTTGGGTTCATGATGGAGAATGTAGCAATCATTTTGGAATCAGGAAAACTTGAACTCTAGTACCTGCTCTACTGATGAGCTTGAGCAGATCACTTAAAATCTGAATTTTAGGTTTCTAATATATAAAGTGTCAAAAATAATTAAATAGTTGATATGACGATCTAAGATATTTGTAAAAAATCAACAATAGCACCTGTCACACTCAATAAAAGATAATCATCGTCACCATTATTGTAACTCTAATGAAGAAAAAAGAAGTTTCTAATAATAATCTGATTCCTTTCACTTTCTTTTTTTAGTTTGTAAAAAGTTTTCAGATAAGCATATAATGCAGGAGGAGCTAGAAAGGCTGATTATTGGGGATATCATCTAAATTTCCACAATTGTATAATTACCACTGAACTTGATATTTTTATCAAAAAATAGGTGCACTGGGATCCACTCAAAGTTTAAGTTGTTCATAAGAAAGAATTTTATCTTTTTTTTTCTTTTTATTGCATCTAATCCACTGAGCAAAATCCTTGCCACTTTGGCTATGGAAGAAAACTTACCAGGAGTGAAGACTGCAGAGGATGACGCTTGACTCTCTCTTCTGCCTAAGAGAG
The DNA here is from genome assembly GCF_046562875.1 of Panthera onca. NCBI lineage: Eukaryota > Metazoa > Chordata > Mammalia > Carnivora > Felidae > Panthera > Panthera onca. The sequence continues at coordinate 74,927,392 of NC_138347.1, read as the reverse complement.
TCATTGGTTGCCTTCAAGGGAACCAGTGCTGCCTTGAAGTTTAGGACAATCCAACGTGCTCTCTGGCCCAGGAGGAAGTGGTTGATGGAAACAAACAATTACAGCTTTGCATGCCAGAGAGGCTGCTGAAGTGCCCACACTAAAGAGAAATATGTGATCACAAATGTGGCATTTTAAGTGTTACCAATCTGAGGTAGAGCTCAGATTTGGAGAAAGTTGTCCTGGGTTTTAGTAAAACGTAATCAAAGACTTGAGGAGCAGCTGTCACTTACTTCTTACCCATCCACTATTCACTCATATTTCTGCTAAAAGAATAGCTCCTTTGTCTGGGCAGTCTGACCTCAGCTGAAAGCACCAGGAGGAGTCACGATTTACCTAAGAGTGGGCATGTGACCCATTTCTCAACAGTAACGTGCAAAAGAAAGACAACTAGGGACAGAGATCTTCTGGAAAAGATGAAACTATTGATGAAAAAGAGAAAATAGCTTATTTTCTATCTTTTACTCCCTTCCTTTGAAAGCGATAGGTGAGGATGTGATGCTTGGAGTATGGCAGCCATCTTTCGATCATAAGGAGAATGAAAATCACCATGCTAATGATGGCAGAGCAAAGAACAGAAGAGCTTAGATCCTTATGATACCACTGAGCCATGGCACTAAGCCTGGGACTACTCGCTCCAGACACCTTGTTCCAAACTTAATGAGACGTTCTTAATAAAGCTGCTGCCGTTTGTGGTTTCTGCTACTTACAGCCCAAAGACACAAAAATGTAACACCCATCACAACTCTGTTCAACACCTACTCAGTAATTGCATGTTAAACAACAGATACTCCAGACATTCGTGCTAGGCCTTTGGGATTTAGTGGCAAAAAGGAAAGTCACTATCCTGAGGGAGTTTACGGTTGCTTGGGAGAAACAGACAAGTGAGCATCTGCCTAAGTAGAAAGGATCTAGAACTCAGAGTGAATGGGATAACAGCTTCCTGAAGGAAGTGGCATCTGTGCCGACATTGCAAAGATGAGTGGAAGTTAACCAGGTGGAAGGAATGGGGGATAGAGCTGGGTGGTGAGCACCTGTTAGGCCAGAGAACAGAAGGACAGAATGTGGGAAAAGATTCAAGAGAGGTGAGAAATATAGCCTGTGTAGGGTATCAAGAGAAATCAATGACTTAAGAAGAGAGGCAGAGAAGGGATGCACAGAACAATGACGATGGAGATGTAAACAGGGGTGCACCTGGCCTTGAAGAGCTTATAAATCAAGTCAAACTGGTTGGTCCATTCTTTGAGTGGATTGCATGTGTGCCCGTGCATGTGTATGTGTATGTGTGTGGGTTCATTTGTTTTGTTTTGTTTTGTTTTTGCTTAGTATGTGGCTAAAGAGTTCTCCTTACTAGCTAGACCTGAGACCTTTCTACTAATGAACATTCTTTCCATTCAACATAAAGTCTTTGTTTTTCATGTTTACTTGCTTATTTTGAGAGAGAGAGAGAGAGAGAGAGAGAGAGAGGAAGAGAGTGCAGGGAGAGGTGGAGGGAGAGAGAGAGAGAGAGAGAAAATCCCAAGCAAACTCTGCACTGTCAGTGCAGAGCCCATTGTGGGGCTCGAACTCATGAATGGTGAGATCATGACCTGAGCCAAAACCCAGTATTGGATGCTTAACCGACTGAGCCACCCAGGCACCCCCAACATAAAGTCTTCTAATAATTACAACTGTTCACAAATGGCCCACAGTTCATGAGCTTCCGAGCCCTAGCGGTGTGCATGCTGACATTTGGCCTGCTCACCATACAGATAATTGAGTCACCAGGTCAAAGTTTGTATTAGATACTCTTGAGGTTTTGTAAGTACTGAGCTGTTGCTTCAGCCACCAGAGGACATGCTCTGCAGAGAAAATAATCACATCTGCCTTAAACCCTAACTCCCAGAGGATCTGCAACTGATAAAGGTCAAAGGATCCACTGTCAGATGTCCATAAGCCAGATAAAGCCAGTCACACTCCTGTGGCTTAGCCAGCCCCTTGCAGGCCCAAGTGTGGAAGAGTCGCCAGTTACGTTTATGTGTGTAGCAGGGAAGTGGGGCAAGGGTGAAAGGATCTCTGGTGCGAGAAGCCACATCAGCATTAGTAGGAATGACTTCCTCCAGGCTGCACAGCCATAGTGCTCAGGAGGTGATAACTTACGTTGGGACATTGGGACGTTAGGACTCTCGGATCCTTTCTATCTGAAGGCAGCAGATTCTTGATCCCCTGTGGCTGGAAGCAAAACACAGTTCATCCCGTGAACCCCGAAGGCAATCTCCTTACTAATGACAAGAAGTTGTCACCACCATATGCCATAAGGTAAGGCTTCCAGAGACAGGAGGGGAGGGAGGAGCAGGATGAGGAAATGCAAAAGGAAAGGGAGGGAAAGGCTCACCTCACACACAGTCCTGAAGAAATGATTCCCCTCAGAGGCCTAGTCTTAGACCTTACAAGGACTTACTGTTCAGAGTAAAGCCAGAGGAAGTATAGAACTAAGAGAGTATCATTTCCTCCCACAGTCCCTGACTCAGAACGCAATTTGGTTAACTGTTCAACTCTTGGTTTTGGCTCAGGTCATGGTCTCTTGGTTCATGAGTTCAATCCCTACATCAGGCTCTGTGCTGACAGCCTGCAGACTGGGATTCTCTTTTTTTTCCCTCTCTCTCTGCCCCTTCCCACTCATTCTCTTCTTCTCTCTCTCTCTCTCTCTCTCTCTCAAAATAAATAACCTTAAAAAAAACCCACAAAACTTAAATTTTAAAGATATTATTCAAAGTCAGCAATATATTTCAAGTATCAACTAAAATTTGCACTTACTATACAAAAATATTTCAGCTCACAACATGTACCTTGCTTTATTCTTTTTGAAGAGCCTTGGAAGAAAAAAACTAGATAACCAAGTTGAAGCCAGTGGATGGAAATCTGATCGAGCTAAGGAATTAGATTTTATGTGGTTGGCAAAAAAGCATCCCTTAGAGGTGTACAATGACTCACCGACCTGTTCAGCTCCATTCCATTCTGCCCACACAGGTGAAAAGCTGCCATATGCAATGCACTGTTCTAGGCCCTAAAATGAGAATCTAGAGCTGAATGAGCCTCAAACCCTGCCCTTGAGCTCAGACTACTGGAGTCATGTTCCAGAATCTAAATCTGTATTTTCTGCTTTCCTCCAGCTGCTCTTGTGACCCATGTCACAAAAGGGCTTTGACAAGCTCATCTTTCATCCACAAGCTCAGTTCCAACTAGTCATTGATATGTTAACCATTCACTGCTCAGCTAGATCCTTTGAGGTGTCTTCCTCCTGTAGAAACTGGATGATTCAGAATCTGTTGCCAGAAGTTATGTTTGAAAGTCACTGATTGTTAGAATATCTGAACTTATAGTAGAAAACAAGGCAGCTCAAGGATTTCTGATTAGAGAATGTGAAGCAAGGGGGAAAAGGTATTCCACCTCCCCCACTTACAACTGACTCCTGATTCATGAGGTTCTCATTTCTGCTCTTGTTCCAAGCCTGGCTGCCCATTCAGCTGCCCTCTGTAGGGGACAGAGACACAAGTTAGGTAGCTGGGCCAGCTCTTCCATGGCCCTCATGGGGGTCAAGTATGAGAGCCTGCATCAAACCTTAGGATCTTCTTGGTTTTGATTATAAAATTAGTTGGGGCGCCTAGGTGGCTCAGTCGGTTGAGCGTGCAACTTTGGCTCAGGTCATGATCTCACACTCTGTGAGTTCGAGCCCCACGTCAGGCTCTGTGCTGACAGCTCGGAGCCTGGAGCCTGCTTCGAATTCTCTGTCTCCCTCTCTCTCTTCCCCTCCCCCCACTCATGCTCTGTCTCTCTCTCTCTCTCTGTCAATAATAAATAAACATTAAAAAGAGTTTAAAAAATTAGCTTCAGATGCATTGCAGATACTGTAATTTGGTGTGGAGGATTGAAAGTTATTCTTTCTCATGCACTTGCTTATGCTGTGATTTTAAAAGTATTGTATCTTCAGTAATTGAATAAGTATTAATTGACTTAATCTGTTATGGAGTCGATTATATTTTCCTAATGGTTTATACGTCCAGGTTTGGTAGCCCTCGTGGCCCGTGGGTTCACCAACTTTGCTCTGGGGTCCATTCCCATAGCATTTTATACATAAGTCAGTAACAAAACTCTTACCACATTCAAGGGAAAGGACCGTTCTTCAAATCCCAGCATTAAGTTCAGGGAGTGGCAGATATGGTAGGTGCTCAATAAATAATGTGTAAATGAATAAATCACTCTGTCCCTGCCTAGAGAATCTGCTTTACAATATTCCATGTTTCAGATTGGGCAGATGTGTACAGAGTTTTTCCTTTAGGATGGTCATTGGCAGAGTGGAAAACAGAACTAGAGCAGATACTATCTGTGGTCTGGTTAAATCCCTGTGGATGCCTTTGAAGCCTCAACAGGTGTTTGCATGTTCTTCTAATGACCTGCAATGGCCATTCTCTGCAGAGGATTGCCTTTGAGCCCTTTTGCCTGTCCCAGCAAAGACCCCAAAGTGCCTGGAATTTACTCCCCACCCCCACTCTCCCCAAGCAGTCCTGAGCCAATGATGAAGGCTGAGTCTGAGCCTTTTCTCCCTTGCCAAGAGTTAGGACACTGAGGTGAAGTTTGCACTCCCAAGCTCCCTGGCAGCATCAGGTTGAGGTTAACACTTTGCCAAAAATCACATTCTTACTTGTCTCTTCTTCCACTACTTTACCAGTTTCTCCTGGAACAGTTCCTTAATAAAATATTTGCACATAAATCCCTGTCCCGGTGTCTGTTTCTGGGAACCCAACTTCAGGAAAGAACTAAGGCTTCCTGGTATTTGTATCCCCTGAATCTACGTAGGTACCATCAACCCATTTCTATTGGGGGGAAGGAAACCACCGGCTATATAAGCAGATTTCACCTTCTCATGCCCTCACCTGGCTTTTACCCAGCAACCTCACCTCAAGGCCTCCAATTTCTTCTCTCCCTGCTGTAAAATTTTCCATAAAACGCCTGAGTTTAGTTTTACCATTTTTTCTGCCTAAGGTTTTAAAAACTTTCCAAGAGAAGTCGTAACTTATTTTATGCTGCTGGAAATGGATTGACTATTGTCAAGGACCTTAAACTTGCCAAAACTTATGCCACATTGCCCAGGGTACTCTGTGTATTTAGTAGCTGCGTAAGAACAGAATGTCTGTGTAATTTGATATTTGGGAGGGCTTTCCTGATGACTGGTCACAAGAACAAATCTACACCGACTGCCAGTTGCATGGCTTGTCAGCTGAGCACAGTAAATGCCAGTGAGAATGATTGTCAAGTGTTAACTGTATTTGTCAGGTAAGTCACCAACTGGAATCTGACTAGTGGCCAAAAATGCCCCGGTGCTGTCAGATCACTACCATGGTGAACACTAAACCCCCACTCCTGCCTCCCTCATTGCTACTGACAATGCTGATGACCACTGAGACCAGTGATGGATGCTGAACAGAAGGGCAATAGCATTTCTGAAATTGATGTTGTCTCCGCTCAAAGATCAGGGTTTCGATTATATTTGTCAATCCAGGAGGTTTCCCTGGGAAGAAAACAGCCTGGATGAGGCCAGACGATTACAAACATAGGGAATGGGGGAGCCTGGGTGGCTCAGTCGATAAAGCATCCCACTTCAGCTCAGGTCATGATCTCCCAGTTCGTGGATTCAAGCCCTGAGTCAGGCTCTGTGCTGACAGCTTGGAGCCTGGAGCCTGCTTCAGATTCTGTGTCTCCCTCTCTCTCTGTCCCTCCCCCACTCCTGCTCTCTCTTTCTCTCTCTCTCTCTCTCAAAGATAAACAAACATTAAAAAATGAAAAAAATCAAGGGCACCTGGGTGGCTCAGTTGGCTGAATGTCCGATTTCTGCTCAGGTCATGATCTCGCAGTCTGTGAGTTCGAGCCCCACGTCGGACTCTGTGCTGACAGCTCAGAGCCTGGAGCCTGCTTCGGAGTCTGTGTCTCCCTCTCTCTCTGCCCCTCCCCCACTCATGCTGTGTGTGTGTGTGTGTGTCTCTCTCTGTCAAAAATAAATAAACATTAAAAAAATTAAAAAAAGAAAAGAACAGAGGACTTAGAGTTTTAACAAAGAGCAGGGATAACTGGACTCATCTCAAGGGAGAGAAGTCTGTCAGTGGGGTTTCTTCCCACCAGAGTCTTTTATAACATGGAGTAGAGAATGCAGGGTGATAAACACAGTATTTCCAAAGGAATTACACCAAAAAAAAAAAAAAAAGTTCTCTCCCCACTGCTGGGTTGGCAGGAAAAAATTGTAGATGTATCTCTATGGGGACAAGGGCAAGATAGCACATTTAGGGACAATCTAAGTTATTCTTTTAGGATCACAGTTCCAACACCTTATTCATCATCAGAATCACCTGGAGAGCTTGCTAAAGATACAACTCCTCTGGACTCATCTCAGAGATTCTGAGTGAGTACGCTTGAGGTTGGGCCCAGGACTTTATTCCTAATAAGCAACTTGGGGATTTTCACGATGGCTCAAGTTTGGGGACAAGGTTCCACAGGAAGCCTATAAATTGCTGGGAACTATTTCTTGGATAGAGTGAGCTAACACTCTAATGTTAATAATGTCTAATAATGGGATGGCCAAGAGGCCAACTAAACACTACCTATAAATATGCCCCAACTTGGACTCCCTTGCGCAGGTCTTTGCATCTCATTTCAAGATCCAGTAGACTTCAAGGACCAACTGTAAAAAGCCTTCACCATAGTCATATGCTGGGATGACAAGGCCACAAAACGAGGTCTAAAAATAAAGTTGACTCTTTTGAATTGCAAGTTACTGATTCTATAAACCAAGGCTGGAAGTAGGTCATTCTCTACCTCATTTTACATAACAATCAGGGGCACCTGGGTAGCTCAGCTTCTTAGGTCAAGCACCTTTAGTTCAGATCATGATCTCATGGGATCCAGCCCTGGAGTTGGCTCTGTACTGACAGTGTGGACCTAGCTTGGGATTCTCTCTCTCCCTCTCTCTTTCTCTCTGCCCCTCCCCTGCTCATGTTCTCTCTCTCCCTCTCAAAAATAAATAGATACCTAAAAAATAACAACAAATAAATAAATAAATAAGAATCAGCAGACTACATAAAAAAGAATAATTTTAAATAATTAGTCAATTATGGATAATTACGTTTTAATTAAACTAGAATTACACTCAAGTCCTAGAATTGTGTGTTCGTTAGTTCGTTCCTTCTTCATTTATGCATATTCTCTTATCCTCCTTTACTGATTCACACAACACATTGAAGAGCTATACTATGTGCCAGGCCAAGACTTAAGGACCCTCCTTAAAGTTTTAGAGATGAAGGAAAAGAAACTATTGCCACATTTAATTTTCTTTGACATCTGCAGTTATGAAGAAGGGCGTAAATAATATTCACGTGCCAATAGTCAAGATGTAGACACAGTGACTAATTTGCTCAAGTCGCAAATCAGGAAAGTCTGGATTAGAGTTCAGAAGGGTGTGATGCCTAAGCTCGTACTCTTAACTGACATATGCCATTGCCCAAAAGGAAATTTGAGGTTGGTTTTCTCTATCCGAGTACTGTGTGGTTACTGGTAATGGGGTCAGACATGGGGCTCTGAATAAGAGCCAATGACTTCAGCTGGCAAGACTGCTGTGTCAACAAAGCCAGCTCTGCCCTCACCCCAGCCCCAGGTGCACGCCCAGACTCCTGCTGGCTGGAGCCACCCCACTCTTCTCTGGGACACTTGTGAACTTTCCCCACTGTGCTAGGCAGAGCTGTGGGTGGATACACAAAGATTTGGCCTTTCCCAACTACCACTCTTGGCATCCAGACCAAATCAGTTTCTGGGATCCATTTAGGGAGGATCCAGACCTACAAAATTAGCCTCAAATCAAACCGGTTTCCAATTAGTCATGGATGGTGGCTTGAGTCTTAAGACTATCAAGTTCACCAAATTCTCAAGGCTAGCCTCGGGTTAGGTGAGGACAGAATTGGCTCAGCTTTCAGACCACAGGATCCAGCCAGTTGTGCAGTCACCTCCTCTTGTGCTTTGTTCTGTCCGTTTGCAGGCCACGGACAGAGTGGCTTTAGGGCTCTGTGGAGCTTTCTCAGAGTATCCCTCCTACATGTTCCTGTATGGACTTCCACTAAATAGGCATTCACCTAGGGGGGAGGAATCTTTCCTATCTTTATAAGTTATGTTTTCTGCTTAACATAAACCTGGAACAACCTGGATCCCAGATGGCCTACCACTCTGAAGTCCCTCCTGAGTCACTGAGAATTTCCACAGAAGCCCTCTGCAAGTGATGCTGCTTGTAGGGCTCCTACTCACAGCATGCTCTCCCCTCCTGCCACCGGGCTTGGCTCTAGGTACCACAGGTCACCACTCTGAGATGATCTCTGCTCCTGCCCGAGGCTTCTGTGGGCCTTGTCTGACCCTGAGATTGGTTGCCAGGGTCCCCAGACTTCTGTGACCGCATGGCCACTCTGTGTCACTTGTCCATTCTCCATCCCCTTCAGGCACTTTCTATCTCCTTTAGCCATTTGGAGACATGTTCAGACTGTCCATGTTACTTGTTACCTATGTGTCTGTGCATGATACGATCACCATTAGCAACATGCATCTGTGCTCCCACAGCCACGACACTGTCAGGATTCTCTCCACCCGCCTTTTATTGCACTGTGACACACAGAACACAGGACGGTTTAGCTCTTCCTCTCTTTCTGTCTCTCCCTCACTGCCCTCCCTCTCTCTCCATCACAGCTTCCCAAGTCCTTGCAAAAGTTCTGAAAGTTAGGGTGAAACCAGAGAACAGAGAGAATACACACCCAGTCGTACTCAAACTTCCCTTGTCCTCCAAAACCTTGTCCCTTGGTTTTTAAACAAAGTGCCCTGCCCCAGTTTTCCCTCCCCTTGGGTTGAGCATATCCCTGAGAGAGCTTTTGTCCCTGCACACACATTCACTCCTTGGGTCCCCTACACATTGAGAGTGTCTTTGCAACACATGCCTAACCCATCTAACTCCACAGCATACCTCCGCACTCTGCCATGTAAATGGGCAGCTGGACTGATGAAGCTTCCATGTTGGAATCACTATACTTTGCACTTTGTGTTTTTATTCATAGTCCTATTGTTTTAGTTCAGCTTCTTTGTACTGCATGGAAAGCAGATGTTCACAGACAAAGGAGGAAAAATAAATCAACAAAATGTCCTAGTGATTATATTTTTTATTCAATCATGTCACAGCTGCTTGCCGAGCCGCAACCACTGCCCTGTGCTGGGTGCCGAGTGGGCAGATGAGAAGTATCAGGCTTGGTCCCTACCCTCAGAGAATGTGCACTCTAGTTAAAGTGGAGTTGGGTGGGAGTTAGAGGAATTCAAAATGGCACAGGACCATAATGCATGATCAAAAGAGGTGCCTGCCACACAAAGGAGACATTTGAGGAGTGCGAGCAGTGTGTAGACAGAAGAGATCTCCCTTCTGGCTTGCAGACCAGGTGGCATTCTAACTGGGTCTTGAGAATGAGTGGGATTTGGGCATGTGGGGATGAGAGTAAGAATTATTGATGCCCCCAAAAAGAAAGCAGCATGAGCAAAGGTATTGAGTTGGGAAAGTCCCTGTATGCCTGGAGTGAGTGAATTACCGAGTGCTGGCAATAATGAGCTACCAATTGGCATGAGGGAGGTTAGCCTAAAGCCAAGACAGAGTCCATATGACTCGAAAATGCTGGACAAAGTGGAGGCCGAGCAAAATTCAAGCAAAGATATAGGTTTCTGCTTCTGGAGACCGAAATCACAAACCAGAGCTATATCTGCTCCCACAAAATAGGCTGTAGGGCTCTGGTTATTGGATTTTACTCCTCAGCGATGGGAGTTGACCTTTCTGTGACTGATGATCAAATTCAAGAGAACTTCTATGAGAACTAAAATCTCTTTCTGGAAGCAATTACACTTGTCACGGAAGTCCACTGGATGGTTACCTTGCCTTGATTGCCTTCTTATTCTTCAATGCTACAAACATTTCATCCAGGAGAAACATGGGAGAGTGACAGAGCAGAGAACTCATTGGCAGAAGTCCTGCGTCTGAACACGGCTCCAGCTCCTACATGCCCTTGTACAAGTTACTGAGACTTTTGGAGGGTCTGGTACCTCATCAAAAGAAGGAGGATAGTAATTCTTGCCCTGCCTTCCTCTTTAGATTGTCATGAGGCTTAAACAAGAGAATGAGTGCAAAAGTTTTTGTAGACGGTAGTGCCCTGTTACCAAGTGGGGAATAATGGTGTCTACAGCATTAGGAAATGTCTAAAACTTTGTAAAGATGTGATTTTGATTCCACATTCCTGGAGTATTAGCCACAGTGAAATACCCCACTGCAGAAAGGGAAAAAGGTTGATTTTATAACACCAGAATTACAGATTATGCTTGCCTCTTTTGCACAGAATGACTTATTACAGCATAAACTAAATACAGGACTCTGAATAAATACTTGCTTTTCTAGTCATTGCATCTGCAAGTGTGCACACGCACCCTTCTATGAGCTCAGAGGGTACAGATGGCACAGACATATTTCCATTCGCAGATCATTACATGTTTCGTGAGAAGAACCCAGAGCCAGAGTTCCTCTCTGTGGGTCAGAGCTGCGTACCTTGGAGCGAACATACAAGGGACCTTTTAAATGATGTGGATCAGATGACTGTGTTCTTTTCTCCTCCAAGTCCTGGTCAGACAAGCGTATCAGGCGCAGGTACTCTGACCTCAGGTTTGGCACATTCTCCCACATTTTCTTTACTGATTTTTTTCAAGCAGCTCTTTCTATGAAAACACACACATCAGAAGTATGTCCCAGCTGTCAGTTTGGTGGTCAGGACCCATCAGTGGGTACCTGTTTTCTAGAATCTTATCCCCAACCAAAGCCACCTTCCAAGGTACAGAGCAGTCAAGCCCATTTGACTGTGGGACCTCACAGGGCTATAAATCTGTCCTCCCCAGCCCGTCTCCCCACAATAGGCAGCCTGATATTCTATGTGGGCAGTGACAGTAAATGGTTCACATCACAGCATAAGATTGAGACATGTGCATATCAAGTCTGAAAAGGATCTGGTAGGTAATTGAATTCCATCGGATAGTTGACTTCCACCTCTAATTGGTCTCTGAATATCCCCTTGTACTGCCAATGTCATGGGGCACACACCTCATGGGTCACCAGCTTCCACTGCTTTTTGAGCTGTTGGGGCAGTGGTCTTCGTGTCAGCCTGAAGCCATATCCACTGTGCCCTTTACACACTGAGCGTGCCACCAGGCACAGGTGGAAGCCTTCTCTCCCACAGGAACCCTTCAAGTATTTGAAAACAACTCTCACATCCCTTGACAATACCCCCAACCCCATTTTTTCAAGTAAAGCATTTTCTCACTACCTCTCAGTTACAGTTAACTTCAAGTACAGTCTTCAGAATAAGTCTCTTTTGACAAAGATTTTAGGGTTGTTTGGCTGGTGAGGAAATGGAGTCTTCCCTCTCTGTTTTCCTGCCGGTCTTGTTGAATCACTGAGGATGGAACTTAGGACCAAGGTAAGAGCAACTCAGAGTCTCAGAAAGACAGACAGACACTCATGGGTTTTAGTTTTGTTTTGTTTTTAACCTGCCTCTAGCCCAAGCTTGGCAGGATGCCTGGCATTCATTTGAACATTAGGCCCTGGTATTAGCAAAAGGTTGCTTCCTTCCACCTGGCGAATAAGAAACCTATTCTTTGTTTTACTGTGAGATCACCCCAAACACCCAGCCCTGCTGGAGCTTTGTAATTAGGAGGTATTTGGAAACAACAGAAGGTTTGCTCAGGAGATCTGTGTCTGAGGCCTGGGTCTGCTCTCCTTACTCTGAATCTCAGTTTCCTCACGTGTAAAAGTGGATGATAAGCCCTTCCTTGCCTGAGTCTGAGTGAATCGTGCAATGCAAATGAGACAAGAGAGGTGACAGCACCTGGTAAGGGGATCTTCTAGGTGGGAATGCCCTTGCCCAGGACTAGGTTGTAGACCATCTCCAGCTTGCCCTGTTGAAAAATGAGAAAACTACGAGTTTTAGAAAAAGACATTCGAGCTACCATATCTCTGCTGTGGCTAACTTTGTAAAAGGAAACATTTCTTTCTGTACCAAGGAAGACAATGATTCTGCAGCCTATTTACATGATTCTTCACACCCTATTTTAAAACCAGAAGCAACAAGATACTTTCATGGCTGAGAAACACTGTGTTTCCAGAATTATCTGCAGCCACAGAGCCTCCAGCCATGCTCCGGAATTCAGCCAGGGAAGGGAATGCTTGCAGATGCTATTGATAAGGAGAAAAGCCAGCTTGGGACACACCCCCTGTCCAGAACCTTCACCTAGGATTTGAGGTTTGTAATGAAAATTTTGCTTTTGCTTTAAAATACTATCTGTGGATGTTTTCCTAAAACTTATAGTTGTCTGCTGAGCTAACAGAAATCTGGATGTTTTCTATGCTAAATGAATCCGAGATAACAAAATTGTAATAGTGATAAAATAAGGGCAATTTCTGTCTCCTGAAAATTGAAGCCTTTTCAAATTTAAGAAATGTGTAGATTGCATAAGCACTTACATCAATTGATAACATATAATGTTGTGGTACAAGACTAATTTTTCTCAAAAATAATTTCCATTTTGTACTCAGCCCCACAAATTATGTAGTTGGTCCAGCTCGGGTTCCTGGGAGAGAAACTAAAGTAGCATGTATCAAAGAGCATCAAAAATTAAGAATTTCGAGATGGCAGCAGCAAAGCATTAAACCAAATGTGGGGCCCTTCTAAGCATGGGGCCCCAGGTGACTGCACAGGTCATGTGCCCATGAAACCAGCCCTAAACACAGGAGACTGTACTTCCCAGCTCCTTTGCCAAACCCTTGATTAATGAGATATGAGTAGTGGAAGAGAGGCGTTCCACTTTTTGGGTGAGGCAGTGAAAAGCCTTTGTGCCTTCTCCAGTCTCTTCCTTTCCCATCATAGTGAACGTGGAGTACTTGTTTTCAGCCGGTGGAGCCGACAGATTGAAGCAGTCACCACTGAGGAGAGCTAGTCTACAGAGTCACCTGGACCACGAAAGAAGCTCTTGTGTGTTAAGCCACTGAGACAAGGGACTTGTTTGTTACTGAAGCATGAGCTTAGCCCATCCTTCCAAATATGTAGGGGAAGGCCAGAAGCAGAAGAAAATGTCTCAACTCTGAAAGTACTATGCAGGAAAGGAAACCAGACAGTGAAGACTGGTATAATGGCTCTCATGCACTTGTTTTTCCATCAATAAAATAAGAATTCAAAGGTGATCCTTCACATGTTACAATTCTATGGCTACACATAGTGCTACTTTCAATTCATTTAAAAAATGTTACCTAAGAAAAGAGAGTATATATTCTCCTTGTCCTTTAGCCTCCCAGTCTCTGGGCTGATTGCCATCGTTAGCTCACTCTTGATTCACCAACACCATCAATACTTTCAGAATCAAGAGGAAGGCACTCTTCTGGGGGCAGTGTTCTGCTCTGTAGAAAGTATTTTATCAGGTAAACTTGAATTCGCGACCGTGATTGGATAGGTTTTTTTATTCCAAAAACTTCAGCTGATTTTGTAAGAGTCCCATTGTTTGAAAATTACTGAAACTGGTCCCTTTTGTCATTGTTTCTATGCTTTATCACCTTAGAGATCACTTTGGCTTCAGAGTTGTTCCTCATTGCTCTCAAACACCGGATTGCTGTAAGACACCCCGCTGCCACACTCTGGCATGTCAGAGTAGGACGTTTGGTTTAGCGGGGGCCAGCTGGGGTCATCTGCCAAGGCCCTCTGCCATATCCGATACTGGCTTTTTGATTGATAGCCAAAACACCTTTTGAATGTTGTCCACAGGGCTCGGTTTTCAATAATGGCCTCCTGCAAAATAAGAGAGTTATTCTTTACAACCAGAGGTTGGCTATGGTCCTCCATAGACCCTACAGAGAAGCTACCACATTAGCTGCTTAGATCCAGCTTGACAAAAACTTGAGGCCTGTACGAACAAATCCAATGTGGTTTCATGAGATAGGTCTCAGCCTCTCAAGCTTTTCCACTCAAGGAGCTCTTCTGGGAAAAGAGAGAGTTCCCAGTTTTAAGAATCTGGAAACATAGCTTGAAGTAGTCCGCCTCGAGGGTGAAATTCCTTTTGAATCTCATATATAAATTAAATTTAAAATCATTCAAATTCTGCAGTCCACTCCCTACCACACCCCATGGAATTACCCTATAGAAAGATGTGGCTTTGGTGTGCCCTGCCATATGACTGCATAGTCCCGAATACAGGTCAATAAATTGGAATGTGGGCCACAGTCTTACACCTGGACAGATCTGGATTCAAGTTCCAGCTCTGACATCTATTATGGACAAATCAGTTACCTTATCTGAGCTTCAGTGATTAGAAATAATAATTCCTTCTTTGTGTAACTCTCCTTACAATGTAGGGCAGGGCATGGTATAGATGCCTCCCTTTACCACCTTTATGAATTATTTACTTAACAAATAGCTATGGGGGCATCTGGGTGGCTTAGTCAGTTAAGCCTCCTACTTTGGCTCAGGTCATGATCTCGTGGTTTATGGGTTTGAGCTCTGTGCTGAGAGCTCGAAGCCTGGAGCTTGCTTCAGATTCTGTGTCTCTGTCTTTCTCTGCCCCTCCTCCCTCATGCTCTGTCTCCCTCTCCTTCAAAAATAAATAAACATCAAAAAAATTTTTTTAAATAAATAAATAAGACAATCAGCTATGTACTGTGGCCCTATTCACTGTGGCCTCTTTCATCTACAAGTATTTCACTACAATGCAGATTATAGAAGATATGTCTCTTTGGAAACATTTTGGACTGCCATTTTATTTCATGAGTTAGACTGAGCCTCAAACAGACCTCAAGTTATAACATAATACAGAGTGTATAAGAGGTTATTGTGTTATTTTTTCATTTTTATCGTAAGTCATAAAAGTTAACCATCTTAGAAGTTATCTTGAGAAAAACAAAAAATATGAGAAGCCTGCTGTCCCACAGAATGAGAACTCATTTTGGTGTCTATCAGTGGTATCTTTGCTAGATTGGAAGAATCAGTTCTATGGGATTCCACAAGGACCTTTGCCAGGGTAGTAGTTTTCCTAAATTCCACCCATCTTTGATATTGGAGTCCCATTGCCAATGGAAATAATAGAGAACAGCTAGTCTGAATCTTTCTGTCTCAAAAAATGGATCATGTGTTAGCAGGCTGTTAAAGACCCACCCAGCCATCTCAAGAGCATCTTGTAAACTTCAGGGCTCACCTAGCCAGACTTGTTATTCTACTTTTTCATTTTGTACTCAGCCCCACAAATTATTACTTTCCCACAGCAAGTTGTTTTTTTGTTTTTTGTTTCGTCCTTCTTAATTAAAAAGAGAACAGTAGTTCTCCATCGAGCTGGAATAGGGCAGGATCATAGGTATCCAATTACTGGTCTTTAAAGTCTAACTTACCTCTAGGATATCTTATCAGGTTTTAAACAAAAAAACAAACAAAATGAAACAAAACCAAACACACATACAGACACACACAGAGAGACTTTAGTGCTATAAGACATGCCTTGAGTGTTATCACAATTCTAGAAGTATAATGGCCTGTCTCACCTTGCTGGTCTGGATTGGGAAACTGAAGGACCGAGAAGTAACCTGTTCTGTCACTCTACATTATAAATTAAATGTAGAACTAGAAACAAAAGGAAACCCTTGAAGAAATATGATTTGTAAAACAAAACAAAACAAAACAAAAAACATAAAACAAACAAACAAAAACTTCACCACACAAGCTCTTCAGATTGGCTACTAAAATAATTCACACACACATACATACATACATACATACACACACATATATACACAAACACATAAGTAATAAAAACGAGAAGGATTAAAACTATCCAGATTAGCTCCTATGCCTTTCAGTTGGAGGTTAGATCATGAGAAAGCAAGGTGAGGATAAGATCCCAATCAAGACTGCTCTAAAATTAGGGATAGTCTTAGTCCTCTCAGCAGACCAGGACATATTTAGAACTGTGCAACAGGAGGCCAGCCATCCCCCATGCCTGTCCCTTGAAACCTCTCTGGACCATCTTTGTCACCAACTGGCCACCAATCTTTAGTATCTCCTGTCAGATATACCTAGAGCTATGTGAGGAAAACATCTTGCTGCATCCGTGATAGCCTGCGGTCTTTACCTACTCTGCTCACCTCATAGGGCATGAAATCTTAGTGTCTGTAATTCTCCATTACAACTTCCTTCAACCACAGACTCAAATGGCTTTGGTTTGTTCCTGAATGCCTACTGACAGCAGAAGGTAACTTCGAATAAGTGAAGACTGCCATGCAGGAGCCTGGGGGTGAGAGCTAGGACCCCACAGCATCATTTCTCAGTGTGAAAGCTGCTGGGAACCCCCACTGAACATCTACGCCGGTCTCCATTTCTCAGTGGACTCGAGAAACAAAGGAGAAACTTAATCTTTCATGAGTGTCAAATTATCCTCTCCATCTGCTGGAGGCAAGCAGCGTCACTTCTTAACATTTAATAATTGAACAAAGCTTTATCCAGCTTCTATTAGAATAAAGCAGGGTTTTAGACACTGTAGATACTGAGATGAGTTCTTGTCAGTGCCGTTTACACAATCTACACACTTGCTGTAGACTGTGAGCAGCATCCCTCCATCATCAGGATCTGCCTCGAATTGCACCCTAGGTCATGGCACAGGGTCAACAAATGTTTGTGGAGTGAATGAACAAATGAAAGCCTGCATGACTGATAGATACAAACTAAGAAATGCTAAGTATCACAAGAGATAACATAATGATAATAGTTTATATTTATCAAACATTTACTACATGCTTTTCTGTGTTCACCTTTCATGCTCACAGTAACCCTGTAAGGTTAGGTACCCTTATTATCACGGCGTTTCAGATGAGAAAACGGAGACATAGAGAAGTGGAGTTGCAAGTGCTGCCCAGAGTCAGGCGGCAAGAAAGGATTCCAACCCAGGTGAACTACTTCCAGCTTATGCTTTCTTTTATCTGCAAACATGGTGACATTCGAATGGCTTCCTGCTAGAGGATTATGGGAGACTTTGTTGCTCGATTACCTATAGCACAATCCTCCCAACTTTTTCCTGCCCACCTAAGAGGAAAAAACTCACACACAATGTCAGCAAATCTGTCTAATGTTTGGCATAGATCCACTTTCCCAGAATCCTTTTCTCCTCAGGATGACAATAAGACACAGTTCTGACCAATGAGGCATAAGAGGAAGTCTGCAGGGTGGCTCTAGAAAATGACTTTGTTTCCTTATAAAAGGTTCATACTTAAGGGAAGAAAAGCTTGCTGGTGCCTCTCCTTCCATTTTTTTTTCCTGCATCAAAACACAGGTAATGCTCAGCTATGTGGAAGCTATCTGGACACCATAAGCAATACACGCAAATATGAAAGGCCCGTATCTAAAGATGGGGAGGCAGAAGAGAGAAAGATTGATGATCCCCAATGACACCACTGAGTTGCTGAACCAACTCTATGGCCACTTACCTCGAATCTTCCAGTTAAGTGAGACAATAAATATCTTGACTGTTTAAACCACTGTTACTTGACTCACCCATCCAGGCTTTGGGAAAGATTCATGAAGACGATACTACTACTGCTGTGCCATAGAGGATGGAATAGCATTCCCATAAGGAGATATTGGGGGAAGCTATACCAGGCAGAGGAAATAATGTGATCACTGACAGGGACAAGGTACGAACATAAGATTATCCTTTAAAGGGCAAGGTTCATCCTTCTGCAGCTGGGTATGAGGACACTCATGCGACCCTCTCTTATTAATTTGGTGGCTTTGGAGACCATACGGGTTAGCACGGTACTTCACAGTGTGGTCCCTCCACCAGCAGTATCAGAATCACCTGACAAACACTTGTGCCTATTCTAGACCTTTGAATCGGAAATGCTAGGGGAAGGGCTGGGCAACCTGGGTTTTAATAAACCCTCCAGGTGACTCTGATGCCCACTCAAGTTTGAGAAGTCCTGGATATGCACACAGAGAGAGGCTCTAGTACCTTAATTCTATGTTCTTTTCTGCCACTGTCTCCTGTGTGGTTTTTACCCTGCCTGTTAAGGAAGGTGCTGCAGAGAAGTCAGGTTCCAGGGATTCTCCCCTCACTGGCATAAGGCTGTGTTTGCCACTGGAAACATTGCCACCCAGACTGGGGACAGATGGAATCTGATGCTCACCTCCCCTTTGACACAGATGTCTTTTCTAACGGTGACCCCTGTTCTCCAGGAGGCTTTGAAGAATGAAGATTTGGTCTAAATAACAGCGCTGAAGGAGGAGAGTGAACCACATAGCCAAAGAAAGGAGACCACAAACTCATTTCACTGAGGAAATGGAGTAAATGGGAGATGAAGAATCAAATCTAAGAAAAGCTCACTATGAATCTTATTTCCCATGTGTAAAGTAAAAGAAATAGACGTTGTTAAGTGAAAGAATCCAGACATAAAAGGCCACGTATTCTATGATTCCCTTTATGTGAAATGTCCTGATAGGTAAATGCGTGGAGACCGAAAGTAAATTAGTGGTTGCCAAGGGGTGAAGAAGGGGGAAGGGGGAATGAGGAACGACTGCTAATGGGTACAGGATTTCTTCTGGGGTGATGAGAATGTTCTGGAATTAGTGGTGATGGTTGCACAACTCAGTGAGCTGCACACTTTTTAAGAAGGCGAATTTTGTAGTATGTGAATCATACGTAATTTCAAAAAAACGAATTGAGTCAGTTCTCTACTTGTGGATTTTAGAAACGAACAGGTCCTTAGACATCATAATCCCATTCTCTCCAGGTCCACCATGTCGATGAGAAAATTAACACCTTGTTTGGAGCTCACTAGAGGAAAGCACCATTGCTCATGTCACCAGGGCAGGGAGCCTCTTGGACTGCTGACTCTTATCCTCTAAGGCTGTTCCTTTTTTCAGACTCCCAAAGAATGCCCCGTCCATCCCTACCCACAGTGATCAGAAGCCGGAGGGCACTTACCTCCACCACAAGGGACACAATGAAGTTGGAGCTGAGCATAATTGTGATGTAAACCCTCCACAGAAGAGGAGTACAGAGAAGCTGGTGGGAGATGGAGAATCACTGTTAGTTTGAAGACAAATAAATGTCAGAAAGCTGTTCACATGTTCACAGTGTACATTTTCATAGGTTATAAATCACATGTGTAATAGACATGCTTACATGTAGACATTACATGTGTGCATATTAGAGGCACACACATAATAACGGAAACTATGATTGCTGCTTTTATTCTTTTATCTTTCTTTCTTCTCCTTTTTATTTTTTGGTGCCCCTGTAATTTCTCAATTTCCCCAAATCAATTCGATCAAAATTTGACAAATTTGATACAAGTGTTTTTGTTTGCTTGCGTTGCTCGCTTTTATGAGGGAATACAGGAATGTGGCTCTATTCCCAGGAGGCTCTGATGGTACACAAGTCGAATGTGACAGGGGCAGTGTTGCCCTTGTCTCTCTGGTGCCACATCTCCCCTCAGCTGAGCCCTGCTTTGCAGCCCCGAGCCACGGCTTTACCCTCAGGGCTGTGTGCACGGCTGCACAGATGGTGCCATGACAAGGGTACTCACCAGTGGGGCAAGTGGAGCTGAATGGGAATGGATGTCTGTCTCTGCCTGCATATTCACATTTTCTAGAATGTACCCACAATTTTATGTAATAAGAAGAAAAATAATTATTTTTAGGGTGAGCAATATTTCTCTGCAGACTCCTTGGCAGTCATGTTGGCAATGACCCCACACAGGTCCTCCGAAAACTAAATAGGCTCCCTATTTTGTTGTACCAGAGGAATCAGCCTCTCTGTAAGACTCTTTCGTCTTAAAGAGTGTGACTAAACCCAACATATCTTAACCCTAACTTCTGCAGGATTAAGAAGTTTTAACTCACTTAGAAGTCTAGCAGCCAAAGACTATCTCCATGACTGCTTACTCGAATTCGTGAACATATTTAACAATAGTGGCAATTACGCTGTTAACCACAGTGATACAATTATCACAAGGAAAACCGAATGTAGACATGAGTTTGTATGTCACGTGTCAAGAAGGGTTTGTGAAGGTTTTGCTGGTTTGCAATGAACTGTGAGCTTCCAGTGCTCATCTCCATTTAGGAACCTGATCTACAAGGATCAGTCATTTACTGCCCTTATGTGCCATGGGTTATATTAGGCACTGGTAATATGAAACTGAATAAGATAGGACCTTGGCCTTCATGACACGTGTCTTTGAGTTGGAGAGATGGGCAGGCAGGCTCACGTAGCACTAAGTAAAAAAAGTCCATTCCCTTTTACCATCTCTTCTGTATTCTATTTATTGGTCTAAAGGACATTTGGTAATAATAAACTTCTAATTCAAAAGTATAGGTTAAAGGAATTGAAATACACATTTCCCCTAGCTTGTATATGTAAAAATTGTCTCATAGATTTTGACATTTGCCTCAAAATTACACACTCTAAGAGAGTTCATGAGGTAAGTTATGGCTCTTTGCAAACAAGTTTTGCAGACATTAAGTATGAACATACAAACACGTCTTTATAGAGATTTTTTTTAAAGATGTAAGTACAGATTTGAGAATTAACAGAAAAAGTGTTATAGGCAAACTGTTTTCAACAGCTTCAAAACAGAAGCGCTTAGGGGAAAAAATTTTCTTACGCTCGAAACAGTGTATGTATATAGATTTTTCCATTCTTACAGGGATCTTTTAAAAGAAAAATGGCCAATGCTTCTGAAATATTTGAAATCAAGACTAGACAGAATCTTATTTCCTGGCTGGCTTAAATTAAAAAAAAATACAAATAAATGTAGTATTCTTTTTTAACTCTACTATTCCAAAAGGATAATCAGTGTCACG